>NC_030684.2:3324494-3924494 GCF_000004195.4 Xenopus tropicalis
ATACTGTACTGTCTAAGGGAAACACTATGGCACCCCCTACCCATATGTATAAATACAAATATACAGAGAGGGAATGTTCTGGGCACACAATAAGCTGTACCCCCATACTGTACTGTCTAAGGGAAACACTATGGCACCTCCTACCCATATGTATAAATACAAATATACAGAGAGGGAATGTTCTGGGCACACAATAAGCTGTACCCCCATACTGTACTGTCTAAGGGAAACACTATGGCACCCCCTACCCATATGTATAAATACAAATATACAGAGAAGGAATGTTCTGGGCACACAATAAGCTGTACCCCCATACTGTACTGTCTAAGGGAAACACTATGGCACCCCCTACCCATATGTATAAATACAAATATACAGAGAGGGAATGTTCTGGGCACACAATAAGCTGTACCCCCATACTGTACTGTCTAAGGGAAACACTATGGCACCCCCTACCCATATGTATAAATACAAATATACAGAGAAGGAATGTTCTGGGCACACAATAAGCTGTACCCCCATACTGTACTGTCTAAGGGAAACACTATGGCACCCCCTACCCATATGTATAAATACAAATATACAGAGAAGGAGCCAGTAGGGGGCGCAGGATTATATGGATAGGGCACAATGGCCGAGAGGAGACTGGGTTCAGCCCCTGAGGGCAGATAAGATAAAGCAGTGCAGGGAGTAGGGGGCAATTAATCACATACTCAGACTGTTTCTTATCAGGGCAGATCAGTGTCAATCATTGTTTGTAACCCTCACACCTGAGGAATCCTGCCCGGCGACACATCCACTAGACTGCAAGCTCTTGGGGGGGGGGGGGGGGGGTTAAACTGATATGTAACCTGTACCACTCCCGGTTTCACAGAAAATAAAAAGGGTTGAACCCATTTCCCGACCCCCCCACTTCCCCGATTCCATTTGGGAATGGATTTAACCCCGGAGAGCCTAGCGGGTCAGGGAGGATTCTGGGAAATGTAGTTCAGGTTATCAACCTATAAATGCAGCCGCTTCTATAGACAAACGGAAAAGCTCATGAAACTACAAGTGCTCAGCACCCCTAGTGGCGGGTTAGGGACACTGCACCTTTATCGGTTCAAGGTGCCCCTATTGCCCCTGTGGACTCTCCCACCCCACTCTGGGGCAATTAGAAGCAGAGGTAGTTATAAAAATACAACTTTTAAATTTGGGGGGATCCCGGCAGAATATTGGGGTGAAAGATTAAAGGAGAAGTCATAGTATAGGTACCGGCCAATAGGGAGTTACCTGCCTGCCAGACACCCAATACACAAGTCTTATTTACACTCCAACCCCAGTCTGGCTACCAGCCCCGCCCCACCCCGGGCCCCGCCCCTGGGAACAATAATGATGGGGTGGGGGGGTTGATTTCTACCCCTTTTGCCCTAGAACTTCCTCCAAAGTCACTGATATCGGCCTTATTGCATTAATGGGGGCTTTGATGTCTGTACGGGTAATTGTATTAAAGGGCAAGTCAAACCTACCAACCCAATTATAATCATTACAATGTGATTAATGATAAGCTCTACCCTCACACTGTATTGTATTGTCTATGGGAAACACTATGGCACCCCCTACCCATATGTATAAATACAAATATACAGAGAAGGAATGTTCTGGGCACACAATAAGCTGTACCCCCATACTGTACTGTCTAAGGGAAACACTATGGCACCCCCTACCCATATGTATAAATACAAATATACAGAGAAGGAATGTTCTGGGCACACAATAAGCTGTACCCCCATACTGTACTGTCTAAGGGAAACACTATGGCACCCCCTACCCATATGTATAAATACAGATATACAGAGAAGGAATGTTCTGGGCACACAATAAGCTGTACCCCCATACTGTACTGTCTAAGGGAAACACTATGGCACCCCCTACCCATATGTATAAATACAAATATACAGAGAAGGAATGTTCTGGGCACACAATAAGCTGTACCCCATACTGTACTGTCTAAGGGAAACACTATGGCACCCCCTACCCATATGTATAAATACAAATATACAGAGAAGGAATGTTCTCTGAATGCCCTGAAGCTGGGCCTCTGGGGTCTGTAGCTGAAAGGAATGATGTTTGGGGTCGTTGCTACAGACGGAACAGAACAGCAGGACATTTCCTGCGCAAAGGGGAAAACATTCAGTTCATTGCGGATCTGCACTTCAGTCTATAAAACACTCAGTGGGACCTGCCTGCCCTCTAGTGGCAACAGTGAGAAACCTATTAACTAAATATCTAATAATAACTAAATATCACACTATAAAGGGGAAATTAACCTGAAAATAACTATTTAATACGATGTATAGAGATTTTATGCCCAGCGAGATATTTAAACCGTTATCAGGTTGCTAGGGATGTATCCTAGCAACCAAGAAGGGATATGAAACCTAGCCCCATAGTTAATATGAGACCCCCCCATAAACCAAGTAGGGATTAACTTCCCCTTTAATGCTAAGTGCTAAACATTAAGTTATTAGGAAGTCTGGGGGGACAGCCAATGGCAGTTGAGATGGGGATGAAGAGGTTAAAGGTGCCCAAAAAGCCCAAGGTCCTACCTTTCTGGAGCTGGAGGGGGTCCCCATAGTCCCACAATGCACCTGTATAGCGCGGGGGAAGACTCAGTCCTGGGGCCCAGAGCAGAAGGAAGGGGACGGGGACCCCCAGAGCCCCCATCGTGGCCACGGAGAGAGGCTGGGGGGGCAGTTGGAAGCAGCAGGAGAATAAGGCACGTGTATGAATGCTGCACCGTTCCCTTCCTCTCTGCCAGCTCAGGGACTCACTGCCACCCACGCACTGTAGCCGGGCAGCAGCCAATCAGGGGGCAGCAGAAAGGTGAAGCATCTTATAGGGGGGAGTGAGAAGAAACCTCCCCTGAGTTTAGGGTGAGTGTCAGCAGTAAGCCCCCCCCTGTGGGTTCCATGCATAGGGAGGGGGGGCAGCTGGGGGACCCCAATAACTGCCCAAAGGTAGTGTGGGGGTGTAAGCAGTTAGTTATGGTTCAGTGAGTGCCCACTCCTACTCAGCTGGCTGACTCACACTCACACTCCTGAGAGTGACGAGCATCATCATCCTCATCCTCTTTATAACATATATATATATATATATACACACACCATACACATAGAGGGTCCTGCTCACAAGAGCTTGCAATCTAAAGGAACAGAATAGGAGCTGGTTCAGGGCTTCCCAGAATGCCGCATTTCGTAACCTTGGGTCATGTTACTGGACTACAACTCCCAGAATCCTCCGCCATATGATCAAGGTCTAAGCCGGTGGGTAGATGGGAGGAACCAAGGGTAAAGACAACAGGGATCTGTAGGGTGAATAAGAGCTAAACTACAAGCGAATTGCCCCCTTGGCAGAACCTTGCGCAGTACATCAAACCCCCACTAGATGGCAAGCATGGGCCGGCCCGGGAGTAACAGCCGCATACTCCCACCCTAATGGGCCGCACTGTGGGTGGGATTCCCTGCTCCCACTACTTCTTATCCTAAAGTGTCTGTTTCACCCTTAAAATCCTGAATTAAAATGAAAGAGCAACTGAGCTCCTACAGCGATCTCCCCCCCGACTCTACAGCTCTGTCTTTCACCAGCAATGGGGCCCCCCGGTACCTACAGAATAGTTCAACTACATCAATACAGAGATACCGGCACAGTAACACTGATAATCCCCATATAAACTGTCAGCTCCACCAACCTACCTGCTGCCCCTCCGCCTTCCTCCTCTATCTACAGCTTGTCCTACTGTCTCCATCTTGCCCTACTATCTCCATCTTGCCCTACTATCTCCATCTTGCCCTACTGTCCCCATCTTGTCCTACTGTCCCCATCTTGCCCTACTATCTCCATCTTGCCCTACTGTCCCCATCTTGTCCTACTGTCTCCATCTTGCCCTACTGTCTCCATCTTGCCCTACTGTCTCCATCTTGTCCTACTGTCTCCATCTTGCCCTACTGTCTCCATCTTGTCCTACTGTCTCCATCTTGCCCTACTGTCTCCATCTTGCCCTACTGTCTCCATCTTGCCCTACTGTCCCCATCTTGTCCTACTGTCTCCATCTTGCCCTACTGTCTCCATCTTGCCCTACTGTCTCCATCTTGTCCTACTGTCTCCATCTTGCCCTACTGTCTCCATCTTGCCCTACTGTCTCCATCTTGCCCTACTGTCTCCATCTTGCCCTACTGTCCCCATCTTGCCCTACTGTCCCCATCTTGCCCTACTGTCCCCATCTTGCCCTACTGTCCCCATCTTGCCCTACTGTCCCCATCTTGCCCTACTGTCCCCATCTTGCACTACTGTCCCCATCTTGCCCTACTGTCTCCATCTTGCCCTACTGTCTCCATCTTGCCCTACTGTCCCCATCTTGCCCTACTGTCTCCATCTTGCCCTACTGTCTCCATCTTGCCCTACTGTCTCCATCTTGCCCTACTGTCTCCATCTTGCCCTACTGTCTCCATCTTGCCCTACTGTCTCCATCTTGCCCTGCTGCAGGCTGCTACCTAGGAGACAGGGGCAGTAGGGGCAGTAGGCGTCTCCATCTGGGTTGCTGCAATATTAATGAGACTCCCATACTGTTGGCAGGCAACGCTCTCCTCGAGAGAAGAGAGAGAACAGACGAGAGAGACAAACAGACCCGAGACACCTACATCCCAATATTTGCAAGATGTGACGCGGGGGCGGAGGAGCCGAGAGATAACGATCAGCGCTGGGAACAGACCATGTTTAATTAATGGGGGGGGAAGTCCCATAAAACCATTGATGTCGGGGATTAGGGTTTTAGCGCCGGCGGCTTCTGCCGCTTTTATCGCAAAATAACAGGATAAAAGTGGAAAAAAAAAGTGCATGAATAATGAATGTTGTTTGGGCCCCGGGGGGGGGGGGACGTTGGGGGGGGGGGGGGGGGGGAGAAAGAGCTGATCTATAATGTAGGGGCCCTAAAAAGAAAAATAATGGGCCAAGGGCATAACCATAGGGAAACCATAGGGAAACTATAGGGAAACCATAGGGAAACTATAGGGAAACTATAGAGAAACCATAGGGAAACCATAGAGAAACCATAGGGAAACCATAGGGAAACCATAGGGAAACCATAGGGAAACCATAGGGAAACCATAGAGAAACCATAGGGAAACCATAGAGAAACCATAGGGAAACCATAGGGAAACCATAGGGAAACCATAGAGAGACCATAGGGAAACCATAGAGAGACCATAGGGAAACCATAGAGAAACCATAGGGAAACCATAGAGAGACCATAGGGAAACCATAGAGAAACCATAGAGAGACCATAGAGAGACCATAGGGAAACCATAGAGAAACTATAGGGAAACCATAGGGAAACCATAGAGAAACCATAGGGAAACTATAGAGAGACCATAGGGAAACCATAGGGAAACCATAGAGAAACCATAGGGAAACTATAGAGAGACCATAGGGAAACCATAGAGAAACTATAGGGAAACCATAGAGAAACCATAGGGAGACCATAGGGAAACCATAGGGAAACTATAGAGAAACCATAGGGAAACCATAGAGAGACCATTGGGATACCATAGAGAAACCATAGAGAGACCATAGGGAAACCATAGAGAAACCATAGGGAAACCATAGAAAAACGATAGGGAATCCATAGGGAGACTATAGAGAGACCATAGGGAAACCATAGAGAAACCATAGGGAGACTATAGAGAGACCATAGGGAAACCATAGAGAAACCATAGGGAGACTATAGAGAAACCATAGGGAAACCATAGAGAAACCATAGGGAAACCATAGGGAAACCATAGGGAAACCATAGGGAAACCATAGAGAAACCATAGAAAAACCATAGGGAAACTATAGGGAAACCATAGGGAAACCATAGAAAAATCATAGAGAAACTATAGGGAAACCATAGAGAGACCATAGAGGAATAGCCAGGGTTGAACACCAGAGGGCGCTGCAGCTGCATTATGGCAGCTCCGACTGATACAAATAAACGCGGGGGGGGGGGGGGGGGGGCAGGAAGGCAGAACTGGCTCAGGCGATGCGCTTTACTGAACACAAATAGGAGAATAAAGCCAACAGTTGAGTCAAGGAGTCCAACAAAACAAACCTGACCTTCTGGCAGGGAATTCCTCACATTGCCCCCCCCCCTCCTTGGTAATGGAACAGCCCAGAGTGGCCCTGAATGTTACACAAGGTCCGAGAGGATCAAGCGCAGCCGCACTCGGCCTTATGGTTCCCTCACTGGCAGCGCCGTGTAACCCCCCCCCGTGTAACCCCCCCCCCGTGTAACCCACATTACCTTGAGAAGCCGCAGGGAGTTCTAGGCCACGTTCTCTAATGGTTCCCGACAGCTGTTCTACGGCTTGTTTACTACCCGAGCTCAGCAGCTCTCAAGGCCTTTGTCTTTATCACAGAGGGGAATTGTGGGTAGGAAGAATGGGGGCCACAGGTAAATGCATAATGAGGATGGCAGTGCAAGATGGAGACAGTAGGGCAAGATGGAGACAGTAGGACAAGATGGAGACAGTAGGGCAAGATGGGGACAGTAGGGCAAGATGGAGACAGTAGGGCAAGATGGGGACAGTAGGGCAAGATGGGGACAGTAGGGCAAGATGGGGACAGTAGGGCAAGATGGGGACAGTAGGGCAAGATGGAGACAGTAGGGCAAGATGGAGACAGTAGGGCAAGATGGAGACAGTAGGGCAAGATGGGGACAGTAGGGCAAGATGGGGACAGTAGGGCAAGATGGGGACAGTAGGGCAAGATGGGGACAGTAGGGCAAGATGAGGACAGTAGGGCAAGATGAGGACAGTAGGGCAAGATGGAGACAGTAGGGCAAGATGGGGACAGTAAGGCAAGATGGGGACAGTAGGGCAAGATGGAGACAGTAGGGCAAGATGGAGACAGTAGGGCAAGATGGAGACAGTAGGGCAAGATGGAGACAGTAGGGCAAGATGGAGACAGTAGGGCAAGATGGAGACAGTAGGGCAAGATGGAGACAGTAGGGCAAGATGGAGACAGTAGGGCAAGATGGGGACAGTAGGGCAAGATGGGGACAGTAGGGCAAGATGGGGACAGTAGGGCAAGATGGGGACAGTAGGGCAAGATGGGGACAGTAGGGCAAGATGGGGACAGTAGGGCAAGATGGGGACAGTAGGGCAAGATGGGGACAGTAGGGCAAGATGGGGACAGTAGGGCAAGATGGGGACAGTAGGCAGATGGGGACAGGGCAAGATGAGGACAGTAGGGCAAGATGGAGACAGTAGGGCAAGATGGAGACAGTAGGGCAAGATGGGGACAGTAGGGCAAGATGGGGACAGTAGGGCAAGATGAGGACAGTAGGGCAAGATGGAGACAGTAGGGCAAGATGAGGACAGTAGGGCAAGATGGAGACAGTAGGGCAAGATGGAGACAGTAGGGCAAGATGGAGACAGTAGGGCAAGATGGGGACAGTAGGGCAAGATGGGGACAGTAGGGCAAGATGAGGACAGTAGGGCAAGATGAGGACAGTAGGGCAAGATGAGGACAGTAGGGCAAGATGGAGACAGTAGGGCAAGATGGGGACAGTAGGGCAAGATGGGGACAGTAGGGCAAGATGGGGACAGTAGGGCAAGATGAGGACAGTAGGGCAAGATGGAGACAGTAGGGCAAGATGGAGACAGTAGGGCAAGATGAGGACAGTAGGGCAAGATGGAGACAGTAGGGCAAGATGGAGACAGTAGGACAAGATGGAGACAGTAGGGCAAGATGGAGACAGTAGGGCAAGATGGGGACAGTAGGGCAAGATGGAGACAGTAGGGCAAGATGGAGACAGTAGGACAAGATGGAGACAGTAGGACAAGATGGAGACAGTAGGGCAAGATGGGGACAGTAGGGCAAGATGGAGACAGTAGGGCAAGATGGGGGCAGTAGGGCAAGATGGGGACAGTAGGGCAAGATGGGGGCAGTATGACAAGATGGGGACAGTAGGGCAAGATGGGGGCAGTAGGGCAAGATGGGGGCAGTAGGGCAAGATGGGGACAGTAAGGCAAGATGGAGACAGTAGGGCAAGATGGAGACAGTAGGGCAAGATGGAGACAGTAGGACAAGATGGAGACAGTAGGACAAGATGGGGACAGTAGGACAAGATGGAGACAGTAGGACAAGATGGAGACAGTAGGACAAGATGGAGACAGTAGGACAAGATGGAGACAGTAGGACAAGATGGAGACAGTAGGACAAGATGGGGACAGTAGGGCAAGATGGAGACAGTAGGACAAGATGGAGACAGTAGGACAAGATGGAGACAGTAGGACAAGATGGAGACAGTAGGACAAGATGGAGACAGTAGGACAAGATGGAGACAGTAGGACAAGATGGGGACAGTAGGGCAAGATGGAGACAGTAGGACAAGATGGGGACAGTAGGACAAGATGGGGACAGTAGGGCAAGATGGAGACAGTAGGACAAGATGGAGACAGTAGGACAAGATGGAGACAGTAGGACAAGATGGAGACAGTAGGACAAGATGGAGACAGTAGGACAAGATGGGGACAGTAGGGCAAGATGGAGACAGTAGGACAAGATGGGGACAGTAGGGCAAGATGGGGACAGTAGGGCAAGATGGGGACAGTAGGGCAAGATGGGGACAGTAGGACAAGATGGAGACAGTAGGACAAGATGGAGACAGTAGGGCAAGATGGAGACGGTAGGGAAAGATGGAGACGGTAGGGCAAGATGGAGACGGTAGGACAAGATGGAGACAGTAGGGACAAGATGGAGACAGTAGGGACAAGATGGAGACAGTAGGGCAAGATGGAGACAGTAGGGCAAGATGGAGACAGTAGGACAAGATGGAGACAGTAGGGCAAGATGGGGACAGTAGGGCAAGATGGGGACAGTAGGGCAAGATGGAGACAGTAGGGCAAGATGGAGACAGTAGGACAAGATGGAGACAGGAGGACAAGATGGGGACAGTAGGGCAAGATGGAGACAGTAGGACAAGATGGGGGCAGTAGGGCAAGATGGGGACAGTAGGGCAAGATGGGGGCAGTATGACAAGATGGGGACAGTAGGGCAAGATGGGGGCAGTAGGGCAAGATGGGGGCAGTAGGGCAAGATGGGGACAGTAAGGCAAGATGGGGACAGTAGGGCAAGATGGAGACAGTAGGGCAAGATGGAGACAGTAGGGCAAGATGGAGACAGTAGGGCAAGATGGAGACAGTAGGACAAGATGGAGACAGTAGGACAAGATGGGGACAGTAGGACAAGATGGAGACAGTAGGACAAGATGGAGACAGTAGGACAAGATGGAGACAGTAGGACAAGATGGAGACAGTAGGACAAGATGGAGACAGTAGGACAAGATGGAGACAGTAGGACAAGATGGGGACAGTAGGGCAAGATGGAGACAGTAGGACAAGATGGAGACAGTAGGACAAGATGGAGACAGTAGGACAAGATGGAGACAGTAGGACAAGATGGAGACAGTACGACAAGATGGAGACAGTAGGACAAGATGGGGACAGTAGGGCAAGATGGAGACAGTAGGACAAGATGGGGACAGTAGGACAAGATGGGGACAGTAGGGCAAGATGGAGACAGTAGGACAAGATGGAGACAGTAGGACAAGATGGAGACAGTAGGACAAGATGGAGACAGTAGGACAAGATGGAGACAGTAGGACAAGATGGGGACAGTAGGGCAAGATGGAGACAGTAGGACAAGATGGGGACAGTAGGGCAAGATGGGGACAGTAGGGCAAGATGGGGACAGTAGGACAAGATGGAGACAGTAGGACAAGATGGAGACAGTAGGACAAGATGGAGACAGTAGGACAAGATGGGGACAGTAGGGCAAGATGGAGACAGTAGGACAAGATGGGGACAGTAGGACAAGATGGGGACAGTAGGGCAAGATGGAGACAGTAGGACAAGATGGAGACAGTAGGACAAGATGGAGACAGTAGGACAAGATGGAGACAGTAGGACAAGATGGAGACAGTAGGACAAGATGGAGACAGTAGGACAAGATGGGGACAGTAGGGCAAGATGGAGACAGTAGGACAAGATGGGGACAGTAGGGCAAGATGGGGACAGTAGGGCAAGATGGGGACAGTAGGGCAAGATGGGGACAGTAGGACAAGATGGAGACAGTAGGACAAGATGGAGACAGTAGGGCAAGATGGAGACGGTAGGGAAAGATGGAGACGGTAGGGCAAGATGGAGACGGTAGGGCAAGATGGAGACGGTAGGGCAAGATGGAGACGGTAGGGCAAGATGGAGACGGTAGGGCAAGATGGGGACAGTAGGACAAGATGGGGACAGTAGGACAAGATGGAGACAGTAGGGACAAGATGGAGACAGTAGGGACAAGATGGAGACAGTAGGGCAAGATGGAGACAGTAGGGCAAGATGGAGACAGTAGGACAAGATGGAGACAGTAGGGCAAGATGGAGACAGTAGGGCAAGATGGGGACAGTAGGGCAAGATGGAGACAGTAGGGCAAGATGGAGACAGTAGGACAAGATGGAGACAGTAGGACAAGATGGGGACAGTAGGGCAAGATGGAGACAGTAGGACAAGATGGGGGCAGTAGGGCAAGATGGGGACAGTAGGGCAAGATGGGGGCAGTATGACAAGATGGGGACAGTAGGGCAAGATGGGGGCAGTAGGGCAAGATGGGGGCAGTAGGGCAAGATGGGGACAGTAAGGCAAGATGGGGACAGTAGGGCAAGATGGAGACAGTAGGGCAAGATGGAGACAGTAGGGCAAGATGGAGACAGTAGGACAAGATGGAGACAGTAGGACAAGATGGGGACAGTAGGACAAGATGGAGACAGTAGGACAAGATGGAGACAGTAGGACAAGATGGAGACAGTAGGACAAGATGGAGACAGTAGGACAAGATGGAGACAGTAGGACAAGATGGGGACAGTAGGGCAAGATGGAGACAGTAGGACAAGATGGAGACAGTAGGACAAGATGGAGACAGTAGGACAAGATGGAGACAGTAGGACAAGATGGAGACAGTAGGACAAGATGGAGACAGTAGGACAAGATGGGGACAGTAGGGCAAGATGGAGACAGTAGGACAAGATGGGGACAGTAGGACAAGATGGGGACAGTAGGGCAAGATGGAGACAGTAGGACAAGATGGAGACAGTAGGACAAGATGGAGACAGTAGGACAAGATGGAGACAGTAGGACAAGATGGAGACAGTAGGACAAGATGGGGACAGTAGGGCAAGATGGAGACAGTAGGACAAGATGGGGACAGTAGGGCAAGATGGGGACAGTAGGGCAAGATGGGGACAGTAGGACAAGATGGAGACAGTAGGGACAAGATGGAGACAGTAGGGCAAGATGGAGACAGTAGGGAAAGATGGAGACAGTAGGGCAAGATGGAGACGGTAGGGCAAGATGGAGACGGTAGGGCAAGATGGAGACGGTAGGGCAAGATGGAGACGGTAGGGCAAGATGGGGACAGTAGGGCAAGATGGGGACAGTAGGACAAGATGGAGACAGTAGGGACAAGATGGAGACAGTAGGGACAAGATGGAGACAGTAGGGCAAGATGGAGACAGTAGGGCAAGATGGAGACAGTAGGGCAAGATGGAGACGGTAGGGCAAGATGGAGACGGTAGGGCAAGATGGAGACAGTAGGGCAAGATGGGGACAGTAGGGCAAGATGGGGACAGTAGGACAAGATGGAGACAGTAGGGACAAGATGGAGACAGTAGGGACAAGATGGAGACAGTAGGGCAAGATGGAGACAGTAGGGAAAGATGGAGACGGTAGGGCAAGATGGAGACGGTAGGGCAAGATGGAGACGGTAGGGCAAGATGGAGACGGTAGGGCAAGATGGAGACGGTAGGGCAAGATGGAGACGGTAGGGAAAGATGGAGACGGTAGGGCAAGATGGAGACGGTAGGGCAAGATGGAGACGGTAGGGCAAGATGGAGACGGTAGGGCAAGATGGAGACGGTAGGGCAAGATGGAGACGGTAGGGCAAGATGGAGACGGTAGGGCAAGATGGAGACGGTAGGGCAAGATGGAGACGGTAGGGCAAGATGGAGACGGTAGGGCAAGATGGAGACGGTAGGGCAAGATGGAGACGGTAGGGCAAGATGGGGACGGTAGGGCAAGATGGGGACGGTAGGACAAGATGGAGACGGGTAGGGGCAAGATGGAGACGGTAGGGCAAGATGGAGACGGTAGGGCAAGATGGAGACGGTAGGGCAAGATGGGGACGGTAGGGCAAGATGGGGACGGTAGGGCAAGATGGGGACGGTAGGACAAGATGGAGACGGTAGGACAAGATGGAGACGGTAGGGCAAGATGGAGACGGTAGGGCAAGATGGAGACGGTAGGGCAAGATGGAGACGGTAGGGCAAGATGGAGACGGTAGGGCAAGATGGAGACGGTAGGGCAAGATGGAGACGGTAGGGCAAGATGGAGACAGTAGGGCAAGATGGAGACAGTAGGGCAAGATGGAGACAGTAGGGCAAGATGGAGACAGTAGGGCAAGATGGAGACAGTAGGGCAAGATGGAGACAGTAGGGCAAGATGGAGACAGTAGGGCAAGATGGAGACAGTAGGGCAAGATGGAGACAGTAGGGCAAGATGGAGACAGTAGGGCAAGATGGAGACAGTAGGGCAAGATGGAGACAGTAGGGCAAGATGGAGACAGTAGGGCAAGATGGAGACAGTAGGGCAAGATGGAGACAGTAGGGCAAGATGGAGACAGTAGGGCAAGATGGGGACAGTAGGGCAAGATGGGGACAGTAGGACAAGATGGAGACAGTAGGACAAGATGGAGACAGTAGGGCAAGATGGAGACAGTAGGGCAAGATGGGGACAGTAGGACAAGATGGAGACAGTAGGGCAAGATGGAGACAGTAGGGCAAGATGGGGACAGTAGGACAAGATGGAGACAGTAGGGCAAGATGGGGACAGTAGGACAAGATGGAGACAGTAGGGCAAGATGGAGACAGTAGGGCAAGATGGAGACAGTAGGGCAAGATGGAGACAGTAGGGCAAGATGGGGACAGTAGGGCAAGATGGAGACAGTAGGACAAGATGGAGACAGTAGGACAAGATGGAGACAGTAGGGCAAGATGGAGACAGTAGGGCAAGATGGAGACAGTAGGGCAAGATGGGGACAGTAGGGCAAGATGGAGACAGTAGGGCAAGATGGGGACAGTAGGACAAGATGGAGACAGTAGGGCAAGATGGAGACAGTAGGACAAGATGGAGACAGTAGGGGTTCTCATTCCCAGAGGGGCCACAAACTGGACCAGACCAACATAAATCCATTACACCATCAAGGCTGGGATTGGACCCCCCGTGCCAGAACCAATCAGCTGCCCTATCACACAATACCAAGAGATGACATAACTAACCCTCCCAGTAAGTGCACCTCTATCAGACAGAGCCTTTCTGACCCGGTGGCCCCTGTGTGTTTATCACAAAGCGAAAAGTGACCCCCATCTCTCGCCATTCCCACTGCATGCTGGGAAGGGTAAAGACAAATTACAGGGGGCAATTACACCCTATTAACCCCGCAATGCAGCGTCATTTACAGGTTTCATTGAGTGGAAGATATACAGGGTCCAACCAAAATGGTGCTCCTTAAAGGGACAGTATCGGCAGAATAAAAGCTTTTCTATCAGGCAACAATGCTGCTACTTATGGCTGTCTCTGCTTCCTGTGCACGGGGGAGTGTATTTCCTGGTACCCATGCGATTGTCTCTACTTCCTGTGCACGGGGGAGTGTATTTCCTGGTACCCATGTGGCTGTCTCTGCTTCCTGTGCACGGGGGAGTGTATTTCCTGGTACCCGTGTGGCTGTCTCTACTTCCTGTGCACGGGGGAGTGTATATCCCGGTACCCATGCGATTGTCTCTACTTCCTGTGTACGGGGAAGTGTATATCCTGGTACCCATGTGACTGTCTCTACTTCCTGTGCACGGGGGAGTGTATTTCCTGGTACCCATGTGGCTGTCTCTGCTTCCTGTGCACGGGGGAGTGTATTTCCTGGTACCCATGTGACTGTCTCTACTTCCTGTGCACGGGGGAGTGTATTTCCTGGTACCCATGTGGCTGTCTCTGCTTCCTGTGCACGGGGGAGTGTATTTCCTGGTACCCATGTGACTGTCTCTACTTCCTGTGCACGGGGGAGTGTATTTCCTGGTACCCATGTGGCTGTCTCTGCTTCCTGTGCACGGGGGAGTGTATTTCCTGGTACCCATGTGACTGTCTCTACTTCCTGTGTACGGGGAAGCACATATCCTGGTACTCGTGTGACTGTCTCTACTTCCTGTGTATGGGGGAGTGTATTTCCTGAAACTCATGTGACTGTCTCTACTTCCTGTGTACGGGGAAGCACATATCCTGGTACTCGTGTGACTGTCTCTACTTCCTGTGTATGGGGGAGTGTATTTCCTGAAACTCATGTGACTGTCTCTACTTCCTGTGCACGGGGGAGTGTATATCCTGGTACCCATGTGACTGTCTCTACTTCCTGTGCATGGGGGAGTGTATTTCCTGGTACCCATGTGTCTGTCTCTGCTTCCTGTGCACGGGGGAGTGTATTTCCTGGTACCCATGTGACTGTCTCTACTTCCTTACCACTCACACCCCGTAATGCTTAATTACACCCGATTTCATGGCTTTGCCCCCCCTACCCCCACCCGGTGCCAACGCCTCCCTGCTATTGGTGCTGACGGACCAATCAGAAGACAGAAATACCTGCATTATGGCGGAACTTCTGCCGGCATCGGCCATCCTTCTCCTGGTGATCCTTCAGGCAGGGCCCGCAGGTGTTAGAGCCCGGGGCGCAGTTGAAGCGTCTCTGTGTGAGGCAGGTGAGCTTGCCGGGGCAATGGTCTGCTGGAAACAGGAAACAGAGAAGGTTTAATGAGTCGCTAAGGGGAAGCAGCCATAGCAACGACTGACGGAGGCCAGATAAACACAGCTGGGCGCCGTATTAACGCTGCCCTATCACTGCCCCAACTGCCCCCACCCGCTGTTTAACCGTCTCAGGGGCGGAAAATCCAAACTGCAATCTGTCTGTGAACACTAGGGGCAGCATAATAACCAGAGAAAACCCAGGTGTATTATTCCTTATCTTTCTATTCAGCCCCTCCCCTATTCATATACCAGCCTCTCATCCAAACCACTCCCTGGTTGCTAAGGTAATTTGAGCCCTAGCAACAGGATAACTGACCCCGGCAGCCAAACCCAATTGCTCTGTGAGGCTCCAGTTTTATTGTTATTGTTACTTTTTATTCCTTATCTTTCTATTCAGCCCCTCCCCTATTCATATACCAGTGTCTCATTCAAGCGACTCCCTGGTTGCTAAGGTAATTTGGACCCTAGCAACCAAATAGCTGCTGCACAAAAATGGAAATAATTAAAAAACCACAAATAATAAAAAATGAAGACCAATTGTCTCAGAATATCACTCTCTCCATCATTAAGCTGAAAAAAACATTTAAATTACCACTGCTCCCCATTAATAGATTGCAAGCTCTTCTGGTTCCACAGTAATTCCGTATGCCCAGGGTATTACACAGCGCTGCGGGATATGACGGCGAGGATTCAACGCACGATTCCGGCTGCACCTCCCACAAAGGGTTAATTAGCGGCTTGTAAGCAGCCTCCGCTGGCATTGATTCGGGCAATTAGCCACATTACGCAGGCCCTGCCCTTTCCCTGCGCCGAGAGGAGACCTTGGCTAAATAGGAATCTAATTGGTTATGTATAAATTCCAGGCACAGGGCCGGGCGGCCGGGGGGGCTGCAGATTGGGGCGGAGAGCGGCGTCACCCTAACGGCACTGCGGGCGGCAGCAGGAGAGGGGGGTTACGGTGCAGCAGGGATGGGGTTATTAGTGCTGGGGGGGCTGTCATAAAGGGGGGGGGGGCTGTGTGTGTTGCAGTTTGGGCAACACTGATACACAGGGTTCCTGTCGCCCTTCTGCCCCTCGCCTTCTTGCCCTACTGTCTCCATCTTGCCCTACTGTCCCCATCTTGCCCTACTGTCTCCATCTTGCCCTACTGTCCCCATCTTGCCCTACTGTCCCCATCTTGCCCTACTGTCTCCATCTTGCCCTACTGTCTCCATCTTGCCCTACTGTCTCCATCTTGCCCTACTGTCTCCATCTTGCCCTACTGTCCCCATCTTGCCCTACTGTCTCCATCTTGCCCTACTGTCTCCATCTTACCCTACTTTCTCCATCTTGCCCTACTGTCCCCATCTTGCCCTACTGTCCCCATCTTGCCCTACTGTCCCCATCTTGTCCTACTGTCTCCATCTTGCCCTACTGTCCCCATCTTGCCCTACTGTCTCCATCTTGCCCTACTGTCCCCATCTTGCCCTACTGTCTCCATCTTGTCCTACTGTCTCCATCTTGCCCTACTGTCTCCATCTTGCCCTACTGTCTCCATCTTGCCCTACTGTCTCCATCTTGCCCTACTGTCTCCATCTTGCCCTACTGTCTCCATCTTGCCCTACTGTCCCCATCTTGCCCTACTGTCTCCATCTTGCCCTACTGTCTCCATCTTGCCCTACTGTCTCCATCTTGCCCTACTGTCTCCATCTTGCCCTACTGTCTCCATCTTGCCCTACTGTCTCCATCTTGCCCTACTGTCCCCATCTTGCCCTACTGTCTCCATCTTGCCCTACTGTCTCCATCTTGCCCTTCCATCTGCCTCTCCATCTTGCCCTACTGTCTCCATCTTGCCCTACTGTCTCCATCTTGCCCTACTGTCTCCATCTTGCCCTACTGTCTCCATCTTGCCCTACTGTCTCCATCTTGCCCTACTGTCTCCATCTTGCCCTACTGTCTCCATCTTGCCCTACTGTCTCCATGTTGCCCCATATATTATGATTATAGCTGGCGGATGTACAATTGCCCCTGACTGTTTCCTGGAAGTCTCCGGAGGGGGGGCATTTCCAAGAATCAGATATTTCCAGGGCAGAGAAGAGGCGGAAGGTTCTGCATTTGGCAATAAACTTCCATATTACTGTAATGGAACAGCCGGATCTGCAGATGAGTGAGATGGGGGGGGGGGGGGGGGTTGAGGGAATGGACTGGGGGGGGGGCAGGAAGATATGGAAGAGACGTAGGACATGAATGAAGGTTTCACGTGGCCTTGAGAGGCTGCGATGAGAGAAACACGTGTCCGTATCAATGGGCGAGACATGTGCCTCCCTGGGAGACAGCAGCGACGGGCAGGGGGGAGAGAGGTGATTCCAACATTATGTGCGTAACCATGGATCATAGAGCGCAAGTCTGAGTCTGTCACTGTCACTGCCTGCGGGAAACACAATCTCTTGTAACCCCCCCCCGACAGCTACTGGATCATCTGTCTTATACGGAACATAGATACTATGAGTGTCAGATACATTACAGATAGAATCTCAGCCATAAAGCAGGGCAGGACTGCTGCTTACAATGGGGGGATCAGATAGGATCTGTGCCACTGTGACAGAATGCTCTGTTATACAGATAGCTAGAATCTCAGCCATAAAGCAGGGCAGGACTGCTGCTTACAATGGGGGGGATCAGATAGGATCTGTGCCACTGTGACAGAATGCTCTGTTATACAGATAGCTAGAATCTCAGCCATAAAGCAGGGCAGGACTGCTGCTTACAATGGGGGGATCAGATAGGATCTGTGCCACTGTGACAGAATGCTCTGTTATACAGATAGCTAGAATCCCAGCCATAAAGCAGGGCAGGACTGCTGCTTACAATGGGGGGGATCAGATAGGATCTGTGCCACTGTGACAGAATGCTCTGTTATACAGATAGCTAGAATCTCAGCCATAAAGCAGGGCAGGACTGCTGCTTACAATGGGGGGGGGATCAGATAGGATCTGTGCCACTGTGACAGAATGCTCTGTTATACAGATAGCTAGAATCCCAGCCATAAAGCAGGGCAGGACTGCTGCTTACAATGGGGGGATCAGATAGGATCTGTGCCACTGTGACAGAATGCTCTGTTATACAGATAGCTAGAATCCCAGCCATAAAGCAGGGCAGGACTGCTGCTTACAATGGGGGGATCAGATAGGATCTGTGCCACTGTGACAGAATGCTCTGTTATACAGATAGCTAGAATCTCAGCCATAAAGCAGGGCAGGACTGCTGCTTACAATGGGGGGATCAGATAGGATCTGTGCCACTGTGACAGAATGCTCTGTTATACAGATAGCTAGAATCTCAGCCATAAAGCAGGGCAGGACTGCTGCTTACAATGGGGGGATCAGATAGGATCTGTGCCACTGTGACAGAATGCTCTGTTATACAGATAGCTAGAATCTCAGCCATAAAGCAGGCAGGACTGCTGCTTACAATGGGGGGGATCAGATAGGATCTGTGCCACTGTGACAGAATGCTCTGTTATACAGATAGCTAGAATCTCAGCCATAAAGCAGGGCAGGACTGCTGCTTACAATGGGGGGATCAGATAGGATCTGTGCCACTGTGACAGAATGCTCTGTTATACAGATAGCTAGAATCTCAGCCATAAAGCAGGGCAGGACTGCTGCTTACAATGGGGGGGGGGATCAGATAGGATCTGTGCCACTGTGACAGAATGCTCTGTTATACAGATAGCTAGAATCTCAGCCATAAAGCAGGGCAGGACTGCTGCTTACAATGGGGGGATCAGATAGGATCTGTGCCACTGTGACAGAATGCTCTGTTATACAGATAGCTAGAATCTCAGCCATAAAGCAGGGCAGGACTGCTGCTTACAATGGGGGGATCAGATAGGATCTGTGCCACTGTGACAGAATGCTCTGTTATACAGATAGCTAGAATCTCAGCCATAAAGCAGGGCAGGACTGCTGCTTACAATGGGGGGGATCAGATAGGATCTGTGCCACTGTGACAGAATGCTCTGTTATACAGATAGCTAGAATCTCAGCCATAAAGCAGGGCAGGACTGCTGCTTACAATGGGGGGATCAGATAGGATCTGTGCCACTGTGACAGAATGCTCTGTTATACAGATAGCTAGAATCTCAGCCATAAAGCAGGGCAGGACTGCTGCTTACAATGGGGGGATCAGATAGGATCTGTGCCACTGTGACAGAATGCTCTGTTATACAGATAGCTAGAATCTCAGCCATAAAGCAGGGCAGGACTGCTGCTTACAATGGGGGGGATCAGATAGGATCTGTGCCACTGTGACAGAATGCTCTGTTATACAGATAGCTAGAATCTCAGCCATAAAGCAGGGCAGGACTGCTGCTTACAATGGGGGGATCAGATAGGATCTGTGCCACTGTGACAGAATGCTCTGTTATACAGATAGCTAGAATCTCAGCCATAAAGCAGGGCAGGACTGCTGCTTACAATGGGGGATCAGATAGGATCTGTGCCACTGTGACAGAATGCTCTGTTATACAGATAGCTAGAATCTCAGCCATAAAGCAGGGCAGGACTGCTGCTTACACAATCACAGGCGCAGCAGGAATATAAAGCCCGAGCCAATCGCTGTTTGTTTAAGGAGGTTTCTTTCTCCTCTTTGCTTTTGCTGACGTGGCCCTCGGCCGCACTCAGGTTCTCCCACGGGACGGGAAACCCATTTTATTCTTTCCCATATCCCGGCCCAATGCCGCGGTGCGGGGACACAGTGCCCTTCAATCACCATTTCTGCCTTTGTCTCCCCGTGAGAAACACTTTGTGCTTAGTAAATCCTGGCAATTCCTATGCTATTTATCAACGCTTTGCCACCTTGTCACTAACAGGGAACAGTATGGCAGCTCCTGCCCACAATCCCGGAACTACCGTTCCCAGCATCCTCTGCCAGCCCAGGCTGGAGACAGACTGCTTATGTTATAGAATGGCCTATTCTAAGCAGCTTTTCAATTGGTCTTTATTATTTCTTTGTTATAGTTTTTTCATTATTTTCCAGCTTTCAAATGGGGGTCACTGACCCCGGCAACCAAAACCTGGGTTGGGGGGGTAGGTACCCAAAACCCCAACCCAGGAAACCCCATATCTGACCAATAATCAGCGAGACGTTCATGTAACGCGGCGTTGGGGCGACACCTTGCACCCCGGCGCCGCCCCAGATTTCAGCTGTTTGGGCGGAATCCAGTTAAACGCTGGGTGGTTCCCCTGCGCTGCTGAGCACCCTGGGAGGGCGGGGCCCTTGTTAGAACACAATTAATCCCCCCCCCGGCTCAGTTCTAACGAGGTTCCAGGGCAGCGTCGGCCGTAGGAAAAGCACAAAGTAATTATAGGTTTCAGCAAATTGCATAATTGTGTAATTTAATAGCCGTGGTTTTGCTTTGCCTTTACTCTCCTTCCTCTGCCAATCAAGTGCCAAGTGACAGCTACTGGGCCACTGTCTACTTGTGCAAGGAGCCAATCAGAATGAGCCTTACAGGGCCCCGTACATACTCCCATAGTAACAAGATGAGCATTTACCCCACTGTATTAAGCAGCCAATCAGAATGACCCCTTCAGGGCCCCGTATATACTCCCATAGTGCCATGATGCACATTTACCCCACTGTATTAAGCAGCCAATCAGAATGACCCCTACAGGGCCCCGTACATACCCCCATAGTGCCATGATGCTCTTTACCCCACTGTATTAAGCAGCCAATCAGAATGAGCCCTACAGGGCCCCGTACATACTCCCATAGTAACAAGATGAGCATTTACCCCACTGTATTAACAGCCAATCAGAATGACCCCTTCAGGGCCCCGTACATACTCCCAAAGTGCCATGATGCTCATTTACCCCACTGTATTAAGCAGCCAATCAGAATGAGCCCTACAGGGCACCGTATATACTCCCATAGTAACATGATGAGCATTTACCCCACTGTATTAAGCAGCCAATCTGAATGAGCCCTACAGGGCCCCGTACATACTCCCATAGTAACAAGATGAGCATTTACCCCACTGTATTAAGCAGCCAATCAGAATGAGCCCTACATACCCCCATAGTTCCATGGCGCACATTTACCCTACTGTATTAAGCAGCCAATCAGAATGAGCCCTACCGGGCCCCATACATACTCCCATAGTAACAAGATGAGCATTTACCCCACTGTATTAAGCAGCCAATCAGAATGAGCCCTACATACCCCCATAGTTCCATGGCGCACATTTACCCTACTGTATTAAGCAGCCAATCAGAATGAGCCCTACAGGGCCCCATACATACTCCCATAGTAACAAGATGAGCATTTACCCCACTGTATTAACAGCCAATCAGAATGACCCCTTCAGGGCCCCGTACATACTCCCATAGTGCCATGGCGCATTAACCCCACTGTATTAAGCAGCCAATCAGAATGAGCCCTACAGGGCCCCGTACATACTCCCATAGTAACAAGATGAGCATTTACCCCAATGTATTAAGCAGCCAATCAGAATGAGCCCTACAGGGCCCCGTACATACTCCCATAGTAACAAGATGAGCATTTACCCCACTGTATTAAGCAGCCAATCAGAATGACCCCTACAGGGACCCATACATACCCCCATAGTGCCATGATGCTCATTTACCCCACTGTATTAAGCAGCCAATCAGAATGAGCCCTACAGGGCCCCGTACATACTCCCATAGTAACAAGATGAGCATTTACCCCACTGTATTAAGCAGCCAATCAGAATGAGCCCTACAGGGCCCCGTACATACTCCCATAGTAACAAGATGAGCATTTACCCCACTGTATTAAGCAGCCAATCAGAATGAGCCCTACAGGGCCCCGTACATACTCCCATAGTAACAAGATGAGCATTTACCCCAATGTATTAAGCAGCCAATCAGAATGAGCCCTACATACCCCCATAGTTCCATGGCGCACATTTACCCTACTGTATTAAGCAGCCAATCAGAATGAGCCCTACAGGGCCCCATACATACTCCCATAGTAACAAGATGAGCATTTACCCCACTGTATTAACAGCCAATCAGAATGACCCCTTCAGGGCCCCGTACATACCCCCATAGTGCCATGGCGCATTAACCCCACTGTATTAAGCAGCCAATCAGAATGAGCCCTACAGGGCCCCGTACATACCCCCATAGTAACAAGATGAGCATTTACCCTACTGTATTAAGCAGCCAATCAGAATGAGCCCTACAGGGCCCCGTACATACCCCCATAGTAACAAGATGAGCATTTACCCTACTGTATTAAGCAGCCAATCAGAATGAGCCCTACAGGGCCCCATACATACTCCCATAGTAACAAGATGAGCATTTACCCCACTGTATTAAGCAGCCAATCAGAATGAGCCCTACATACCCCCATAGTTCCATGGCGCACATTTACCCTACTGTATTAAGCAGCCAATCAGAATGAGCCCTACAGGGCCCCATACATACTCCCATAGTAACAAGATGAGCATTTACCCCACTGTATTAACAGCCAATCAGAATGACCCCTTCAGGGCCCCGTACATACTCCCATAGTGCCATGGCGCATTAACCCCACTGTATTAAGCAGCCAATCAGAATGAGCCCTACAGGGCCCCGTACATACCCCCATAGTAACAAGATGAGCATTTACCCTACTGTATTAAGCAGCCAATCAGAATGAGCCCTACAGGGCCCCATACATACTCCCATAGTAACAAGATGAGCATTTACCCCACTGTATTAAGCAGCCAATCAGAATGAGCCCTACATACCCCCATAGTTCCATGGCGCACATTTACCCTACTGTATTAAGCAGCCAATCAGAATGAGCCCTACAGGGCCCCGTAGCCCTCTCCCACGTTTCCTATGAAGACAAAGGAGATGAGGAACCTGCAAGTGAGCAATTAGCGGGGAAACGAGACGATTCACTAATTAGCCAATCAGGAGCGGCCTCGCCGCGTCTTCACACCTGTAGGGCGGGAAATAACAGCTGTGCCTGTAACTAATGATAATAAGTGCCAAGTACCAACCGGCGAGAGATTCAGCCGGGAAACAGCAAAAAGCCCTTCATTAAAGGGGAAGTAAACCCAAACAGAAAAAAATCACCCAGAGAGATCAATGGCCAGAGAGAAGCCCTGCCTATGCCCAATAGGTACCAGGGAGCCATAGGGTTTGTGTGGTTGGGGAGCATGGCCAGAGGGGTGGGGGTGCGTACAGCGTAGGGTTTGCTTCCCCTTTAAACATAACGACTATAATAGTATTAAAAAACAAATTAAAACCCCAGGTTTATTTTTCCATTTCCCCTTATCTATAACATTGGGAGAGTCAACTTGACCTTTAAGACGTATTTCTTCCTGGTCTCTAACAAAACGCAAACACGGGGTTTGGGCAGGCGGAGTAGATGCCCCGACCCCCAGTTAAATGCTTGGCCACAGGGGACGTGGGGATTTTGCACCAATCAGTGGCGGAGATTTCAGGAAGGGGTGTGGCTACAAACCACGGGCGGGAGAAAGTTGTACATGCTGGTTGCACTGCAAGAAAGTTCTGCAGTTATCTGGTTGCTAGGGTCCAAATTACCTTAGCAACCAGGGAGGGGTTTGGATGAGAGGCTGATATATGAATAGGGGAGGGGCTGAATAGAAAGATAAGGAATAAAAAGTAACAATAACAATAAAACTGGAGCCTCACAGAGCAATAGGGTTTGGTTGCCGGGGGCAGTTATCCTGTTGCTAGGGCTCAAATTACCTTAGCAACCAGGGAGTGGTTTGAATGAGAGACGGGTACATGAATAGGGGAGGGGCTCAATAGAAAGATAAGGAATAAAAAGTAACAATAACAATAAAACTGGAGCCTCACAGAGCAATAGGTTTTGGTTGCCGGGAGCAGTTATCCTGTTGCTAGGGCTAAAATTACCTTAGCAACCACAGAGTGGTTTGATTGAGAGGCAGGTATATGAATAGGGGAGGGGCTGAATAGAAAGATAAGGAATAAAAAGTAACAATAACAATAAAACTGAAGCCTCACAGAGCAATAGGGTTTGGTTGCCGGGGTCAGTGACCCCCAATTGAAAGCTGGAGAGGAAATTGAAATGGAACAGTAAAGATCTCAAATGGACTCCAATAAAGATGAGGGGGGCGATTTAGAACTCCTGTGTCCCTAATACACAATTATATACAGAGCGGCCGCACACCCCAGGCCCCTCCCTCCCTGAGCACATAATGCCCCGCATGTAGGTCAGGGCAGATTATCTCCTCAGAGGATCTCAGGAAGGGATATCTCTATAATAGTGCCCCCTAATCCCCAGCCAATACCATTCAGGATTCCTAAACCCGCTATTCTTGGCTTCTGGTTGATGGGATTTTATATATCGTCATTAACTACCCCTGGAATAGATATCTGGGGTATCCAAGACACAGGGCATAGCAACAGGGCTGGCTCTAGGGAAAGGTAAAAGGGGCCCTTTGGTGCCAGTAGTACTTAGCCCCACTCTACTGGCATGTCTGGGGTTAATACAATGCTCTGTATCTAATTTCTGTAAACGTCTTGCTGGTATGTCTGGGGTTAATACAATTCTCTGTACCCATTATATACTGTGCCTTTAGTGTCTGGGGTTAATACAATTCTCTGTACCCATTATATACTGTGCCTTTAGTGTCAGGGGTTAATACAATTCTCTGTACCCATTATATACTGTGCCTTTAGTGTCTGGGGTTAATACAATTCTCTGTACCCATTATATACTGTGCCTTTACTGTCAGGGGTTAATGCAATGCTCTGTACCCATTATATACTGTGCCTTTAGTGTCAGGGGTTAATACAATTCTCTGTACCCATTATATACTGTGCCTTTAGTGTCAGGGGTTAATACAATGCTCTGTACCCATTATATACTGTGCCTTTACTGTCAGGGGTTAATGCAATGCTCTGTACCCATTATATACTGTGCCTTTACTGTCAGGGGTTAATACAATGCTCTGTACCCATTATATACTGTGCCTTTACTGTCAAGGGTTAATGTAACCCACTGAATCCATTTTCTGTACTGGTCTTGCTGGCATGTCCAGGGTTAATGCAAAGCTCTAAATCTATGCTACGCAGTGATCTCACTGGCATGCCTGAGGTTAATACAATGCTCAAAATTCATTTTATACAGTGACTTTACTACCATGACTGGGGTTAATGCAATCCTCTGAATCCATTATATACTGTGCCTTTACGGTCAGGGGTTAATGTAACGCACTGAATCCATTTTCTGTAGTTGTCTTGCAGGCATGTCTGCGGTTAACGCAATGCTCCGAATCCATTATATACCGTGCCTTTACTGCCAGGGGTTAATGCAATGCACTGAATCCATTTTCTGTAGTGGTCTTGCTGGCAGGTCCTGGGTTAATGCAAAGCTCTAAAGCCATGCTATGCAATGATCTCACTGGCATGCCTGAGGTTAATACAATACTCAAAATTCATTTGATACAGTGACTTTACGGTCAGGGGTTAATGTAACGCACTGAATCCATTTTCTGTGGTTGTCTTGCAGGCATGTCCTGGGTTAATGCAAAGCTCTACATCCATGCTATGCAGTGATCTCACTGGCATGCCTGAGGTTAATACTCAAAATTCATTTGATACGGTGACTTCATTTTCTACTACAGTGAATCCATTTTCTGTAATCGTCTTGCAGGCATGTCTGGGGTTAACGCAATGCTCCGAATCTATTATATACAGTGCCTTACTGTCAGGGGTTAATGCAACGCTCTGAGTCCATTTTATACTGTGACCTTACTACCATGTCGGGGTTAATGCTCTAAATCCATGACTGGGGCAATTTTAGCGCCTAGATCATTATGAGAAACACCACAGGGGCCCTAAGAAAACTGGTAAGCCCCGCCCACAGACTGTCACTGTTTATAAGAGTCGGCAGTTGCATAACAAAATTCTATTTTCACCTGGTTTCCTCTTAGAGTCAAGTTCCGTGGCGGTTCCAAAGTGAAAGCACTTACCCGCAGAGCCGCGGATTACCTCCTGTAGCTTATTAAATATTTGAGTAACCAGTCATTACTGTATTTACCCAATACCGTCACGGCTTTACTGCGGGAAACGCCCTCTCGCTAACAAACTTCTATATGGTTTTAAAGAAAGAAAAAAGGAAAAGCCCTAGGTAGGATAATTCTAAGGAAATATAAGGTAGCAACACATTTACTTAATACCCCAGAACCCACAGCAGGATAAATACAGCGCCAATTCCATGTATAATACCCCAGAACCCACAGCGGGATAAATACAGTGCCAATTCCATGTATAATACCCCAGAACCCACAGCGGGATAAATACAGTGCCAATTCCATGTATAATACCCCAGAACCCACAGCAGGATAAATACAGTGCCAATTCCATGTATAATACCCCAGAACCCACAGCAGGATAAATACAGCGCCAATTCCATGTATAATACCCCAGAACCCACAGCAGGATAAATACAGTGCCAATTCCATGTATAATACCCCAGAACCCACAGCAGGATAAATACAGTGCCAATTCCATATATAATACCCCAGAACCCACAGCGGGATAAATACAGGGCCAATTCCATGTATAATACCCCAGAACCCACAGCAGGATAAATACAGTGCCAATTCCATGTATAATACCCCTGAACCCACAGCAGATAAATACAGCGCCAATTCCATGTATAATACCCCAGAACCCACAGCAGATAAATACAGCGCCAATTCCATGTATAATACCCCAGAACCCACAGCAGATAAATACAGTGCCAATTCCATGTATAATACCCCAGAACCCACAGCAGATAAATACAGTGCCAATTCCATGTATAATACCCCTGAACCCACAGCAGATAAATACAGTGCCAATTCCATGTATAATACCCCAGAACCCACAGCAGGATAAATACAGTGCCAATTCCATGTATAATACCCCAGAACCCACAGCAGATAAATACAGTGCCAATTCCATGTATAATACCCCAGAACCCACAGCAGATAAATACAGTGCCAATTCCATGTATAATACCCCAGAACCCACAGCAGGATAAATACAGTGCCAATTCCATGTATAATACCCCAGAACCCACAGCAGGATAAATACAGTGCCAATTCCATGTATAATACCCCAGAACCCACAGCGGGATAAATACAGTGCCAATTCCATGTATAATACCCCAGAACCCACAGCAGGATAAATACAGTGCCAATTCCATGTATAATACCCCAGAACCCACAGCAGATAAATACAGTGCCAATTCCATGTATAATACCCCAGAACCCACAGCAGGATAAATACAGTGCCAATTCCATATATAATACCCCAGAACCCACAGCAGATAAATACAGTGCCAATTCCATGTATAATACCCCAGAACCCACAGCAGGATAAATACAGTGCCAATTCCATGTATAATACCCCAGAACCCACAGCAGATAAATACAGTGCCAATTCCATGTATAATACCCCCAGAACCCACAGCAGATAATACAGTGCCAATTCCATGTATAATACCCCAGAACCCACAGCAGGATAAATACAGTGCCAATTCCATATATAATACCCAGAACCCACAGCAGATAAATACAGTGCCAATTCATGTATAATACCCCAGAACCCACAGCAGATAAATACAGTGCCAATTCCATGTATAATACCCCAGAACCCACAGCAGATAAATACAGTGCCAATTCCATGTATAATACCCAGAACCCACAGCAGATAAATACAGTGCCAATTCCATGTATAATACCCCAGAACCCACAGCAGATAAATACAGTGCCAATTCCATGTATAATACCCCAGAACCCCACAGCAGATAAATACAGTGCCAATTCCATGTATAATACCCCAGAACCCACAGCAGAATAAATACAGTGCCAATTCCATATATAATACCCCAGAACCCACAGCAGATAAATACAGTGCCAATTCCATGTATAATACCCCAGAACCCACAGCAGGATAAATACAGTGCCAATTCCATGTATAATACCCCAGAACCCACAGCGGGATAAATACAGTGCCAATTCCATGTATAATACCCCAGAACCCACAGCAGATAAATACAGCCAATTCCATGTATAATACCCCAGAACCCACAGCAGGATAAATACAGTGCCAATTCCATGTATAATACCCCAGAACCCACAGCAGGATAAATACAGTGCCAGTGCCATGTATAATACCCCAGAACCCACAGCGGGATAAATACAGTGCCAGTGCCATGTATAATACCCCAGAACCCACAGCAGGATAAATACAGTGCCAATTCCATGTATAATACCCCAGAACCCACAGCAGATAAATACAGTGCCAATTCCATGTATAATACCCCAGAACCCACAGCAGGATAAATACAGTGCCAATCCATGTATAATACCCCAGAACCCACAGCAGATAAATATAGTGCCAGTGCCATGTATATACCCCAGAACCCACAGCGGGATAAATACAGTGCCAATTCCATGTATAATACCCCAGAACCCACAGCGGGATAAATACAGTGCCAATTCCATGTATAATACCCCAGAACCCACAGCAGGATAAATACAGGGCCAATTCATGTATAATACCCCAGAACCCCACAGCAGAATAAATACAGGGCCAATTCCATGTATAATACCCCAGAACCCACAGCAGGATAATACAGTGCCAATTCCATGTATAATACCCAGAACACACAGCAGGATAAATACAGTGCCAATTCCCATATATAATACCCCAGAACCCACAGCAGATAAATACAGTGCCAATTCCATGTATAATACCCCAGAACCCACAGCAGGATAAATACAGTGCCAATTCCATGTATAATACCCCAGAACCCACAGCAGGATAATACAGTGCCAATTCCATGTATAATACCCCAGAACCCACAGCGGGATAAATACAGTGCCAATTCCATGTATAATACCCCAGAACCCACAGCGGGATAAATACAGTGGCCAATTCCATGTATAATACCCAGAACCCACAGCGGGATAAATACAGTGCCAATTCCATGTATAATACTCCAGAACCCACAGCAGGATAAATACAGTGCCAATTCCATGTATAATACCCCAGAACCCACAGCAGATAAATACAGCCAATTCCATGTATAATACCCCAGAACCCACAGCGGGATAAATACAGTGCCAGTGCCATGTATAATACCCCAGAACCCACAGCAGGATAAATACAGGGCCAATTCCATGTATAATACCCCAGAACCCACAGCAGGATAAATACAGGGCCAATTCCATGTATAATACCCCAGAAACCCACAGCAGAATAAATACAGGGCCAATTCCATGTATAATACCCCAGAACCCACAGCAGGATAAATACAGTGCCAATTCCATGTATAATACCCCAGAACAAACAGCAGGATAAATACAGTGCCAATTCCATGTATAATACCCCAGAACCCACAGCAGGATAAATACAGTGCCAATTCCATGTATAATACCCCAGAACCCACAGCGGGATAAATACAGTGCCAATTCCATGTATAATACCCCAGAACCCAAAGCAGGATAAATACAGTGCCAATTCCATGTATAATACCCCAGAACCCACAGCGGGATAAATACAGTGCCAATTCCATGTATAATACCCCAGAACCCACAGCAGATAAATACAGTGCCAATTCCATGTATAATACCCCAGAACCCACAGCAGATAAATACAGTGCCAATTCCATGTATAATACCCCAGAACCCACAGCAGATAAATACAGTGCCAATTCCATGTATAATACCCCAGAACCCACAGCAGGATAAATACAGTGCCAATTCTATGTATAATACCCAGAACCCACAGCAGGATAAATACAGTGCCAATTCCATGTATAATACCCCAGAACCCACAGCAGATAAATACAGTGCCAATTCCATGTATAATACCCCAGAACCCACAGCAGGATAAATACAGTGCCAATTCCATGTATAATACCCCAGAACCCACAGCAGGATAAATACAGTGCCAATTCCATGTATAATACCCCAGAACCCACAGCGGGATAAATACAGTGCCAATTCCATGTATAATACCCCAGAACCCACAGCAGGATAAATACAGTGCCAATTCCATGTATAATACCCCAGAACCCACAGCAGATAAATACAGTGCCAATTCCATGTATAATACCCCAGAACCCACAGCAGGATAAATACAGTGCCAATTCCATATATAATACCCCAGAACCCACAGCAGATAAATACAGTGCCAATTCATGTATAATACCCCAGAACCCACAGCAGATAAATACAGTGCCAATTCCATGTATAATACCCCAGAACCCACAGCAGATAAATACAGTGCCAATTCATGTATAATACCCCAGAACCCACAGCAGATAAATACAGTGCCAATTCCATGTATAATACCCCAGAACCCACAGCAGATAAATACAGTGCCAATTCCATATATAATACCCCAGAACCCACAGCAGATAAATACAGTGCCAATTCCATGTATAATACCCCAGAACCCACAGCAGGATAAATACAGTGCCAATTCCATGTATAATACCCCAGAACCCACAGCGGGATAAATACAGTGCCAATTCCATGTATAATACCCCAGAACCCACAGCAGATAAATACAGCCAATTCCATGTATAATACCCCAGAACCCACAGCAGGATAAATACAGTGCCAATTCCATGTATAATACCCCAGAACCCACAGCAGGATAAATACAGTGCCAGTGCCATGTATAATACCCCAGAACCCACAGCGGGATAAATACAGTGCCAGTGCCATGTATAATACCCCAGAACCCACAGCAGGATAAATACAGTGCCAATTCCATGTATAATACCCCAGAACCCACAGCAGATAAATACAGTGCCAATTCCATGTATAATACCCCAGAACCCACAGCAGGATAAATACAGTGCCAATTCCATGTATAATACCCCAGAACCCACAGCAGATAAATATAGTGCCAGTGCCATGTATAATACCCCAGAACCCACAGCAGATAAATACAGTGCCAATTCCATGTATAATACCCCAGAACCCACAGCGGGATAAATACAGTGCCAATTCCATGTATAATACCCCAGAACCCACAGCGGGATAAATACAGTGCCAATTCCATGTATAATACCCCAGAACCCACAGCAGGATAAATACAGGGCCAATTCCATGTATAATACCCCAGAACCCACAGCAGAATAAATACAGGGCCAATTCCATGTATAATACCCCAGAACCCACAGCAGGATAAATACAGTGCCAATTCCATGTATAATACCCCAGAACACACAGCAGGATAAATACAGTGCCAATTCCATATATAATACCCCAGAACCCACAGCAGATAAATACAGTGCCAATTCCATGTATAATACCCCAGAACCCACAGCAGGATAAATACAGTGCCAATTCCATGTATAATACCCCAGAACCCACAGCAGGATAAATACAGTGCCAATTCCATATATAATACCCCAGAACCCACAGCAGATAAATACAGTGCCAATTCCATGTATAATACCCCAGAACCCACAGCAGATAAATACAGTGCCATTCCATGTATAATACCCCAGAACCCACAGCAGATAAATACAGTGCCAATTCCATGTATAATACCCCAGAACCCACAGCAGATAAATACAGTGCCAATTCCATATATAATACCCCAGAACCCACAGCAGAAAAATACAGTGCCAATTCCATGTATAATACCCCAGAACCCACAGCAGGATAAATACAGTGCCAATTCCATGTATAATACCCCAGAACCCACAGCGGGATAAATACAGTGCCAATTCCATGTATAATACCCCAGAACCCACAGCAGGATAAATACAGGGCCAATTCCATGTATAATACCCCAGAACCCACAGCGGGATAAATACAGTGCCAATTCCATGTATAATACCCAGAACCCACAGCAGGATAATACAGGGCCAATTCCATGTATATACCCCAGAACCCCACAGCAGAATAAATACAGGGCCAATTCCATGTATAATACCCAGAACCCACAGCAGGATAAATAAGTGCCAATTCCATGTATAATACCCCAGAACACACCAGCAGGATAAATACAGTGCCAATTCCATATATAATACCCCAGAACCCACAGCAGATAAATACAGTGCCAATTCCATGTATAATACCCCAGAACCCACAGCGGGATAAATACAGTGCCAATTCCATGTATAATACCCCAGAACCCACAGCGGGATAAATACAGTGCCAATTCCATGTATAATACTCCAGAACCCACAGCAGGATAAATACAGTGCCAAATTCCATGTATAATACCCAGAACCCACAGCAGATAAATACAGTGCTAATTCCATGTATAATACCCAGAACCCACAGCGGGATAAATACAGTGCCAGTGCCATGTATAATACCCCAGAACCCACAGCAGGATAAATACAGGGCCAATTCCATGTATAATACCCCAGAACCCACAGCAGGATAAATACAGGGCCAATTCCATGTATAATACCCCAGAACCCACAGCAGAATAAATACAGGGCCAATTCCATGTATAATACCCCAGAACCACAGCAGGTAATACAGTGCCAATTCCATGTAATAATACCCCAGAACACACAGCAGGATAAATACCAGTGCCAATTCCATGTATAATACCCCAGAACCCACAGCAGGATAAATACAGTGCCAATTCCATGTATAATACCCCAGACCCACAGCGGGATAAATACAGTGCCCAATTCCATGTATATACCCCAGAACCCAAGCAGGATAAATACAGTGCCAATTCCATGTATAATACCCCAGAACCCACAGCGGGATAATACAGTGCCAATTCCATGTATAATACCCCAGAACCCACAGCAGGATAAATACAGTGCCAATTCCATGTATATACCCCAGAACCACAGCGGATAATACAGGGCCATTCCATGTATAATACCCCAGAACCCACAGCAGAATAATACAGGGCCAATTCCATGTATAATACCCCAGAACCCCACAGCAGGATAAATACAGTGCCAATTCCATGTATAATACCCAGAACACAGCAGGATAAATACAGTGCCAATTCCATGTATAATACCCAGAACACACAGCAGGATAAATACAGTGCCAATTCCATGTATAATACCCCAGAACCCAAAGCAGGATAAATACAGGGCCAATTCCATGTATATATACCCCAGAACCCCACTGCGGGATAAATACAGTGCCAATTCCATGTATAATACCCCAGAACCCACAGCAGGATAAATACAGGGCCAATTCCATGTATAATACCCCAGAAACCCACAGCGGGATAAATACAGTGCCAATTCCATGTATAATACCCAGAACCCACAAGCAGATAAATACAGTGCCAATTCCATGTATAATACCCCAGAACCCACAGCAGATAAATACAGTGCCAAATTCCATGTATAATACCCCAGAACCCACAGCAGGATAAATACAGTGCCAATTCCATGTATAATACCCCAGAACCCACAGCAGGATAAATACAGTGCCAATTCCCATGTATATACCCCAGAACCCACAGCGGGATAAATACAGTGCCAATTCCATGTATAATACCCCAGAACCCACAGCTGGATAAATACAGTGCCAATTCCATGTATAATACCCCAGAACCCACAGCTGGATAAATACAGTGCCAATTCCATGTATAATACCCAGAACCCACAGCAGATAAATACAGTGGCCAATTCCTGTATAATACCCCAGAACCCACAGCAGGATAAATACAGTGCCAATTCCATGTATAATACCCCAGAACCCACAGCTGGATAAATACAGTGCCAATTCCATGTATAATACCCCCAGAACCCACAGCTGGATAAATACAGTGCCAATTCCATGTATAATACCCCAGAACCCCACAGCAGATAAATACAGTGCCAATTCGCATGTATAATACCCCAGAACCCACAGCGGGATAATACAGAACCATGTATAATACCCCAGAACCCACAGCAGATAAATACAGTGCCAATCCATGTTATATACCCCAGAACCCACAGCAGATAATACAGTGCCAATTCCATGTATAATACCCCAGAACCACAGCAGGATAAAATACAGTGCCAATTCCATGTATAATACCCCAGAACCCACAGCAGGATAAATACAGTGCCAATTCCATGTATAATACCCAGAACCCACAGCGGGATAAATACAGTGCCATTCCATGTATAATACCCAGAACCCACAGCTGGATAAATACAGTGCCAATTCCATGTATATACCCAAGAACCCACAGCGGATAAATACAGTGCCAATTCCATGTATAATACCCCAGAACCCACAGCAGATAAATACAGTGCCAATTCCATGTATAATACCCCAGAACCCACAGCTGGATAAATACAGTGCCAATTCCATGTATAATACCCCAGAACCCACAGCAGATAAATACAGTGCCAATTCCATGTATAAACCCCAGAACCCACAGCAGGATAAATACAGTGCCAATTCCATGTATAATACCCCAGAACCCCACAGCTGGATAAATACAGTGCCAATTCCATGATAATACCCCAACCCACAGCTGGATAAATACAGTGCCAATTCCATGTATAATACCCCAGAACCCACAGCAGGATAAATACAGTGCCAATTCCATGTATAATACCCCAGAACCCACAGCAGATAAATACAGTGCCAATTCCATGTATAATACCCCAGAACCCACAGCAGGATAAATACAGTGCCAATTCCATGTATAATACCCCAGAACCCACAGCAGATAAATACAGTGGTGTGTCTACACGGAACCCCATTTTAAATTGAAGGTTTACTGTACAACAAAGAGTTTTTCTGCCCGGTTAGTGATTGATTTATTCCTGACTTGTATCCACTGGTGCAGCCCAGCGTCTCGCTGACAGGCCGAGACAGACAAATGAGACATCTGCCCTTCCGTCTGACAGAGACAAGAGGTTACATTACTGCAATGAGACATTAGGGGAAACCAATCTGACGTCTGTGAGTCCCGCTCACCTACAGCTGAATAGAACCCAGGACTAAGGACTGGACATCTCTGGATTCTTTCCCAGTTCCATAAATGATTGAACGGTGTTATATGAAGCAATGTTATTGGGTCTTGAGGGCCGGCAGTTAGAAATAGGAAGAAGGGCAAGAAGAGGTAGGAGAAGATGAAGACATAAGAATAAGATGAACACAGTAGGAGATGATGGAGACAATAGGAGATGATGGAGACAGTAGGAGATGATGGAGACAGTAGGAGATGATAGACTGTTTAGGAGATGATGGACATGGAAGGATAATATAGGGAGAATAGAACTTGATAGGAACAGAGCAGGGCAAGATGCAGACAGTACACACATAGATGGAGACCATAGTAGAAGATAGGACATCATGGGAACAAAGAAGGGCAAGACAGTAGATGTAGATGGAGGTAGTAGGAGATGATAGACATAGTATAAGACAATGAAAATAGTGGTAGGCAATGGATACAGTGGTAGGCAATCGGCCCAGTTGGAGAACACAGGGCTAGCAGAGCATGATGGGAACAAAGCAGGAAAACATGAAAACAAGATGGGGACAGTAGGGCAAGATGGGGGGACAGTAGGGCAAGATGGGGGGACAGTAGGGCAAGATGGGGGGACAGTAGGGCAAGATGGGTGGACAGTAGGGCAAGATGGGGGGACAGTAGGGCAAGATGGGGGGACAGTAGGGCAAGATGGGGGGACAGTAGGGCAATGGAGACAGTAGGCAAGATGGGGGGACAGTAGGGCAAGATGGGGGGACAGTAGGGCAAGATGGGGGGACAGTAGGGCAAGATGGGGGGACAGTAGGGCAAGATGGGGGGACAGTAGGGCAAGATGGGGGGACAGTAGGGCAAGATGGGGGGACAGTAGGCAAGATGGGGGGACAGTAGGGCAAGATGGGGGGACAGTAGGGGCAAGATGGGGGGACAGTAGGGCAAGATGGGGACAGTAGGGCAAGATGGGGAGACTGTAGGGCAAGATGGGGGGACAGTAGGGCAAGATGGGGGGGACAGTAGGGCAAGATGGGGGGACAGTAGGGCAAGATGGGGGGACAGTAGGGCAAGATGGGGGGACAGTAGGGCAAGATGGGGGGACAGTAGGGCAAGATGGGGGGACAGTAGGGCAAGATGGGGGACAGTAGGGCAAGATGGGGACAGTAGGGCAAGATGGGGACAGTAGGGCAAGATGGGGACAGTAGGGCAAGATGGAGACAGTAGGGCAAGATGGAGACAGTAGGGCAAGATGGAGACAGTAGGACAAGATGGAGACAGTAGGACAAGATGGAGACGGTAGGGCAAGATGGGGACGGTAGGGCAAGATGGGGACGGTAGGGCAAGATGGAGACGGTAGGGCAAGATGGAGACGGTAGGGCAAGATGGAGACGGTAGGGCAAGATGGAGACGGTAGGACAAGATGGAGACGGTAGGACAAGATGGAGACGGTAGGACAAGATGGAGACGGTAGGGCAAGATGGAGACGGTAGGGCAAGATGGGGGGGACAGTAGGGCAAGATGGGGGGGACAGTAGGGCAAGATGGGGGGGACAGTAGGGCAAGATGGGGGGGACAGTAGGGCAAGATGGGGGGACAGTAGGGCAAGATGGGGGGACAGTAGGGCAAGATGGGGGGACAGTAGGGCAAGATGGGGAGACAGTAGGGCAAGATGGGGAGACAGTAGGGCAAGATGGAGACAGTAGGGCAAGATGGAGACAGTAGGGCAAGATGGAGACAATAGAAGATTATGGGCAGGGTAGGAGCCATCGGACCGTATGAATGAGACACTGCAGTTCCCACTCAAACCTGCCCGATTGACATCTGTATGACTTTTGCCCAAATACCCATAGAGGAGGTGTGTCGGGGGGGCTCAATACACAGGCAGATAAGCCACCAAATTGTTCTAAAGGATGTGAATCTGCCCATGTATGGCCGCCGTTACACTGAGCTCAGAACTGCCTGGGCCAGTCCTGTTTATATCTCTGCAGAAGCCCATTAAGCGGATTAGTACCAGGACAGGGGGACGGATCTAATTTCTGAAGCGCCCAATGTAATTCATCCGCTGCTGCTCAGACTCAGCGCTCTCATTGGCAGGATTCATGTTCAACAGACTACAGCTCCCACAATCCTTTTCACCATCAGCAAAGTGCTTCTGTGGCGCAGACCTCGTAAGTGCTTGTAAGCTCTTGGGTAACAAGGCGGGGGGATTATGGCAAAGAGCAGATAACAGGATGATGTTTGGGGCAATTAATCCACCAGGCGCCAGTAATTTCCGCTCACTCCAACCTACAGGTGCAGCTGTTGCCCAGGGACATAAATATCTGTAATTGCCCCCCCCCCCATTGCCCTAATGATGATGTGCAGACAATAACCCCCCCCCCCCCCGACGCCCCGAGCCGGCAGCTGCCACTTCTTTAATATTTCATGTTTGTTGTTTTCCTGTGTGCGCAATAACGTGGGATTATGGCCGTGACAGGAACAAATTATCCCTACGCCGGCGAGATTGTGTGCTGAGATCCAGGTCAATAGGACACGGGCGAAAGCTCATAGCAACCAATAGCATGGGGGCACGGAAACCACTCTTACCCCTCCCTGTCACACACTTATACCTAGGGCAGTAGGGCAAGATGGGGACAGTAGGGCAAGATGGGGACAGTAGGGCAAGATGGAGACAGTAGGACAAGATGGAGACAGTAGGGCAAGATGGAGACAGTAGGGCAAGATGGGGACAGTAGGGCAAGATGGAGACAGTAGGGCAAGATGGGGACAGTAGGGCAAGATGGGGACAGTAGGAGAAGATGGGGACAGTAGGGCAAGATGGAGACAGTAGGGCAAGATGGGGACAGTAGGGCAAGATGGAGACAGTAGGGCAAGATGGAGACAGTAGGGCAAGATGGGGACAGTAGGGCAAGATGAGGACAGTAGGGCAAGATGAGGACAGTAGGGCAAGATGAGGACAGTAGGGCAAGATGGGGACAGTAGGGCAAGATGGGGACAGTAGGGCAAGATGGAGACAGTAGGGCAAGATGGAGACAGTAGGGCAAGATGGGGACAGTAGGACAAGATGGGGACAGTAGGACAAGATGGGGACAGTAGGGCAAGATGGAGACAGTAGGGCAAGATGGAGACAGTAGGGCAAGATGGAGACAGTAGGGCAAGATGGGGACAGTAGGACAAGATGGGGACAGTAGGACAAGATGGGGACAGTAGGGCAAGATGGAGACAGTAGGGCAAGATGGAGACAGTAGGGCAAGATGGAGACAGTAGGGCAAGATGGAGACAGTAGGGCAAGATGGAGACAGTAGGGCAAGATGGAGACAGTAGGGCAAGATGGGGACAGTAGGGTAAGAATGAGACAGTAGGGCAAGATGGGGACAGTAGGGCAAGATGGAGACAGTAGGGCAAGATGGAGACAGTAGGGCAAGATGGAGACAGTGGGGCAAGATGGGGACAGTGGGGCAAGATGGGGACAGTGGGGCAAGATGGGGACAGTAGGGCAAGATGGGGACAGTAGGGCAAGATGGGGACAGTAGGGCAAGATGGGGACAGTAGGGCAAGATGGGGACAGTAGGGCAAGATGGGGACAGTAGGGCAAGATGGAGACAGTAGGGCAAGATGGGGACAGTAGGGCAAGATGGGGACAGTAGGGCAAGATGGGGACAGTAGGGCAAGATGGGGACAGTAGGGTAAGATGGAGACAGTAGGGCAAGATGGGGACAGTAGGGCAAGATGGAGACAGTAGGGCAAGATGGAGACAGTAGGGCAAGATGGGGACAGTAGGGCAAGATGGAAACAGTAGGGCAAGATGGAGACAGTAGGGCAAGATGGGGACAGTAGGGCAAGATGGGGACAGTAGGGCAAGATGGAGACAGTAGGGCAAGATGGGGACAGTAGGGCAAGATGGAGACAGTAGGGCAAGATGGGGACAGTAGGACAAGATGGGGACAGTAGGACAAGATGGAGACAGTAGGACAAGATGGAGACAGTAGGGCAAGATGGAGACAGTAGGGCAAGATGGAGACAGTAGGACAAGATGGAGACAGTAGGATAAGATGGGGACAGTAGGGCAAGATGGAGACAGTAGGGCAAGATGGAGACAGTAGGACAAGATGGAGACAGTAGGACAAGATGGAGACAGTAGGATAAGATGGGGACAGTAGGGCAAGATGGAGACAGTAGGACAAGATGGGGACAGTAGGACAAGATGGAGACAGTAGGACAAGATGGAGACAGTAGGGCAAGATGGGGACAGTAGGGCAAGATGGAGACAGTAGGACAAGATGGGGACAGTAGGACAAGATGGGGACAGTAGGGCAAGATGGAGACAGTAGGGCAAGATGGGGACAGTAGGGCAAGATGGAGACAGTAGGACAAGATGGGGACAGCAATGTAATGACAGAATGTATTACTAACACAGATTACAGGGCTATGAGTAGATAGAGGCACCTGCAGTCCCCCCCCCCCCCCTCCTTTGCCTCAAGGGCAATAAACCTTCCCCTCAGGGAGCAGCTCAGACAAGTCCCATAAATCACCTCAGTGTCCCACTCTGATAAGGTTCGGGCGCTCAGGACTCTCCAACACAATTTGCAAAGCCTTAAATGTCACCCAACTGCCTGTCAATCTCCCCTGTAACTGTCAGCGCTGCCTGAGTGCCTGACAAACACGTGAATATTCCGCCGCCTCCCCAGGGGCCGCCGCGTTTCCAAGCGACCATCCCGTGCCTGGCCACTAAACTGCCAGCGTTTCCAGGCGACTGCCACTTTAAAGGGCAACTGAACCCAAATGCTGAGAAATCGTCTTAAGTCCCTATATATATATTTATAATGGTTATTTATATTCTCTGCACTGCTGGCTCCGACTCCTGAGACAATGTAGTACAGGTATAGGACCCATTATCCAGAATGTCCTGAACTAAGGGTATTCCGGATCAGGGATCTTTCCGTAATTTGGATCTCCATACCTTAAGTCTACTAATCAATAAAACATTAAATAAACCCAATAGGGCTGTTCTGCCCCAATAAGGGGTAATTATATCTTAGTTGGGATCAAGTACAGGTACTGTTTTATTATTACAGAGAAAAGGGAATCATTTAACCATTAAATAAACCCAATAGGGCTGTTTTGCCCCAATAAGGGGTAATTATATCTTAGTTGGGATCAAGTACAGGTACTGTTTTATTATTACAGAGAAAAGGGGATCATTTAACCATTAAATATACCCAATAGGGCTGTTCTGCCCCAATAAGGGATAATTATATCTTAGTTGGGATCAAGTACAGGTACTGTTTTATTATTACAGAGAAAAGGGGATCATTTAACCATTAAATATACCCAATAGGGCTGTTCTGCCCCAATAAGGGGTAATTATATCTTAGTTGGGATCAAGTACAGGTACTGTTTTATTATTACAGAGAAAAGGGGATCATTTAACCATGAAATAAACCCAATAGGGCTGTTCTGCCCCAATAAGGGGTAATTATATCTTAGTTGGGATCAAGTACAGGTACTGTTTTATTATTACAGAGAAAAGGGAATCATTTAACCATGAAATAAACCCAATAGGGCTGTTTTGCCCCCAATAAGGGGTAATTATATCTTAGTTGGGATCAAGTACAGGTACTGTTTTATTATTACAGAGAAAAGGGAATCATTTAACCATTAAATAAACCCAATAGGGCTGTTCTGCCCCCAATAAGGATTAATTATATCTTAGTTGGGATCAAGTACAGGTACTGTTTTATTATTACAGAGAAAAGGGAATCATTTAACCATTAAATAAACCCAATAGGGCTGTTCTGCCCCAATAAGGGGTAATTATATCTTAGTTGGGATCAAGTACAGGTACTGTTTTATTATTACAGAGAAAAGGGAATCATTTAACCATTAAATAAACCCAATAGGGCTGTTTTGCCCCAATAAGGGGTAATTATATCTTAGTTGGGATCAAGTACTGTTTTATTATGGGAGATGGGCTTTCTGTAATTCGGAGCTTTCTGGATAAGAGATCCCATACCTGTAGAAGGAAGCTGATTGTTTTCGCACACATACATCGGGCTTATTTGCCCTTAGGTGAACTTAGTGGTCACACTCGATGCCACTCCCATGGGGCAAAAATGTCAACTATGTCGTGCGTGGAACCTGTGCGTAGGGTTTGTTCATGGAGACACGGCGTAACCACGGCAAAGAGAACAACCATAAAAGAAAGAAATGCCCTTTTTCTGGTTGTCACTCCCAACAGGTCGGACCGGTTCCGAGCAGAAGGAATCCCAGTAGGTAGAACGTATATAAACACAAGGGCCTGGCCTGAAACACCAACAAAAGCCTCAGGCTTTAAAGGTGAAGTTAACCTTAATAATTATTTTTAGTATAAGGTACAGGTGTTTTAGGAAAGGAGATCTCACCATCAGCATAGGAAGGGGTCCCTTACTGTAAGGGCAGTCAGGTTATGGGATTCCCTACCAAGAGAGGGGGAATGAGTGATACATTGGGGGTGGGGGGGAAAGGGGGTCTCACCATCAGCATAGGAAGGGGTTCCTTACTGTAAGGGAAGTCAGGTTATGGGGTTCCCTACCCAGAGAGGGGGAATGAGTGATACATTGGGGGTGGGGAGGAAAGGGGATCTCACCATCAGCATAGGAAGGGGTTCCTTACTGTAAGGGCAGTCAGGTTATGGGATTCCCTACCAAGAGAGGGGGAATGAGTGATACAATGGGGGTGGGGGGGAAAGGGGGTCTCACCATCAGCATAGGAAGGGGTTCCTTACTGTAAGGGCAGTCAGGTTATGGGGTTCCCTACCAAGAGAAGGGGAATGAGTGATACATTGGGGTGGGAGGAAAGGGGATCTCACCATCAGCATAGGAAGGGGTTCCTTACTGTAAGGGCAGTCAGGTTATGGGATTCCCTACCAAGAGAGGGGGAATGAGTGATACATTGGGGGTGGGGGGAAAGGGGATCTCACCATCAGCATAGGAAGGGGTCCCTTACTGTAAGGGCAGTCAGGTTATGGGATTCCCTACCAAGAGAGGGGGAATGAGTGATACATTGGGGGTGGGGGGGAAAGGGGGTCTCACCATCAGCATAGGAAGGGGTTCCTTACTGTAAGGGAAGTCAGGTTATGGGGTTCCCTACCCAGAGAGGGGGAATGAGTGATACATTGGGGGTGGGGAGGAAAGGGGATCTCACCATCAGCATAGGAAGGGGTTCCTTACTGTAAGGGCAGTCAGGTTATGGGATTCCCTACCAAGAGAGGGGGAATGAGTGATTCATTGGGGGTGGGGAGGAAAGGGGATCTCACCATCAGCATAGGAAGGGGTTCCTTACTGTAAGGGCAGTCAGGTTATGGGATTCCCTACCAAGAGAGGGGGAATGAGTGATACAATGGGGGTGGGGGGGAAAGGGGGTCTCACCATCAGCATAGGAAGGGGTTCCTTACTGTAAGGGCAGTCAGGTTATGGGATTCCCTACCAAGAGAGGGGGAATGAGTGATACAATGGGGGTGGGGGGGAAAGGGGGTCTCACCATCAGCATAGGAAGGGGTTCCTTACTGTAAGGGCAGTCAGGTTATGGGGTTCCCTACCAAGAGAAGGGGAATGAGTGATACATTGGGGGTGGGGAGGAAAGGGGATCTCACCATCAGCATAGGAAGGGGTTCCTTACTGTAAGGGCAGTCAGGTTATGGGGTTCCCTACCAAGAGAAGGGGAATGAGTGATACATTGGGGGTGGGGAGGAAAGGAGATCTCACCATCAGCATAGGAAGGGGTTCCTTACTGTAAGGGCAGTCAGGTTATGGGATTCCCTACCAAGAGAGGGGGAATGAGTGATACATTGGGGGTGGTGGGGAAAGGGGATCTCACCATCAGCATAGGAAGGGGTTCCTTACTGTAAGGGCAGTCAGGTTATGGGATTCCCTACCCAGAGAGGGGGAATGAGTGATACATTGGGGGTGGGGAGGAAAGGAGATCTCACCATCAGCATAGGAAGGGGTTCCTTACTGTAAGGGCAGTCAGGTTATGGGATTCCCTACCCAGAGAGGGGAATGAGTGATAATGATAAAGTCGTTAAACAGTTAACGAGTAATTAACAGTGAATGGGAGGAGCCTCGGCTGGGGGGGCGCCAGGTGGAAGCCTCTGACGTCAGTATTTACCCACAATCCCCGGCTCGGGGCCACACAGTGACACAGACCACCTGGCCCTTATCTCTGCTCTGAAGGAGCCGCGGGGCTACGAGTCACATGGGCATCACTGGCCCCTCTGGCAGCAAATGAGTCTCCGCCCCTATAAGGAATGAAGTGGGAGGGGACGAATCTCCATGGGTGACTCACAGCCAATGGGCCACATACGGTTCTGGAGTGAGCGTTCTAGACCCAATAGAACCTCCAACATCTTCAGCCGGTTCCTCCCATGACCTTAAGGGCCGCCCAGTTATGGCTGCAGGGTCAGCCAATGTAATAAACAGGCAGTGACCCCCAAAATCTCAGCCAACCGGAGGCAAGAAAAGACAAATAGGTTGGCACACTGCGACAGCCAATAGAAATGAAGGATCCGACCGGACCCTGTCCTGATTGGGATCTTCCGAGACAGTGGCCCTATCAAAAGAATTCATTAAACGAAAACGTAAATCCCGTAACCTGCCCAGAAACATGATTTCTTTCAAGCCGATCAGTTCTGCGGTGTGCGGCCATCTTGTATCAGGTGTCTGAATTAAGCCACGCCCCTCGATTTCAGATAGAAAAAAAAACACTTTCTAGAAATAATCCCAATTTTTTGAGAGCGCAGACTTGACAGGCCTGGTGTCTAAATGCATTCTGGGTACTTCTATTGCCTGGTCTCAGTGGCCCTCGAAGGAAGCCCCGCCCCTCCCCGCAGCCGCGAGGGTTTGTTTACTTGGAACAGACTTTGTTGACAAACGCGATGTTGCTAATACACAAAGTCGCACAATCACGACCTTTCTGGTAGATGCCCAAGGAAGGCAAGGGGTTAAAAGTGATTTATTTTTCCGCCCGCAGCTGGAAAGTCCAGTTTCCGGTCGGCTTTGGGGTTGCGACTACTGAAGGTTTGTATCAGCGAGGATTAGCGACTACTCGGCCAGAACCCTTGGAACTTTCCGCTTGTTTTACCCGCCACAATATTTACACGAAGTGCAACTGTTATAAAGGAGCCGGGAGTTGCTGTCGGGGGGGGGGCGAAGTAGCGGGGCTGGGGATTGGCCGGGGGGGGGGGGGGGGGAATGTAACGGGACTGGGGATTGGCCGAGGTCTGCCACAGAACCCGGTCAATTCCCAACACAAAGGACTCTACAATGAAGGTAAATTGGGCAACATTTTGTTTTTGGGTTTATTTCCCCTTTAAAGGCACTTGGAGAAGCAGGAAATTCTGCACAATGTCGTAGGGGGGTAACCTGCAGTGATTGGTTGAACTCAATAAAACTCATGGCTTCCTATGGGGTAAGTCACACTGGGGACTGGAGTGCCCCAGTGCCAGTGCTGTACCAGAGCAGCCGCCAGTGCCCAGTGTGACTTGCCCCATAGGAAGCCATGGGTTCGATTGCCAGTGCTGCATCAGAGCAGCCGCTAGTCACCAGTGTAACCTGCCCCATAGGAAGCCATGGGTTCGATTGCCAGTGCTGCATCAGAGCAGCCGCTAGTCACCAGTGTAACCTGCCCCATAGGAAGCCATGGGTTCGATTGCCAGTGCTGCATCAGAGCAGCCGCCAGTCACCAGTGTAACATGCCCCATGGAAAGCCATGGGTTCCATTGCCAGTGCTGTACCAGAGCAGCCGCCAGTCACCAGTGTAACCTGCCCCATAGGAAGCCATGGGTTCCATTGCCAGTGCTGCATCAGAGCAGCCGCCAGTCACCAGTGTAACCTGCCCCATAGGAAGCCATGGGTTCCATTGCCAGTGCTGCATCGGAGCAGCCGCTAGTCACCAGTGTAACATGCCCCATAGGAAGCCATGGGTTTGATTGCCAGTGCCATACCAGAGCAGCCGCCAGTCACCAGTGTAACATGCCCCATAGGAAGCCATGGGTTTGATTGCCAGTGCCATACCAGAGCAGCCGCCAGTCACCAGTGTAACATGCCCCATAGGAAGCCATGGGTTTGATTGCCAGTGCCGTACCAGAGCAGCCGGCAGTCCCCAGTGTAACCTGCCCCATAGGAAGCCATGGGTTCGAGTGCCAGTGCTGTACCAGAGCAGCCGCCAGTCACCAGTGTAACCTGCCCCATAGGAAGCCATGGGTTCTATTGCCGGTGCTGTACAGAATCTGCCCCATCTGGGGGGTTGGATTTAAAGGGAACCAAAGCCAAATCTCAGATTTAATGACCTAAAGAAGCGCTGCTGATTGGTTACCCCCCCCCCCCTCAATATTAGGCCTGGGGGGGAAATTGCAATTAGCCCCGGTGGCCACTCCCATTTAATGAAAACTGAACAGGAAGTAGTTAAAGTCGGACCTTGTGGAAAAGCAGAGGGAATGGGGGGAGCCGCTTCCTGCAATTGTTTGTGTGAAGTCACGGCCAATGGGGCAGGGCCGGGGGGCCGGGGGGGGGGAAATGGCTCTTTAACCCTTCATTGGGTCGGTATTTATACAGAAAGGAGAGGGGGCAAACTGTAATGTGCAGGTATAGCCAGTGGGGGCACTGTTGCATTATGGGGAATAGGAGTCTGTACTGTGTAAGCAGGGGCCCCAAGCCCAATGTGCCCGGCCCTACGGGGGGCCCCTACCCCCCCAGCAGTGGTACATTGGACACAGTGGCTGCTGGGGGTTGTTATTGGCAACCAGAAACCAATGGGAGGATACGAGCCGCAAGCCAACAAGGTCAGAAGGAACCGGGGGCCACAGGGGCCGAGGCACGTTTGTTGCCAAACATGATGGGGCAAAAGAGCTTGATGTTATCATTTGCCCCCCAGGGCAACACCTGGATCATAAAGGGTCCCTGTCCCCAATATACCCCTGCCCCCCATAACCCGACTCATGTACCTACCCCCCTACCCACAGATACATCCCCAATATACCCCTGCCCCCCATAACCTGACTCATGTACCTACCCCCCTACCCACAGATACATCCCCAATATACCCCTGCCCCCCATAACCTGACTCATGTACCTACCCCCCTACCACAGATACATCCCAATATACCCCTGCCCCCCCATAACCTGACTCATGTACCTACCCCCCTACCCACAGATACACCCCCCTCATATACCCCTGCCCCCCATAACCTGACTCATGTACCTACCCCCTCTACCCACAGATACATCCCCCCTCATATACCCCTGCCCCCCATAACCCAACTCATGTACCTACCCCCCTACCCACAGATACATCCCCCCTCATATACCCCTGGCCCCCCATAACCTGACTCATGTACCTACCCCCCTACCCACAGATACATCCCCCCTCATATACCCCTGCCCCCCCATAACCTGACTCATGTACCCTACCCCCCTACCCACAGATACATCCCCCCTCATATACCCCTGCCCCCCCATAACCCGACTCATGTACCTACCCCCCTACCCACAGATACATCCCCCTCATATACCCCTGCCCCCCCATAACCCGACTCATGTACCTACCCCCTACCCACAGATACATCCCCAATATACCCCTGCCCCCCATAACCTGACTCATGTACCTACCCCCTACCCACAGATACATCCCCAATATACCCCTGCCCCCCATAACCTGACTCATGTACCTACCCCCTCTACCCACAGATACATCCCCCCTCATATACCCCTGCCCCCCCATAACCCGACTCATGTACCTACCCCCTCTACCCACAAATACATCCCCCCTCATATACCCCTGCCCCCCCATAACCCGACTCATGTACCTACCCCCCTACCCAAAGATACATCCCCCTCATATACCCCTGCCCCCCATAACCTGACTCATGTACCTACCCCCCTACCCACAGATACATCCCCATTCATATACCCCTGCCCCCCATAAACCTGACTCCATGTACCTACCCCCCTACCCACAGATACATCCCCCCTCATATACCCCTGCCCCCATAACCTGATTCATGTACCTACCCCCCTACCCACAGATACATCCCCCCTCATATACCCCTGCCCCCCATAACCCGACTCATGTACCTACCCCCCTAACCCACAGATAACATCCCCCAATATACCCCTGCCCCCCATAACCTGACTCATGGTACCTACCCCCCTACCCACAGATACATCCCCCCTCATAACCCCTGCCCCCCATAACCTGACTCATGTACCTACCCCCTACCCACAGATACATCCCCAATATACCCCTGGCCCCCCCCATAACCGACTCATGTACCTACCCCCTCTACCCACAGATACATCCCCCCTCATATACCCCTGCCCCCCCATAACCTGACACCCCATACCCCCTTCTGCCCCCTCTCCTACACTCTATAAGACCACATATAACACACATATGTTATCATTATATATATATATATATGCACCTGCTGCAGTACAATGATGTAGCGCTCTCAGCTGACAGACAGACAGGGGAGAGACGGACAGGCAGCCGCACAGAGAGCCCCACTACCAGACACCTGATTACAACAAACACTGCCCCCCCCCGTGTCCCCCCCCCAGAGTATCACTCACCTGGGCCCCCCCGGGCCCCCCCGCACAGCAGGAGGAAAGCAGCACAGAATGGGCCCCAGCCGGGCCGGACTCCGAGCCCCTGTACCTCCGGGAGCCCCCATCCCTTCAGGCTGATACGGGGAGAGACTGCACCATGTCTGACTCACAGCGACGCGCACTGACACAGGGAGGCGGGGACGCGCACCGGGAGCGCGCAGGGCAGGGACACGCCCACACAGAAAGGGGCAGAGCGCTCGCCTGTAGGTTCCTTATGTTGGTGGCCAAGTCCTGTCCCTCAGGGGCCACTCACTATAACCGGCTGTACCCCCATACTGTACTGTCTGAGGGAAACACTATGGCACCTCCTACCCATATGTATAAATACAAATATACAGAGAGGGAATGTTCTGGGCACACAATAAGCTGTACCCCCATACTGTACTGTCTGAGGGAAACACTATGGCACCCCTACCCATATGTATAAATACAAATATACAGAGAAGGAATGTTCTGGGCACACAATAAGCTGTACCCCCATACTGTACTGTCTAAGGGAAACACTATGGCACCCCTACCCATATGTATAAATACAATATACAGAGAGGGAAATGTTCTGGGCACACAATAAGCTGTACCCCCATACTGTACTGTCTGAGGGAAACACTATGGCACCCCCTACCCATATGTATAAATACAAATATACAGAGAAGGGAATGTTCTGGGCACACAATAAGCTGTACCCCCATACTGTACTGTCTAAGGGAAACACTATGGCAACCTCCCTACCCATATGTATAAATACAAATATACAGAGAAGGGAATGTTTCTGGGCACCACAATAAGCTGTACCCCCATACTGTACTGTCTGAGGGAAACACTATGGCACCCCCTACGCCATATGTATAAATACAAATATACAGAGAAGGAAATGTTCTGGGCACACAATAGCTGTACCCCCATACTGTACTGTCTAAGGGAAACACTATGGCACCCCTAACCCTATGTATAAATACAAATATACAGAGAGGGAATGTTCTGGGCAACAATAAGCTGTACCCCATACTGTACTGTCTGAAGGGAAACACTATGGCACCCCCTACCCATATGTATAAATACAAATATACAGAGAAGGAATGTTCTGGGCACACAATAAGTCTGTACCCCCATACTGTACTGTCTAAGGGAAACACTATGGCACCCCCTACCCATATGTATAAAATACAAATATACAGAGAGGGAATGTTCTGGGCACACAATAATCTGTACCCCCATACTGTACTGTCTAAGGGAAACACTATGGCACCCCTACCCATATGTATAAATACAAATATACAGAGAAGGAATGTTCTGGGCACACAATAAGCTGTACCCCCATACTGTACTGTCTAAGGGAAACACTATGGCACCTCCCTACCCATATGTATAAATACAAATATACAGAGAGGAATGTTCTGGGCACACAATAAGCTGTACCCCCATACTGTACTGTCTAAGGGAAACACTATGGCACCCCCTACCCATATGTATAAATACAAATATACAGAGAGGAATGTTCTGGGCACACAATAAGCTGTACCCCCATACTGTACTGTCTAAGGGAAACACTATGGCACCCCCTACCCATATGTATAAATACAAATATACAGAGAGGGAATGTTCTGGGCACACAATAAGCTGTACCCCCATACTGTACTGTCTGAGGGAAACACTATGGCACCCCCTACCCATATGTATAAATACAAATATACAGAGAAGGAATGTTCTGGGCACACAATAAGCTGTACCCCCATACTGTACTGTCTAAGGGAAACACTATGGCACCCCCTACCCATATGTATAAATACAAATATACAGAGAAAGAATGTTCTGGGCACACAATAAGCTGTACCCCCATACTGTACTGTCTAAGGGAAACACTATGGCACCCCCTACCCATATGTATAAATACAAATATACAGAGAAGGAATGTTCTGGGCACACAATAAGCTGTAACCCCATACTGTACTGTCTAAGGGAAACACTATGGCACCTCCCTCCCATATGTATAAATACAAATATACAGAGAAGGAATGTTCTGGGCACACAATAAGCTGTACCCCCATACTGTACTGTCTAAGGGAAACACTATGGCACCCCCTACCCATATGTATAAATACAAATATACAGAGAAGGAATGCTCTGGGCACACAATAAGCTGTACCCCCATACTGTACTGTCTAAGGGAAACACTATGGCACCTCCTACCCATATGTATAAATACAAATATACAGAGAAGGAATGTTCTGGGCACACAATAAGCTGTACCCCCATACTGTACTGCCTAAGGGAAACACTATGGCAACCTCCTACCCATATGTATAAATACAAATATACAGAGAAGGAATGTTCTGGGCACACAATAAGCTGTACCCCATACTGTACTGCCTAAGGGAAACACTATGCCACCTCCCTTCCCATATGTATAATTACAAATATACAGAGATGGAATGTTCTGGGCACACAATAAGCTGTACCCCCATACTGTACTGTCTAAGGGAAACACTATGGCACCTCCTACCCATATGTATAAATACAAAATACAGAGAAGGAATGTTTCTGGGCACACAATAAGCTGTACCCCCATACTGTACTGTCTAAGGAAACACTATGGCACCCCTACCCATATGTATAAATACAAATATACAGAGAGGGAATGTTCTGGGCACACAATAAGCTGTTACCCCCATACTGTACTGTCTAAGGGAAACACTATGCACCCCTACCCATATGTATAAATACAAATATACAGAGAGGGGAATGTTCTGGGCACACAATAAGCTGTACCCCCATACTGTACTGTCTAAGGGAAACACTATGGCACCCCCTACCCATATGTATAAATACAAATATACAGAGAAGGAATGTTCTGGGCACACAATAAGCTGTACCCCCATACTGTACTGTCTAAGGGAAACACTATGGCACCCCCTACCCATATGTATAAATACAAATATACAGAGAGGGAATGTTCTGGGCACACAATAAGCTGTACCCCCATACTGTACTGTCTAAGGGAAACACTATGGCACCCCCTACCCATATGTATAAATACAAATATACAGAGAAGGAATGTTCTGGGCACACAATAAGCTGTACCCCCATACTGTACTGTCTAAGGGAAACACTATGGCACCCCCTACCCATATGTATAAATACAAATATACAGAGAAGGAATGTTCTGGGCACACAATAAGCTGTACCCCCATACTGTACTGTCTAAGGGAAACACTATGGCACCCCCTACCCATATGTATAAATACAAATATACATAGAAGGAATGTTCTGGGCACACAATAAGCTGTAACCCCATACTGTACTGTCTAAGGGAAACACTATGGCACCTCCCTCCCATATGTATAAATACAAATATACAGAGAAGGAATGTTCTGGGCACACAATAAGCTGTACCCCCATACTGTACTGTCTAAGGGAAACACTATGGCACCCCCTACCCATATGTATAAATACAAATATACAGAGAAGGAATGCTCTGGGCACACAATAAGCTGTACCCCCATACTGTACTGTCTAAGGGAAACACTATGGCACCTCCCTACCCATATGTATAAATACAAATATACAGAGAGGGAATGTTCTGGGCACACTAAGCTGTACCCCCATACTGTACTGTCTAAGGGAAACACTATGGCACCCCCTACCCATATGTATAAATACAAATATACAGAGAAGGAATGTTCTGGGCACACAATAAGCTGTAACCCCATACTGTACTGTCTAAGGGAAACACTATGGCACCTCCCTCCCATATGTATAAATACAAATATACAGAGAAGGAATGTTCTGGGCACACAATAAGCTGTACCCCATACTGTACTGTCTAAGGGAAACACTATGGCACCCCCTACCCATATGTATAAATACAAATATACAGAGAAGGAATGCTCTGGGCACACAATAAGCTGTACCCCCATACTGTACTGTCTAAGGGAAACACTATGGCACCTCCTACCCATATGTATAAATACAAATATACAGAGAAGGAATGTTCTGGGCACACAATAAGCTGTACCCCCATACTGTACTGCCTAAGGGAAACACTATGGCACCTCCTACCCATATGTATAAATACAAATATACAGAGAAGGAATGTTCTGGGCACACAATAAGCTGTACCCCCATACTGTACTGCCTAAGGGAAACACTATGGCACCTCCCTCCCATATGTATAAATACAAATATACAGAGATGGAATGTTCTGGGCACACAATAAGCTGTACCCCCATACTGTACTGTCTAAGGGAAACACTATGGCACCTCCTACCCATATGTATAAATACAAATATACAGAGAAGGAATGTTCTGGGCACACAATAAGCTGTACCCCCATACTGTACTGTCTAAGGGAAACACTATGGCACCCCCTACCCATATGTATAAATACAAATATACAGAGAGGGAATGTTCTGGGCACACAATAAGCTGTACCCCCATACTGTACTGTCTAAGGGAAACACTATGGCACCCCCTACCCATATGTATAAATACAAATATACAGAGAGGGAATGTTCTGGGCACACAATAAGCTGTACCCCCATACTGTACTGTCTAAGGGAAACACTATGGCACCCCCTACCCATATGTATAAATACAAATATACAGAGAAGGAATGTTCTGGGCACACAATAAGCTGTACCCCCATACTGTACTGTCTAAGGGAAACACTATGGCACCCCCTACCCATATGTATAAATACAAATATACAGAGAGGGAATGTTCTGGGCACACAATAAGCTGTACCCCCATACTGTACTGTCTAAGGGAAACACTATGGCACCCCCTACCCATATGTATAAATACAATATACAGAGAAGGAATGTTCTGGGCACACAATAAGCTGTACCCCCATACTGTACTGTCTAAGGGAAACACTATGGCACCCCCTACCCATATGTATAAATACAAATATACAGAGAAGGAATGTTCTGGGCACACAATAAGCTGTACCCCCATACTGTACTGTCTAAGGGAAACACTATGGCACCCCCTACCCATATGTATAAATACAAATATACATAGAAGGAATGTTCTGGGCACACAATAAGCTGTAACCCCATACTGTACTGTCTAAGGGAAACACTATGGCACCTCCCTCCCATATGTATAAATACAAATATACAGAGAAGGAATGTTCTGGGCACACAATAAGCTGTACCCCCATACTGTACTGTCTAAGGGAAACACTATGGCACCCCCTACCCATATGTATAAATACAAATATACAGAGAAGGAATGCTCTGGGCACACAATAAGCTGTACCCCCATACTGTACTGTCTAAGGGAAACACTATGGCACCTCCTACCCATATGTATAAATACAAATATACAGAGAAGGAATGTTCTGGGCACACAATAAGCTGTACCCCCATACTGTACTGCCTAAGGGAAACACTATGGTACCTCCCTCCCATATGTATAAATACAAATATACAGAGAAGGAATGTTCTGGGCACACAATAAGCTGTACCCCCATACTGTACTGTCTAAGGGAAACACTATGGCACCTCCCTCCCATATGTATAAATACAAATATACAGAGAGGGAATGTTCTGGGCACACAATAAGCTGTACCCCCATACTGTACTGTCTAAGGGAAACACTATGGCACCTCCCTCCCATATGTATAAATACAAATATACAGAGAGGGAATGTTCTGGGCACACAATAAGCTGTACCCCCATACTGTATTGTCTAAGGGAAACACTATGGCACCCCCTACCCATATGTATAAATACAAATATACAGAGAAGGAATGCTCTGGGCACACAATAAGCTGTACCCCCATACTGTACTGTCTAAGGGAAACACTATGGCACCTCCTACCCATATGTATAAATACAAATATACAGAGAAGGAATGTTCTGGGCACACAATAAGCTGTACCCCCATACTGTACTGTCTAAGGGAAACACTATGGCACCCCCTCCCATATGTATAAATACAAATATACAGAGAGGGAATGTTCTGGGCACACAATAAGCTGTACCCCCATACTGTACTGTCTAAGGGAAACACTATGGCACCCCCTACCCATATGTATAAATACAAATATACAGAGAAGGAATGTTCTGGCACACAATAAGCTGTACCCCCATACTGTACTGTCTAAGGGAAACACTATGGCACCCCCTACCCATATGTATAAATACAAATATACAGAGAGGGAATGTTCTGGGCACACAATAAGCTGTACCCCCATACTGTACTGTCTAAGGGAAACACTATGGCACCCCCTACCCATATGTATAAATACAAATATACAGAGAAGGAATGTTCTGGGCACACAATAAGCCGTACCCCCATACTGTACTGTCTAAGGGAAACACTATGGCACCCCCTACCCATATGTATAAATACAAATATACAGAGAAGGAATGTTCTGGGCACACAATAAGCTGTACCCCCATACTGTACTGTCTAAGGGAAACACTATGGCACCCCCTACCCATATATATTTATGTAGCAGTTTATTTGACAAAAGACACCAGACATCATCACGGGCCGAATACACTTTATTTTCATTAAGTCTTTTCTTTTTGTTGTGACAACCTACTTGATTTCACAGCAAATGCATCGGTTTCCTTCATCCTTGTAAACAAATTGTTGGGTGCCTTTTGGCTTGTAGGACACGGCTACGGCTAATAAACAGGGTAACTGTCGCCCTTTATTGCGCTTTATCCTCCCGGTGCATTCTGGGATACACAACATCTGGTTGGGCACAGTTTGCGCATATATATCAGTCGTGGGCAGGTCGGGTTTTTTTTGTAGTGAGTGCAGTGACACCTAGTGGCACCAGTGAACACTGCACCCATACAGACCAACAAAATGGCTGACGCAAGGTTATTCCTACCCTGTAAACCCCCACAGGCTGCTAGAGAACCAGTATAACCATCTATCCTTAATTACAAAACCAGTAATGGCCGACATTGCCCTACCAGCTATCAAGTAACAGTGTTTTCCTTGGAGCCAAAGTCCCTTTTTATATTGCACACCGACCCCCCCAGCCCCCTTGGACCCCCAATCATCATTTTTGGGTTGAGATATAGCGATAGCTTGGGGCCGAGATATCTACAATGTAAGCGTAACAGACTTGCAGTACCGCCGTTCCCCTGTTGGCGGCGAATAATCCCTTCTGTTGCAGTAGGACAAGACCATAGAGTAGAGCTAAGCTGCAGCTGGAAGATGAATGGTTTGGAATGGAAGAAGAATAAAATACACAGGTGCCCCCCCCCCCGAAGGCTAAGAGAAGCCATGATTTAGAAGCTGAGGTTATCAATTGCCCCCCAAAAATAAGGTATTTGCCCTGAGACGTTGTGGGTACATTTCACTAGAGCCCCTCCACCTTCCTAAACCAGCCAGGCCTAAGGTCTAATTGGTCCATTGAGGCGCCAATCAAAGGCTTTGGTCGCCCTTATTGAAGCGGATGAAGGTGCAGAGGAGGGCGAGGGACAGCAGGATGACCAGGAGGAAGAGGAAGATGACGCCCGCCCAGGAGCTGATGTCAATGGCTTTCAGGATGGAGGGCTTCTCCGCCGGGATCATGTTGCTGAGGTTCAGCATGTAACCGAGCGCCCAACCGATGGAGGTGTCGCCGGCCTGCAAAACACAAGTGGGGTCCCCCATATTAGTTGTTTCTTCCATAGCTCCTCCTTCCCCCCCACTGTTCCACCAATCAATGACCTGTATGCATATGTAGGCCCCATGTGGGCTGAGCTCATCTGATGGAATGGCCAGATCTTGTGGTCAACGTTGGACAAGTTCTACCAAAAGAGGTGGCTCCAGCAGGGTGAAGACTCCTCCCACTTCTACTCCTCCCCCCATTGGTTAATTACTCATGCGTGCAGGTTCCACCAATCAATGACCTGTATGCATATGTAGGCCCCATGTGGGCTGAGCTTATCTGATGGAATGGTCAGATCTTGTGGTCAACGTTGGACAAGTTCTACCAAAAGAGGTGGCTCCAGGTGGCCCCATGTGGGCTGAGCTCATCTGATGGAATGGTCAGATCTTGTGGTCAACGTTGGACAAGTTCTACCAAAAGAGGTGGCTCCAGCAGGGTGAAGACTCCTCCCACTTCTACTCCTCCCCCCATTGGTTAATTACTCATGCGTGCAGGTTCCACCAATCAATGACCTGTATGCATATGTAGGCCCCATGTGGGCTGAGCTTATCTGATGGAATGGTCAGATCTTGTGGTCAACGTTGGACAAGTTCTACCAAAAGAGGTGGCTCCAGCAGGGTGAAGACTCCTCCCACTTCTACTCCTCCCCCCATTGGTTAATTACTCATGCATGCAAGTTCCACCAATCAATAACCTGTATGCATCTGTAGGCTCCATGTGGGAACAGTAAGATCTTCTGGTCAATGGACAAGTTGGTGGCTCCAACTGGGTTGAGCATAAATGCTAACTCCTCCCACTTCTGGGCTGTTGTTTTAAGGTTAGGGAAAGCTACCCACTGCCCATACATAATTAACAAAAGAGAGGGGGCTGGGCTTACTGGAAAGTGGGTGGGCTTGTGGGAGGGGCCTGGGTGTGGTTCTGTGGATCAGGTTGGATCTACAATATCATTGGAGGAACCCAAGGAGAGGACATACCTTCTTCTGGAAGGAGATGTTGGGGAAGGAATCCTCGGTGAATTTGTAGCCGCGGCTGATGATCTCGTAGATGAAGTTGGCGGTGGGGCAGTAACTATTAAGGAGCTTCTCCAGGGTGGGGGCCTTAGCCTTGAGCTGGGGGGGGAGACAAGAGTAACAGGGTATCAATAGGCGCCCAATATCCATTAATGGGGCGACTCAGTAGTAGCACCCAACCCTCACCTGATCCCACGTGGAGCTACAGATGGTGTTGGTCGCATTGTCCAGGTCGGCTATGCTGTTCACCGGCATCTTCATCACGTTCTTTATGAAGTCCACCGTGTAGAAGAAAGCCGAAAAGGCCTGAAATTCAACGTACAATGTTCTACAACTGACCCACACAGGATGCAATCAATTCAGATACAATAGAAACTCTATGGGGCCCCCATACTGTACAATGACTACAGATACATCTCCCAGACGTGCTATATGTGTATATGGCCACTAGGGGCCACTGCTGCACATTCATAGGGAACTTTGGTAAAAAAAAATAGATTTAAGGGAATTTTATGTGGTTGGACTACAACTCCCAGCATCCCCTGAGGCTATCGGCTGATTCTGCCACTTACGATGAAATTCCCGGTGACGTTGGGCTGGAAGACGCTGTCGAAGGAGCAGGAGGTGAAGCTGCAGCTGGAGAACTGGAATAAGGATTCCACATGCTTCCGGCACTGGGCGGCATTCCCTGTACCCGTCATGGTCACCGGAGTCGCCGGGTTATACCCATTGGGCCTCTCATTGGCTGTGCAAGGCGATTCGTAGACGCTGGAGAGCGGCATTGTCTCGGAGTAACCAGTCGGCCAACAGGGATTATCCACCTTTGCTTTGTATCCCTGCGACTGTATCGTGGCAACCAGACAGCAGATCATTAGTATAAACTGTTATACAGATAGCTAGAATCTCAGCCATAAAGCAGGGCAGGACTGCTGCTTACAATGGGGGGGGGGGGGGGATCAGATAGGGTCTGTGCCACTGTGACAGAATGCTCTGTTATACAGATAGCTAGAATCTCAGCCATAAAGCAGGGCAGGACTGCTGCTTACAATGGGGGGATCAGATAGGATCTGTGCCACTGTGACAGAATGCTCTGTTATACAGATAGCTAGAATCTCAGCCATAAAGCAGGGCAGGACTGCTGCTTACAATGGGGGGATCAGATAGGATCTGTGCCACTGTGACAGAATGCTCTGTTATACAGATAGCTAGAATCTCAGCCATAAAGCAGGGCAGGACTGCTGCTTACAATGGGGGGATAGGATCTGTGCCACTGTGACAGAATGCTCTGTTATACAGATAGCTAGAATCTCAGCCATAAAGCAGGGCAGGACTGCTGCTTACAATGGGGGGATCAGATAGGATCTGTGCCACTGTGACAGAATGCTCTGTTATACAGATAGCTAGAATCTCAGCCATAAAGCAGGGCAGGACTGCTGCTTACAATGGGGGGATCAGATAGGATCTGTGCCACTGTGACAGAATGCTCTGTTATACAGATAGCTAGAATCTCAGCCATAAAGCAGGGCAGGACTGCTGCTTACAATGGGGGGATCAGATAGGATCTGTGCCACTGTGACAGAATGCTCTGTTATACAGATAGCTAGAATCTCAGCCATAAAGCAGGGCAGGACTGCTGCTTACAATGGGGGGATCAGATAGGATCTGTGCCACTGTGACAGAATGCTCTGTTATACAGATAGCTAGAATCTCAGCCATAAAGCAGGGCAGGACTGCTGCTTACAATGGGGGGATCAGATAGGATCTGTGCCACTGTGACAGAATGCTCTGTTATACAGATAGCTAGAATCTCAGCCACAAAGCAGGGCAGGACTGCTGCTTACAATGGGGGGGGATCAGATAGGATCTGTGTCACTGTGACAGAATGCTCTGTTATACAGATAGCTAGAATCTCAGCCATAAAGCAGGGCAGGACTGCTGCTTACAATGGGGGGGGATCAGATAGGATCTGTGCCACTGTGACAGAATGCTCTGTTATACAGATAGCTAGAATCTCAGCCATAAAGCAGGGCAGGACTGCTGCTTACAATGGGGGGGATAGGATCTGTGCCACTGTGACAGAATGCTCTGTTATACAGATAGCTAGAATCTCAGCCATAAAGCAGGGCAGGACTGCTGCTTACAATGGGGGGGGATCAGATAGGATCTGTGCCACTGTGACAGAATGCTCTGTTATACAGATAGCTAGAATCTCAGCCATAAAGCAGGGCAGGACTGCTGCTTACAATGGGGGGATCAGATAGGATCTGTGCCACTGTGACAGAATGCTCTGTTATACAGATAGCTAGAATCTCAGCCATAAAGCAGGGCAGGACTGCTGCTTACAATGGGGGGATCAGATAGGATCTGTGCCACTGTGACAGAATGCTCTGTTATACAGATAGCTAGAATCTCAGCCATAAAGCAGGGCAGGACTGCTGCTTACAATGGGGGGATCAGATAGGATCTGTGCCACTGTGACAGAATGCTGTTATACAGATAGCTAGAATCTCAGCCATAAAGCAGGGCAGGACTGCTGCTTACAATGGGGGGATCAGATAGGATCTGTGCCACTGTGACAGAATGCTCTGTTATACAGATAGCTAGAATCTCAGCCATAAAGCAGGGCAGGACTGCTGCTTACAATGGGGGGATCAGATAGGATCTGTGCCACTGTGACAGAATGCTCTGTTATACAGATAGCTAGAATCTCAGCCATAAAGCAGGGCAGGACTGCTGCTTACAATGGGGGGATCAGATAGGATCTGTGCCACTGTGACAGAATGCTCTGTTATACAGATAGCTAGAATCTCAGCCATAAAGCAGGGCAGGACTGCTGCTTACAATGGGGGGGGATCAGATAGGATCTGTGCCACTGTGACAGAATGCTCTGTTATACAGATAGCTAGAATCTCAGCCATAAAGCAGGGCAGGACTGCTGCTTACAATGGGGGGATCAGATAGGATCTGTGCCACTGTGACAGAATGCTCTGTTATACAGATAGCTAGAATCTCAGCCATAAAGCAGGGCAGGACTGCTGCTTACAATGGGGGGGATCAGATAGGATCTGTGCCACTGTGACAGAATGCTCTGTTATACAGATAGCTAGAATCTCAGCCATAAAGCAGGGCAGGACTGCTGCTTACAATGGGGGGGATCAGATAGGATCTGTGCCACTGTGACAGAATGCTCTGTTAAACAGATAGCTAGAATCTCAGCCATAAAGCAGGGCAGGACTGCTGCTTACAATGGGGGGGGGATAGGATCTGTGCCACTGTGACAGAATGCTCTGTTATACAGATAGCTAGAATCTCAGCCATAAAGCAGGGCAGGACTGCTGCTTACAATGGGGGGGGGATAGGATCTGTGCCACTGTGACAGAATGCTCTGTTATACAGATAGCTAGAATCTCAGCCATAAAGCAGGGCAGGACTGCTGCTTACAATGGGGGGGATCAGATAGGATCTGTGCCACTGTGACAGAATGCTCTGTTATACAGATAGCTAGAATCTCAGCCATAAAGCAGGGCAGGACTGCTGCTTACAATGGGGGGGATCAGATAGGATCTGTGCCACTGTGACAGAATGCTCTGTTATACAGATAGCTAGAATCTCAGCCATAAAGCAGGGCAGGACTGCTGCTTACAATGGGGGGGGGATAGGATCTGTGCCACTGTGACAGAATGCTCTGTTATACAGATAGCTAGAATCTCAGCCATAAAGCAGGGCAGGACTGCTGCTTACAATGGGGGGGATCAGATAGGATCTGTGCCACTGTGACAGAATGCTCTGTTATACAGATAGCTAGAATCTCAGCCATAAAGCAGGGCAGGACTGCTGCTTACAATGGGGGGGATCAGATAGGATCTGTGCCACTGTGACAGAATGCTCTGTTATACAGATAGCTAGAATCTCAGCCATAAAGCAGGGCAGGACTGCTGCTTACAATGGGGGGATCAGATAGGATCTGTGCCACTGTGACAGAATGCTCTGTTATACAGATAGCTAGAATCTCAGCCATAAAGCAGGGCAGGACTGCTGCTTACAATGGGGGGATCAGATAGGATCTGTGCCACTGTGACAGAATGCTCTGTTATACAGATAGCTAGAATCTCAGCCATAAAGCAGGGCAGGACTGCTGCTTACAATGGGGGGGGATAGGATCTGTGCCACTGTGACAGAATGCTCTGTTATACAGATAGCTAGAATCTCAGCCATAAAGCAGGGCAGGACTGCTGTTCTTACCATGATGACTTTGGAGAAGATTCTCATGAGGACCTGGTCGCGCCCGTAGCACGGGAAGCTGTGGGTATACACCCGGTACGACTGCCCGTAGAGCCGCAGAGTCACCTCGTCCTCCGGATTCTCGATTGTATCCGCCGTCTCGAAGGTGATCTGAGTAGAAGCTCCGCCCAGATCCATGGCGCCCAGCGTCCCCTTCCGGGGCTGAAACCACTGTCCAATCCAGTTGTACTGGGAGCAGAAAGAAAGGCATTCTGGGTAATGCTGCAAAGGATTCTGGGAACCCAACCGGCTGGTTTATATGTTCCTACATTAAAGGGTAAGTTATACCTTAATGAACTTCTCCAGCAGGTAATTCGCCGTGACCCAACCAAATACCCCTTCATCCTGCCCCGATAGGATTCTGGCCCCGCGGAAGTTGAACGGGTAGGACTTGATGGTGGCGCTGACGGCGGCCAGGACTTTGTCAGAGGAAACTGGGTCGGTCCAGCTGTGGGGGGGACACGGGTTCAATTCACTCAGCCTGTCTGACCATGGGGAAGAGAGCAGCCCAGGAGCAGGAAGTACAGAGAATCAGAGCTCTGTACCTGGGTAAGTACTGGGGGGAGATTGGATTCACTTACCCAGGGGGAGGTTCCTGTCTGACCATGGGAAAGAGAGCAGCCCAGGAGCAGGAAGTACAGAGAATCAGAGCTCTGTACCTGGGTAAGTACTGGGGGGAGATTGGATTCACTTACCCAGGGGGGGGGTTCCTGCCTGACCATGGGAAAGAGAGCAGCCCAGGGGCAGGAAGTACAGAGAATCAGAGCTCTGTACCTGGGTAAGTACTGGGGGGAGATTGGATTCACTTACCCAGGGGGAGGTTCCTGTCTGACCATGGGAAAGAGAGCAGCCCAGGAGCAGGAAGTACAGAGAATCAGAGCTCTGTACCTGGGTAAGTACTGGGGGGAGATTGGATTCACTTACCCAGGGGGGGGTTCCTGCCTGACCATGGGAAAGAGAGCAGCCCAGGAGCAGGAAGTACAGAGAATCAGAGCTCTGTACCTGGGTAAGTACTGGGGGGAGATTGGATTCACTTACCCGGGGGGGGGGGGGGGTTCCTGCCTGACCATGGGAAAGAGAGCAGCCCAGGAGCAGGAAGTACAGAGAATCAGAGCTCTGTACCTGGGTAAGTACTGGGGGGAGATTGAATTCACTTACCCAGGGGGAGGTTCCTGTCTGACCATGGGAAAGAGAGCAGCCCAGGAGCAGGAAGTACAGAGAATCAGAGCTCTGTACCTGGGTAAGTACTGGGGGGAGATTGGATTCACTTACCCAGGGGGGGGTTCCTGTCTGACCATGGGGAAGAGAGCAGCCCAGGAGCAGGAAGTACAGAGAATCAGAGCTCTGTACCTGGGTAAGTACTGGGGGGAGATTGGATTCACTTACCCAGGGGGAGGTTCCTGTCTGACCATGGGAAAGAGAGCAGCCCAGGAGCAGGAAGTACAGAGAATCAGAGCTCTGTACCTGGGTAAGTACTGGGGGGAGATTGGATTCACTTACCCGGGGGGGGGGGGGTTCCTGCCTGACCATGGGAAAGAGAGCAGCCCAGGAGCAGGAAGTACAGAGAATCAGAGCTCTGTACCTGGGTAAGTACTGGGAGGAGATTGGATTCACTTACCCGGGGGGGGGGGGGGTTCCTGCCTGACCATGGGAAAGAGAGCAGCCCAGGAGCAGGAAGTACAGAGAATAAGAGCTCTGTACCTGGGTAAGTACTGGGGGGAGATTGGATTCACTTACCCAGGGGGAGGTTCCTGCCTGACCATGGGAAAGAGAGCAGCCCAGGAGCAGGAAGTACAGAGAATCAGAGCTCTGTACCTGGGTAAGTACTGGGGGGAGATTGGATTCACTTACCCGGGGGGGGTGTTCCTGCCTGACCATGGGAAAGAGAGCAGAAGCCCCATTGGTTGCCCCCCCCCCCGTTACATGGGACTTACTTGAGCAGCCTCATCCCGGCGGTGGCCCCCAGGTAGATGGGAGTCAGGGCGTGTCTGTTCGATGGGACATCCCTCACCGCTTGGTTCAAACAGACCTCCAGGCTCTTCCCTGCCTTAGGGGGGTCCTGCCAGTAGCTAGAGATCCCAGGGCCTGGGGGGGGGGGGAATAGAATGCATCAAATGCGTCACCGCTGCATGGCTGCTTGGAATCCCTTGCAGGCACCATTAAACAATGTTCTGACCCCCCAACCCCAGGGCTACTCACCCTGCACGTCACACATGCTGTGCTCACTCACAATTCCCGTGTCGTTCTCTTTATCCGCCGGCCACTTGTATACGAACAGCGCTGTGTGCGAGGAACCGGCGTCCAGCACGACTCCATACTGCCGGGTCAGAGAGAGGAGAGAGTCACAACCAGCAGTGATTTGGCTGCTTACAGTCTGCATTACCATCAATGGCCACTAGGTGGGGGTAATAAAGCAACACTGCTCTTTCAGTGATACTGGAGATACCAAAAAGCAACTGAGACCTGGCGTATAGAGTGCAGCAACCCCACTGGCTGATATTATTGTACGGAGAATATCATGTGACCAAAGGTTATACGAGAACCGAACCAGTTACATGGTTTTAGGAGTCAGAACCAAGCCAGCTACATGGTTTCAGGAGTCAGAACCAAGCTGGCTACATGGTCTCAGGGGTCAGAACCAAGGCAGCTACATGGTTTCAGGAGTCAGAACCAAGGCAGCTACATGGTTTCAGGAGTCAGAACCGAGCCAGCTACATGGTTTCAGAAGTCAGAACCAAGGCAGCTACATGGTTTCAGGAGTCAGAACCGAGCCAGCTATATGGTTTCAGGAGTCAGAACCGAGCCAGCTATATGGTTTCAGGAGTCAGAACCGAGCCAGCTACATGGTTTCAGGAGTCAGAACCGAGCCGGCTACATGGTTTCAGGAGTCAGAACCGAGCCAGCTACATGGTATCAGAAGTCAGAATTGAGCTGGCTACATGGTTTCAGGAGTCAGAACTGAGCCGGCTACATGGTTTCAGGAGTCAGAACCGAGCCGGCTACATGGTTTCAGGAGTCAGAACCGAGCCAGCTACATGGTTTCAGGAGTCAGAACCGAGCCGGCTACATGGTTTCAGGAGTCAGAACTGAGCCAGTTACATGGTTTCAGGAGTCAGAACTGAGCCAGTTACATGGTTTCAGGAGTCAGAACCGAGCCAGCTACATGGTTTCAGGAGTCAGAACCGAGCCAGCTACATGGTTTCAGGAGTCAGAACCGAGCCAGCTACATGGTTTCAGGAGTCAGAACTGAGCCAGTTACATGGTTTCAGGAGTCAGAACCGAGCCAGCTACATGGTTTCAGGAGTCAGAACCGAGCCAGGTATATGGTTTCAGAAGTTAGAATTGAGCCGGCTACATGGTTTCAGGAGTCAGAACCGAGCCAGCTACATGGTTTCAGAAGTTAGAATTGAGCCGGCCACATGGTTTCAGGAGTCAGAACCGAGCCAGCTATATGGTTTCAGGAGTCAGAACCGAGCCAGCTACATGGTTTCAGGAGTCAGAACCGAGCCGGCTACATGGTTTCAGGAGTCAGAACCGAGCCAGCTACATGGTATCAGAAGTCAGAATTGAGCCGGCTACATGGTTTCAGGAGTCAGAACTGAGCCGGCTACATGGTTTCAGGAGTCAGAACCGAGCCGGCTACATGGTTTCAGGAGTCAGAACTGAGCCGGCTACATGGTTTCAGGAGTCAGAACTGAGCCGGCTACATGGTTTCAGGAGTCAGAACCGAGCCGGCTACATGGTTTTAGGAGTCAGAACTGAGCCGGCTACATGGTTTCAGGAGTCAGAACTGAGCCGGCTACATGGTTTCAGGAGTCAGAACCAGATGGTTTTAACCAAATGACCAGAGGAGAGGAGCTTCCTGTACAGTAAATAGAGAAGGGGGGGGTGCCCAATAAAGGGGGCTATTTCAGGGATTCATTAAAGCAGCCCCCCCCAGTTACCCCCCTATCAGTGCAAAATGGCACATTCCACAAGGCAGACAAAGATCTGTTTCATTCATGGAAATCCTCCCTTGTTCCCCAGTACAGAGCTGCAGCAGCGCCGCAATGCCCATTGTGTCCAGTAGGTGGAGCTCCAAGGTATATGGATTTGCTACACTGAATAGGCCATTAGTAAGCTTAATACAGGGCCAGTGCTGAGCATGTGTATCCCCTGCAACTCCCTGCAACTCCCAGCAACTCCCTGCAACTCTCTGCAACTCCCCGCAACTCTCTGCAACTCCCAGCAACTCTCTGCAACTCTCAGCAACTCCCTGCAACTTCCAGCAACTCTCTGCAACTCCCCGCAACTCCCCGCAACTCTCTGCAACTCTCTGCAACTCCCCACAACTCTCTGCAACTCCCCGCAACTCTCTGCAACTCTCTGCAACTCCCCGCAACTCTCTGCAACTCCCCGCAACTCTCTGCAACTCCCCGCAACTCCCAGCAACTCTCTGCAACTCCCTGCAACTCTCTGCAACTCCCTGCAACTCTCTGCAACTCCCCGCAACTCCCAGCAACTCTCTGCAACTCTCAGCAACTCTCTGCAACTCTCAGCAACTCCCTGCAACTTCCAGCAACTCTCTGCAACTCCCCGCAACTCCCCGCAACTCTCTGCAACTCTCTGCAACTCCCCGCAACTCTCTGCAACTCCCCGCAACTCCCCGCAACTCTCTGCAACTCCCCACAACTCTCTGCAACTCCCCGCAACTCTCTGCAACTCTCTGCAACTCCCCGCAACTCTCTGCAACTCCCCGCAACTCTCTGCAACTCCCCGCAACTCTCTGCAACTCCCCACAACTCCCAGCAAATCTCTGCAACTCCCTGCAACTCTCTGCAACTCCCTGCAACTCCCAGCAACCCAACCTTATCATTGAACTGGGAGGCAGTTGTTCTCTGTAGTCGGAACTGGCTTTTACTAGAAATGAAATATTTCGGCAGAACCGTTTCCTATGGCGGAATCCCCGATTAAAGGGGAAGTAAAGAGAGCGTTGTTGTACTTGGCTGGGATCCCATTCATGCAGTCCCACCCAGGCCACACTATCCGCCTACTACAGGCACAGGCAGTGAGTATAAAGGGCATTACTACTCCCTGCACCCTACAAACACTGTATCCCCCGCTACTGTATATACACACCCAGGTCAGACAAGTGAGTGCAGCTGGCGTATCGAGTGCAGGAATTTGACAGATGCTGTCTCTCCTGTAATATCATTGGGCATCTCACTGGGGCAGAAGGCAAGGGGGAGGGCTCCATCATAAGCTACTCCCCCACCTCCTGCTATGTGAGCCGACACCTTGCATCTGTCATCACATGACCCGTAGGGCCACATGGAGCCCTGTAGCCGCATCTTCCTGCACTGCTGCTTCCCCCTCTTGTACAAGGTATCAGCTCGGCCGCAGGGTTTCAAAAACTTATTGTGTGCCCAGAACATTCCCTCTCTGTATATTTGTATTTATACATATGGGTAGGGGGTGCCATAGTGTTTCCCTTAGACAGTACAGTATGGGGGTACAGCTTATTGTGTGCCCAGAACATTCCTTCTCTGTATATTTGTATTTATACATATGGGTAGGAGGTGCCATAGTGTTTCCCTTAGACAGTACAGTATGGGGGTACAGCTTATTGTGTGCCCAGAACATTCCCTCTCTGTATATTTGTATTTATACATATGGGTAGGGGGTGCCATAGTGTTTCCCTTAGACAGTACAGTATGGGGGTACAGCTTATTGTGTGCCCAGAACATTCCCTCTCTGTATATTTGTATTTATACATATGGGTAGGGGGTGCCATAGTGTTTCCCTTAGACAGTACAGTATGGGGGTACAGCTTATTGTGTGCCCAGAACATTCCTTCTCTGTATATTTGTATTTATACATATGGGTAGGGGGTGCCATAGTGTTTCCCTTAGACAGTACAGTATGGGGGTACAGCTTATTGTGTGCCCAGAACATTCCATCTCTGTATATTTGTATTTATACATATGGGTAGGGGGTGCCATAGTGTTTCCCTTAGACAGTACAGTATGGGGGTACAGCTTATTGTGTGCCCAGAACATTCCCTCTCTGTATATTTGTATTTATACATATGGGTAGGGGGTGCCATAGTGTTTCCCTTAGACAGTACAGTATGGGGGTACAGCTTATTGTGTGCCCAGAACAATCCTTCTCTGTATATTTGTATTTATACATATGGGTAGGAGGTGCCATAGTGTTTCCCTTAGACAGTACAGTATGGGGGTACAGCTTATTGTGTGCCCAGAACATTCCCTCTCTGTATATTTGTATTTATACATATGGGTAGGGGGTGCCATAGTGTTTCCCTTAGACAGTACAGTATGGGGGTACAGCTTATTGTGTGCCCAGAACATTCCCTCTCTGTATATTTGTATTTATACATATGGGTAGGAGGTGCCATAGTGTTTCCCTTAGACAGTACAGTATGGGGGTACAGCTTATTGTGTGCCCAGAACATTCCCTCTCTGTATATTTGTATTTATACATATGGGTAGGGGGTGCCATAGTGTTTCCCTTAGACAGTACAGTATGGGGGTACAGCTTATTGTGTGCCCAGAACATTCCCTCTCTGTATATTTGTATTTATACATATGGGTAGGAGGTGCCATAGTGTTTCCCTTAGACAGTACAGTATGGGGGTACAGCTTATTGTGTGCCCAGAACATTCCCTCTCTGTATATTTGTATTTATACATATGGGTAGGGGGTGCCATAGTGTTTCCCTTAGACAGTACAGTATGGGGGTACAGCTTATTGTGTGCCCAGAACATTCCTTCTCTGTATATTTGTATTTATACATATGGGTAGGGGGTGCCATAGTGTTTCCCTTAGACAGTACAGTATGGGGGTACAGCTTATTGTGTGCCCAGAACATTCCCTCTCTGTATATTTGTATTTATACATATGGGTAGGAGGTGCCATAGTGTTTCCCTTAGACAGTACAGTATGGGGGTACAGCTTATTGTGTGCCCAGAACATTCCCTCTCTGTATATTTGTATTTATACATATGGGTAGGAGGTGCCATAGTGTTTCCCTTAGACAGTACAGTATGGGGGTACAGCTTATTGTGTGCCCAGAACATTCCTTCTCTGTATATCTGTATTTATACATATGGGTGGGAGGGGCCATATAGTTGGGCGGAGACAATTTAGCAGACAATTATGGGCTGATAAGGAGGAAAGTAAATAGAGGGGTGTATCTTTGCTCAGTGAGTATTTACCCATATTTGGGGGGGGGGGGTTCCTATGGATTTGGGGGAACCCGTGGAATATTTTAAAGTTGCAGAATGAAAATAAGTATGTGACACACTAATGGGCTTGTATTTAGCTGTAAGACCTGTTGTTATGGGGAAGGCCCATGGATACAGCCACATCCCACAATGTAAGTGTGTATAACGGAACCAGAACCCGTGACTGATCCGTATGGGGGACACTAAGCCTGTAACTACAGCGACGGTTTTGCCTCTGGGCCCCAAAACCGCTACATGTGACCCGACAGTAACTCGGCTTTGTTGCACCCCCCCGGCAATCACACCCCCAGGGCAGCGTGTATTGGTACTGCCCGCGTCTGTTTGGGTAGCGGGTAACTGGGGCACTGGGGCGGGGCTTGTCACTGCATTGGCTGGGGGGCGGGGCTGGGAATTGGGGAACAAGGTGCTACTATCCCACTGCTACTATAGGTGTCTCTGTGCTACTATCCCCCTGCTACTATAGGTGCCTCTGTGCTACTATCCCACTGCTACTATAGGTGCTTCTGTGCTACTATCCCTCTGCTACTATAGGTGCCTCTGTGCTACTATCCCACTGCTACTATAGGGGCCGCTGTGCTACTATCCCACTGCTACTATAGGTGTCTCTGTGCTACTATCCCTCTGCTACTATAGGTGCCTCTGTGCTACTATCCCACTGCTACTATAGGTGCCTCTGTGCTACTATCCCACTGCTACTATAGGTGCTTCTGTGCTACTATCCCACTGCTACTATAGGTGTCTCTGTGCTACTATCCCTCTGCTACTATAGGTGCCTCTGTGCTACTATCCCACTGCTACTATAGGTGCCTCTGTGCTACTATCCCACTGCTACTATAGGTGTCTCTGTGCTACTATCCCTCTGCTACTATAGGTGCCTCTGTGCTACTATCCCACTGCTACTATAGGTGCTTCTGTGCTACTATCCCTCTGCTACTATAGGTGCCTCTGTGCTACTATCCCACTGCTACTATAGGTGCTTCTGTGCTACTATCCCACTGCTACTATAGGTGTCTCTGTGCTACTATCCCCCTGCTACTATAGGTGCCTCTGTGCTACTATCCCACTGCTACTATAGGTGCCTCTGTGCTACTATCCCACTGCTACTATAGGTGTCTCTGTGCTACTATCCCACTGCTACTATAGGTGTCTCTGTGCTACTATCCCACTGCTACTATAGGTGTCTCTGTGCTACTATCGCATTGCTACTATAGGTGTCTCTGTGCTACTATCTCACTGCTACTATAGGTGTCTCTGTGCTACTATCTCACTGCTACTATAGGTGCCTCTGTGCTACTATCCCACTGCTACTATAGGTGTCTCTGTGCTACTATCCCACTGCTACTATAGGTGCCTCTGTGCTACTATCCCACTGCTACTATAGGTGCCTCTGTGCTACTATCCCACTGCTACTATAGGTGCCTCTGTGCTACTATCCCACTGCTACTATAGGTGCCTCTGTGCTACTATCCCATTGCTACTATAGGTGTCTCTGTGCTACTATCGCATTGCTACTATAGGTGTCTCTGTGCTACTATCGCATTACTACTATAGGTGTCTCTGTGCTACTATCCCACTGCTACTATAGGGGCCCCTGTGCTACTATCCAACTGCTACTATAGGTGCCTCTGTGCTACTATCCAACTGCTACTATAGGTGCCTCTGTGCTACTATCCCACTGCTACTATAGGTGCCTCTGTGCTACTATCCAACTGCTACTATAGGTGCCTCTGTGCTACTATCCCACTGCTACTATAGGTGCCCGTGTGCTACTATCCCACTGCTACTATAGGGGCCCCTGTGCTACTATCCCACTGCTACTATAGGTGCTTCTGTGCTACTATCCGAATGCTACTATAGGTGCCTCTGTGCTACTATCCCAATGCTACTACAGGTGCTTCTGTGCTACTATCCCACTGCTACTATAGGTGCCTCTGTGCTACTATCGCATTGCTACTATAGGTGTCTCTGTGCTACTATCTCACTGCTACTATAGGTGCCCCTGTGCTACTATCCCACTGCTACTATAGGTGCCTGTGTGCTACTATCCCACTGCTACTATAGGTGCCTCTGTGCTACTATCCCACTGCTACTATAGGTGCCTCTGTGCTACTATCCCACTGCTACTATAGGTGCCTCTGTGCTACTATCCCACTGCTACTATAGGGGCCCCTGTGCTACTATCCCACTGCTACTATAGGTGCCTCTGTGCTACTATCCCACTGCTACTATAGGTGCGTCTGTGCTACTATCCCACTGCTACTATAGGGGCCTCTGTGCTACTATCCCACTGCTACTATAGGTGCCTCTGTGCTACTATCCCACTGCTACTATAGGTGCCTCTTTGCTACTATCCCAATGCTACTACAGGTGCCTCTGTGCTACTATCCCACTGCTACTATATGTGCCTCTGTGCTACTATCTCACTGCTACTATAGGTGCCTCTGTGCTACTATCCCACTGCTACTATAGGTGCCTCTGTGCTACTATCCCACTGCTACTATAGGTGCTTCTGTGCTACTATCCCACTGCTACTATAGGTGCTTCTGTGCTACTATCCCACTGCTACTATAGGTGCTTCTGTGCTACTATCCCTCTGCTACTATAGGTGCTTCTGTGCTACTATCCCACTGCTACTATAGGCGTCCCTGTGCTACTATCCCACTGCTACTATAGGCGTCCCTGTGCTACTATCCCACTGCTACTATAGGTGCCTCTGTGCTACTATCCCACTGCTACTATAGCTGCTGCAAGGGTTAATACCCCCCCACCCCAGAGGGAAGTGGCTTTTTATGCCTCTTATTGCCTCTTAAAATCCCCTTTACCATCTGGAACACGAGGGGTGTAACTTCCCTGCACATTTAACACTGAGGCTACATTAACCCCGCGCCGGCAGCCTGCAAAAATATTTAACCATTCGTGGGCCGAGAGGAGACGGATGTGGGCGAGCCGCAAATAGTCACTAAAGTGATTGTCAGCGAGTGGCCAAGCCAAGTTCCATTGAGGGGACATTAAAGGGAAAGTTGCACTACCTGCCACCTTTCCCCCCCCCCCCCCCACTTACCTTGTACTTTGGGTTCTCCCCAACGTCCCTGGCCGGAAGGGAGACCAGCAGGATGCCTATGAGCCCCGCCAGGCAGATGAGGATGGGCAGCAACACCGCAAGGTACTTGTTGGCCATGTTGGGCGCCTGAGTGGCTCTGAGGTCTGCAAGGGCTCTACTTACAAGGAGCACAGAAGGGGCGGGGCCACAGGGGCCCTGCTGGACTTGCCATTGGCTGGGAAGGTGCATAGGGGCGGGGCTGTCTCATTGTGATACACTGTAACAAGGCGGATTCCTCTCATGGAAACATTGTTACTCGGTTTAAAGGGGAAGTATCCCTGTAACAAACTGGTATTAATGATTAAACGAGTAGCAAAGGGGTAGTGGGGATAGGGGGCAGCCTCCCAGCAGATGTGGTCAGCACAATAGCAATAAGGCTTAGATAATACCCCCCCCCGGCAGCTGAATTAAAACATAATTAAGCAACAAGCGGATGTAGTAACTGTATCTATTGTTTATACAGAGGCAATTCAACCCCCCCCCCCCCTTTACCCCCGGAGAGCCTTTGTACTGGAGTTAATGGGACAAAAGAGAGGGGAAGGATAGAATAAGCAGGGGTTTAGCTTTCCCTTTACTTAAATGGCAGTATGGCAGCTCCCACATGTAGCGAGACCCCCCCTAACCCCAACCTGACCCCCTATATCAGGGGAAACAAAGTCGGACCCCCCTCCCAGGGACCCAAGGGCATGTTGGGCAGGACAAACAAACATCTGATTGGCTGATAGGCCCTTTATTTGACCAGACAGGGGGGCTCAGGGAAAATAAATATAGTGGCTGGAAATGTCAGGCTGCTTGAGTGTTGTCTTCTGGGGGTCCGACCCCTCCTCATTATCCGCTCCCCCCTCCCCCACCTACAGGGGCAGTTATTCAGTGTATTATCCCCCTTTCCACTGTTTGCCCCTCCCACAGCCAGTAGGAAAGGGGGCAGCAGTTTGGTTGCACAGTGGGGGGCTTCTCTGTCAGTAGGGGGGGGGTGATTTATAGCAGTTCAACAACAACAAACTCAGGCACCTTGTTCCCTTGGCCCCAACCTCAGCCCTTCTGCTCATTCTCTCCTAGTGTCTGGGATCCGAATCTGGTGCCTGGATCTGAATCTGGTGCCTGAATCTGGTGCCTGGATCTGAATCTGGTACCTGGATCTGAATCTGGTACCTGGATCTGAATCTGGTACCTGGATCTGAATCTAGTACCTGGATCTGAATCTGGTGCCTGGATCTGAATCTGGTACCTGGATCTGAATCTGGTACCTGGATCTGAATCTGGTACCTGGATCTGAATCTGGTACCTGGATCTGAATCTGGTACCTGGATCTGAATCTAGTACCTGGATCTGAATCTGGTACCTGGATCTGAATCTGGTGCCTGGATCTGAATCTAGTACCTGGATCTGAATCTAGTACCTGGATCTGAATCTGGTGCCTGGATCTGAAGCTAGTACCTGGATCTGAATCTGGTGCCTGGATCTGAATCTAGTACCTGGATCTGAATCTGGTGCCTGGATCTGAATCTAGTACCTGGATCTGAATCTGGTGCCTGGATCTGAATCTGGTACCTGGATCTGAATCTAGTACCTGGATCTGAATCTGGTGCCTGGATCTGAATCTAGTACCTGGATCTGAATCTGGTACCTGGATCTGAATCTAGTACCTGGATCTGAATCTGGTGCCTGGATCTGAATCTGGTGCCTGGATCTGAATCTGGTGCCTGGATCTGAATCTGGTACCTGGATCTGAATCTAGTACCTGGATCTGAATCTAGTACCTGGATCTGAATCTGGTGTCTGGGATCTGAATCTGGTGCCTGGATCTGAATCTGGTACCTGGATCTGAATCTGGTGCCTGGATCTGAATCTGGTACCTGGATCTGAATCTGGTGCCTGGATCTGAATCTAGTACCTGGATCTGAATCTGGTGCCTGGATCTGAATCTGGTACCTGGATCTGAATCTGGTGCCTGGATCTGAATCTGGTACCTGGATCTGAATCTGGTGCCTGGATCTGAATCTGGTACCTGGATCTGAATCTGGTGCGGATCTGATGGTGCCTGGATCTGAATCTGGTGCCTGAATCTGGTACCTGGATCTGAATCTGGTGCCTGGATCTGAATCTGGTGGCCTGGATCTGAATCTAGTACCTGGATCTGAATCTGGTGCCTGGATCTGAATCTGGTACCTGGATCTGAATCTGGTGCCTGGATCTGAATTCTGGTACCTGGATCTGAATCTGGTGCCTGGATCTGAATCTGGTACCTGGATCTGAATCTGGTGCCTGGATCTGAATCTGGTGCCTGGATCTGAATCTGGTGCCTGGATCTGAATCTGGTGCCTGAATCTGGTACCTGGATCTGAATCTGGTGCCTGGATCTGAATCTAGTACCTGGATCTGAATCTAGTACCTGGATCTGAATCTGGTACCTGGATCTGAATCTGGTACCTGGATCTGAATCTAGTACCTGGATCTGAATCTAGTACCTGGATCTGAATCTGGTACCTGGATCTGAATCTGGTGCCTGGATCTGAATCTAGTACCTGGATCTGAATCTGGTGCCTGGATCTGAATCTGGTACCTGGATCTGAATCTGGTGCCTGGATCTGAATCTGGTACCTGGATCTGAATCTGGTGCCTGGATCTGAATCTGGTACCTGGATCTGAATCTGGTGCCTGGATCTGAATCTGGTGCCTGGATCTGAATCTGGTGCCTGGATCTGAATCTGGTGCCTGAATCTGGTACCTGGATCTGAATCTGGTGCCTGGATCTGAATCTGGTGCCTGGATCTGAATCTAGTACCTGGATCTGAATCTGGTGCCTGGATCTGAATCTGGTACCTGGATCTGAATCTGGTGCCTGGATCTGAATCTGGTACCTGGATCTGAATCTGGTGCCTGGATCTGAATCTGGTACCTGGATCTGAATCTGGTGCCTGGATCTGAATCTGGTGCCTGGATCTGAATCTGGTGCCTGGATCTGAATCTGGTGCCTGAATCTGGTACCTGGATCTGAATCTGGTGCCTGGATCTGAATCTAGTACCTGGATCTGAATCTAGTACCTGGATCTGAATCTGGTACCTGGATCTGAATCTGGTACCTGGATCTGAATCTAGTACCTGGATCTGAATCTAGTACCTGGATCTGAATCTGGTGCCTGGATCTGAATCTGGTGCCTGGATCTGAATCTGGTACCTGGATCTGAATCTAGTACCTGGATCTGAATCTAGTACCTGGATCTGAATCTGGTGCCTGGATCTGAATCTGGTACCTGGATCTGAATCTAGTACCTGGATCTGAATCTGGTACCTGGATCTGAATCTAGTACCTGGATCTGAATCTAGTACCTGGATCTGAATCTAGTACCTGGATCTGAATCTGGTACCTGGATCTGAATCTAGTACCTGGATCTGAATCTGGTGCCTGGATCTGAATCTGGTACCTGGATCTGAATCTGGTGCCTGGATCTGAATCTAGTACCTGGATCTGAATCTGGTGCCTGGATCTGAATCTGGTACCTGGATCTGAATCTGGTGCCTGGATCTGAATCTGGTACCTGGATCTGAATCTGGTGCCTGGATCTGAATCTGGTACCTGGATCTGAATCTGGTGCCTGGATCTGAATCTGGTCCCTGGATCTGGTGCCTGGATCTGAATCTGGTGCCTGGATCTGAATCTGGTGCCTGGATCTGAATCTGGTGCCTGGATCTGATCTGGTGCTGGAATCTGAATCTGGTACCTGGATCTGAATCTGGTGCCTGGAATCTGAATCTGGTACCGTGGATCTGAATCTGGTGCCTGGATCTGAATCTTGGTGCCTGAATCTGGTACCTGGATCTGAATCTGGTGCCTGGATCTGAATCTGGTGCCTGATCTGAATCTTGGTGCCTGGATCTGGTGCCTGGATCTGAATCTGGTGCCTGGATCTAAATCTGGTGCCTGGATCTAAATCTGGTGCCTGGATCTGAATCTGGTGCCTGGATCTAAATCTGGTGCCTGGATCTGAATCTGGTGCCTGGATCTGAATCTGGTGCCTGGATCTGAATCTGGTGCCTGGATCTGAATCTGGTGCCTGGATCTAAATCTGGTGCCTGGATCTGAATCTGGTGCCTGGATCTGAATCTGGTGCCTGGATCTGAATCTGGTGCCTGGATCTGAATCTGGTGCCTGGATCTGAATCTGGTACCTGGATCTGAATGTGGGATCTTAATCTGGAGATCTGAATGTGGGATCTGGTACCTGCATGTGGGATCTTAGCTTTGGATCTGAATGTGGAATCTGAAGATCTGAATGTGGGATCTGGATATGGTACCTGGATCTGGGATCTTAATCTGGAATCTGAATCTGGAGATCTGAATGTGGGATCTGGTACCCGGATTTGGGATCTAGATCTGGGATCTGAATCTGGAGATCTGAATGTGGGATCTGGATATGGTACCTGGATCTGGGATCTTAATCTGGAATCTGAATCTGGAGATCTGAATGTGGGACCTGGTACCCGGATTTGGGATCTGGATCTGGGATCTGAATCTGGAGATCTGAATGTGGGATCTGGTACCTGCATGTGGGATCTTAGCTCTGGATCTGAATGTGGAATCTGAAGATCTGAATGCGGGATCTGGATATGGTACCTGGATCTGGGATCTTAATCTGGAATCTGAATCTGGAGATCTGAATGTGGGACCTGGTACCCGGATTTGGGATCTGGGATCTGAATCTGGAGATCTGAATGTGGGATCTGCTAAAGTCTGGTTTTTAGTCAGGTTTAGAAATGGCTCTTTACTAGGTCAGGAACCGGTGCATTCTGGGGCTTTATCTCCAAGTAGGTCTAAAACTGCCACACTCTGGCTCTAAACTAGATCTAGAACTATCTCTCTAGGTCTTAAACTGCTCACAGCCTCATTTAGCACTAGGCCTAAACCTGGGGCAGTCTGGCTTTTTGTCTCACCAGGTCTAGAACTGCTACAATTTGACTTTTTGACACTCATTACGTCATAGTAATGTCATAGACTGGGTCTTTGTCTTTCACTAAGTCTAGAACAGCCACAGTCTCAGCACATTATTAGCTTGGCATGGTCTGGCTTTTTGTCTCTTATGCGGTCTAGAACTGCCACAATCTGGCTCCTTATCTATCACTAGGGCTAAACTAAACTATGTCTAGAACTGGCACGGTATGGCTCTTTACTGGGTCTAGAACTGGCACAGTCTGACTCTTTATCACACCAGGTCTAGAACTGCTCCAGTTCTAGACCTGGTGGGACTGCTCCAGTCCAGACTTTTTGCCACTTACTAGATCATACAAATGTAATAGAGTGGGTCTTTGTCTTTATTTGGATCTAGAACTGATACAGTCCAGCTCATTACTAGTTCTGGAACTGGCACAGTCTGGCTCTTTACTAGGTCTAGAACTGGCACAGTCTGGCTCTTTACTAGGTCTAGAACTGGCACAGTATGGCTCTTTACTGGGTCTATAACTGGCACAGTCTGACTCTTTACTGGGTCTAGAACTGGCACAGTCTGACTCTTTACTGGGTCTAGAACTGGCACAGTCTGACTCTTTACTGGGTCTATAACTGGCACAGTCTGACTCTTTACTGGGTCTAGAACTGGCACAGTCTGACTCTTTACTGGGTCTTATAACTGGCACAGTCTGACTCTTTACTGGTCTAGAACTGGCACAGTCTGACTCTTTACTGGGTCTATAACTGGCACAGTCTGACTCTTTACTGGGTCTAGAACTGGCACAGTCTGACTCTTTACTGGGTCTATAACTGGCACAGTCTGACTCTTTACTGGGTCTAGAACTGGCACAGTCTGACTCTTTACTGGGTCTATAACTGGCACAGTCTGACTCTATACTGGGTCTAGAACTGGCACAGTCTGACTCTTTGTCCCACCAGGTCTAGAACTGCTCCAGTTTGACTTTTTGCCGCTCACTAGATCGTAGAAATGTCATAGAATGGGTCTTTGTCTTTAAGTAAGTCTAGAACTGATACAGTCCAGCTCATTATTAGGTCTAGAACTGGCACAGTCTGGCTTTTTGGCTTTCACTGGCCTGGCACAACCAAGTTCTGTGTTGAACCCCAGCTCTAGTTATGACCCCTTGTCTCCCACTGGCTCTATAGGGTCTATCTGTCTGTGCCTGTCCCTCACTCTTGGAGTGCCAGCAGTCTCTTCTCCACTCTCTCCTCCCAGTACTGCCCTCTCTCCACTCGTATCTCTCTGTCTGTCTCTCCCAGTAGAACTGGTACTCACCCCCCTCCTTGCCAACCCAACCTGAAAGCACCAGTGGGAGGGTTCCCCGTCCTTTGTCTCTTGGGCCCAATGCCCAGAGCGTTCCATTCGGCCGGCCGGTTGCCATGAGAATCCGTGTGAGGGATCAGCCCGGGGCCGGCAGGAATGTTAATAAGAGCCAAAGCAAGAGGGAACCCTGGGCTACTGGCAATAGTCTCTGCTGGCCCAATAGCCACACTGAGCAGCCACGGCCCGGGTTACACGGCTACAGTAGCACATGGCAGGGAACATAGACATATATGTGCTGCCCTAAGGGGGTATATTCTAGCCCAGGGGTCAGTAACATCCAATCCTATTGGTTGGGACATGAATAGTTATATTGAGTTACCGGGTCTGAAACAGAATTTATCAAATGTAAGGTTCTTCTTCCCCTGTGTGTCTCCAGCTGTCATCATAGTGTGGTACCGGAACTGAAGGGAGGCACCTACCCAACTCTCATGTGTTACTGCCTCCATCTTGCCCTGCAGTCTCCATCTTGCCCTACTGTCTCCATCTTGCCCTACAGTCTCCATCTTGCCCTACTGTCCCCATCTTGCCCTACAGTCTCCATCTTGCCCTACTGTCTCCATCTTGCCCTACTGTCTCCATCTTGCCCTACTGTCTCCATCTTGCCCTACTGTCTCCATCTTGCCCTACTGTCTCCATCTTGCCCTACAGTCTCCATCTTGCCCTACTGTCTCCATCTTGCCCTACTGTCTCCATCTTGTCCTACTGTCTCCATCTTGCCCTACAGTCTCCATCTTGCCCTACTGTCTCCATCTTGCCCTACTGTCCCCATCTTGCCCTACTGTCTCCATCTTGTCCTACTGTCTCCATCTTGCCCTACTGTCTCTATCTTGCCCTACTGTCTCCATCTTGCCCTACAGTCTCCATCTTGCCCTACTGTCCCCATCTTGCCCTACAGTCTCCATCTTGCCCTACTGTCTCCATCTTGCCCTACAGACTCCATCTTGTCCTACTGTCTCCATCTTGCCCTACAGTCTCCATCTTGCCCTACTGTCTCCATCTTGCCCTACTGTCCCCATCTTGCCCTACTGTCTCCATCTTGCCCTACTGTCTCCATCTTGTCCTACTGTCTCCATCTTGCCCTACTGTCTCCATCTTGCTCTACTGTCCCCATCTTGCCCTGCTGATAATTATACAATGAGGATTCCCCGTATATGGGGATAGGCAGATGGGGGGGTTCTTTTTTCCCATAAAAACAATCAACGCACCAGAGGCCCCCCCTATAGATTAGAGGAAAGGAGCTTCCATTTGAAGCAGCGTAGGGGGTTCCTCACGGTGAGGGCAGTGAGGGGGTTGGGGAATGCCCTGCCGGGGGATGTTGGGTAGGGGGTTCCTCACGGTGAGGGCAGTGAGGGGGTTGGGGAATGCCCCTAGTGATGGGGTAATGGCAGATTCTGTTAATGCCTATAAGAGGGGCCTGGATGAGTTCTTGATCAATCAGAATATCCAAGGCTATTGTGATACTAATATCTACAGTTAGTACTAGTGGTTGTATATATAGTTTATGTATGTGAGTGTATAGATTGGTAGGTGTGGGTTAGGTGTGCTGGGTTTACTTGGATGGGTTGAACTTGATGGACACTGGTCTTTTTTCCACCCTATGTAACTATGTAACTATGTAACTATGTATTATCGCTGTAGGTAGAAGCCCAGCGGATGCACGTCGGTATTTATGTAGATAGATATAAAGGAATGATGATGATGATGATGATGAGTTTATTTCAGTAATTGCCGTTCAGGCATCTAAACATCACACCCAACAGGTTAATTAAGGCCTTGGGGATCAGACCTGTCCGTCAGTTCCATCCGCATTCTAGGAAGGCCAATAGCTGAGCAGCCAACCCCGCTGCATTGCTGAACTACAACTTGGACTCCCCCAGTCAGTGGGAATGGGCCCCCCCAGGATTTTGCATGAAAGACAAAACAAATCTCGAGTTCCCTGGCGGCTTATATTCCCTCTGTGCCTGTTCGGGCAGGTCTGTAGCCCAATACTGAGGCCGGAACCCAGTAAAGTCCATAAATGGCCTCTCCCCTTATATCCACATTGATCCATTAATGTTATTATCCCCGACTTCCTTTCTTCTCCCTCTATTGCCCCAGGGAATCCTGTACTTCAAACATTATTCCCGATGCAAAAACATCTGCTCCGAGTATTATTATTGCACAAATACAGTAGGTAGGAGGTGCCATAGTGTTTCCCTTAGACAGTACAGTATGGGGGTACAGCTTATTGTGTGCCCAGAACATTCCTTCTCTGTATATTTGTATTTATACATATGGGTAGGGGGTGCCATAGTGTTTCCCTTAGACAGTACAGTATGGGGGTACAGCTTATTGTGTGCCCAGAACATTCCTTCTCTGTATATTTTGTATTTATACATATGGGTAGGGGGTGCCATAGTGTTTCCCTTAGACAGTACAGTATGGGGGTACAGCTTATTGTGTGCCCAGAACATTCCCTCTCTGTATATTTGTATTTATACATATGGGTAGGGGGTGCCATAGTGTTTCCCTTAGACAGTACAGTATGGGGGTACAGCTTATTGTGTGCCCAGAACATTCCTTCTCTGTATATTTGTATTTATACATATGGGTAGGAGGTGCCATAGTGTTTCCCTTAGACAGTACAGTATGGGGGTACAGCTTATTGTGTGCCCAGAACATTCCCTCTCTGTATATTTGTATTTATACATATGGGTAGGGGGTGCCATAGTGTTTCCCTTAGACAGTACAGTATGGGGGTACAGCTTATTGTGTGCCCAGAACATTCCCTCTCTGTACATTTGTATTTATACATATGGGTAGGGGGTGCCATAGTGTTTCCCTTAGACAGTACAGTATGGGGTAACAGCTTATTGTGTGCCCAGAACATTCCTTCTCTGTATATTTGTATTTATACATATGGGTAGGAGGTGCCATAGTGTTTCCCTTAGACAGTACAGTATGGGGGTACAGCTTATTGTGTGCCCAGAACATTCCTTCTCTGTATATTTGTATTTATACATATGGGTAGGGGGTGCCATAGTGTTTCCCTTAGACAGTACAGTATGGGGGTACAGCTTATTGTGTGCCCAGAACATTCCTTCTCTGTATATTTGTATTTATACATATGGGTAGGAGGTGCCATAGTGCATAGAATTAATAGAATAGAGATGTTTATAACAAAGTGAAACCATAACCACAGTAACAGGATACAAATAAGCGACAGAGGTGAGAAAGGGAAACTGGGGGCAGTTATTTACAATACAGGGGGGCTATTTGCTTCTCTTTGAAGAGCAGTTTGTTTCCGGGACGAGACGCCGCAGGCTGAAATGGATGAAGATGTGGTTTATAGATTATTCATTGCAGTAAATGGGTTAAAACCAGTGAAAATCCCCAATTCCCGCCTTCTCAGGGGGTGTGGCCTCCGGTATCAAGTGTTAGACTAACCGCTTTTTAACGGCTTTTTACAAATACAGAAATTAGAAAGAAAATGGGCACAAACACCCCAATCTAAGGGGGGCAGCCAATGGGCAAGCACCTGGAGTCAGAGCTGACCTGCCATTGGCTATAATTGGACAAGAACCCTCAATGAATGACTGGATCTGGGGGGCATTCCCACCGGCTGGAGGACCCCAGCAGGCAATAAGCCCTTATGTGCCATTAGACTAATGGGGCTGCCTCTCCCTCTGGGGGGGGGGGGCTTAGAGCAGTTGCTGGGTGGGGTAATATTCTGAGAGACTGCCTATTGGTTCTCCTGGAGACCCTTGCAAGCCCTGCCTACATCGCCGTTTTCCTGCAGGATATCTCTATGGAGTTATGAAGCTCCAACCTATTGTGCAGCGATGTACAATTAATGGGGGTCTACATGTTACATACAAATACAAGGGGTCAAGAGCATCCGTCCGAGACCCTAGCAACCACAGGATAGGTTAAATGCCAGTTGGTAACCCGCAGAACAGATAGAAACTAGATCCCTAAACCATTACCAACCAACCAACCTTCAAAGCCATTAGCAGCTCCCAGTGATGGGGCCATCAAACAGATGGGGTATGGGTTAATGCTTTAATGCCATATGAGCTCTCCATTGGAAGTCATGGCGGCCTTGGGTGGTGACAGCCCCCCCAATTAATGCCCTTGAAACCCTTTAGGCTGAATCCCCCGCTGGGGTGAAAGCTTATTTGCCTGAAGGCCCAACTGGAAGGTCAAGGATTGAGGTTGGAGGCATCTTGGAGAAATGGCCAATGTATCTGTAACCATGAAGTGGTCTAAATATGAGCTTTCCTCTGGAACTCATGGGGGCCTGGGGCAGTGATGGGGGGTGGGGGGCTCAGCCTAAAGGGTTTTAATTGGGGTGAAAGCTTATTGCGTAAAAGGCCAACTGGAAGGTCAAGGATTGAGGTTGGAGGCATCTTGGAGAAATGGCCAATGTATCTGTAACCATGATGTGGTCTAAATATGAGCTCTTCTCTGGAACTCATGGGGGCCTGGGGCAGTGACGGGGGAGGGGGGGGGGTTTGCCTAAAGGGGTTTAATTGGGGTGAAAGCTTATTTGCCTGAAGAACCAACTGGAAGGTCAAGGATTGAGGTTGGAGATTTCCTGGAGAAATGGCCAATGTATCTAACCATGAAGTGGTCTAAATATGAGCTCTTCTCTGGAACTCATGGGGGCCTGGGGCAGTGATGGGGGGGGCTCAGCCTAAAGGGGATTCATTGGGGTGAAAGCTTATTTGCCTGAAGGCCCAACCTGGAAGGTCAAGGATTGAGGTTGGAGGCTTCTTAAAGATGTGTCCAATGTATCAGTAACCATGATGTGGTCTAAAGGGGGCCTTGAGCAAAAGTTGGACCTCCAAGAGGGCTTGAAACTGCTCTTAAACACCCCCCTCCCACAGAGGTAGGGGCAAATAAACAAGATAATAAACTTCTCTGAAGCAGGTGAAGGTTGGGCTCAGAACCAATAAACACACCCCTGGGCCTTGTACATTGTCAAGGGAACACTTGGGGGCATTTTAATTACCAGTATGGCCCCCCCGATATAGAATCTACACCCTGTCCCATTGTATTTGCAGTCAAATTCCAGTACCAGCCTCGTGCCGCACTTCCAGAGAATATCTAGAATGTGGACTATCTAGAATATCTTCCCCTCTGGAGATCACTCGCCGATAGCTACACCCCTGGGGGGTACTTATACCAACTTTCATTGTATCGGTGCATCATGGGATTGGCAGTACAGTGCCGGTAACAGCCCCCGTGACATTGGGTTTATTGGGGTACCGGTACCCTATTACTGTGTATCTGTGCATCATGGGATTGGTAGTACAGTGCCAGTAACAGCCCCCGTGCCATTGGGTTTATTGGGGTACCGGTACCCTATTACTGTGTATCTGTGCATCATGGGATTGGTAGTACAGTGCCAGTAACAGCCCCCGTGCCATTGGGTTTATTGGGGTACCGGTACCCTATTACTGTGTATCTGTGCATCATGGGATTGGTAGTACAGTGCCAGTAACAGCCCCCGTGCCATTGGGTTTATTGGGGTACCGGTACCCTATTACTGTGTATCGGTGCATCATGGGATTGGTAGTACAGTGCCAGTAACAGCCCCCGTGCCATTGGGTTTATTGGGGTACCGGTACCCTATTACTGTGTATCTGTGCATCATGGGATTGGTAGTACAGTGCTAGTAACATCCCCCGTGCCATTGGGTTTATTGGGGTACCGGTACCCTATTACTGTGTATCTGTGCATCATGGGATTGGTAGTACAGTGCTAGTAACATCCCCCGTGCCATTGGGTTTATTGGGGTACCGGTACCCTATTACTGTGTATCTGTGCATCATGGGATTGGCAGTACAGTGCTAGTAACATCCCCCGTGCCATTGGGTTTATTGGGGTACCGGTACCCTATTACTGTGTATCGGTGCATCATGGGATTGGCAGTACAGTGCTAGTAACATCCCCCGTGCCATTGGGTTTATTGGGGTACCGGTACCCTATTACTGTGTATCTGTGCATCATGGGATTGGTAGTACAGTGCCGGTAACAGCCCCTGTGCCATTGGGTTTATTGGGGTACCGGTACCCTATTACTGTATATCAGTGCATCATGGGATTGGTAGTACAGTGCCAGTAACAGCCCCCGTGCCATTGGGTTTATTGGGGTACCGGTACCCTATTACTGTGTATCTGTGCATCATGGGATTGGTAGTACAGTGCCAGTAACAGCCCCCGTGCCATTGGGTTTATTGGGGTACCGGTACCCTATTACTGTGTATCGGTGCATCATGGGATTGGCAGTACAGTGCCGGTAACAGCCCCCATGCCATTGGGTTTATTGGGGTACCGGTACCCTATTACTGTGTATCTGTGCATCATGGGATTGGCAGTACAGTGCTAGTAACATCCCCCGTGCCATTGGGTTTATTGGGGTACCGGTACCCTATTACTGTGTATCTGTGCATCATGGCATTGGTAGTACAGTGCCAGTAACAGCCCCCGTGCCATTGGGTTTATTGGGGTACCGGTACCCTATTACTGTGTATCTGTGCATCATGGGATTGGTAGTACAGTGCCAGTAACAGCCCCCGTGCCATTGGGTTTATTGGGGTACCGGTACCCTATTACTGTGTATCTGTGCATCATGGGATTGGTAGTACAGTGCTAGTAACATCCCCCGTGCCATTGGGTTTATTGGGGTACCGGTACCCTATTACTGTGTATCTGTGCATCATGGGATTGGCAGTACAGTGCTAGTAACATCCCCCGTGCCATTGGGTTTATTGGGGTACCGGTACCCTATTACTGTGTATCGGTGCATCATGGGATTGGCAGTACAGTGCTAGTAACATCCCCCGTGCCATTGGGTTTATTGGGGTACCGGTACCCTATTACTGTGTATCTGTGCATCATGGGATTGGTAGTACAGTGCCGGTAACAGCCCCTGTGCCATTGGGTTTATTGGGGTACCGGTACCCTATTACTGTATATCAGTGCATCATGGGATTGGTAGTACAGTGCCAGTAACAGCCCCCGTGCCATTGGGTTTATTGGGGTACCGGTACCCTATTACTGTGTATCGGTGCATCATGGGATTGGTAGTACAGTGCCAGTAACAGCCCCCGTGCCATTGGGTTTATTGGGGTACCGGTACCCTATTACTGTGTATCTGTGCATCATGGGATTGGTAGTACAGTGCCGGTAACAGCCCCCGTGCCATTGGGTTTATTGGGGTACCGGTACCCTATTACTGTATATCGGTGCATCATGGGATTGACAGTACAGTGCCGGTAACAGCCCCCGTGCCATTGGGTTTATTGGGGTACCGGTACCCTATTACTGTGTATCAGTGCATCATGGGATTGGCTTGTACCACGTGACTTTGGGTTCACCACGGGGCACTTTGGGAACCATTTTGACAGGAAACGCATCACTGACTTGATTACAGGTGATATCAACTCACAATTAATTAATCAGCGAGTAATTATGGCCTCGACACACCCCTTCCATTAATTTTATTACACAGCTGTCCTCCCCACAGGTAAAATATGACCTTGTCCCTGGAAGGCACCACTGCTCAGTTGCGGGGGGGGGGGGACATATTTCTGCTTGGGGGTTGTCTTTCCTGAAGGACTGGTTTAGTCACTTAGCCCATTGGCCCCTAAACTGGTTGTAGCGCATTATTGCCCCGTCTCCTGGAGCGCCTTAATGGTACCCACCTCAACTGCCCATGTTCTGTAAGCAGGGTCCACAATTTTAACCTTGTTGGCTCTTGGAAGAGGTCCTACCAACAAGTTGGATGGGGCCCCAATGGAAAGAAATGACTGGCAGAAGCCACGCCCCTAAACCATGTCCATTATTATAAAGCTCACAATCTGCCCAAACCCCACCCACTCCCTTGGGCATTGCAGTTTTAGGTCTCTTGGGTCTTTCAATAACTTCTTGGTCTGCTGTATCTGCTGCTCCTCAAGCCTGGAACCATGGGTGGGTCTCCTCAGGTTCCTCAGAAAGCCCATGGCTGCTCCTCAAGCCTGGAACCCTTGGTGGGTCTCATCAGGTGCCTCAGAAAGCCCACGGCTGCTCCTCAAGCCTGGAACCCTTGGTGGGTCGCCTCAGAAAGCCCACGGCTGCTCCTCAAGCCTTGAACCCTGGGTGGTTCTCCTAAGGTGCCTCAGAAAGCCCACGGCTGCTCCTCAAGCCTGGAACCCTTGGTGGGTCTCCTCAGGTGCATCAGAAAGCCCACGGCTGCTCTTCAAGCCTGGAACCCTTGGTGGGTCTCCTCAGGTGCCTCAGAAAGCCCACGGCTGCTCCTCAAGCCTGGAACCCTGGGTGGGTCTCCTCAGGTGCCTCAGAAAGCCCACGGCTGCTCCTCAAGCCTGGAACCCTGGGTGGGTCTCCTCAGGAGCCTCAGAAAGCCCACGGCTGCTCCTCAAGCCTGGAACCCTTGGTGGGTCTCCTGAGGTGCCTCAGAAAGCCCATGGCTGCTCCTCAAGCCTGGAACCCTTGGTCGGTCTCCTCAGGAGCCTCAGAAAGCCCAGGGCTGCTCCTCAAGCCTGGAACCCTTGGTGGGTCTCCTCAGGAGCCTCAGAAAGCCCACGGCTGCTCCTCAAGCCTGGAACCCTTGGTCGGTCTCCTCAGGAGCCTCAGAAAGCCCACGGCTGCTCCTCAAGCCTGGAACCCTTGGTCGGTCTCCTCAGGAGCCTCAGAAAGCCCACGGCTGCTCCTCAAGCCTGGAACCCTTGGTCGGTCTCCTCAGGAGCCTCAGAAAGCCCACGGCTGCTCCTCAAGCCTGGAACCCTTGGTGGGTCTCCTCAGGTGCATCAGAAAGCCCACGGCTGCTCTTCAAGCCTGGAACCCTTGGTGGGTCTCCTCAGGTGCCTCAGAAAGCCCACAGCTGCTCCTCAAGCCTGGAACCCTGGGTGGGTCTCCTCAGGTGCCTCAGAAAGCCCACGGCTCCTCCTCAAGCCTGGAACCCTGGGTGGGTCTCCTCAGGAGCCTCAGAAAGCCCACGGCTGCTCCTCAAGCCTGGAACCCTTGGTGGGTCTCCTGAGGTGCCTCAGAAAGCCCACGGCTGCTCCTCAAGCCTGGAACCCTTGGTCGGTCTCCTCAGGAGCCTCAGAAAGCCCACGGCTGCTCCTCAAGCCTGGAACCCTTGGTCGGTCTCCTCAGGAGCCTCAGAAAGCCCACGGCTGCTCCTCAAGCCTGGAACCCTTGGTGGGTCTCCTCAGGTGCATCAGAAAGCCCACGGCTGCTCTTCAAGCCTGGAACCCTTGGTGGGTCTCCTCAGGTGCCTCAGAAAGCCCACAGCTGCTCCTCAAGCCTGGAACCCTGGGTGGGTCTCCTCAGGTGCCTCAGAAAGCCCACGGCTCCTCCTCAAGCCTGGAACCCTGGGTGGGTCTCCTCAGGAGCCTCAGAAAGCCCACGGCTGCTCCTCAAGCCTGGAACCCTTGGTGGGTCTCCTGAGGTGCCTCAGAAAGCCCACGGCTGCTCCTCAAGCCTGGAACCCTTGGTCGGTCTCCTCAGGAGCCTCAGAAAGCCCATGGCTGCTCCTCAAGCCTGGAACCCTTGGTCGGTCTCCTCAGGAGCCTCAGAAAGCCCACGGCTGCTCCTCAAGCCTGGAACCCTTGGTCGGTCTCCTGAGGAGCCTCAGAAAGCCCACGGCTGCTCCTCAAGCCTGGAACCCTTGGTCGGTCTCCTGAGGAGCCTCAGAAAGCCCACGGCTGCTCCTCAAGCCTGGAACCCTTGGTCGGTCTCCTGAGGAGCCTCAGAAAGCCCACGGCTGCTCCTCAAGCCTGGAACCCTTGATGGGTCTCCTCAGGTGCCTCAGAAAGCCCATGGCTGCTCCTCAAGCTTGGAACCCTTGGTGGATCTCCTCAGGTGCCTCAGAAAGCCCACGGCTGCTCCTCAAGCTTGGAACCCTTGGTGGATCTCCTCAGGTGCCTCAGAAAGCCCATGGCTGCTCCTCAAGCCTGGAACCCTTGGTGGATCTCCTCAGGTGCCTCAGAAAGCCCACGGCTAGCTGCTTCCCATCTGGACCAGTACATGACAGGCTGATTGTGCCAATTGAGGAGGCGGATCCAGCTGGGAAGGAAATGAAATATGTTCTAGAGTCCCCCCCCCCATATGGTGGGGCCTCCCAACTGCTTCTTCCAACATGGATTCCGTCCAAGTGTCTTCAGTCCAAGAAAACACTGTGTTGATACTGCTGGGAAACAACCAAATCTGGATCTTGGAAGGATTGGGGGGGTCATTTCAAGCCAAAATCAGTCACAGCTGAACAGGGGGAGCTGCCCCGCTGCATCAGTTTAAAGGGCAAGTAGAACTACTGTAGAGAAACCTACATCAGGGTCCTTCAGTAATACCCCTACTGTCTTTCAGGGCTCATAGAATTCTTCACCCTTGGGTTGGATTGGTATGTGTGTATGTTACTGGGGGGGGGGGTCTCCCCAATATACAGGTAAGTAGTCTCATATACAGCCGAGGTCATGTGACTTCTCTAAAGGGGAAAAAAAAACCTTTCAGCCCAATGGGATTGTAGGGAAACCTTATTCCTTGCAATAATGCATTACAGGCATGCTCTGGGCTAACTGTCCCTCCTGGGAAGCTTTAGGGCCCATTAGCCGACGTCATTGTTCCAGATTTCCGGAATATCCGTAGCCGTTCCTAGATACATCTCTCTGGGACCCATCAAGTAGATCCTCCGGGGATTCCTCTATAGGGCAATTATACAGCAAAGAGCAATGTTTAGAGGCTTCACCCATTAAAGGGGAAGATAAGCCCAAGATGCCCCCCAAGCAAAGCGGCCCCTTCTCTCTCTCTGCCCCCCCCCCCCATTCAGTTATTGTTTTCCTTCTGTAATGGGATGTTTCCACTAGAGAAAGCAGGAAAGGGAGATCCAACTCTGTGTGTGTTTGGCCTCGGCCTTTGTTTGGGGCAGATGTTCCCTACACCTCTTGGAAAGGGTCTTCTTAAAGTCACAGACACCAGCCTAATTAGGGTTGTACCCCCATACTGTACTGTCTAAGGGAAACACTATGGCACCCCCTACCCATATGTATAAATACAAATCTACAGAGAGGGAATGTTCTGGGCACACAATAAGCTGTACCCCCATACTGTACTGTCTAAGGGAAACACTATGGCACCCCCCTCCCATATGTATAAATACAAATATACAGAGAAGGAATGTTCTGGGCACACAATAAGCTGTACCCCCATACTGTACTGTCTAAGGGAAACACTATGGCACCTCCTACCCATATGTATAAATACAAATATACAGAGAAGGAATGTTCTGGGCACACAATAAGCTGTACCCCCATACTGTACTGTCTAAGGGAAACACTATGGCACCCCCTACCCATATGTATAAATACAAATATACAGAGAGGGAATGTTCTGGCACACAATAAGCTGTACCCCATACTGTACTGTCTAAGGGAAACACTATGGCACCCCCTACCCATATGTATAAATACAGATATACAGAGAAGGAATGTTCTGGGCACACAATAAGCTGTACCCCCATACTGTACTGTCTAAGGGAAACACTATGGCACCTCCTACCCATATGTATAAATACAAATATACAGAGAGGGAATGTTCTGGGCAGCACAATAAGCTGTACCCCCATACTGTACTGTCTAAGGGAAACACTATGGCACCCCCCTACCCATATGTATAATACAAATATACAGAGAGGGAATGTTCTGGGCACACAATAAGCTGTACCCCCATACTGTACTGTCTAAGGGAAACACTATGGCACCCCCTACCCATATGTATAAATACAAATATACAGAGAAGGAATGTTCTGGGCACACAATAAGCTGTACCCCCATACTGTACTGTCTAAGGGAAACACTATGGCACCCCTACCCATATGTATAAATACAGATATACAGAGAAGGAATGTTCTGGGCACACAATAAGCTGTACCCCCATACTGTACTGTCTAAGGGAAACACTATGGCACCCCCTACCCATATGTATAAATACAAATATACAGAGAGGGAATGTTCTGGGCACACAATAAGCTGTACCCCCATACTGTACTGTCTAAGGGAAACACTATGGCACCCCCTACCCATATGTATAAATACAAATATACAGAGAGGGAATGTTCTGGGCACACAATAAGCTGTACCCCCATACTGTACTGTCTAAGGGAAACACTATGGCACCTCCTACCCATATGTATAAATACAAATAATACAGAGAGGGAATGCTCTGGGCACACAATAAGCTGTACCCCCATACTGTACTGTCTAAGGGAAACACTATGGCACCTCCTACCCATATGTATAAATACAAATATACAGAGAAGGAATGTTCTGGCACACAATAAGCTGTACCCCCATACTGTACTGTCTAAGGGAAAACACTATTGGCACCCTCCTACCCATATGTATAAATACAAATATACAGAGAAGGGAATGTTCTGGGCACACAATAAGCTGTACCCCATACTGTACTGTCTAAGGGAACACTATGCACCCCTACCCATATGTATAAATACAAATATACAGAGAAGGAATGTCTGGGCACACAATAAGCTGTACCCCCATACTGTAACTGTCTAAGGGAAACACTATGGCACCCCGCTACCCATATGTATAAATACAAATATACAGAGAGGGAATGTTCTGCGGCACACAATAAGCTGTACCCCCATAACTGTACTGTCAAGGGAAACACTATGGCACCCCCTACCCATATGTATAAATACAAATATACAGAGAGGGAATGCTCTGGGCACAACAATAAGCTGTACCCCCATACTGTACTGTCTAAGGGAAACACTATGGCCCTCCTACCCATATGTATAAATACAAATATACAGAGAAGGAATGTTCTGGGCACACAATAAAGCTGTACCCCCATACTGTACTGTCTAAGGGAAACACTATGGCACCTCCCTCCCATATGTATAAATACAAATATACAGAGAGAGAATGCTCTGGGCACACAATAAGCTGTACCCCCATACTGTACTGTCTAAGGGAAACACTATGGCACCCCCTACCCATATGTATAAATACAAATATACAGAGAAGGAATGTTCTGGGCACACAATAAGCTGTACCCCCATACTGTACTGTCTAAGGGAAACACTATGGCACCCCTACCCATATGTATAAATACAAATATACAGAGAGGGAATGTTCTGGGCACACAATAAGCTGTACCCCCATACTGTACTGTCTAAGGGAAACACTATGGCACCCCCTACCCATATGTATAAATACAAATATACAGAGAGGGAATGTTCTGGGCACACAATAAGCTGTACCCCCATACTGTACTGTCTAAGGGAAACACTATGGCACCCCCTACCCATATGTATAAATACAAATATACAGAGAGGGAATGTTCTGGGCACACAATAAGCTGTACCCCCATACTGTACTGGCTAAGGGAAACACTATGGCACCCCCTACCCATATGTATAAATACAAATATACAGAGAAGGAATGTTCTGGGCACACAATAAGCTGTACCCCCATACTGTACTGTCTAAGGGAAACACTATGGCACCTCCTACCCATATGTATAAATACAAATATACAGAGAGGGAATGTTCTGGGCACACAATAAGCTGTACCCCCATACACTGCACCCATACAGATGAACAGAATGGGGGGCACTTTCCCCGGTGGGATTCAGAAGCCAAAGTCCTGTTTATATTGCCCACCAACTCCCACCCTCTTGGACTCCTATTGTTTATAGTTGAGATATCACTAGAGCTTTGGGCGGAGATATCTACAAAGTAAACGTAACAGACCTTAGAGATAAAGATCCCTTTGTGCTTTCTAGGTATGTTTGATGTAGGACATTTATGGGTCTGTGCCCCCCCCCCTGAAGGCTAAGAGGAGCCATGATTTAAGAAGCTGAGGTCATCAATTGCCCCCCAAAAACAAGGTATTTGCCCTGAGACGTTGTGGGTACATTTCCCTAGAGCCCCTCCACCTTCCTAAAACAGCCAGGCCTAAGGGTAAGTTTGGCATCTGATGGAATGGTCAGATCTTGTGGTCAACGTTGGACAAGTTCTACCAAAAGAGGTGGCTCCAGCAGGGCTGAGACCCCTCCCACTTCTTATTCCCACCCACTGTTTAATTATTCATGCAGGTTCCACCAATCAATGACCTGTATGCATATGTAGGCCCCATGTGGCCTGAGCCCATCTGATGGAACGGTCAGATCTTGTGGTCAACGTTGGACAAGTTCTACCAAAAAGGTGGCTCCAACTGGGTTGAGCATAAATATTAACTCCTCCCACTTCTGAGCTGCTTTTTTTAGGGTAAGAAAACCTGACTGGCCATACATCATTAACAAAAGAGAGGGGTGGGGCTTACTGGAAGGTGGGTGGGCTTGTGGGAGGAGAATGGGTGTGGCTCTGTGGATCAGGTTGAACCTAGGAAACCTTGGTAGGTACCAGTATATGACTTGTGGGAATTTGTAGCTGTGGCTGATGGTAGATGAAAATGGTGGTGGGGCAGTAACTATTGGGGAGCTTCTCCAGGGTGGGGGTATTAACCATAGGCTGGGGGGAGGGCAAGAGTAACTATATTAATAGACTCCCAATATCCAGTCTTGGGTTCCATTAATGTCTGAACCAATGTAGCAGCAATTGGTTCTTCTTCAGGTCTGTGAATCAGCTGCTTCTGCTACATTGTTTCAGGAGTCAGAACCAGCAGTGCAGGGAAGGGAAAGGGACAGACACAGTGACAGTTACACATAACTATAAACCCAGTGAGAATGAGGGATGAATGGGTATTGGGGAGTTGTATCAGGAGTCAGAACCAGCAGTGCAGGGAAGGGAAAGGGACAGACACAGTGACAGTTACACATAACTATAAACCCAGTGAGAATGAGGAATGAATGGATATTGGGGAGTTGTATCAGGAGTCAGAACCAGCAGTGCAGAGAAGGGAAAGGGACAGGCACAGTGACAGTTACACATAACTATAAACCCAGTGAGAATGAGGGATGAATGGATATTGGGGAGTTGTATCAGGAGTCAGAACCAGCAGTGCAGGGAAGGGAAAGGGACAGACACAGTGACAGTTACACATAACTATAAACCCAGTGAGAATGAGGAATGAATGGGTATTGGGGAGTTGTATCAGGAGTCAGAACCAGCAGTGCAGGGAAGGGAAAGGGACAGACACAGTGACAGTTACACATAACTATAAACCCAGTGAGAATGAGGAATGAATGGGTATTGGGGAGTTGTATCAGGAGTCAGAACCAGCAGTGCAGGGAATATAAACAGGCAGAATGGTTTCCTTGGTATAAATGAGTGTTTGCTCGTTGGCACAGGGTGAGTAAATAAAGTGCCTCTCTTATCGGCTTCCAGGCCCTTGGGGGAGGGTTTTTTTCCCACAATGCCGTATGGTACCCGCCCTGTACACTGAGGAGGGCACAATGGGCACAGGTGGGACACGTGGGCAGGACCTATGGGAATATCCCAGGGACAATACCACACAGCATTGTTCTGCCAGGGAGGGGTGTGCCCGCTTTGTTCTGCACTCACTGTTCCCACGGGATAGTAAAGGGCAAGTTATACCTAAATGAACTGGATACCTGGGTAAGTACTGGGGGAGATTGGATTCACTTACCCAGGGGGGGGTTCCTGCCTGACCATGGGAAAGAGAGCAGCCCAGGAGCAGGAAGTACAGAGAATCAGAGCTCTGTACCTGGGTAAGTACTGGGGGGAGATTGGATTCACTTACCCAGGGGGGGGGGGGGGGTTCCTACCTGACCATGGGAAAGAGAGCAGCCCAGGAGCAGGAAGTACAGAGAATCAGAGCTCTGTACCTGGGTAAGTACTGGGGGGAGATTGGATTCACTTACCCAGGGGGGGGGGGGGGGGTTCCTACCTGACCATGGGAAAGAGAGCAGCCCAGGAGCAGGAAGTACAGAGAATCAGAGCTCTGTACCTGGGTAAGTACTGGGGGGAGATTGGATTCACTTACCCAGGGGGAGGTTCCTGCCTGACCATGGGAAAGAGAGCAGCCCAGGAGCAGGAAGTACAGAGAATCAGAGCTCTGTACCTGGGTAAGTACTGGGGGGAGATTGGATTCACTTACCCAGGGGGAGGTTCCTGCCTGACCATGGGAAAGAGAGCAGCCCAGGAGCAGGAAGTACAGAGAATCAGAGCTCTGTACCTGGGTAAGTACTGGGGGGAGATTGGATTCACTTACCCAGGGGGAGGTTCCTGCCTGACCATGGGAAAGAGAGCAGCCCAGGAGCAGGAAGTACAGAGAATCAGAGCTCTGTACCTGGGTAAGTACTGGGGGGAGATTGGATTCACTTACCCAGGGGGGGGAGGTTCCTGCCTGACCATGGGAAAGAGAGCAGCCCAGGAGCAGGAAGTACAGAGAATCAGAACTCTGTACCTGGGTAAGTACTGGGGGGAGATTGGATTCACTTACCCAGGGGGGAGGTTCCTGCCTGACCATGGGAAAGAGAGCAGCCCAGGAGCAGGAAGTACAGAGAATCAGAGCTCTGTACCTGGGTAAGTACTGGGGGGAGATTGGATTCACTTACCCAGGGGGAGGTTCCTGCCTGACCATGGGAAAGAGAGCAGCCCAGGAGCAGGAAGTACAGAGAATCAGAGCTCTGTACCTGGGTAAGTACTGGGGGGAGATTGGATTCACTTACCCAGGGGGGGGGGTTCCTGCCTGACCATGGGAAAGAGAGCAGCCCAGGAGCAGGAAGTACAGAGAATCAGAGCTCTGTACCTGGGTAAGTACTGGGGGGAGATTGGATTCACTTACCCGGGGGGGGGGGGGTTCCTGCCTGTTAAGTGTAGTTAAAGGGTAACTCTTCCAATACTTAGATGGTCAGAGTGAATCAGGGAGGGGTAAATTCTGTAGGAAATAACCTGAATAACAACCCCTCTGAGCGCAGGGACCAGATTTCGGCTCAGTGTTACCCTTCTGCCCCGGCTGGGGGGCCTTTCCCACAATGGCATAGTGCGTCTGTAACAAAAGGTGGCAGAGATCAACCGCTGGGAGGTGACAGCTGATTGGCAGATCTGAGCGCTCCATGTTACACAGGCGTCACAGCACCCGGGCCATATTAACCCTTTCATCACCAGCGTGGAACATTCCTTTGTGACATGTGTATCCCGTATGGGAGTTACTATAGAGCTGGAGATCCCAGGGCCTGGGGGGGGGATTAAATGCATCAAATGCATCACCGCTGCATGGCTGCTTGGAATTCCTTGCAGCCACCATTAAACAATGTTCTGAGAAAAAACTCTCCCCCCAGCAACTGCCCATTATCCCGAGTCCAGACTGACTTGCCTGACCGGCGGTTGGTACTCACCCTGCACGTCCGCAGCTCAATCCGCCGGCCACTTGTATACGGGGTCAGAGAGAGGAGAGAGTCACAACCAGCTGTGATTTGGCTGCTTACAGTCTGCATTACCATCAATGGCCACTAGGGGAAACATCCAAGTCTAGTAACCCATGGCAACCATAAGGGTAGGAGGTGCCATAGTGTTTCCCTTAGACAGTACAGTATGGGGGTACAGCTTATTGTGTGCCCAGAACATTCCTTCTCTGTATATTTGTATTTATACATAAGGGTAGGAGGTGCCATAGTGTTTCCCTTAGACAGTACAGTATGGGGGTACAGCTTATTGTGTGCCCAGAACATTCCTTCTCTGTATATTTGTATTTATACATAAGGGTAGGAGGTGCCATAGTGTTTCCCTTAGACAGTACAGTATGGGGGTGGAGCTTATTGTGTGCCCAGAACATTCCTTCTCTGTATATTTGTATTTATACATATGGGTAGGGGGTGCCATAGTGTTTCCCTTAGACAGTACAGTATGGGGGTACAGCTTATTGTGTGCCCAGAACATTCCTTCTCTGTATATTTGTATTTATACATATGGGTAGGGGGTGCCATAGTGTTTCCCTTAGACAGTACAGTATGGGGGTACAGCTTATTGTGTGCCCAGAACATTCCCTCTCTGTATATTTGTATTTATACATATGGGTAGGGGGTGCCATAGTGTTTCCCTTAGACAGTACAGTATGGGGGTACAGCTTATTGTGTGCCCAGAACATTCCTTCTCTGTATATTTGTATTTATACATATGGGTAGGGGGTGCCATAGTGTTTCCCTTAGACAGTACAGTATGGGGGTACAGCTTATTGTGTGCCCAGAACATTCCCTCTCTGTATATTTGTATTTATACATATGGGTAGGGGGTGCCATAGTGTTTCCCTTAGACAGTACAGTATGGGGGTACAGCTTATTGTGTGCCCAGAACATTCCTTCTCTGTATATTTGTATTTATACATATGGGTAGGAGGTGCCATATAGTTTAGTCCCAGTGTGTGGGTTTCTTTTAGCCAATCGGGTGCTGGGCCAGATATATATATAGGTCAGTACAGTCTTTAGCCTTTAGCCATAAATTCAGATCCTACCTGGGCACCCAATGCATGGGCCTGGCCAATCTTAGATTTGGAATATATAGTGAATAAAGTGCCCCCTATTGTAACATATAGGGATATTATAAGCCCCCCGAGGAGTTCCTTATAATATATAGTGAATAAAGTGCCCCCTATTGTAACATATAGGGATATTATAAGCCCCCCGAGGAGTTCCTTATAATATATAGTGAATAAAGTACCCCCTATTGTAACATATAGGGATATTATAAGCCCCCGAGGAGTTCCTTATAATATATAGTGAATAAAGTGCCCCCTATTGTAACATATAGGGATATTATAAGCCCCCGAGGGGTTCCTTATAATACATAGTGAATAAAGTGCCCCCTATTGTAACATATAGGGATATTATAAGCCCCCGAGGAGTTCCTTATAATATATAGTGAATAAAGTGCCCCCTATTGTAACATATAGGGATATTATAAGCCCCCGAGGGGTTCCTTATAATACATAGTGAATAAAGTGCCCCCTATTGTAACATATAGGGATATTATAAGCCCCCGAGGAGTTCCTTATAATATATAGTGAATAAAGTGCCCCCTATTGTAACATATAGGGATATTATAAGCCCCCGAGGGGTTCCTTATAATACATAGTGAATAAAGTACCCCCTATTGTAACATATAGGGATATTATAAGCCCCCGAGGAGTTCCTTATAATATATAGTGAATAAAATACCCCCTATTGTAACATATAGGGATATTATAAGCCCCCGAGGAGTTCCTTATAATATATAGTGAATAAAGTGCCCCCTATTGTAATATATAGGGATATTATAAGCCCCCGAGGAGTTCCTTATAATATATAGTGAATAAAGTGCCCCCTATTGTAACATATAGGGATATTATAAGCCCCCGAGGAGTTCCTTATAATATATAGTGAATAAAGTGCCCCCTATTGTAACATATAGGGATATTATAAGCCCCCGAGGAATTCCTTATAATATATAGTGAATAAAGTGCCCCCTATTGTAACATAAAGGGATATTATAAGCCCCCGAGGAGTTCCTTATAATATATAGTGAATAAAGTACCCCCTATTGTAACATAAAGGGATATTATAAGCCCCCGAGGAGTTCCTTATAATATATAGTGAATAAAGTGCCCCCTATTGTAACATATAGGGATATTATAAGCCCCCGAGGAGTTCCTTATAATATATAGTGAATAAAGTGCCCCCTATTGTAACATATAGGGATATTATAAGCCCCCGAGGAGTTCCTTATAATATATAGTGAATAAAGTACCCCCTATTGTAACATATAGGGATATTATAAGCCCCCGAGGGGTTCCTTATAATATATAGTGAATAAAGTGCCCCCTATTGTAACATATAGGGATATTATAAGCCCCCGAGGGGTTCCTTATAATATATAGTGACTAAAGTGCCCCCTATTGTAACATATAGGGATATTATAAGCCCCCGAGGAGTTCCTTATAATATATAGTGACTAAAGTGCCCCCTATTGTAACATATAGGGATATTATAAGCCCCCGAGGAGTTCCTTATAATATATAGTGACTAAAGTGCCCCCTATTGTAACATATAGGGATATTATAAGCCCCCGAGGGGTTCCTTATAATATATAGTGAGTAAAGTGCCTATTGTAACATATAGGGGGGCGGTGACCAATGATGGAAGAAAGCATATTTGGGAAACCCTTCCATATCCAATGACAATGAGATTAGGGAAATGCTGAGGGCTCAGAGGAACATTATCCGTTGCTCAGATTCCGCCCGCAGACTCCCTTACCCCCGATAATCGGCCTGTCCTAAAAATATGTATCATGAGCGGCTGGAATGTGGCCTTGGAACACTCAGAGCCGCTGGGGCTTCTGATAAGAATTAACATGTAGGTGCCCGAGACTTGGTCTATGCCCATTGGGTACAGCCGGGGGGGGGCGGCCGGGGCAATTCCAGGTTGTGGGCAGCCCCGAGCCATGAATAAATACAAATCCGCCTCAGAGCTGTGCAGGTCGGATGTGGAACTGACTAAGCAAGTGGGGTGTTTGTTGGCCCCGTAACCATGGCGATGGGAAACCACAAGAACTGAGTGAGGGGGTAACCGGAACCATTTCCCTATTGCCCAATCACATACACTCCCCCCTCCCGTTCCTCTTTCATTATTGGTACCCCGGAACCTGCCGGGTCAGCAAGAACCACTTGGAACCGACCCCGTGCCCCTAAGGGCTATTAATAACTGAGTTTCCCTCGTTACCCCCCCCCCCACACACACAGTGCAAATGGTTCCTCCCACTTATCCCAGATAAGGGAGCTTTCCATAATTTGGATCACCATAACTTAAGCCTGTTAAAAAGCATTGAAATATTAAATAAACCCAATAGGGCTGTTCTGCCCCCAATAAGGGGTAATTATATCTTAGTTGGGATCAAGTACAGGTACTGTTTTATTATTACAGAGAAAAGGGAATCATTTAACCATTAAATAAACCCAATAGGGCTGTTCTGCCCCCAATAAGGGGTAATTATATCTTAGTTGGGATCAAGTACAGGTACTGTTTTATTATTACAGAGAAAAGGGAATCATTTAACCATTAAATAAACCCAATAGGGCTGTTCTGCCCCCAATAAGGGGTAATTATATCTTAGTTGGGATCAAGTACAGGTACTGTTTTATTATTACAGAGAAAAGGGAATCATTTAACCATGAAATAAACCCAATAGGGCTGTTCTGCCCCCAATAAGGGGTAATTATATCTTAGTTGGGATCAAGTACAGGTACTGTTTTATTATTACAGAGAAAGGGAATCATTTAACCATGAAATAAACCCAATAGGGCTGTTCTGCCCCAATAAGGGGTAATTATATCTTAGTTGGGATCAAGTACAGGTACTGTTTTATTATTACAGAGAAAAGGGAATCATTTAACCATTAAATAAACCCAATAGGGCTGTTCTGCCCCAATAAGGGGTAATTATATCTTAGTTGGGATCAAGTACAGGTACTGTTTTATTATTACAGAGAAAAGGGAATCATTTAACCATTAAATAAACCCAATAGGGCTGTTCTGCCCCAATAAGGGGTAATTATATCTTAGTTGGGATCAAGTACAGGTACTGTTTTATTATTACAGAGAAAAGGGAATCATTTAACCATTAAATAAACCCAATAGGGCTGTTCTGCCCCCAATAAGGGGTAATTATATCTTAGTTGGGATCAAGTACAGGTACTGTTTTATTATTACAGAGAAAAGGGAATCATTTAACCATTAAATAAACCCAATAGGGCTGTTCTGCCCCCAATAAGGGGTAATTATATCTTAGTTGGGATCAAGTACAGGTACTGTTTTATTATTACAGAGAAAAGGGAATCATTTAACCATGAAATAAACCCAATAGGGCTGTTCTGCCCCCAATAAGGGGTAATTATATCTTAGTTGGGATCAAGTACAGGTACTGTTTTATTATTACAGAGAAAAGGGATAGTTGGGATTGGTTACACTGGGGAAGGGGCAGTTAAGGGGGGGTAGGGGCAGAATGTACTTATAGGAAGGGGTAACTAATATTAACCCCCGCTGAGTCAAGGAGAAGTTTCCCCTTCGGGAGCCCCCGGGATCATATAGAAGTTTAGCAGGTTTTGTCGGGACAAAGTCTCAACATGTAGGGGATGTTTAGTAACCTCCTGCCCCGTGTAACTGCCCTCGGGGCAAGACTGAACATTTCCAGGAAAGGCAAATGGCATGGAACCCTATTGGTCGCCTTCTACCTTGTTTCTCCGCACAATCGCCGTGCAACTCACTCCAGCAGGAACAGCCTGCAACTTGCTCATAGCCCCCAATGAGAGGCAATAAGGATACCCACCACAACCAGTAGCCAATCAGAGCATTAGGATATTCTCTTAATTGTTATAACTGTTTCCTCCAACCTATTTTGGGGGCTATTGGGAGCTGTGGCTCTGGGACCCCCCCCCAACCCCATAAACTTTCATTGCATTTTATTGGGATTAGGGCTTTGATGTCCAACAGGGGAAAGCGCAGCCATGATTTTATTTGTTTATCCTGCTGGGGGGGGACCTTCCATGGAATAACTGATCCCTTATGATTCTCTCCCCAGCCTGGGATTGTGTACAGCCCCCACATGTGCAGAGATTTATGGGGGGGGCATGTAAATTCCCTTTTGTTCCGCATAAACTCTAGTGAAATTCAATCTCCTTGTTCTTGGTCCCTTGTGTTTAGCGCCAATTTGCCAACTATGCACTGACGTTCCTTTCCTGATTACTCTCCCCCCCCCCACCTGTTAAGCCTCTGCCAACCAACACTTCGAAAAGCTTCCCAGACCCATGGGTAGGAGGTGCCATAGTGTTTCCCTTAGACAGTACAGTATGGGGGTACAGCTTATTGTGTGCCCAGAACATTCCTTCTCTGTATATTTGTATTTATACATATGGGTAGGGGGTGCCATAGTGTTTCCCTTAGACAGTACAGTATGGGGGTACAGCTTATTGTGTGCCCAGAACATTCCCTCTCTGTATATTTGTATTTATACATATGGGTAGGGGGTGCCATAGTGTTTCCCTTAGACAGTACAGTATGGGGGTACAGCTTATTGTGTGCCCAGAACATTCCTTCTCTGTATATTTGTATTTATACATATGGGTAGGGGGTGCCATAGTGTTTCCCTTAGACAGTACAGTATGGGGGTACAGCTTATTGTATGCCCAGAACATTCCCTCTCTGTATATTTGTATTTATACATATGGGTAGGGGGTGCCATAGTGTTTCCCTTAGACAGTACAGTATGGGGGTACAGCTTATTGTGTGCCCAGAACATTCCCTCTCTGTATATTTGTATTTATACATATGGGTAGGGGGTGCCATAGTGTTTCCCTTAGACAGTACAGTATGGGGGTACAGCTTATTGTGTGCCCAGAACATTCCTTCTCTGTATATTTGTATTTATACATATGGGTAGGAGGTGCCATAGTGTTTCCCTTAGACAGTACAGTATGGGGGTACAGCTTATTGTGTGCCCAGAACATTCCCTCTCTGTATATTTGTATTTATACATATGGGTAGGGGGTGCCATAGTGTTTCCCTTAGACAGTACAGTATGGGGGTACAGCTTATTGTGTGCCCAGAACATTCCCTCTCTGTATATTTGTATTTATACATATGGGTAGGGGGTGCCATAGTGTTTCCCTTAGACAGTACAGTATGGGGGTACAGCTTATTGTGTGCCCAGGACATTCCCTCTCTGTATATTTGTATTTATACATATGGGTAGGGGGTGCTATAGTGTTTCCCTTAGACAGTACAGTATGGGGGTACAGCCTATTGTGTGCCCAGAACATTCCTTCTCTGTATATTTGTATTTATACATATGGGTAGGAGGTGCCATAGTGTTTCCCTTAGACAGTACAGTATGGGGGTACAGCTTATTGTGTGCCCAGAACATTCCCTCTCTGTATATTTGTATTTATACATATGGGTAGGAGGTGCCATAGTGTTTCCCTTAGACAGTACAGTATGGGGGTACAGCTTATTGTGTGCTCAGAACATTCCTTCTCTGTATATTTGTATTTATACATATGGGTAGGGGGTGCCATAGTGTTTCCCTTAGACAGTACAGTATGGGGGTACAGCTTATTGTGTGCCCAGAACATTCCCTCTCTGTATATTTGTATTTATACATATGGGTAGGGGGTGCCATAGTGTTTCCCTTAGACAGTACAGTATGGGGGTACAGCTTATTGTGTGCCCAGAACATTCCTTCTCTGTATATTTGTATTTATACATATGGGTAGGGGGTGCCATAGTGTTTCCCTTAGACAGTACAGTATGGGGGTACAGCTTATTGTGTGCCCAGAACATTCCCTCTGTATATTTGTATTTATACATATGGGTAGGGGGTGCCATAGTGTTTCCCTTAGACAGTACAGTATGGGGGTACAGCTTATTGTGTGCCCAGAACATTCCCTCTCTGTATATTTGTATTTATACATATGGGTAGGAGGTGCCATAGTGTTTCCCTTAGACAGTACAGTATGGGGGTACAGCTTATTGTGTGCCCAGAACATTCCCTCTCTGTATATTTGTATTTATACATATGGGTAGGGGGTGCCATAGTGTTTCCCTTAGACAGTACAGTATGGGGGTACAGCTTATTGTGTGCCCAGAACATTCCCTCTCTGTATATTTGTATTTATACATATGGGTAGGAGGTGCCATAGTGTTTCCCTTAGACAGTACAGTATGGGGGTACAGCTTATTGTGTGCCCAGAACATTCCTTCTCTGTATATTTGTATTTATACATATGGGTAGGGGGTGCCATAGTGTTTCCCTTAGACAGTACAGTATGAGCTTGGGGTTGCTCAGAGACTTGTTCATCATGGCCGCACCCCTAGTGACCCTTTGTAGGGAACATCTGCCCCACGTGCAGCCAGATCTGAGCAAACAAAGGCCGAGGCCAAACACACACAGAGTTGGATCTCCCTTTCCTGCTTTCTCTAGTGGAAACATCCCATTTCCATTACAGAAGGAAAACAATAACTGAATGGGGGGGGGGGGGGGGTCAGAGAGAGAAGGATCTACTTGATGGGTCCCAGAGAGATGTATCTAGGAACGGCTACGGATATTCCGGAAATCTGGAACAATGACGTCGGCTAATGGGCCCTAAAGCTTCCCAGGAGGGACAGTTAGCCCAGAGCATGCCTGTAATGCATTATTGCAAGGAATAAGGTTTCCCTACAATCCCATTGGGCTGAGCAGTCACATGACCATGGCCGTATAGGAGGCTACTTATTGGGCAGATCCCTTCCCATAGTATCTTCTGACCCCAGCTTGGCCCAGGGTGGGACATACCATGCAGTCCAAGGGTCAGGGGGGCTTAATGTCCTGAAATACTGGACTTGGGTGGCTCTAGGGAGATGATTACTGAAGGACCCTTAGGTTTCTCTACTTTAATGTTACTTGCCCTTTAAGCCGATGCTTAGAGACCCCCCCTTCCCCCCCCCCCCTTGTTCTTCCAACATCCACATTTGGTTGGTTCCCAGCAGAATCAGGACCGGATTCCCTCCAACTTATTCTGAAATACAGAAACTTGGACAGAACCGGTGGATGGATCCAATAATTGGGGCCCTGCTGGGGGGGGGGGGGGGGGTAGGAGCTGCTAACTCAGTAGTATGGGGGCTGTGTGTAGCAGGGATAGAAATGGGCTACTAGCAGTTCAGGGGCCAATATGTTCTTCAGCTTAGTGACCAAACAAGTTGTTCAGGAGAAACAACCCCTGATACCCCCCCACCCCCCCCTGAAGAACCAGGTCCCCCCACTCTGACTGTACAGGAACTCTTTCCAAGAACTGGGCCATACTTCACCTGCTGGACAGTAGGGCAAGATGGAGACAGTAGGGCAAAATGGAGACAGTAGGGCAAAATGGAGACAGTAGGGCAAAATGGAGACAGTAGGGCAAAATGGAGACAGTAGGGCAAGATGGGGACAGTAGAACAAGATGGGGACAGTAGGGCAAGATGGAGACAGTAGGGCAAGATGGAGACAGTAGGGCAAAATGGAGACAGTAGGGCAAGATGGGGACAGTAGAACAAGATGGGGACAGTAGGACAAGATGGGGACAGTAGGCAAGATGGGGACAGTAGGGCAAGATGGGGACAGTAGGGCAAGATGGGGACAGTAGGGCAAGATGGGGACAGTAGGGCAAGATGGGGACAGTAGGACAAGATGGAGACAGTAGGGCAAAATGGAGACAGTAGGGCAAGATGGAGACAGTAGGGCAAGATGGAGACAGTAGGGCAAGATGGGGACAGTAGGACAAGATGGGGACAGTAGGACAAGATGGGGACAGTAGGACAAGATGGAGACAGTAGGGCAAGATGGAGACAGTAGGGCAAGATGGAGACAGTAGGGCAAGATGGGGACAGTAGAACAAGATGGGGACAGTAGGGCAAGATGGAGACAGTAGGGCAAGATGGGGACAGTAGAACAAGATGGGGACAGTAGAACAAGATGGGGACAGTAGGGCAAGATGGAGACAGTAGGGCAAGATGGAGACAGTAGAACAAGATGGGGACAGTAGGGCAAGATGGAGACAGTAGACAAGATGGGGACAGTAGGGCAAGATGGAGACAGTAGAACAAGATGGAGACAGTAGGGCAAGATGGAGACAGTAGAACAAGATGGAGACAGTAGGGCAAGATGGAGACAGTAGGGCAAGATGGGGACAGTAGAACAAGATGGGGACAGTAGGGCAAGATGGAGACAGTAGGGCAAGATGGAGACAGTAGGACAAGATGGGGACAGTAGGGCAAGATGGAGACAGTAGGGCAAGATGGAGACAGTAGGACAAGATGGGGACAGTAGGGCAAGATGGAGACAGTAGGGCAAGATGGGGACAGTAGAACAAGATGGGGACAGTAGGGCAAGATGGAGACAGTAGGGCAAGATGGAGACAGTAGGACAAGATGGGGACAGTAGGGCAAGATGGAGACAGTAGGGCAAGATGGGGACAGTAGGGCAAGATGGAGACAGTAGGGCAAGATGGAGACAGTAGAAGAAGATGGAGACAGTAGGGCAAGATGGAGACAGTAGAACAAGATGGAGACAGTAGGGCAAGATGGAGACAGTAGGGCAAGATGGGGACAGTAGGGCAAGATGGGGACAGTAGGGCAAGATGGAGACGGTAGGACAAGATGGGGACGGTAGAACAAGATGGGGACAGTAGAACAAGATGGGGACAGTAGAACAAGATGGGGACAGTAGGGCAAGATGGAGACAGTAGGGCAAGATGGAGACAGTAGGGCAAGATGGGGACAGTAGGGCAAGATGGGGACAGTAGGGCAAGATGGGGACAGTAGGGCAAGATGGAGACAGTAGGGCAAGATGGAGACAGTAGGGCAAGATGGGGACAGTAGGGCAAGATGGGGACAGTAGGGCAAGATGGGGACAGTAGGGCAAGATGGAGACAGTAGGGCAAGATGGAGACAGTAGAACAAGATGGGGACAGTAGGGCAAGATGGAGACAGTAGGGCAAGATGGGGACAGTAGGGCAAGATGGGGACAGTAGGGCAAGATGGAGACAGTAAGGGCAAGATGGAGACAGTAGGACAAGATGGGGACAGTAGGGCAAGATGGAGACAGTAGGGCAAGATGGGGACAGTAGGGCAAGATGGGACAGTAGGGCAAGAAGGAGACAGTAGGGTAAGATGGGGACAGTAGGGCAAGATGGAGACAGTAGGGCAAGATGGAGACAGTAGGACAAGATGGGGACAGTAGGGCAAGATGGGGACAGTAGGGCAAGATGGAGACAGTAGGGCAAGATGGGGACAATAGGGCAAGATGGAGACAGTAGGGCAAGATGGGGACAATAGGGCAAGATGGAGACAGTAGGGCAAGATGGAGACAGTAGGGCAAGATGGGGACAATAGGGCAAGATGGAGACAATAGGGCAAGATGGAGACAGTAGGGGAAGATGGAGCCTGAGGAGACAGAGGCCTTCTGTCATCCAAGGGATTTCCCTACTAAAGGCATAGAATGACTAATCACATGACGTGACGTGCAATTTTTTGAATTCCATTTTGTCAGATTCATTCTATTTCATATGAGACTGAGAGTAAATATTTTTGAGCTGGGCGAAAAAAAGACCTTTACAAATATGTGACTGACGGGTCTTTTCATACCGATCTCACGCAAAACCAACGTTGCAAAAGCCTCTCTTGGTTCTTTGTCAACAAGGTTCTTGTTCTTGCTTGACATCAAGAATGCCAAGATTTCAGGGTCACCAAGAGAGGTTTTGACGGTGTTGATGTCCTGTTGGGTCAGAAGTGTCTTATGATGTTGAAGATAGGGCAAGTAGGGCAAGATGGAGACAGTAGGGCAAGATGGAAACAGTAGGGCAAGATGGGGACAGTAGGGCAAGATGGGGACAGTAGGACAAGATGGAGACAGTGGGGCAAGATGGAGACAGTAGGGCAAGATGGAGACAGTAAGGCAAGATGGAGACAGTAAGGCAAGATGGAGACAGTAAGGCAAGATGGAGACAGTAGGGCAAGATGGGGACAGTAGGGCAAGATGGAGACAGTAGGGCAAGATGGGGACAGTAGGACAAGATGGAGACAGTAGGACAAGATGGAGACAGTAGGGCAAGATGGAGACAGTAGGGCAAGATGGAGACAGTAGGGCAAGATGGAGACAGTAAGGCAAGATGGAGACAGTAGGCCAAGATGGAGACGGTAGGGCAAGATGGGGACAGTAGGACAAGATGGAGACAGTAGGACAAGATGGAGACAGTAGGGCAAGATGGAGACAGTAGGGCAAGATGGAGACAGTAGGGCAAGATGGAGACAGTAAGGCAAGATGGAGACAGTAGGCCAAGATGGAGACGGTAGGGCAAGATGGGGACAGTAAGGCAAGATGGAGACGGTAGGGCAAGATGGAGACGGTAGGGCAAGATGGAGACGGTAGGGCAAGATGGAGACGGTAGGACAAGATGGGGACAGTAGAACAAGATGGAGACAGTAGGCCAAGATGGAGACAGTAGGGCAACATAGAGACAGTAGGGCAAGATGGAGACGGTAGGGCAAGATGGAGACGGTAGGGCAAGATTTCAGGGTCACCAAGAGAGGTTTTGACGGTGTTGATGTCCTGTTGGGTTGGAAGTGTCTTATGATGTTGAAGATCTAAGGTCTAGGAGGTCAAGGGAGTCTTATAAGCACCTACAGCAACCAATAGCCAGTCCATTGGCCTCATTGAGCACCATGCCTTGCAGGGAAGACCCCCTTGATAATCTAAATAAAACACTGGTTTTGTGGTGCACACTAGACTGGAGGGACAATCCGTTGTCATTATCCTAATGTGAACTCTATGGCTCTGGATACTGCCCAATGCTGGGAGTGGTTCCGATGCCCAGAAGGTACAGTACATTGGCATGGATTCCTCATGTGGTTAGAGACATTCATCAGAACTGGAAGGAATGCCACCGGGACAGAAGAAAGGACCATAATGTGAGAGCAAAGCCTTGACCTATGGACCTTGTGTGTTCCGGGCAGAAACAGTAGAGAAACAGATTGCCATTGGCCGGGCACACACATTGCTCGGAACAGGAACCCCAGAGAAAAAAAGGAAGAATTTTTGACAACAAAGAACCATTTTATGGAAATTGCATTAGGCGCTAATTAGTGCTGAAAGAGCAGATTCATCCAGTTGCACGCTATTGTAACTCATACACCAGGGCGCAACGTGAGAGACTGGATGTACTTCTACTTTTGTCACTGAATTGCTCTTCTGTCTTGGTATTGTCCTACTGTCCCCATCTTGTCCTACCAGCTCCATCTTGCCCTACTGTCTCCATCTTGTCCTACTGTCCCCATCTTGCCCTACTGTCTCCATCTTGCCCTACTGTCCCCATCTTGCCCTACTGTCTCCATCTTGTCCTACTGTCTCCATCTTGCCCTACTGTCTCCATCTTGCCCTAATGTCCCCATCTTGTCCTACTGTCCCCATCTTGCCCTACTGTCTCCATCTTGCCCTAATGTCCCCATCTTGCCCTAATGTCCCCATCTTGCCCTACTGTCTCCATCTTGCCCTACTGTCTCCATCTTGCCCTACTCTCTCCATCTTGCCCTACTCTCTCCATCTTGCCCTACTCTCTCCATCTTGCTTTACCGTCCCCATCTTGCCCTACTGTCTCCATCTTGCCCTACTGTCTCCATCTTGCCCTACCGTCCCCATCTTGCCCTACCGTCCCCATCTTGCCCTACCGTCCCCATCTTGCCCTACCGCCTCCATCTTGCCCTACCGTCTCCATCTTGCCCTACCGCCTCCATCTTGCCCTACCGTCTCCATCTTGCCCTACCGCCTCCATCTTGCCCTACTGTCCCCATCTTGCCCTACTGTCTCCATCTTGTCCTACTGTCTCCATCTTGTCCTACTGTCTTCATCTTGCCCTACCGTCTCCATCTTGTCCTACTGTCTTCATCTTGCCGCATTTTTACATTAGTGGATAAGGTTGTGGGGATTGTGGGTACACACTGGGTGCCGTTCCTCCCAAGGTGATATCTAGATAATGTTTCCAGTGCCAGAAACCTACAGAGATGAGACGGCTAATTAAGGACTATTCTGATGCCCCGCTGTCGCCCCCTATATCCCAGACTCAGTATAAGGATCTCAGTGAGGGCACCAAGGGAATAACGAGTAGATTCTGGTTTTCTCACTACAAACCCCCCAATCGCTGGAATAAAGACCCTCCCTATGTCGGGGCTTCCTGGAAACTCCATTGACTCTCTAACAAATGCCCCATTCTTGCCAACGTGGAGCTCTGTGTGCCCCTTCATTAGAGCAGCCAATAGCCAACGAGATCATGAACCCTGTGCTGCCCCGGGGGCAGGGGTAAATGCCACACAAATATCACTTCTATATATATATATATATAGGGCCCTGTATGGTGTATTTAGCCACAGCCCCCCAGGGAAACCCCATTTTTGAGATTCCTTAGGGGGCTGCTCTGTAGCCCATCTGGGCCCCTGACTGGCCACGTCTCCCCTGGCCTTTATACATCTATTATCCGCTAGCCCAAGTGGCTGATACATTTACGGTATATACAGGGCCTGGATGTGCCCCAGTGATGTTTCAGTTGTGCTTACTTGCCCTTGCCTTAACCCCCCCCCCCCCCCCCCAGTGATACTGGCCCTGTAACCTGTATTGGGCTAGACACCGGCACAGCTGTAAAGCCCATTTGGCCACATAAAGAGACAATTCCCAGGTCACTTTTATGGGGGGGGGGGGGGCACAGCTGCAAAAATAATGCTTCCCAGAGGCAGAAAGAATGGGATACAGGGCCCAACCCAATAGGAACGGGGGGGGGGGGGGGTTCGGCACAGTAATGACCCCCATGTACAGAGCCGGGGCCCTGAGCCCAACCCAACTGCCCCCCTGTGGGATGGAACCCCGACTGTGAGCCTGACCCCCAACATCACAACTGGAACCCCGACTTTCTTCCCAGTGTTTTTCAGTATTTCGGAGCTTGAGAAACATCCATATAAAAGGGCACAAACGCTTTGATGTCGCCGCTCTAATAAACGTGACAGCGAGTGTGCGAGAGCGTGCGAGACACCTGCCTTTCTATACAGGATAATGGGGCTGTTAAACACCCGGCGGAACAGATGCCACGGAACATGTTACGGCCCCCCGGCACATTCCTCTGCACAGATCTATTTTGACCCTTAAGGGGAGAAAAAAAAAATACTAAATGTTTTTTAAAGAGACAGCATCAGGATTTGCAGCAGTGCTGCCCAGAGATGCCTGCGAGGGGTTTAGCTAGGAGAGACGGCCACTATTTACAATAGGAGTTTTGGCACAGGATAGAGAGGTTTCTGACCAAAGGAGAAGGGAGTGGAAGGAAATTGCCGGCCCCCATATAACTGGCCTCTGGGACAGGTAATAAATCCACGTTCCTTTGTGTAAAGTCCATTTCCTTTCGGAACATCCCATCTGTGGGGCCAAGGGGTGAGAGGGGCGGCTGGAACAGCACCGGGTAACAGGGAAACTCACAAGTTCACTCGGGGTAAAGAATGAATGAGGGGAACGGAGGGTTTGTTTATGGGATTTAAATGGAATCCGAGAGCTCCCCCTGTTGGTCACTGGTGGGAAGTTCAGAATACACTTCCAACCCCAAATCCCCCCCTAACTGGCCTTCAGGCTGGGCCCCCTTAGCCCATAACAAGGTTACAGATATATAGAAACATTGGGGGTAACAGTCACCCCGCTATAGTTCCAGGGGTACCCAGGGCACAAATAAGCACTCACCCCAAATCCCCCCCCTAACTGGCCTTCAGGCTGGGCCCCCTTAGCCCATAACAAGGTTACAGATATATAGAAACATTGGGGTAACAGTCACCCTGCTATAGTTCCAGGGGTACCCAGGGCACAAATAAGCACTCACCCCAAATCCCCCCCTAACTGGCCTTCAGGCTGGGCCCCCTTAGCCCATAACAAGGTTACAGATATATAGAAACATTGGGGTAACAGTCACCCCGCTATAGTTCCAGGGGTACCCAGGGCACAAATAAGCACTCACCCCAAATCCCCCCCTAACTGGCCTTCAGGCTGGGCCCCCTTAGCCCATAACAAGGTTACAGATATATAGAAACATTGGGGTAACAGTCACCCTGCTATAGTTCCAGGGGTACCCAGGGCACAAATAAGCACTCACCCCAAATCCCCCCCTAACTGGCCTTCAGGCTGGGCCCCCTTAGCCCATAACAAGGTTACAGATATATAGAAACATTGGGGTAACAGTCACCCCGCTATAGTTCCAGGGGTACCCAGGGCACAAATAAGCACCCCAAACTGGCTGGGGGGGGGGACGCAGATAAAGAATCAGACCAAAGTTCCAATGAAAAGATATTAAATTAGACAAAATCTAAAAGAACAAAGCTACTAATAACAACCTTTGTGCGGTTTGACCCATAGGGGGCACCGTAGAATCCACGAACAGCGGTTGGTTGTTAGAAGTCAGTAAACACAATCGGGGCGTTTCCTGGTTCTTCTGTGCAAAGTGAAGCCCCGCCCACTCATTTCCGCCTGCGCTTTAATAACGCGGATTCATCTAATTAAAAAAAAAAGTGTAAACAATGTATAAAATCTCTCCCTATAATGAGAATGGTTTGCCCCGGGGAGGGTAGCCAATTGGAGTGCGACGGTGTAAGGAAAGCGCTAGCCCACGTGCCGTACCGCTGAATGTAATGGGCATGGCGCCAACATCGTACGAAGGGGGAGGTGCTTCCTTGGGGGGGGGGGGTACGCTGTGCATCATGGGAGTGTAATGAGTGGATCACTCAACAACCAATCAAAAGTCACCAGTTACAGTCCTTTCCACCAATCAGAGAGCCGGCAGCGGTTCATATAAAGGTGGAGTCCATGGGGCCCTTTCCACCAATCAGAGCGCCGGTAGCGGTTCATATAAAGGTGGAGTCCATGGGGCCCTTTCCACCAATCAGAGCGCCGGTAGCGGTTCATATAAAGGTGGAGTCCATGGGGCCCTTTCCACCAATCAGAGCGCCGGTAGCGGTTCATATAAAGGTGGAGTCCATGGGGCCCTTTCCACCAATCAGAGCGCCGGCAGCGGTTCATATAAAGGTGGAGTCCATGGGGCCCTTTCCACCAATCAGAGAGCCGGCAGCGGTTCATATGAAGGTGGAGTCCATGGGGCCCTTTCCACCAATCAGAGCGCCGGCAGCGGTTCATATGAAGGTGGAGTCCATGGGGTTGGACTCTGGGGCGCCCCGAGCCCGCGCCTCGAAAAGCTGCTTGATCAGCGCCGACTTCTCCTGCTCCAATTGGGTGATCCGGTCGCTCTTCTCCGACACCTCCTGGGGAACACGGGGAGAGACGGGTCAGACACAGGGACATTACGGGGTATCGGTTCTGCAGAACCCCCAGCCTAGGGAATAGCACCCCAATACCTTGGTGAGAAGCCGGTTCTGTTCCTTCAGCATGGTCACAGCTTGCTGACCCGGTGGCGCCGGCGCCGGCCCTGCGTGTGTAGATGGGCAGGGGGCGCTACTCTGCTGGATACACAAATACAACTGGATCAGAACATAAGGATTAAATTGACTCAAAATTGTGCTGGGCGGAGCCAGTTAGTTGTTGGGGGCCCCTGGAACATCAGCTCCGGGGGCCCCGACACCCTAGTCTGATGCTGGCTTTGCCTTATTAACAGCACCCATATCTACCGACGGATATAGATCCCCATACGGAAGGGGTTTATGACTTGGTGCTTTGGGACAATGCTGTAAAAGGTGTCATGTGATCCAGACAGTTCCCCACAACTGCCAGCAGAGGGCACTGCAACACTGCAATCGGTCTTATTTCACTTTTTTACTCAGCAGCTCTCCCGTTTGGAGTTTCAGCAGCTATCTGGTTGCTAGGGTCCAAGTTACCTTAGCAACCAGGTAGCAGTTTGGATGAGAGGCTGGTATACGAATAGGGGAGGGGCTGAATAGAAAGATAAGGAATAAAAAGTAACAATAAAAATAAAACTGGAGCCTCACAGAGCAATAGGGTTTGGCTGCCAGGGTCAGTTATCCTGTTGCTAGGGCTCAAATGACTTTAGCAACCAGGGAGGGGTTTGAATGAGAGGCTGGTATATAAATAGGGGAGGGGCTGAATAGAAAGATAAGGAATAAAAAGTAACAATAACAATAAAACTGGAGCCTCACAGAGCAATAGGGTTTTTCTGTAGTCGGACAGTGGGGGGCAGTAGATATAATCTTTTTGGATTTTGCCCCACAAACGACTGCTTTCTAAACTATGGTCTATTGGTCTCAGTGAAGCTGTTTGCATGTGGGTAGGAAACTGGCACAGGGTGGGGTACAGAGGGGGAAAACTGGCACAGGGTGGGGTACAGAGGGGGAAAACTGGCACAGGGTGGGGTACAGAGGGGGGAAACTGGCACAGGGTGGGGTACAGAGGGGGAAAACTGGCACAGGGTGGGGTACAGAGGGGGGAAACTGGCACAGGGCGGGGTACACAGGGGGGAAACTGGCACAGGGCGGGGTACACAGGGGGGAAACTGGCACAGGGCAGCGGGGCAAACAGGGTACTGTACTATATGGGGTATAGACTCACGGTAGGGGGGGGGTTATTGCCTCCCTCTGGCTCAGCTGGCAGTTAGGCAGGTTATATATAGGCATTATGGTTGAACTTGGTGGACGTACGTCTTTTTTCAACCTAACTTACTATGCTACTATGCTATTAGACTACAACTCCCAGCATGCCCCACGGGCTGTTCTTGGAGCAGCACAAGGTGTGTTTCCCTGATGGCCGCACCCAACTCGGTGCACTTTGGCTCCAGAACCGCCGGGAATTTCAAACCGGCCAATAGGAGAGGAGCTGGCAGAGGCCGCTCCCCGGGGGCTGATAAAGGGTTTTATTGGTGGCAAAGGTTTCCCGCCGGCCTGGAAACAATACAATGTAATGTGATTGGGCAATGTTTGGCCTTTACTGGAAATATTAATGAAAATAGGATCAGCGATATTGGTGGAATTTGGTTGGGTCGATGCTGTTATTGTGGGCGGGTCCTAAAGAGGAAGAGAACTTACCTTTCCGGCGGCAATGAGCTCCCCCAGGCACCGATTCACTTCCTGTAATTTGGGGAGTCTCAGGTTTAGGGAACTGGACTTTCCCTCACAGAAATAATCCTGGGAACATAATGTAAAGTCCAATTAGAGCAGAATGGGACAGACATAAGGCAGTACTGGGGGGGGGTGTTGTTAAGCCTGAGCTCTTTAGGTAGATAGGGGAAGGGACAGACTAGATGGGACAGACATAAGGCAGTACTGGGGGGGGGGTGTTGTTAAGCCTGAGCTCTTTAGGTAGATAGGGGAAGGGACAGACTAGATGGGACAGACATAAGGCAGTACTGGGGGGGGTGTTGTTAAGCCTGAGCTCTTTAGGTAGATAGGGGAAGGGACAGACTAGAATGGACAGACATAAGGCAGTACTGGGGGGGGGGGGGGATAAGCCTGAGCTCTTAGGTAGATAGGGGAAGGGACAGACTAGATGGGACAGACATAAGGCAGTACTGGGGGGGGGGATGTTGTTAAGCCTGAGCTCTTTAGGTAGATAGGGGAAGGGACAGACTAGAAGGGACAGACATAAGGCAGTACTGGGGGGGGGGGGGGGGGATAAGCCTGAGCTCTTTAGGTAGATAGGGGAAGGGACAGACTAGATGGGACAGACATAAGGCAGTACTGGGGGGGGGGGTGTTGTTAAGCCTGAGCTCTTTAGGTAGATAGGGGAAGGGACAGACTAGATGGGACAGACATAAGGCAGTACTGGGGGGGGGGGTGATAAGGCCTGAGCTCTTTAGGTAGATAGGGGAAGGGACAGACTAGATGGGACAGACATAAGGCAGTACTGGAGGGGGGGTGTTGTTAAGCCTGAGCTCTTTAGGTAGATAGGGGAAGGGACAGACATAAGGCAGTACTGGGGGGGGGGGGGGTGTTGTTAAGCCTGAGCTCTTTAGGTAGATAGGGGAAGGGACAGACATAAGGCAGTACTGGGGGGGGGGTGTTGTTAAGCCTGAGCTCTTTAGGTAGATAGGGGAAGGGACAGACATAAGGCAGTACTGGGGGGGGGGGGGGTGTTGTTAAGCCTGAGCTCTTTAGGTAGATAGGGGAAGGGACAGACATAAGGCAGTACTGGGGGGGGGTACCCCAATGATACTCACTGTTGGGCTCTTGCCCAGGTTGCGCTGCTGCTCCTGTACCACCTGGACCTGCTGTAGGTACCAGTCCCGGGCCCGTTCCACCATCTCCAGTCCCTGTAGGAGGAAATCCTTCTCTTGCTCAAGTTCCTTCATCTTCTTCAGCTGAAACACAAACAGAGAAATCTCAGGGGGGGTCATTCACAACTACCCCTCCCCTCAAGTATTTCCATTCAGCTGCAATACAAGATGCCCCCAGTGTTGCGTGGAGGGGGGGGGGGTCTAGTCCACCTCTATTAGTTTTCAAGAAAACTCCTAGAAATGGTTATAATGGTTCTATTTATATATCAGTCTCTCATTCAAACCACTCCCTGGTTGCTAAGGTAATTTGGACCCTAGCAACCAGATAGCTGCGGAAACTCCACACTCAAGACCTGCTAAACAAAAACTGAAATAATTAATAAACTACCGATAATACAAAATGAAGACCAATTGCAAACTGTCTCAGAAGATTACTCTCCACATCATACTAAAAGTAAACTCAAAAGGTGAACCCCTTATTATATTTCATTTTGGTCACTTGTCTGTGGCGCTGTTGCATTGCAGACTTATGGGCTGGCTCATAGTGGTGGGAAGTGGTACTGCAACTTATACAATTTTTTTGTTGTTTTTTTTGGGAATGAAGCATGGATACTATGCGGATACCCATTGGTCTTACAGAGCCCCGCCCTTTGGGACCACCCACACAGAGCAATATCCTTTGGGGGCCCCTATCTGGCCGAGCAGAAAACGCAATTAGAGAACACAGAGAGGGGCGGGGCAGAGTATGACTCCGCCTACAGAGACACTCACCAAGCCGTAATCTACCCCGTTAGTAATGGTGTGTCTCCGGGGCTCCCCCCGGCCCCGCTGGTGCTTGCACTGGTCCGTCAGTCCCTCCCTGGAGGCCTCGCTGCGGGACCGGCACATTCCTTTCGCCTCCCCACCTGTAACAGGGAGAAATGGGAAGAGAAGGGGTTAATAATATTTACAGATACTTAGCGCAATGCGGTCAAACCAGCCCTAATATTAATAACACCCATGTGACCCACAGAGGCTCATGTGAGTGAACAGGAATTCAGGACATGCCCAGATCCTGTGAGAAAGGAGACATTTGTTTATACAGGGGTATTGTGTTTGGGGGAAGATGGAGCCGGTCCAATCAACCGTAACGGCTGGACTAAAGGCCCCCATCCCCAGACCCTCCTCTGCCCCCCCTGGGCAAGTGAATCCAATCTCCCCCCAGTACTTACCCACATACAGAGCTCTGATTCTCTGTACTTCCTGCTCCTGGGCTGCTCTCTTTCCCATGGTCAGGCAGGAACCTCCCCCTGGGTAAGTGAATCCAATCTCCCCCCAGTACTTACCCAGGTACAGAGCTCTGATTCTCTGTACTTCCTGCTCCTGGGCTGCTCTCTTTCCCATGGTCAGGCAGGAACCCCCCCCTGGGTAAGTGAATCCAATCTCCCCCCAGTACTTACCCAGGTACAGAGCTCTGATTCTCTGTACTTCCTGCTCCTGGGCTGCTCTCTTTCCCATGGTCAGGCAGGAACCTCCCCCTGGGTAAGTGAATCCAATCTCCCCCCAGTACTTACCCAGGTACAGAGCTCTGATTCTCTGTACTTCCTGCTCCTGGGCTGCTCTCTTTCCCATGGTCAGGCAGGAACCTCCCCCTGGGTAAGTGAATCCAATCTCCCCCCAGTACTTACCCAGGTACAGAGCTCTGATTCTCTGTACTTCCTGCTCCTGGGCTGCTCTCTTTCCCATGGTCAGGCAGGAACCCCCCCCTGGGTAAGTGAATCCAATCTCCCCCCAGTACTTACCCAGGTACAGAGCTCTGATTCTCTGTACTTCCTGCTCCTGGGCTGCTCTCTTTCCCATGGTCAGACAGGAACCCCCCCTGGGTAAGTGAATCCAATCTCCCCCCAGTACTTACCCAGGTACAGAGCTCTGATTCTCTGTACTTCCTGCTCCTGGGCTGCTCTCTTTCCCATGGTCAGACAGGAACCCCCCCCCCCCCTGGGTAAGTGAATCCAATCTCCCCCCAGTACTTACCCAGGTACAGAGCTCTGATTCTCTGTACTTCCTGCTCCTGGGCTGCTCTCTTTCCCATGGTCAGGCAGGAACCTCCCCCTGGGTAAGTGAATCCAATCTCCCCCCAGTACTTACCCAGGTACAGAGCTCTGATTCTCTGTACTTCCTGCTCCTGGGCTGCTCTCTTTCCCATGGTCAGGCAGGAACCTCCCCCTGGGTAAGTGAATCCAATCTCCCCCCAGTACTTACCCAGGTACAGAGCTCTGATTCTCTGTACTTCCTGCTCCTGGGCTGCTCTCTTTCCCATGGTCAAGAAGGACCAGAGCAGGGTGTATGAGCCCCCCAGTAATGCTGTATATTATTATGGGCTGCCAATAACCCAGAGTTCCCAGTGAGACTCGGCCCCGCCCCTCCCCAGATTCTGCCCCAGGTGGATCTTTGCACAATCGGCCACTTCCCAAGGTAAATATTTGCCCTCACACAATAACTGAATGGAGGGGGAGAGACACAATGAATGGAAAGAATGAAACCTTATGACAATAAGATGAACTACAATTCCCAGCATCCCCTGAAGCTCATTTGCCCAATGGCAGCTGGGAGGCCAGTTAGTTTACCCATAAGATGCCAGGGTTATGGTATAGGTTAGGGCTGGGGGCATTTCTCCCCACTTGCTAATCAGACTGCCCCACTCACAGGGCACTTAGGGCAGGGGGGTGCCAGGCATTCCTGGGAGGCGTCAGATTGGTCAGATAATCCCGGGTTTCCGGCTTTAGGGAACGATGAGGCTGAATGACAGATGGCAGTGCCCATTAGTGACCTGGCTCAGATCAGGGCTGCCAGCTGTACCCGTATATCTGTGCCAGCCCGGGGGCTATTATGGCTCTGTCCTGGCAACGAGAGGAAGGAGCAGATGCCACAGGCTTTATGCCAACCCCCCCCCCCCCCCCACGGGCACCCTGGGTATAGATCCTGCCCCTATGGCAACCCAGGGGCAGCTACAGCCCCGGCCCAGGCAACCCAGGGGCAGTTACAGCCCCGACCCAGGCACCCCAGGGGCAACTACAGCCCCGGCCCAGGCAACCCAGGGGCAGCTACAGCCCAGGCCCAGGCAACCCAGGGGCAGTTACAGCCCCGGCCCAGGCAACCCAAGGGCAGTTACAGCCCCGGCCCAGGCAACCCAAGGGCAGTTACAGCCCAGGCCCAGGCAACCCAGAGGCAGTTAAAGCCCCGACCCAGGCAACCCAGGGGCAGCTACAGCCCAGGCCCAGGCAACCCAGGGGCAGTTACAGCCCCGGCCCAGGCAACCCAAGGGCAGTTACAGCCCAGGCCCAGGCAACCCAGAGGCAGTTAAAGCCCCGACCCAGGCAACCCAAGGGCAGTTACAGCCCCGGCCCAGGCAACCCAGGGGCAACTACAGCCCAGGCCCAGGCAACCCAGGGGCAACTACAGCCTGACCCAGGCAACCCAGGGGCAGCTACAGCCCCGGCCCAGGCAACCCAGGGGCAGTTACAGCCCAGGCCCAGGCAACCCAGGGGCAACTACAGCCCCGGCCCAGGCAACCCAGGGGCAACTACAGCCCCGGCCCAGGCAACCCAGGGGCAGCTACAGCCAAGGCCCAGGCACCCCAGGGGCAGCTACAGCCAAGGCCCAGGCACCCCAGGGGCAGCTACAGCCAAGGCCCAGGCACCCCGGGGGCAACTACAGCCCCGGCCCAGGCACCCCAGGGGCAGCTACAGCCAAGGCCCAGGCACCCCAGGGGCAGCTACAGCCAAGGCCCAGGCAACCCAGGGGCAACTACAGCCCCGGCCCAGGCACCCCAGGGGCAACTACAGCCCCGGCCCAGGCACCCCAGGGGCAGCTACAGCCCCGGCCCAGGCACCCCAGGGGCAGCTACAGCCCCGGCCCAGGCACCCCAGGGGCAGCTACAGCCCCGGCCCAGGCACCCCAGGGGCAGCTACAGCCCCGGCCCAGACACCCCAGGGGCAGCTACAGCCCAGGCCCAGGCAACCCAGGGGCAACTACAGCCCCGGCCCAGGCAACCCAGGGGCAGCTACAGCCCCGGCCCAGGCAACCCAGGGGCAGTTACAGCCCCGGCCCAGGCAACCCAGGGGCAGTTACAGCCCCGGCCCAGGCAACCCAGGGGCAACTACAGCCCCGGCCCAGGCACCCCAGGGGCAGCTACAGCCCCGACCCAGGCACCCCAGGGGCAGCTACAGCCCCGGCCCAGGCACCCCAGGGGCAGCTACAGCCCAGGCCCAGGCACCCCAGGGGCAACTACAGCCCCGGCCCAGGCACCCCAGGGGCAACTACAGCCCCGGCCCAGGCACCCCAGGGGCAGTTACAGCCCCGACCCAGGCACCCCAGGGGCAGCTACAGCCCCGGCCCAGGCACCCCAGGGGCAGCTACAGCCCAGGCCCAGGCACCCCAGGGGCAACTACAGCCCCGGCCCAGGCACCCCAGGGGCAGTTACAGCCCCGACCCAGGCACCCCAGGGGCAGCTACAGCCCCGGCCCAGGCACCCCAGGGGCAGCTACAGCCCAGGCCCAGGCACCCCAGGGGCAGCTACAGCCCAGGCCCAGGCACCCCAGGGGCAGTTACAGCCCCGACCCAGGCACCCCAGGGGCAGCTACAGCCCCGGCCCAGGCACCCCAGGGGCAGTTACAGCCCAGGCCCAGGCACCCCAGGGGCAGTTACAGCCCCGGCCCAGGCACCCCAGGGGCAGCTACAGCCCCGGCCCAGGCACCCCAGGGGCAGCTACAGCCCCGGCCCAGGCACCCCAGGGGCAGCTACAGCCCCGGCCCAGGCACCCCAGGGGCAGCTACAGCCCCGACCCAGGCACCCCAGGGGCAGCTACAGCCCCGACCCAGGCACCCCAGGGGCAGTTACAGCCCCGACCCAGGCACCCCAGGGGCAGTTACAGCCCCGGCCCAGGCACCCCAGGGGCAACTACAGCCCCGGCCCAGGCACCCCAGGGGCAGTTACAGCCCCGACCCAGGCACCCCAGGGGCAGTTACAGCCCCGACCCAGGCACCCCAGGGGCAGTTACAGCCCCGACCCAGGCACCCCAGGGGCAGTTACAGCCCCGGCCCAGGCACCCCAGGGGCAACTACAGCCCCGGCCCAGGCACCCCAGGGGCAGCTACAGCCCCGGCCCAGGCACCCCAGGGGCAGTTACAGCCCCGGCCCAGGCACCCCAGGGGCAACTACAGCCCCGGCCCAGGCACCCCAGGGGCAGCTACAGCCCCGGCCCAGGCACCCCAGGGGCAGTTACAGCCCCGGCCCAGGCACCCCAGGGGCAACTACAGCCCCGGCCCAGGCACCCCAGGGGCAGCTACAGCCCCGGCCCAGGCACCCCAGGGGCAGCTACAGCCCCGGAACAAGTTGCCCTCAGTCAGAACAAATACCCCAGGCTCAGTATAACCCCCCATACACAATAGCCCCTCCTTACCCTGCTGCACATTGGGGTACCGCACCCCCAGAGGAGGAGGCTTGCACCCACACCCCTTGGCGGCAGGTTGGCACCCCGGCTCCCGGTAGTTCTCAGCGTTGCCCCCCGGCGGCCGGAGCATGGAAGCCCGGAGCCCCAGTACGAAGCGATCGAAGGTAAGGTACCCATCCGGGGGAGCGACCCTCCGCAGGCACTGCAGCACCCCTGGGGGGAGATCCCGGGTCTCCGCTCCCTGCCAGCGGCTCTCTATCTCCGCGATATGCACCGAGCCCCTCCGCCGGTCATCCAGGATATCGAACAGCGTGCGGAGACTGAGCAGAAAGGCCCGGGGCAGCCCCAGGGAACCGGCCTCCCCACTCCGCTCCATCCCGCAGCCGGACTGAGAGCTCCCCGGTACCCGCACCCAGCGCCTCCCATTGGCTGCAGCGCTACCCCTCTCGCCTCCCATTGGCTGCCGCTACACCCCGCCCGGCGCTGATTGGCCGAGCCCTGTGAGCCATCCAGTTTGATTTTTGTTTCTGCAGGAGGAAGTGAATGAAATGGGATTCGTATGTCCCCCCCCCCCCGGCCCTTCCAACTGCCTATGGGGCTCACAGGGCCCCTCTCAGCGTACCGGGGGCTGGGGATAACTGAGTGTGAGTGTGTCTGTGTGTCTGTGTGTGAGTGTGTCTGTGTGTCTGTGTGTGAGTGTGTCTGTGTGTGAGTGTGTGAGTGTGTGAGTGTGTGAGTGTGTGTGTGTGTGTCTGTGTGTGTGTGTGTGAGTGTGTCTGTGTGTGAGTGTGAGTGTGTCTGTGTGTGTGTGTGTCTGTGTGTGAGTGTGAGTGTGTCTGTGTGTGAGTGTGAGTGTGTCTGTGTGTGAGTGTGAGTGTGTCTGTGTGTGAGTGTGTGTGTCTGTGTGTGAGTGTGTCTGTGTGTGAGTGTGTGAGTGTGTGTGTGTGTGTCTGTGTGTGTGTGTGAGTGTGTCTGTGTGTGAGTGTGAGTGTGTCTGTGTGTGTGTGTGTCTGTGTGTGTGTCTGTGTGTGAGTGTGAGTGTGAGTGTGTCTGTGTGTGAGTGTGTGTGTGTCTGTGTGTGAGTGTGAGTGTGTCTGTGTGTGAGTGTGAGTGTGTCTGTGTGTGAGTGTGAGTGTGTCTGTGTGTGTGTCTGTGTGTGAGTGTGAGTGTGTCTGTGTGTGAGTGTGTGTGTGTCTGTGTGTGAGTGTGAGTGTGTCTGTGTGTGAGTGTGAGTGTGTCTGTGTGTGAGTGTGTGTGTCTGTGTGTGAGTGTGTGTGTCTGTGTGTGAGTGTGTGTGTCTGTGTGTGAGTGTGTGTGTGTGAGTGTGAGTGTGTCTGTGTGTGAGTGTGTCTGTGTGTGAGTGTGAGTGTGTCTGTGTGTGAGTGTGTGTGTGTGAGTGTGAGTGTGTCTGTGTGTGAGTGTGTGTGTGTGAGTGTGAGTGTGTCTGTGTGTGAGTGTGTGTGTGTGTCTGTGTGTGAGTGTGTGTGAGTGTGAGTGTGTCTGTGTGTGTGAGTGTGAGTGTGTCTGTGTGTGAGTGTGTCTGTGTGTGAGTGTGAGTGTGTCTGTGTGTGTGTGAGTGTGTCTGTGTGTGAGTGTGAGTGTGTGTCTGTGTGTGAGTGTGTCTGTGTGTGAGTGTGTCTGTGTGTGAGTGTGTGTCTGTGTGTGAGTGTGAGTGTGTCTGTGTGTGAGTGTGTCTGTGTGTGAGTGTGTCTGTGTGTGGTGTGAGTGTGTCTGTGTGTGAGTGTGAGTGTGTCTGTGTGTGAGTGTGTCTGTGTGTGTCTGTGTGTGAGTGTGTCTGTGTGTGAGTGTGAGTGTGTCTGTGTGTGAGTGTGAGTGTGTCTGTGTGTGAGTGTGTGTGTCTGTGAATGAGTGTGTCTGTTTGTGAGTGTGAGTGTGTGTGTGTGTGTGAGTGTGTCTGTGTGTGAGTGTGCTGTGTGTGAGTGTGTGTGTGTCTGTGTGTGAGTGTGAGTGTGTCTGTGTGTGAGTGTGTGTGTGTGTGAGTGTGAGTGTGTCTGTGTGTGAGTGTGTGTGTCTGTGAATGAGTGTGTCTGTGTGTGAGTGTGAGTGTGTGTGTGAGTGTGTCTGTGTGTGAGTGTGTCTGTGTGTGTCTGTGTGTGAGTGTGTCTGTGTGTGAGTGTGAGTGTGTCTGTGTGTGTGAGTGTGAGTGTGTCTGTGTGTGAGTGTGTCTGTGTGTGAGTGTGAGTGTGTCTGTGTGTGAGTGTGTCTGTGTGTGAGTGTGTGTGTCTGTGTGTGAGTGTGAGTGTGAGTGTGTCTGTGTGTGAGTGTGTGTGTCTGTGTGTGAGTGTGTGTGAGTGTGTCTGTGTGTGAGTGTGAGTGTGAGTGTGTCTGTGTGTGTGAGTGTGAGTGTGTCTGTGTGTGAGTGTGTCTGTGTGTGAGTGTGAGTGTGTCTGTGTGTGAGTGTGTGTGTGTCTGTGTGTGAGTGTGTCTGTGTGTGAGTGTGTCTGTGTGTGAGTGTGAGTGTGTCTGTGTGTGAGTGTGTCTGTGTGTGAGTGTGTCTGTGTGTGAGTGTGAGTGTGTCTGTGTGTGAGTGTGAGTGTGTCTGTGAATGAGTGTGTCTGTGTGTGAGTGTGTCTGTGTGTGTGAGTGTGAGTGTGTCTGTGTGTGAGTGTGTCTGTGTGTGTCTGTGTGTGTCTGTGTGTGAGTGTGTCTGTGTGTGTGAGTGTGAGTGTGTCTGTGTGTGAGTGTGTCTGTGTGTGAGTGTGTCTGTGTGTGAGTGTGTCTGTGTCTGTGTGTGAGTGTGAGTGTGTCTGTGTGTGAGTGTGAGTGTGTCTGTGAGTGTGAGTGTGTCTGTGTGTGAGTGTGTCTGTGTGTGTCTGTGTGTGAGTGTGTCTGTGTGTGAGTGTGTCTGTGTGTGAGTGTGTGTGTCTGTGTGTGAGTGTGTCTGTGTGTGAGTGTGTCTGTGTGTGAGTGTGAGTGTGTCTGTGTGTGTGAGTGTGAGTGTGTCTGTGTGTGAGTGTGTCTGTGTGTGTCTGTGTGTGAGTGTGTCTGTGTGTGAGTGTGAGTGTGTCTGTGTGTGTGTGAGTGTGTGTGAGTGTGAGTGTGTGTCTGTGTGTGAGTGTGTCTGTGTGTGAGTGTGAGTGTGTCTGTGTGTGAGTGTGAGTGTGTCTGTGTGTGAGTGTGTCTGTGTGTGTGTGAGTGTGTCTGTGTGTGAGTGTGTGTCTGTGTGTGAGTGTGTGTGTGTGTGTCTGTGTGTGAGTGTGTCTGTGTGTGAGTGTGTGTGTCTGTGTGTGAGTGTGTCTGTGTGTGAGTGTGTCTGTGTGTGAGTGTGAGTGTGTCTGTGTGTGTGAGTGTGAGTGTGTCTGTGTGTGAGTGTGTCTGTGTGTGAGTGTGAGTGTGTCTGTGTGTGTGTGAGTGTGTCTGTGTGTGAGTGTGAGTGTGTGTCTGTGTGTGAGTGTGTCTGTGTGTGAGTGTGAGTGTGTCTGTGTGTGTCTGTGTGTGAGTGTGAGTGTGTCTGTGTGTGAGTGTGTGTGTGAGTGTGTCTGTGTGTGAGTGTGTCTGTGTGTGAGTGTGTGTCTGTGTGTGAGTGTGTCTGTGTGTCTGTGTGTGAGTGTGTCTGTGTGTGAGTGTGTCTGTGTGTGAGTGTGTCTGTGTGTGAGTGTGTCTGTGTGTGAGTGTGAGTGTGTCTGTGTGTGAGTGTGAGTGTGTCTGTGTGTGAGTGTGTCTGTGTGTGAGTGTGTCTGTGTGTGAGTGTGTCTGTGTGTGAGTGTGAGTGTGTCCGTGTGTGAGTGTGTATATATATATATATGTGTGAGTGTGAGTGTGTCTGTGTGTGAGTGTGTCTGTGTGTGAGTGTGTCTGTGTGTGAGTGTGTATATATATATATGTGTGAGTGTGTGTGTCTGTGTGTGAGTGTGTGTCTGTGTGTGAGTGTGTGTCTGTGTGTGAGTATATATATATGTGTGAGTGTGAGTGTGTCTGTGTGTGAGTGTGTCTGTGTGTGAGTGTGTCTGTGTGTGAGTGTGTCTGTGTGGCTGTGTTGTGTGTGAGTGTGTCTGTGTGTGAGTGTGAGTGTGTCTGTGTGTGAGTGTGAGTGTGTCTGTGTGTGAGTGTGTCTGTGTGTGAGTGTGTCTGTGTGTGAGTGTGTCTGTGTGTGAGTGTGAGTGTGTCCGTGTGTGAGTGTGTATATATATATATATGTGTGAGTGTGAGTGTGTCTGTGTGTGAGTGTGTCTGTGTGTGAGTGTGTCTGTGTGTGAGTGTGTATATATATATATGTGTGAGTGTGTGTGTCTGTGTGTGAGTGTGTGTCTGTGTGTGAGTGTGTGTCTGTGTGTGAGTATATATATATGTGTGAGTGTGAGTGTGTCTGTGTGTGAGTGTGTCTGTGTGTGAGTGTGTCTGTGTGTGAGTGTGTATATATATATATGTGTGAGTGTGTGTGTCTGTGTGTGAGTGTGAGTATATATATATGTGTGAGTGTGTCTGTGTGTGAGTGTGTATATATATATGTGTGAGTGTGTCTGTGTGTGAGTGTGTCTGTGTGTGAGTGTGAGTATATATATATATGTGTGTGTGTCTGTGTGTGAGTGTGTCTGTGTGTGAGTGTGTATATATATATGTGTGAGTGTGTCTGTGTGTGAGTGTGTCTGTGTGTGAGTGTGTATATATATATGTGTGAGTGTGTGTGTCTGTGTGTGAGTGTGAGTATATATATATGTGTGTGTGTCTGTGTGTGAGTGTGTCTGTGTGTGAGTGTGAGTATATATATATGTGTGAGTGTGTCTGTGTGTGTGTGTGTGTGAGTGTGTCTGTGTGTGAGTATATATGTGAGTGTATCTGTGAGTGTGGGTATGTGAGTGTATCTGTGAGTGTGGGTATGTGAGTGTATCTGTGAGTGTGGGTATGTGAGTGTATCTGTGAGTGTGGGTATGTGAGTGTGGGTATGTGAGTGTGGGTATGTGAGTGTGGGTATGTGAGTGTGGGTATGTGAGTGTGGGTATGTGAGTGTATCTGTGAGTGTGGGTATGTGAGTGTATCTGTGAGTGTGGGTATGTGAGTGTGGGTATGTGAGTGTATCTGTGAGTGTGGGTATGTGAGTGTGGGTATGTGAGTGTATCTGTGAGTGTGGGTATGTGAGTGTGGGTATGTGAGTGTGGGTATGTGAGTGTGGGTATGTGGGTGTATCTGTGAGTGTGGGTATGTGAGTGTGAGTGTATCTGTGAGTGTGGGTATGTGAGTGTGGGTATGTGAGTGTGGGTATGTGAGTGTGGGTATGTGAGTGTGGGTGTATCTGTGAGTGTGGGTATGTGAGTGTATCTGTGAGTGTGGGTATGTGAGTGTGGGTATGTGGGTGTATCTGTGAGTGTGAGTATGTGAGTGTGAGTGTATCTGTGAGTGTGGGTATGTGAGTGTGGGTGTATCTGTGAGTGTGGGTATGTGAGTGTGAGTGTATCTGTGAGTGTGGGTATGTGAGTGTGGGTATGTGAGTGTGAGTGTATCTGTGAGTGTGGGTATGTGAGTGTATCTGTGAGTGTGGGTATGTGAGTGTATCTGTGAGTGTGGGTATGTGAGTGTATCTGTGAGTGTGGGTATGTGAGTGTATCTGTGAGTGTGGGTATGTGAGTGTATCTGTGAGTGTGGGTATGTGAGTGTATCTGTGAGTGTGAGTGACAGGTGGCATTTACACTATAGACCATTTCTGCCCATAGCCCAACTCTGTTACAGGCCGGGGGCACAGGGCTCTCCCCTAACTCTTCCCTGAGCCTCAGGCACCACCCACTCATGTGCCCCCCCTACTGTGGGGAGATGGGATGTGCCAGGGCAGGCAGGCTCTCTGGGGGTGGGAGATACCATAATGTGTGCCGGGGGGGCAGCCTTGGGCACTCTCAGCCGGATTCCCCTAATCACAGCCAAAAGGTCAAGTCTGTAGCCGTTTGTGTCGGTACCGGCCTTGGGCCCAAGTGCCTCTCTAAGGAGCAGATTCTGTAGCCGTTTGTGTCGGTACCGGCCTTGGGCCCAAGCGCCTCTCTAAGGAGCAGATTCTGTAGCCGTTTGTGTCGGTACCGGCCTTGGGCCCAAGCGCCTCTCTAAGGAGCAGATTCTGTAGCCGTTTGTGTCGGTACCGGCCTTGGGCCCAAGCGCCTCTCTAAGGAGCAGATTCTGTAGCCGTTTGTGTCGGTACCGGCCTTGGGCCCAAGCGCCTCTCTAAGGAGCAGATTCTGTAGCCGTTTGTGTCGGTACCGGCCTTGGGCCCAAGCGCCTCTCTAAGGAGCAGATTCTGTAGCCGTTTGTGTCGGTACCGGCCTTGGACCCAAGTGCCTCTCTAAGGAGCAGATTCTGTAGCCGTTTGTGTCGGTACCGGCCTTGGGCCCAAGTGCCTCTCTAAGGAGCAGATTCTGTAGCCGTTTGTGTCGGTACCGGCCTTGGGCCCAAGCGCCTCTCTAAGGAGCAGATTCTGTAGCCGTTTGTGTCGGTACCGGCCTTGGGCCCAAGCGCCTCTCTAAGGAGCAGATTCTGTAGCCGTTTGTGTCGGTACCGGCCTTGGGCCCAAGCGCCTCTCTAAGGAGCAGATTCTGTAGCCGTTTGTGTCGGTACCGGCCTTGGGCCAAGTGCCTCTCTAAGGAGCAGATTCTGTAGCCGTTTGTGTCGGTACCGGCCTTGGGCCCAAGCGCCTCTCTAAGGAGCAGATTCTGTAGCCGTTTGTGTCGGTACCGGCCTTGGGCCCAAGCGCCTCTCTAAGGAGCAGATTCTGTAGCCGTTTGTGTCGGGTACCGGCCTTGGGCCCAAGCGCCTCTCTAAGGAGCAGATTCTGTAGCCGTTTGTGTCGGTACCGGCCTTGGGTCCAAGTGCCTCTCTAAGGAGCAGATTCTGTAGCCGTTTGTGTCGGTACCGGCCTTGGGCCCAAGCGCCTCTCTAAGGAGCAGATTCTGTAGCCGTTTGTGTCGGTACCGGCCTTGGGCCCAAGCGCCTCTCTAAGGAGCAGATTCTGTAGCCGTTTGTGTCGGTACCGGCCTTGGGCCCAAGTGCCTCTCTAAGGAGCAGATTCTGTAGCCGTTTGTGTCGGTACCGGCCTTGGGCCCAAGCGCCTCTCTAAGGAGCAGATTCTGTAGCCGTTTGTGTCGGGTACCGGCCTTGGGTCCAAGCGCCTCTCTAAGGAGCAGATTCTGTAGCCGTTTGTGTCGGTACCGGCCTTGGGCCCAAGCGCCTCTCTAAGGAGCAGATTCTGTAGCCGTTTGTGTCGGTACCGGCCTTGGACCCAAGTGCCTCTCTAAGGAGCAGATTCTGTAGCCGTTTGTGTCGGTACCGGCCTTGGGTCCAAGTGCCTCTCTAAGGAGCAGATTCTGTAGCCGTTTGTGTCGGTACCGGCCTTGGGCCCAAGCGTCGGCGGATCAGGACACGTCTGCATATTTGCCAGTAACACTATCCCCGTGTCCCCTTGTTGCCACCGGCGCTACAGGTCCAATTCCCTCCCACATCTACTGGGAAATGCCATATTAAAGACTCTGCGGGGGCCACATCCATTGGCTTGCATGGAACTTACATCTGGGGGGGGGGGGATAGGGTATTTGGGTACAGCTGGCACTTAGTTTGCTGATTGGCACCGGGAAATGCCCCCCCCCCCCAATATGGTAACAGCCTGCAAAGCGACGAGTGCACCCCCCTTAGTGTTGATGCCACAATGGGCTGATTGTGTACTAAGGCACCCCCTACTTTAACCAGTAAGGATATTAGAAGTCCCCCTGACCTGTGTGGGAGGACTTTACCTCAATGGGACCCTTTTATAACAAATACACAGAATTTCATTCTGGTCCAACTGGGCCCAATGCACGCAGAACCGCAGCGCTCGTTACATAGGATCTGATCTAACGAGCAGCCTAACGAGGATTAGCCTGATTTATTCATAGGAGCGAGGTTGTTATGTTCTAACGACGCCCGGCTAATGAAGAGGACGGCGCTTGCCTGACCCAGTTGGGTCGATTTCAGACTGAGGAGAAAGGGCTGGTAATCTCCTGGGAGAGCTCTGTGTAACCCAACCCCCCCCCCCCCCCCCCCCCCCCGATAAACAGATTTCTTCCTCATCTGGAAAGGGCACTGCGCTAGTTAATCCCCTGCTCTCATATTCAGCTTAATGTATCTGCCCCCCCGCCCCCCCCCCCCCGGGTGTATGAGGGGCCCCAGAGAGGGGGGGCAGGTAGGAATTCAGGGGGGGGGGATAATCTCACGTAATGCGACTCCGCCAGCGATGAGCCAATTTGTTCTGTTTCAGTCGCAGAAAAATGAGTAAAAAATTCCCTGAAAAGTGAATAATTCACAAAACACATTAAAGTTAATAAGCGCTTTTTTGTGGCGACTTTTTTGTCTCTGCGACTTTTGACGTTTGAGGGGGGCAGTTTGGGGGAAGCTGCCCCCGTAGCCCTGGTTGGGGCAGGTGAGGGGGGGCAGTATGGGGGAAGCTGCCCCGTAGCCCTGGTTGGGGCAGGTGAGGGGGGGCAGTATGGGGAAGGCTGCCCCCGTAGCCCTGGTTGGGGCAGGTGAGGGGGGGCAGTATGGGGGAAGGCTGCCCCGTAGCCCTGGTTGGGGCAGGTGAGGGGGGGGCAGTATGGGGGAAGGCTGCCCCGTAGCCCTGGTTGGGGCAGGTGAGGGGAGGCAGTATGGGGGAAGGCTGCCCCGTAGCCCTGGTTGGGGCAGGTGAGGGGAGGGCAGTATGGGGGAAGGCTGCCCCCGTAGCCCTGGTTGGGGCAGGTGAGGGGGGGCAGTATGGGGGAAGGCTGCCCCGTAGCCCTGGTTGGGGCAGGTGAGGGGAGGGCAGTATGGGGGAAGGCTGCCCCCGTAGCCCTGGTTGGGGCAGGTGAGGGGAGGGCAGTATGGGGGAAGGCTGCCCCGTAGCCCTGGTTGGGGCAGGTGAGGGGGGGCAGTATGGGGGAAGGCTGCCCCCGTAGCCCTGGTTGGGGCAGGTGAGGGGAGGGCAGTATGGGGGAAGGCTGCCCCGTAGCCCTGGTTGGGGCAGGTGAGGGGAGGGCAGTATGGGGAAGGCTGCCCCCGTAGCCCTGGTTGGGGCAGGTGAGGGGAAGGCAGTATGGGGGAAGGCTGCCCCGTAGCCCTGGTTGGGGCAGGTGAGGGGGGGCAGTATGGGGGAAGCTGCCCCCGTAGCCCTGGTTGGGGCAGGTGAGGGGGGGGCAGTATGGGGGAAGGCTGCCCCGTAGCCCTGGTTGGGGCAGGTGAGGGGAGGGCAGTATGGGGAAGGCTGCCCCCGTAGCCCTGGTTGGGGCAGGTGAGGGGGGGCAGTTTGGGGGAAGCTGCGCCGTAGCCCTGGTTGGGGCAGGTGAGGGGAGGGCAGTATGGGGGAAGCTGCGCCGTAGCCCTGGTTGGGGCAGGTGAGGGGAGGGCAGTATGGGGAAGCTGCCCCGTAGCCCTGGTTGGGGCAGGTGAGGGGAGGGCAGTATGGGGAAGGCTGCCCCCGTAGCCCTGGTTGGGGCAGGTGAGGGGAGGGCAGTATGGGGGAAGGCTGCCCCCGTAGCCCTGGTTGGGGCAGGTGAGGGGAGGGCAGTATGGGGGAAGGCTGCCCCCGTAGCCCTGGTTGGGGCAGGTGAGGGGGGGCAGTATGGGGAAGGCTGCCCCCGTAGCCCTGGTTGGGGCAGGTGAGGGGAGGGCAGTATGGGGGAAGGCTGCCCCGTAGCCCTGGTTGGGGCAGGTGAGGGGGGGCAGTATGGGGAAGGCTGCCCCCATAGCCCTGGTTGGGGCAGGTGAGGGGGGGCAGTATGGGGGAAGCTGCCCCCGTAGCCCTGGTTGGGGCAGGTGAGGGGGGGCAGTATGGGGGAAGGCTGCCCCCGTAGCCCTGGTTGGGGCAGGTGAGGGGAGGGCAGTATGGGGAAGGCTGCCCCCATAGCCCTGGTTGGGGCAGGTGAGGGGGGGCAGTATGGGGGAAGGCTGCCCCCGTAGCCCTGGTTGGGGCAGGTGAGGGGAGGGCAGTATGGGGAAGGCTGCCCCCATAGCCCTGGTTGGGGCAGGTGAGGGGAGGGCAGTATGGGGGAAGCTGCCCCCATAGCCCTGGTTGGGGCAGGTGAGGGGAGGGCAGTATGGGGGAAGCTGCCCCCATAGCCCTGGTTGGGGCAGGTGAGGGGAGGGCAGTATGGGGGAAGCTGCCCCCATAGCCCTGGTTGGGGCAGGTGAGTGGAGGGCAGTATGTTTTTTGCCTCCTACTGTGCTTCTGGCAGGGACTGTTAGGACACGCCCACCCCTCATGTGAAACCCAGACAGGGACCTGAGAGGATCTATAGGGAGCTCCAATAAAGGGGCCATTGTTACAGATAGGGTTAATGTTAATTAATTAATGTTTTATCGGTGCACTTTGGCCAAAAGGGGCCCAATACTTACTGGATCCGGGGCTGATAGCGAGACAATGGAATCGTACCCGCCCCTCCTGCTGTGATTGACATGGAATTATCCGTGCTGTACAAATAGAAAGAAATCAATATGATTCTCTGCCTTTGATTTCCCTCCTCTGGTTTCTTCTCTCGGCTCCTCCCGAGGGTGGGGGGCCCCATTCCTCATGCTGTGCTCAGTATTGATATTTGGGGGGATGGTATTGGGGGGGGGGGTCACATGATCATATTCCCCCGGCTGTCCCATATATATATATATATAATATTTACACTGGAGGACAAACCTTCTATAACTCTATGTACTATCTGCCTTCTGCTTCTTGCCATTGTGTAGCAAAGGATTCTGGGACAAGGCGCATATAATTAGAGCAGCCCATATCAGCAAATCAGAATTATATCAATGAGAGATTCGTGGATACAAAGATCCGCCCATTGGAGTCATTGGCCAAGACAGTTGTCAGACTGGCCAATGAAGTAGAGTCAATCTTTGAAGCCCAACCCGGAACCGCAATATAGAAAATATACTATAAAATAAGAAATCCGACCCACTACAGACAAGGTCCCCGCTTTTCTTGTGGGTACCCGCCCCCCCAATCCGCCCCCAGACTCTACAATGAAGGCCATTGACCAAATTGGAGCCTTCAAAGTGTTCAATCAGGATCATGATAGGGATGTTGGCTTGTTTGGTTCTGGGCTAGTTGGGTCCAGACTGTCCTCCAGACACCTATGGAGACATCTTGAGTTGAGGCCCATCGTACATCGGCCAATCGGTAAAGGAGAAATAGTCCCGTCCTGTCCGATTGCTGATTGGTTGCTATCCCTACAACCGAACGTTCTCATTTCTATCAACCCCCGTTGCCCCTTGACCTACCTGCCTACTTTATATTGGCACTAAGCCCCACTTACAAGGCACGTGTCTACATTAGTCCCACTCAACATTGATTAGACCTCATTCAACAACACATTAGGATGTGGTTCCATGTGGGGGCAACAATTTAAGTCTTGTTTCCATGGTAAACCCTACGCTTCCCATGAAATATTATTGGTTCCTCAGGAATCGAAGAGACATAATGCATAAAATATTTGCTCCTCCGTGTTCTTGAGGGACCACCTACCCTCACCGTTGCCCAACGACGTGGTTAGAATTCGACTACATGTTCACAAGCCGTTTCTTGCAAGGGTTAATAGTATTGTACATGGGGTGGGGGGTCTCTTTAGACAGAGAAGACCACCGGTGTTGAGGTTATATTTAGCCGGGGCGAGAGAAGAAGACTCAACAGATTTGAGAAGATGGTTTAAATATAGAGTAGTCCTTCATTTTAATTGAGGCTCAGGTAGAGCATCAGACAGAGGCTTTCTGTGAGCGATAATGAGCTCGTTATTGTAGATGTCGCTACGGTAACAGGTTATTGGATGTGGATTAGACTAGTCTGTGACTTTTTTTTCTCCTAGCACCTCCTAGGCTGGCCGAGGGGAATATAAAGAGGACGAGCCGGTTCATTGTTGTGTGGAGTTGCCTGCATGCCTGGTGTGTTCTCCAAGAAGACCATGTACTACCCGGAGATGAAGGTGGTAAAGCCACCGTACGATGCCAACACGCTTAGGAAGCTGGGAAGGACTACCCTTCAGCACACCTCTGCCCATGGCATTCCCAACATCTTCCGCTCCAAGCACTGGTTCCGACGCATGGTCTGGCTGGTCTTCGTCAGCTTTGCCCTCTGCTGTGCCTTATGGCAGTGCACCCAGATGGTCCTCACCTATTACACGTACCCTTCCCACGAGAAGATCATGCTGATCTCCAGCGCCAAGCTCAAGTTCCCGGCAGTCACCATCTGCAACCTGAACAGCGTCAGACTGTCCTCCCTCGGTCGGAGCTTTTCCATGTCTAATTCACTCCAGGTGGGTTCCTTTGTTGTGTTCTTCTGTGGTGGCCCTGCCCAACACTAAGGGATATATAATAGAATTGGTGGGGTTCCACTGAATTTATTTGATTTCTTGATGTCCCCTGAGGGTGGTATGCCTTCAGATCCCACGTAGATGTCCTTTTTGGGTCAGTAGCACATACATAGCAACACAGAAACCAGAAGTTTTAGTGTTCTTTCTATCTCCGAGTCTCAGCATCATTAAAATTGTATAAAGATCTACTTGTACGACGTGCAGTCAACTGAAGGGGAAGATCAGCATGCAGCTCGTTTATCTAACGGGTCATTGGTAGAACATGTATGCACTGCATGACTGTGACCCAGGACTTGGGTTCTACCAACACGTTCCCTAGTGTTGTGTAATTAGGAGCAGAAGGAATCCATAGGAACATACATATGCAAGAGATGCTGAGGGCTCAATGAGTGAGACCGCATGATATTTGAGAAGAGCCGGGCCAGTCTATTTATTGTAGGACTTCTCTGCAATTACTGAGGCACAGGGTAAGAGTATTGGAGTCTGTATGTATGTAGTAAAGTGGGAGGATCCATGCAGTTCGTTGAAGCAGTTAAGTTCTAGAACCTTCTTCAGACCTTTTTGGGTTCAGTCCTCCCTTTGCGGTCTAACACTCAATTGGGCCCCCCCTTTAGCTCTATGTAGTAGTTCAAGGGATATAATAAGAGCGTATATGAACATTTACCATCAAGTTCCACCCTAATTGGTCCAAAGGATGGGTGAGGGAGCCCATCCTGATGGCCAGGTAGGATGGAACTTGAGGATGGGTGGGGGAGCCTGTCCTGAGGGCCAGGTAGGATGGAACTTGAAGATGGGTGTGGGAACCTGTCCTGAGGGCCAGGTAGGATGGAACTTGAGGATGGGTGGGGGAGCCTGTCCTGAGGGCCAGGTAGGATGGAACTTGAGGATGGGTGGGGGAGCCTGTCCTGAGGGCCAGCTAGGATGGAACTTGAGGATGGGTGGGGGAACCCATCCTGAAGGCCAATTATGATGGAACTTGTGAATGGGTGGGGGAGCCCATCCTGAGGGCAAATTAGGATGGAACTTGAGTATAGGTGGGGGAGCTCGTCCTTAGGGCCAGCTAGGATGGAACTTGAGGATGGGCAGGAGAGCCCATCCTGAAGGCCAATTATGATTGAACTTGAGGATGGGTGTGGGAGCCCATCCTGAGGGCCAGTTAGGATGGAACTTCCACTGGTTTGGCCGGCCTTATGGGCACCAGTCCCACAGTAGTAACCCCTAGTACAGAAGCTGCATATTCTACCCTTCCTGATTCTCAAATACTCAACAATTTTGTCAAAAACATTGCGACTCCAGTTGAAGGGTCTTTTTCTCCAATTTACCTTTCCCCCCCCAGGATTCTGGCCTGGAAATGACCCACCGAAGGAACCGCTCTCATCACATGAATGTAACTTCAGACTCCGTAGATGAAAATGTGCTCTACGCCAGTGCTTTCAATAAGTTCGCCTCGGAATTCAACCAGTTACCGGATGAGCAGAAGATTGAGATGGGGCACCAGCTGGAGGACATGTTGATCTTCTGCAACTTCCATGGGCAGGAGTGCAACTCCAGGTTGGACGTTTCATGTATTTTACCAATACCACGTTCAAGGAAAGGGACAGGTTATATTGCTTGTGTTCTTGTGCCTACTCTTGAGTTGCCTCAGACTAGTAGAAGATGGCCACCAGGAAACATATCCATTTCCTTGGATGCCAACCAATCACACAAAGGCAGTTAGGTATCAGAATCTTGGCACCCCCACCATGGGTATCTGTGGCTATAGGGCAATCTTAAAACCATTCTCACTCATTAAGGACCTCCTACTTCCCATATGTGTAGGTGGAGTTGGAAAGCAAATAACCATGTAGTCTACTTAGGGCCCCCAGGGTGGACTTACAGAATCACTGGCAGTAAGCAATATCGATGGGTAGAGGTATCTCCTTAGTCCGACTAGGTTGGCGAGTTGGGTCACCAGACCTACCCCCAGGGCAGGTTCCTCAAAAGAGAAACTGCTGTTGGCCCCTAATTGGTCCACAGTATGGGTGGGGGAGCCCGTCCTGAGGGCCAGTTAGGATGGAACTTGAAGATGGCCAGAGGAGCCCATCCTGAAGGCCAATTATGATGGAACTTGAAGATGGGCAGAGGAGCCTATCCTGAGGGCCAATTATAATGCAACTTGAGGATGGGTGGGGGAGCCCATCCTGAGGGCCAATTATGATTGAACTTCCACTGGTTTGGCCGGCCTTATGGACCCAGCCCCACAGTAGTAACCAACCCCCAGGGCAGGTTCCTCAAGAGAAAATTCTTTTGGCTTCTATATGTGTGTGTTTTTGTACCCCTGTCCTCATAGTTGGGTGGTTTGAGTGGTCACCAGTGGTCAGTTATGGTACTGATAACCTTATAGCACCATATGGCGCCATGTTGAAGAACCTTCACACCAGGAACGGTAGTGATGCCAACAAAGGTGGCAAACCATGGAGGTCCATCTGAAGCACATCCAGCTAGTAGACATAGAACATTATTATACAGTGGGAACTGGTACTAGATTACATTAAACACCTTGAAAATTCTAATCTGAAGTGTGAATGGCACCTACGGGAGCCCCTGTAGCACCCACCTAATCTCGTTATACTGTCATTACTTGTAGGCGTCTCTCGCAAGGATTGATGGGCCTGGGATCTGCTAATTGCTCCTTCTAGAATGTTTCTGCTTCTCTAATTCAGTTAGTAAGAACAACGGCTTCCAAGCCTGACCTTAATTACCCCCCCCCAGGGGCTACTATTGATCTAGTTCTTAGAGATACCCCCACCCCACACACGCCTATATTCATTGACCCCCATTTTGGTCCCTGTGCAGAAAACAAGCACCATTGGGGGTGGGTTGAGGACAAGTAGAACTCTATTGGGATCTACATCTTTCATTGCTGCCCCCTGCTGGCAGGAATAATAATGACATCTCTTTATTTTTGCTCTTCCAGCTTTTTCTCCGGGTTCATTAACTACAAATTTGGCAACTGCTACACGTTCAACTCCCAGAAGTCCGTAGACATTCGGGGGAACCAGATAAGGGTGGACCCGCTCAACATCACCAAGGCTGGTTTTATGTACGGTAAGTGCCACGACTACCCCGGGGACATGGATAGGCCCACAAGTGATTATATAATGTCAGTAATAACGACTGAATTATTGGAAGCGGATGATTGGCCCGCTGAATAAAGTGCCGCACAATTGGGCAATCAGGCAATTTCATATAATGACAGTAAATTGCGGTTCTATGGGCTCATAGACCTGATTGTCTGGGTACAACTGCCCCCAATCTACCTGCCCCTTGGGTGTAATCACTATCTATCCAGCTTGATTGGGATGGTTAGCAATACTGCTGGGGGTGAAATTACATGGGGGCAATGATACCCTCTCCCCAACAGGGCTGCATCTGGAGCTGTTTATCCAGCAGATCGAATACGTGCGAGATATGACCCACGCCGCCGGCATCCGGCTCCTTGTCCACGACCAGGCGCAAATGCCCTTCCCTGAGGATGAAGGGGTCAATGTCCCTCCGGGAGCTGAAACTGAGATTGGCATGATGAAGGTACAGCTTATTGTGTGCCCAGAGCATTCCCTCTCTGTATATTTGTATTTATACATATGGGTAGGGGATGCCATAGTGTTTCCCTTAGACAGTACAGTATGGGGGTACAGCTTATTGTGTGCCCAGAACATTCCTTCTCTGTATATTTGTATTTATACATATGGGTAGGGGGTGCCATAGTGTTTCCCTTAGACAGTACAGTATGGGGTACAGCTTATTGTGTGCCCAGAACATTCCCTCTCTGTATATTTGTATTTATACATATGGTAGGGGGTGCCATAGTATTTCCCTTAGACAGTACAGTATGGGGTACAGCTTATTGTGTGCCCAGAACATTCCTTCTCTGTATATTTGTATTTATATATATGGGTAGGGGGTGCCATAGTGTTTCCCTTAGACAGTACAGTATGGGGGTACAGCTTATTGTGTGCCCAGAACATTCCTTCTCTGTATATTTGTATTTATACATATGGGTAGGGGGTGCCATAGTGTTTCCCTTAGACAGTACAGTATGGGGGTACAGCTTATTGTGTGCCCAGAACATTCCCTCTCTGTATATTTGTATTTATACCTATGGGTAGGGGGTGCCATAGTGTTTCCCTTAGACAGTACAGTATGGGGGTACAGCTTATTGTGTGCCCAGAACATTCCCTCTCTGTATATTTGTATTTATACATATGGGTAGGAGGTGCCATAGTGTTTCCCTTAGACAGTACAGTATGGGGGTACAGCTTATTGTGTGCCCAGAACATTCCCTCTCTGTATATTTGTATTTATACATATGGGTAGGGGGTGCCATAGTGTTTCCCTTAGACAGTACAGTATGGGGGTACAGCTTATTGTGTGCCCAGAACATTCCTTCTCTGTATATTTGTATTTATACATATGGGTAGGGTATATTGCGGTGAATATTACATGAGGAGGCGGTGCCGGTGCCGGTTACAGTACATAGCGTGCCAGGGTGCCGGCGCTTATGAATATATATATCAGTTCCTGTGCAGACTATGAATGAGGGCAGTGTGGTTGGGCGGCCGGGGTGGCAGTTAGGGATAAATACACACTCAATAGAAAGCTTCATATCCAAGGAAAATTTAAATATTTTTGCAATTTTTCATGTATAGGGAGCAAAGCGCTCGGGGGTCGGGCCGGTTCTTTAACCCACAGAGCGTTTCAGTTAATAACTGCCCCAGCGCCAGGTTTCAAATCAAGGGAACCAATGAGCTTCACTGTAGCCTGAATGAACTGCTTTATGTCGCCATAGCAACGCCAATTAAACCTGCATCCGACCCACAGTGATTGTTTAGGCTGCTAACAAGATGTATCGATTGGATCTTTATATAGTCATGTGTCCGGGGCGGCCAATAAGAACGAGGCACTAGTGAGGATAAGCTGTGTACATTGAGTAAGGGATACGGCCAATGGGCACAGGGTATTCATTCCCAGTAATGGGTCCTTATGGCAAATGTGTAATCAGTCCCCGCAGGGTCCTTCCATATTGAGTTTCCTTTTATTGGAGCAATAGAGAGAGAGTTACTGGGACACTCGGGCCCTGGTACTGATTCTAGTGGGCTCAGAGCTAGGCAGAACATCTAGGGCAAGATGGAGACAGTAGGGCAAGATGGAGACAGTAGGGCAAGATGGGAACAGTAGGGCAAGATGGGAACAGTAGGGCAAGATGGGGACAGTAGGGCAAGATGGGGACAGTAGGGCAAGATGGAGACAGTAGGACAAGATGGAGACAGCAGGGCAAGATGGAGACAGCAGGGCAAGATGGGAACAGTAGGGCAAGATGGGAACAGTAGGGCAAGATGGGGACAGTAGGGCAAGATGGGGACAGTAGGGCAAGATGGAGACAGTAGGACAAGATGGAGACAGCAGGGCAAGATGGAGACAGCAGGGCAAGATGGGAACAGTAGGGCAAGATGGGAACAGTAGGGCAAGATGGAGACAGTAGGGCAAGATGGAGACAGTAGGGCAAGATGGGGACAGTAGGGCAAGATGGAGACAGTAGGACAAGATGGGAACAGTAGGGCAAGATGGAGACAGTAGGGCAAGATGGGGACAGTAGGGCAAGATGGGGACAGTAGGGCAAGATGGGAACAGTAGGGCAAGATGGGAACAGTAGGGCAAGATGGGAACAGTAGGGCAAGATGGAGACAGTAGGGCAAGATGGGAACAGTAGGGCAAGATGGGAACAGTAGGGCAAGATGGAGACAGCAGGGCAAGATGGAGACAGTAGGACAAGATGGAGACAGCAGGGCAAGATGGAGACAGCAGGGCAAGATGGAAACAGTAGGGCAAGATGGGAACAGTAGGGCAAGATGGAGACAGTAGGGCAAGATGGAGACAGTAGGGCAAGATGGAGACAGTAGGACAAGATGGAGACAGTAGGGCAAGATGGAGACAGTAGGGCAAGATGGAGACAGTAGGACAAGATGGAGACAGCAGGGCAAGATGGAGATAGCAGGGCAAGATGGGAACAGTAGGGCAAGATGGGAACAGTAGGGCAAGATGGAGACAGTAGGGCAAGATGGAGACAGTAGGACAAGATGGGGACAGTAGGGCAATATGGGGACAGTAGGGCAAGATGGAGACAGTAGGACAAGATGGAGACAGTAGTACAAGATGGGGACAGTAGTACAAGATGGAGACAGTAGGGCAACATGGAGACAGTAGGGCAACATGGGGACAGTAGGGCAAGGTGGGAACAGTAGGGCAAGATGGGAACAGTAGGGCAAGATGGGAACAGTAGGGCAAGATGGGGACAGTAGGGCAAGATGGAGACAGCAGGGCAAGATGGAGACAGCAGGGCAAGATGGGAACAGTAGGGCAAGATGGAGACAGTAGGACAAGATGGGAACAGTAGGGCAAGATGGAGACAGTAGGGCAAGATGGGAACAGTAGGGCAAGATGGAGACAGTAGGGCAAGATGGAGACAGTAGGACAAGATGGGGACAGTAGGGCAATATGGGGACAGTAGGGCAAGATGGAGACAGTAGGACAAGATGGAGACAGTAGGACAAGATGGGAACAGTAGGGCAAGATGGAGACAGTAGGGCAAGATGGGAACAGTAGGGCAAGATGGAGACAGCAGGGCAAGATGGAGACAGTAGGGCAAGATGGAGACAGTAGGGCAAGATGGAGACAGTAGGACAAGATGGGGACAGTAGGGCAATATGGGGACAGTAGGGCAAGATGGGGACAGTAGGGCAAGATGGAGACAGCAGGGCAAGATGGGAACAGTAGGGCAAGATGGAGACAGTAGGACAAGATGGGAACAGTAGGGCAAGATGGAGACAGTAGGGCAAGATGGGAACAGTAGGGCAAGATGGAGACAGCAGGGCAAGATGGAGACAGTAGGACAAGATGGAGACAGCAGGGCAAGATGGAGACAGCAGGGCAAGATGGAAACAGTAGGGCAAGATGGGAACAGTAGGGCAAAGATGGAGACAGTAGGGCAAGATGGAGACAGTAGGGCAAGATGGAGACAGTAGGACAAGATGGAGACAGTAGGGCAAGATGGAGACAGTAGGGCAAGATGGAGACAGTAGGACAAGATGGAGACAGCAGGGCAAGATGGAGATAGCAGGGCAAGATGGGAACAGTAGGGCAAGATGGGAACAGTAGGGCAAGATGGAGACAGTAGGGCAAGATGGAGACAGTAGGACAAGATGGGGACAGTAGGGCAATATGGGGACAGTAGGGCAAGATGGAGACAGTAGGACAAGATGGAGACAGTAGTACAAGATGGGGACAGTAGTACAAGATGGAGACAGTAGGGCAACATGGAGACAGTAGGGCAACATGGGGACAGTAGGGCAAGGTGGGAACAGTAGGGCAAGATGGGAACAGTAGGGCAAGATGGGAACAGTAGGGCAAGATGGAGACAGTAGGGCAAGATGGGAACAGTAGGGCAAGATGGGAACAGTAGGGCAAGATGGAGACAGTAGGGCAAGATGGGGACAGTAGGACAAGATGGGGACAGTAGTACAAGATGGAGACAGTAGGGCAACATGGGGACAGTAGGGCAAGATGGAGACAGTAGGGCAAGATGGAGACAGTAGGACAAGATGGGGACAGTAGGGCAATATGGGGACAGTAGGGCAAGATGGAGACAGTAGGACAAGATGGAGACAGTAGTACAAGATGGGGACAGTAGGGCAATATGGGGACAGTAGGGCAATATGGGGACAGTAGGGCAAGATGGAGACAGTAGGGCAAGATGGAGACAGTAGGGCAAGATGGAGACAGTAGTACAAGATGGAGACAGTAGGGCAATATGGGGACAGTAGGGCAAGATGGAGACAGTAGGACAAGATGGAGACAGTAGTACAAGATGGGGACAGTAGGACAAGATGGGGACAGTAGTACAAGATGGAGACAGTAGGGCAACATGGGGACAGTAGGGCAAGGTGGGAACAGTAGGGCAAGATGGGAACAGTAGGGCAAGATGGGAACAGTAGGGCAAGATGGAGACAGTAGGGCAAGATGGGAACAGTAGGGCAAGATGGGAACAGTAGGGCAAGATGGAGACAGTAGGGCAAGATGGGGACAGTAGGACAAGATGGAGACAGCAGGGCAAGATGGAGACAGCAGGGCAAGATGGGAACAGTAGGGCAAGATGGGAACAGTAGGGCAAGATGGAGACAGTAGGGCAAGATGGAGACAGTAGGACAAGATGGGAACAGTAGGGCAAGATGGAGACAGTAGGGCAAGATGGGAACAGTAGGGCAAGATGGGAACAGTAGGGCAAGATGGAGACAGTAGGGCAAGATGGAGACAGTAGGACAAGATGGAGACAGCAGGGCAAGATGGAGACAGCAGGGCAAGATGGGAACAGTAGGGCAAGATGGGAACAGTAGGGCAAGATGGAGACAGTAGGGCAAGATGGAGACAGTAGGACAAGATGGGGACAGTAGGGCAATATGGGGACAGTAGGGCAAGATGGAGACAGTAGGGCAAGATGGAGACAGTAGGGCAAGATGGAGACAGTAGGGCAAGATGGAGACAGTAGGGCAAGATGGAGACAGTAGGGCAAGATGGAGACAGTAGGGCAAGATGGAGACAGTAGTACAAGATGGAGACAGTAGGGCAATATGGGGACAGTAGGGCAAGATGGAGACAGTAGGACAAGATGGAGACAGTAGTACAAGATGGGGACAGTAGGACAAGATGGGGACAGTAGTACAAGATGGAGACAGTAGGGCAACATGGGGACAGTAGGGCAAGATGGAGACAGTAGGGCAAGATGGAGACAGTAGGACAAGATGGGGACAGTAGGGCAATATGGGGACAGTAGGGCAAGATGGAGACAGTAGGACAAGATGGAGACAGTAGTACAAGATGGGGACAGTAGGGCAATATGGGGACAGTAGGGCAAGATGGAGACAGTAGGACAAGATGGAGACAGTAGGACAAGATGGGGACAGTAGTACAAGATGGAGACAGTAGGGCAACATGGGGACAGTAGGGCAAGATGGAGACAGTAGGGCAAGATGGAGACAGTAGGACAAGATGGAGACAGTAGTACAAGATGGAGACAGTAGGACAAGATGGAGACAGTAGGGCAAGATGGAGACAGTAGGGCAAGATGGAGACAGTAGGACAAGATGGAGACAGTAGGGCAAGATGGAGACAGTAGGGCAAGATGGGGACAGTAGGGCAAGATGGAGACAGTAGGGCAAGATGGGGACAGTAGGGCAAGATGGAGACAGTAGGGCAAGATGGGGACAGTAGGGCAAGATGGAGACAGTAGGGCAAGATGGGGACAGTAGGGCAAGATGGGGACAGTAGGGCAAGATGGGAACAGTAGGGCAAGATGGAGACAGTAGGGCAAGCTGGAGACAGTAGGGCAAGATGGAGACAGTAGGGCAAGATGGAGACAGTAGGGCAAGATGGAGACAGTAGGGCAAGATGGAGACAGTAGGGCAAGATGGAGACAGTAGGGTAAGATGGAGACAGTAGGGCAAGATGGAGACAGTAGGGCAAGATGGAGACAGTAGGGCAAGATGGAGACAGTAGGGCAAGATGGAGACAGTAGGGCAAGATGGGGACAGTAGGACAAGATGGAGACAGTAGGACAAGATGGAGACAGTAGGGCAATATGGGGACAGTAGGGCAAGATGGAGACAGTAGGGCAAGATGGGAACAGTAGGGCAAGATGGAGACAGTAGGGCAAGATGGAGACAGTAGGACAAGATGGGGACAGTAGGGCAATATGGGGACAGTAGGGCAAGATGGAGACAGTAGGGCAAGATGGAGACAGTAGGGCAAGATGGAGACAGTAGTACAAGATGGAGACAGTAGGGCAATATGGGGACAGTAGGGCAAGATGGAGACAGTAGGACAAGATGGAGACAGTAGTACAAGATGGGGACAGTAGGACAAGATGGGGACAGTAGTACAAGATGGAGACAGTAGGGCAACATGGGGACAGTAGGGCAAGATGGAGACAGTAGGGCAAGATGGAGACAGTAGGACAAGATGGGGACAGTAGGGCAATATGGGGACAGTAGGGCAAGATGGAGACAGTAGGACAAGATGGAGACAGTAGTACAAGATGGGGACAGTAGGGCAATATGGGGACAGTAGGGCAAGATGGAGACAGTAGGACAAGATGGAGACAGTAGGACAAGATGGGGACAGTAGTACAAGATGGAGACAGTAGGGCAACATGGGGACAGTAGGGCAAGATGGAGACAGTAGGGCAAGATGGAGACAGTAGGACAAGATGGAGACAGTAGTACAAGATGGAGACAGTAGGACAAGATGGAGACAGTAGGGCAAGATGGAGACAGTAGGGCAAGATGGAGACAGTAGGACAAGATGGAGACAGTAGGGCAAGATGGAGACAGTAGGGCAAGATGGGGACAGTAGGGCAAGATGGAGACAGTAGGGCAAGATGGGGACAGTAGGGCAAGATGGAGACAGTAGGGCAAGATGGGGACAGTAGGGCAAGATGGGGACAGTAGGGCAAGATGGGGACAGTAGGGCAAGATGGGAACAGTAGGGCAAGATGGAGACAGTAGGGCAAGATGGAGACAGTAGGACAAGATGGAGACAGTAGGGCAAGATGGAGACAGTAGGGCAAGATGGAGACAGTAGGACAAGATGGAGACAGTAGGGCAAGATGGAGACAGTAGGGCAAGATGGAGACAGTAGGGTAAGATGGAGACAGTAGGGCAAGATGGAGACAGTAGGACAAGATGGAGACAGTAGGACAAGATGGAGACAGTAGGGCAAGATGGAGACAGTAGGGCAAGATGGAGACAGTAGGGCAAGATGGGGACAGTAGGACAAGATGGAGACAGTAGGACAAGATGGAGACAGTAGGGCAAGATGGAGACAGTAGGGCAAGATGGAGACAGTAGGGCAAGATGGGGACAGTAGGGCAAGATGGGGACAGTAGGAAAAGATGGGGACAGTAGGGCAAGATGGGGACAGTAGGGCAAGATGGGGACAGTAGGGCAAGATGGGGACAGTAGGACAAGATGGAGACAGTAGGACAAGATGGAGACAGTAGGGCAATATGGGGACAGTAGGGCAAGATGGAGACAGTAGGACAAGATGGAGACAGTAGGACAAGATGGGGACAGTAGTACAAGATGGAGACAGTAGGGCAACATGGGGACAGTAGGGCAAGATGGAGACAGTAGGGCAAGATGGAGACAGTAGTACAAGATGGGGACAGTAGGACAAGATGGGGACAGTAGTACAAGATGGAGACAGTAGGGCAACATGGGGACAGTAGGGGCAAGATGGAGACAGTAGGGCAAGATGGAGACAGTAGGACAAGATGGGGACAGTAGGGCAATATGGGGACAGTAGGGCAAGATGGAGACAGTAGGACAAGATGGAGACAGTAGTACAAGATGGGGACAGTAGGGCAATATGGGGACAGTAGGGCAAGATGGAGACAGTAGGACAAGATGGAGACAGTAGGACAAGATGGGGACAGTAGTACAAGATGGAGACAGTAGGGCAACATGGGGACAGTAGGGCAAGATGGAGACAGTAGGGCAAGATGGAGACAGTAGGACAAGATGGAGACAGTAGGACAAGATGGAGACAGTAGGACAAGATGGAGACAGTAGGGCAAGATGGAGACAGTAGGGCAAGATGGAGACAGTAGGACAAGATGGAGACAGTAGGGCAAGATGGAGACAGTAGGGCAAGATGGGGACAGTAGGGCAAGATGGAGACAGTAGGGCAAGATGGGGACAGTAGGGCAAGATGGAGACAGTAGGGCAAGATGGGGACAGTAGGGCAAGATGGGGACAGTAGGGCAAGATGGGAACAGTAGGGCAAGATGGAGACAGTAGGGCAAGATGGAGACAGTAGGACAAGATGGAGACAGTAGGGCAAGATGGAGACAGTAGGGCAAGATGGAGACAGTAGGGCAAGATGGAGACAGTAGGGCAAGATGGAGACAGTAGTACAAGATGGAGACAGTAGGACAAGATGGGGACAGTAGTACAAGATGGAGACAGTAGGGCAACATGGGGACAGTAGGGCAAGATGGAGACAGTAGGGCAAGATGGAGACAGTAGGACAAGATGGAGACAGTAGTACAAGATGGAGACAGTAGGACAAGATGGAGACAGTAGGGCAAGATGGAGACAGTAGGGCAAGATGGAGACAGTAGGACAAGATGGAGACAGTAGGGCAAGATGGAGACAGTAGGGCAAGATGGGGACAGTAGGGCAAGATGGAGACAGTAGGGCAAGATGGGGACAGTAGGGCAAGATGGAGACAGTAGGGCAAGATGGGGACAGTAGGGCAAGATGGAGACAGTAGGGCAAGATGGGGACAGTAGGGCAAGATGGGGACAGTAGGGCAAGATGGGAACAGTAGGGCAAGATGGAGACAGTAGGGCAAGATGGAGACAGTAGGGGCAAGATGGAGACAGTAGGGCAAGATGGAGACAGTAGGGCAAGATGGAGACAGTAGGGCAAGATGGAGACAGTAGGGCAAGATGGAGACAGTAGGGCAAGATGGAGACAGTAGGGCAAGATGGAGACAGTAGGGCAAGATGGAGACAGTAGGGCAAGATGGAGACAGTAGGACAAGATGGAGACAGTAGGGCAAGATGGAGACAGTAGGGCAAGATGGAGACAGTAGGGCAAGATGGGGACAGTAGGACAAGATGGAGACAGTAGGACAAGATGGAGACAGTAGGGCAATATGGGGACAGTAGGGCAAGATGGAGACAGTAGGGCAAGATGGGAACAGTAGGGCAAGATGGAGACAGTAGGGCAAGATGGAGACAGTAGGACAAGATGGGGACAGTAGGGCAATATGGGGACAGTAGGGCAAGATGGAGACAGTAGGGGCAAGATGGAGACAGTAGGGCAAGATGGAGACAGTAGTACAAGATGGAGACAGTAGGGCAATATGGGACAGTAGGGCAAGATGGAGACAGTAGGACAAGATGGAGACAGTAGTACAAGATGGGGACAGTAGGACAAGATGGGGACAGTAGTACAAGATGGAGACAGTAGGGCAACATGGGGACAGTAGGGCAAGATGGAGACAGTAGGGCAAGATGGAGACAGTAGGACAAGATGGGGACAGTAGGGCAATATGGGGACAGTAGGGCAAGATGGAGACAGTAGGACAAGATGGAGACAGTAGTACAAGATGGGGACAGTAGGGCAATATGGGGACAGTAGGGCAAGATGGAGACAGTAGGACAAGATGGAGACAGTAGGACAAGATGGGGACAGTAGTACAAGATGGAGACAGTAGGGCAACATGGGGACAGTAGGGCAAGATGGAGACAGTAGGGCAAGATGGAGACAGTAGGACAAGATGGAGACAGTAGGACAAGATGGAGACAGTAGGACAAGATGGAGACAGTAGGGCAAGATGGAGACAGTAGGGCAAGATGGAGACAGTAGGACAAGATGGAGACAGTAGGGCAAGATGGAGACAGTAGGGCAAGATGGGGACAGTAGGGCAAGATGGAGACAGTAGGGCAAGATGGGGACAGTAGGGCAAGATGGAGACAGTAGGGCAAGATGGGGACAGTAGGGCAAGATGGGGACAGTAGGGCAAGATGGGGACAGTAGGGCAAGATGGAGACAGTAGGGCAAGATGGAGACAGTAGGACAAGATGGAGACAGTAGGGCAAGATGGAGACAGTAGGGCAAGATGGAGACAGTAGGGCAAGATGGAGACAGTAGGGCAAGATGGAGACAGTAGGGCAAGATGGAGACAGTAGGGCAAGATGGAGACAGTAGGGCAAGATGGAGACAGTAGGACAAGATGGAGACAGTAGGGCAAGATGGAGACAGTAGGGCAAGATGGAGACAGTAGGGCAAGATGGAGACAGTAGGGCAAGATGGGGACAGTAGGACAAGATGGAGACAGTAGGACAAGATGGAGACAGTAGGGCAAGATGGAGACAGTAGGGCAAGATGGAGACAGTAGGGCAAGATGGGGACAGTAGGGCAAGATGGGGACAGTAGGGCAAGATGGGGACAGTAGGGCAAGATGGAGACAGTAGGGCAAGATGGAGACAGTAGGGCAAGATGGGGACAGTAGGGCAAGATGGGGACAGTAGGGAAAGATGGGGACAGTAAGTGTTAGGATGGGAAGTGAGAACAGTATATAAATGATTAGGAGAAGGGGTAAATATTTGCCAGGGAATACAGTAATTAATATCAGAACCCAAAATGACTATAAATCCTGCCCCTTTGCTGTTCATACCCGGCGCATTACTGTGCTGCTACCAGCAGGGGGCACTGGGCTCCGGCACATACAGTTGCACCAACTCGCCACTTGTTTTTCTGTAAATTGAAAATATAAAACTAACTGACATGGGGGGGCAGGGTTTCACTGGTATTTCCCCTATGGGTACAATCCCACCTACACTAGATTGTAAGCTCTTTAGGGCACTTACCTATTAACATATCAAAGCACAAGTCTAATTCATTGTAATTGCCCTGTTGGTGGGTTGTTAGTAAATTCTATCCTTTCTATTTGTGTCTCTCTCTATCTCTCTATCTATCATCTATCCATTAATCTACCTTGTCTATCTATCTATCTTATCTATCTATCTATCTATCTATCATCTATCTTATCTATCTATCATCTATCTATCTTATCTATCTATCATCTATCTATCTATCATCTATCTATCTATCTATCTATCTATCTATGTATCTATCTATCTATCTATCTATCTATCTATCTTATCTATCTATCATCTATCTATCTATCTATCATCTATCTATCATCTATCTATCTATCTATCTATCTATCTTATCTATCTATCATCTATCTATCTATCATCTATCTATCTATCATCTATCTATCTATCTATCTATCTATCTATGTATGTATGTATGTATCTATCTATCTATCTATGTATCTATCTATCTATGTATCTATCTATATATCTATCTATCCATTAATCTACCTTGTCTATCTATCAATCAATCAATCAATCTATCTATGTATCTATCATCTATCTATCTATCTATCTATGTATGTATCTATCTATCTATCTATCTATCTATCTATCTATCTATGTATCTATCTATATATCTATCTATCATCTCTCTCTATCTATCTATCTATCTATCTATCTATGTATCTATCTATCATCTATCTATGTATCTATCTATCTATCTATTTATCTATCTATCTATCATCTATCTATCTATCTATCTATCTATCAATCATCTATCTATCTATCTATCTATCATCTATCATCTATCTATCTATCTATCTATCTATCTTATCTATCTATCATCTATCTATCTATCTATCATCTATCTATCTATCTATCATCTATCTATCTCTCTATCTATCTATGTATCTATCTATCTATCTATCTATCTATGTATCTATCTATGTATCTATCTATCTATCTATCTATCTATCTATCTATCTATCTATCTATCTATCTATCTATCTATCTTATCTATCTATCATCTATCTATCTATCTATCTATCTATCTATGTATCTATCTATCTATCTATCTATCTATCTATGTATCTATCTATGTATCTATCTATCTATCTATCTATCTTATCTATCTATCATCTATCTATCTATCATCTATCTATCTATCTATCATCTATCTATGTATCTATCTATGTATCTATCTATCTATCTATCTATCATCTCTCTCTCTATCTATCTATCTATCTATCTGTGTATCTATGTATCTCTCTCTCTATCTATGTATCTATGTATCTATCTATCTATCTATCTATCATCTATCTATGTATCTATCTATCTATTTATCTATCTATGTATCTATCTATCTATGTATCTATCTATCTCTCTCTCTATCTATGTATCTATCTATCTATGTATCATGTATCTATGTATCTATGTATCTATGTATCTATCCATCTATCCATCTATCCATCTATCTGTCTGTCTATCTATCTATCTATCTATCTATCTATCTATCTATTTATCTATCTATGTATCTATCTATGTATCTATCTATCTATGTATCTATCTATGTATCTATCGGAAGGTTCATATAAACAGGCTGCGGGCGCCGTACGGGAGTCACTGCACCCAAGGGGAAGGAATCAAGAATTTCTACAAGGATATTTACGGAGCCGGATACACCAGGGAGGTGAGTTGCGACTCAGTATATACAGTATATATATATATACAGCTCTTGGCTATTAGAAATGGCTAATAAAGGGGAACCCCAATGGGCAGTACCAATACGATGCAGCACAAGCCAGTATCCCTGCTGTTGATTGGCTCGTGCTACATAGTTTCAGGAGTCAGACCCAGCAGTGTGTTCCTCCTGTATTTGCAGGCCTGTAAGCGCACGTGTGCCCAGCAGAGCATCATGGATAACTGCGGCTGCACCCACTGGGAGTTTGCCTTTCCCAAGGAGGGGAATTACCCCAAGTGCAACGTGAGCAATGCGGCCATACGTGAGTCTCCCTCCATACGGGGCATCGGGAAACCGTGGGCACCAGTGCAGTCACTGTGTATCGGAACTGCCCCCCCCTTACACCTGGGGTCACCTCCGCACCCCCACACACTGACCCCACACCCTGCAGGGCTAGTTAGTCATTTATATGGCTACACATACGTCAGTACAGGCTGCACGGCTGCACATACGTCGGTACAGGCTGCACGGCTGCACATACGTCGGTACAGGCTGCACGGCTGCACATACGTCAGTACAGGCTGCACGGCTGCACATACGTCGGTACAGGCTGCACGGCTGCACATACGTCGGTACAGGCTGCACGGCTGCACATACGTCGGTACAGGCTGCACATACGTCGGTACAGGCTGCACGGCTGCACATACGTCGGTACAGACTGCACGGCTGCACATACGTCGGTACAGGCTGCACATACGTCGGTACAGGCTGCACGGCTGCACATACGTCGGTACAGACTGCACGGCTGCACATACGTCGGTACAGGTTGCACGGCTGCACATACGTCGGTACAGGCTGCACGGCTGCACATACGTCGGTACAGGCTGCACGGCTGCACATACGTCGGTACAGGCTGCACGGCTGCACATACGTCGGTACAGGCTGCACGGCTGCACATACGTCGGTACAGGCTGCACGGCTGCACATACGTCGGTACAGGCTGCACGGCTGCACATACGTCGGTACAGGCTGCACGGCTGCACATACGTCGGTACAGGCTGCACGGCTGCACATACGTCGGTACAGGCTGCACGGCTGCACATACGTCGGTACAGGTTGCACGGCTGCACATACGTCGGTATAGGTTGCACGGCTGCACATACATCGGTACAGGCTGCACATACGTCGGTACAGGCTGCACGGCTGCACATACGTCGGTATAGGTTGCACGGCTGCACATACGTCGGTACAGGCTGCACGGCTGCACATACATCGGTACAGACTGCACGGCTGCACATACGTCGGTACAGGCTGCACGGCTGCACATACATCGGTACAGGCTGCACGGCTGCACATACATCAGTACAGGCTGCACGGCTGCACATACATCAGTACAGGCTGCACGGCTGCACATACGTCGGTACAGGCTGCACGGCTGCACATACGTCGGTACAGGCTGCAGCATGCAAGTAAATGAGTAGCTAACTAGCCCTTCAGGCTGTGGATCTAATACATGGGGGGCTATTAGAGGGGGGAGGTACCAGCCCTACTTATACCCCTTTATTCCCTGCTCTGTCCAACTGTAGGCGACTGCGTGAAACTATACGAGTTTAAATTCGCACACGATGAGTTAAACTGCCATTGCCCCCTGCAGTGCAGGTAAGTACCCCCCCCCCCCCACTCTCTGTCTCTCCCTCTTCCCCCCCCCTCTCTCTCTCTCTCTATTTCTCTTGCTCTCTCTCACTTACTCTCCCTCTCTCTTGTACTCTCCTTCTCTCTCTCTCTCTCTCTCTCTCTATTTCTCTCCCTCTCTTTCACTTACTCTCCCGCTCTCTTGTACTCTCCTTCTCTCTCTCTCTCTATTTCTCTACCTCTCTCTCCCTTACTCTCCCTCTCTCTCGCTTACTCTCCCTCTCTCTTGTACTCTCCTTCTCTCTCTCTCTCTATTTCTCTCCCTCTCTCTCACTTACTCTCCCTCTCTCTTGTACTCTCCTTCTCTCTCTCTCTCTCTCTATTTCTCTCCCTCTCTCTCGCTTACTCTCCCTCTCTCTTGTACTCTCCTTCTCTCTCTCTATTTCTCTACCTCTCTCTCCCTTACTCTCCCTCTCTCTCGCTTACTCTCCCTCTCTCTTGTACTCTCCTTCTCTCTCTCTCTCTATTTCTCTCCCTCTCTCTCACTTACTCTCCCTCTCTCTTGTACTCTCCTTCTCTCTCTCTCTCTCTATTTCTCTCCCTCTCTCTCACTTACTCTCCCTCTCTCTTGTACTCTCCTTCTCTCTCTCTCTCTCTCTATTTCTCTACCTCTCTCTCCCTTACTCTCCCTCTCTCTCGCTTACTCTCCCTCTCTCTTGTACTCTCCTTCTCTCTCTCTCTCTATTTCTCTCCCTCTCTCTCACTTACTCTCCCTCTCTCTCGCTTACTCTCCCTCTCTCTTGTACTCTCCTTCTCTCTCTCTCTCTATTTCTCTCCCTCTCTCTCACTTACTCTCCCTCTCTCTTGTACTCTCCTTCTCTCTCTCTCTCTCTATTTCTCTCCCTCTCTCTCACTTACTCTCCCTCTCTCTTGTACTCTCCTTCTCTCTCTCTCTCTCTCTATTTCTCTACCTCTCTCTCCCTTACTCTCCCTCTCTCTCGCTTACTCTCCCTCTCTCTTGTACTCTCCTTCTCTCTCTCTCTCTATTTCTCTCCCTCTCTCTCACTTACTCTCCCTCTCTCTCGCTTACTCTCCCTCTCTCTTGTACTCTCCTTCTCTCTCTCTCTCTATTTCTCTCCCTCTCTCTCACTTACTCTCCCTCTCTCTTGTACTCTCCTTCTCTCTCTCTCTCTCTATTTCTCTCCCTCTCTCTCACTTACTCTCCCTCTCTCTTGTACTCTCCTTCTCTCTCTCTCTCTCTCTATTTCTCTACCTCTCTCTCCCTTACTCTCCCTCTCTCTCGCTTACTCTCCCTCTCTCTTGTACTCTCCTTCTCTCTCTCTCTCTATTTCTCTCCCTCTCTCTCACTTACTCTCCCTCTCTCTTGTACTCTCCTTCTCTCTCTCTCTCTCTATTTCTCTCCCTCTCTCTCGCCTACTCTCCCTCTCACTTGTACTCTCCTTCTCTCTCTCTCTCTATTTCTCTCCCTCTCTCTCACTTACTCTCCCTCTCTCTTGTACTCTCCTTCTCTCTCTCTCTCTATTTCTCTCCCTCTCTCTCACTTACTCTCCCTCTCTCTTGTACTCTCCTTCTCTCTCTCTCTCTCTCTCTCTCTCTATTCCTCTCCCTTACTCTCCCTCTCTCTTGTACTCTCCTTCTCTCTCTCTCTCTCTCTCTCTCTATTTCTCTCCCTTACTCTCCCTCTCTCTTGTACTCTCCTTCTCTCTCTCTCTCTCTCTCTCTCTATTTCTCTCCCTCTCTCTCGCTTACTCTCCCTCTCTCTTGTACTCTCCTTCTCTCTCTCTCAAATCAAACCAAATGAGCTTTATTGGCCAGACCAAATACATTTAACATTGTCCAAGCAGGTAGAGGGTGTAATGGGTGGGGTTAGGGGGTCAGTATATGGGAATTGGGGGGGGTTAAGGAGTGAGATTATGGGGTCTCTCTCTCTCTTGGGACCCCTGGGTTCTACATCATTAGGTGCTGGGTGTCCTTTGATCATTACATGGGTATTGGCCAGTAACGATTAGAGAGAGTGACATGTGAAGTCAAACAGGGCTCGGTCTCCTAAGCAAAGTTCAGACAAAGCAGGACACTGAGCCGGACTGTTTCCTATATAAACGGGACCGGCAGGGTCACTGCTGTTTGTGTAAATGTTGGTACCCGACTCAATAAAGGGGTTGTTCAAAGTTTTAAACTTTTAGTCTGATGCAGAGAGTGATATTGCAGTTGGTCTTCATTTATTATTATAAATGGGCTTTAAATGATTTAGCTTTTTCTTCAGCAGCTCTCCAGTTTGGCATTTCAGCAGTTATCTGGTTACTAGGATCTAACTTACCATAGCAACCAGGGAGTGGTCTGGAATATGAATAGGGGAGGGGCTGAATAGAAAGATAAGGAATAAAAAGTAACAATAACTATAAAACTGGAGCCTCACAGAGCAATAGGGTTTGGCTGCCGGGGTCAGTTATCCTGTTGCTAGGGCTCCAATTACCTTAGCAACCAAGGAGGGGTTTGAATGAGAGACAGGTATATGAATAGGGGAGGGGCTGAATAGAAAGATAAGGAATAAAAAGTAACTAACAATAAAACTGGAGCCTCACAGAGCAATAGGGTTTGGCTGCTGGGGTCAGTTATCCTGTTGCTAGGGTCCAAATTACCTTAGTAACCAGGATGTGCTTTGAATAAGAGACTGAAATATGAATAGAAAGATAAGGAATAAAAAGTAACAATAACAATAAAACTGGAGCCTCACAGAGCAATAGGGTTTGGCTGCCGGGGTCAGTTATCCTGTTGCTAGGGCTCAAATTACCTTAGCAACCAGGGAGTGGTCTGGAATATGAATAGGGAAGGGGCTGAATAGAAAGATAAGGAATAAAAAGTAACAATAACAATAAAACTGGAGCCTCACAGAGCAGTAGGGTTTGGCTGCCGGGGTCAGTGACCCCCATTTGAAAGCTGCAAAGATGTAGGCAAATAATTCAATAACTATAATGAAGACCAATTGAAAAGTTGCTTAGAATGTATTATTCTATAACATACTAAAAGTTAATTTAAAGTTGGAGCGCCCCTTTATATGCCTAGCAGCCCCTGCCCCACAGAGCTTACAGTCTAAGTAGGATGTATCAGTATATAGCAATGTATTCTCCCTGTAACTCAGGGGCACGAGACAAGGAAGTGTTTATTTCCCCTGAGCCAGGAAACCAGTCTGCGGCCTCGGGATCACATGACGTGCCTGGCCCCTGACCAACATCATTATCCCCCCCCCCCCCCCGGGGCAGGCGAAAATATATATTTTCCAGCCTTTCAGTCACATGTAGGCACAGAGAACATCAGCGTTGTTACCTGCCCTGAACCACGGCCAATGTTAATGTTTTAGAGAAAAATTTCCATTGGTCGTCATTTTTTATGATTTGCCTTCTTTGTCTGATTCTTTAAAGGGGATGGTTGTAGGGAGTGTGTAATGGTCACCATTGGGTTAACTTTTACTATGATGTAGAGAGGGATATTCTGAGACAATTTGCAATTGGTCTTCATTTTTTATTATTTGTAGTTTTGTAATGATTTCCACATTTTGTTCAGCAGCGCTTAATTTGGAATTTCAAAAGTTATCTGGTTGCTAGGGTGCAAATTACCTTAGCAACCAGGCATCTGTTTGACTGAGAGGATGATATATTTATAGGGGAGGCCCCCTATTTTGTTCAGCAGCGCTTAATTTGGAATTTCAGCAGTTATCTGGTTGCTAGGGTGCAAATTACCTTAGCAACCAGGCATCTGTTTGACTGAGAGGCTGATATATTTATAGGGGAGGCCCCCTATTTTGTTCAGCAGCGCTTAATTTGGAATTTCAAAAGTTATCTGGTTGCTAGGGTGCAAATTACCTTAGCAACCAGGCATCTGTTTGACTGAGAGGCTGATATATTTATAGGGGAGGCCCCCTATTTTGTTCAGCAGCGCTTAATTTGGAATTTCAGCAGTTATCTGGTTGCTAGGGTGCAAATTACCTTAGCAACCAGGCATCTGTTTGACTGAGAGGCTGATATATTTATAGGGGAGGCCCTAAACAGAAAGAGAAGTAATAAAAAGTAACAATAACAATAAAATGAGAGCGTTAGAGAGCGACTGCTATTTGGTTGCCGGGGTCAGCGACCCCCATTTGAAAGCTGGAAGAAGAAGGCAAATAATTTAAAAACTATCAAAAACAAATAATGAAGACCAATTGAAACGTTGCTGGCCATTCTATGACATACTAAAAGTTAACTGAAAGGTGAACCGCCCCTTTAAAGATTCCTAATGGGGGGTCAGGGACCCCAGAAACCCCCAAAACCCAACCTACTGCTTTTTGAGGCTAAAATGTTGTTGTTATTGTAATATTTTATAACTTAACTGTCAATTCAGGCTTCTCCTATTCATACTCCAGTCTCTCATTGACACCACTACTTAAGTTGCTAGGAAAACTGGGCCCCTAGTAACCGAAATATAAAATAATATAAAGATTTCAAATGGGGGGGTCACTGACCCCAGAAACCCGCAAAAACCTACCTACTGCTCTTTGAAGCTAAAATGTTATTATTATTGTTTTCTCCTATTCATATTCCAGTCTCTCATTGACACCACTGCTTGGTTGCTAGGAAAACTGGGCCCCTAGTAACCAAAATCTAATATAATATAAAGGTGAACAGCCCCTTTAACCCCTCGTCCACCGGTGTCATTAACCAATGGTTGTTCTTTCCTCCAGCGAAGACCTGTATGAATTAACTGTGTCTGGATCCCAATGGCCGTCCACTGCGTTTATTGTAAGTAAACAAGATGGCGCCTTGTTCAGCCCACTATACCCTCGGGCCCCTACGTGCTATACTAGAGTCCTGCATTTTTTTTAGCCCTGCCTACTTCTGATGATGTCACTTCCAGTTTGCAGCAACAGCACTTCCTGTTTAATAGTTGTCAGTGGGGGTTGCACATCAGGTTGCGGGTCGGGTAGTGGGTCCAAACAGCTATTGATGTTGGTGTGGGGCTCGCAGGTCGGGTTCCGGGTCTTATCTCTATTTCTGTTTAATAGTGGTCAATGGGTTGCGGATAAGGCAGTTGTGGGTCGGGTAGTGGGTCCAAGTGGGTAGAATTGTGGGTCTGGGTCACAGGGTGTGGACCGTGGGTCCGGTTCAGGTTTGGTTCTGGGCAGGACTCTATATTGTGAACCAATGATGAGTTAAGCGTTGGGACAGTAGTGTAATGGATTGTCTTGGGTAGTGGGTCCAAGTGGGTAGAAATGTGGGTCTGGGTCACGGTGTGTGGGCCGTGGGTCTGGGTCGGGTTTCGGATATTGGTTCTGAGCAGGACTCTATATTGTGAGTCAATGATGAGTTAAGCGTTGGGACAGTAGTGTAATGAATTGTCTTGGGTAGTGGGTCCAAGTGGGTAGAAATGTGGGTCTGGGTCACGGGGTGTGGGCCGTGGGTCTGGTTTTGGTATTGGTTCTGAGCAGGACTCTACTCTACGAGCAGGACTCTACATTGTGAGCCAATGATGAGTTAAGCGTTGGGACAGTAGTGTAATGGGTTGTCTTGGGTAGTGGGTCCAAGTGGGTAGAATTGTGGGTCTGGGTCACAGTGTGTGGGTTGTGGGTCCGGGTCAGGTTTCGGATATTGGTTCTGAGCAGGACTCTACTCTAGAAGCAGGACTCTATATTGTGAGTCAATTAAGTTAAGCGTTGGGACAGTAGTGTAATGGATTGTCTTGGGTTTGTTTACATTTGCTCAAATTTAAGTTTATTGTCAATGGAATCCATACTGCGTCCAACAGGCCTGGAAATAAACAGCTATTATATCACCTTTTGCTTTCAGGAGAATTTCTCGCGGGAGCTGAAGGAGATGGGGGGCCAGATGAGGGACATTGCCGATAGTCCCTCTATGATCAGGTGAGGAGCATACCAACTGCCCTGGCTGGAATCAAACCCAGGACCCCCGCTGTGGGCCAATGTGACCTATGGCTAAAGGTATTTGTGCTCCTTCTCCTTCAGGGACAACTTTGTCAAAGTCGTGGTCTACTTCAAGCAGCTCAACTTCGAACTGATAGAGGAAGAACCTTCCATGACGGTAAGTTGGATTCATGGAATGTTCCAGTTGCATCTCCTGATTGGGCCAAATGCCATTTCTCTTCACCCCTATTGGACGGTTCAAGGACCAGTCACATTGCTTCTTACTTTTTTCTCTCACTCCAGGAAATCAACCTGATCTCCAACATGGGGGGCCTCGTTGGGCTGTGGGTGGGCTTCTCAGTCTGCACGCTGGCGGAGTTCTTCGAACTGTTCTTAGACGTCCTGTTTTACTTCGTCCAACGCTGCTTAAAAATGGCGGCCAGAGAGGGCTACGCAAATCCGTACGCCCAGAGGCCGAGCCCCATCTACCAACGCAAAACCACAAACATCTAGAGTAGACCACTGAGCTAGCGTTTCTTCGCTATGAAGGAGACACGGCTGAGAGGAGTAGAAATGGAGGCGGGCCAATGGCACGTGTAGGCGGTACCTTGCCTGGCGCTCTAGAACCCTTGTGGCACCCAGGCCACGTGCCCCCCTTGCCTTGTTCAAACAAAACTGTTAGTGACTTTATAGCAACATCGTGTTGGTCTTTAGGAAGAAATAGGCCAAAATATTCTCAAAAAATTCTCAAAAAATTCTCAGAAATTCTCAAAATATTCTCAGAAATTCTCAAAATATCCTCGAGGCTTAGAACTCTGTAGGTTGTAAAGATTAATGTTGTTTCCAGCAGCCTGTGGGTTAAATGGACCGCTCTGGGTTGGGGTAGGATATGTAAGCAATGTTGCTAGGAAACGGGTCAGAATTCCATATTTTGACTCAAGAAGGGGCGTGGCTACTCAGGATCAGGGATGAGCGAATCTGTCCTGTTGCGCCAAAAATTTGGCGAAACTGCTGAAAATTTCGTCAACTGGTGAAAATTTAGCAAATTGCGGCTACCGTGACTTGTTTGACCCGTCCGCGATTTATTTGACGGAACCGTTTTGACGCAACCAGGACTTTTTTTCTACACAACTTACGTAACACGACCGTTACTTTTTTTTAATGCAACTTATTTACGTGACCGTGACTTTTTGTTGATGCGACTTATTTACACACCGTGACTTTTTGTTGACGCAACTTATTTACACACCGTGACTTTTTGTTGACGCAACTTATTTACACACCGTGACTTTTTGTTGACGCAACTTATTTACGCGATCGTGACTTTTTGTTGACGCAACTTATTTACGTGACCGTGACTTTTTGTTGACGCGACCGTGACTTTTTTTGATGCGACTTATTTACGTGACTTTTTTTGACGCAACTTATTTACGTGACTTTTTTTGACGTGACTTATTTACATGACAGTGACTTTTTCTGACGCAACTTATTTACGTGACTTTTTTTGACGCAACTTATTTACGTGACCGTGACTTTTTTTGTCGCGACTTATTTATGTGACCGTGACTTTTTTTGTCGCGACTTATTTACGTGACCGTGACTTTTTTTGACGCAACTTATTTACGTGACCGTGACTTTTTGTTGATGCGACTTATTTACACACCATGACTTTTTGTTGATGCAACTTATTTACGCGATCGTGACTTTTTGTTGACGCAACTTATTTACGTGACCGTGACTTTTTTTGACGCAACTTATTTACGTGACCGTGACTTTTTGTTGATGCGACTTATTTACACACCGTGACTTTTTGTTGACGCAACTTATTTACACACCGTGACTTTTTGTTGACGCAACTTATTTACGCGATCGTGACTTTTTGTTGACGCAACTTATTTACGTGACCGTGACTTTTTATTGACGCGACCGTGACTTTTTTTGATGCGACTTATTTACGTGACTTTTTTTGACGCAACTTATTTACGTGACTTTTTTTGACGTGACTTATTTACATGACAGTGACTTTTTCTGACGCAACTTATTTACGTGACTTTTTTTGACGCAACTTATTTATGTGACCGTGACTTTTTTTGTCGCGACTTATTTACGTGACCGTGACTTTTTGTTGACGCAACTTATTTACGCGATCGTGACTTTTTGTTGACGCAACTTATTTACGTGACCGTGACTTTTTTTGACGCAACTTATTTACGTGACCGTGACTTTTTGTTGATGCGACTTATTTACACACCATGACTTTTTGTTGACGCAACTTATTTACGCGATCGTGACTTTTTGTTGACGCAACTTATTTACGTGACCGTGACTTTTTGTTGACGCAACTTATTTACGTGACCGTGACTTTTTATTGACGCGACCGTGACTTTTTTTGATGCGACTTATTTACGTGACTTTTTTTGACGTGACTTATTTACATGACAGTGACTTTTTCTGACGCAACTTATTTACGTGACTTTTTTTGACGCAACTTATTTATGTGACCGTGACTTTTTTTGTCGCGACTTATTTACGTGACTGTGACTTTTTGTTGACGCGACTTATTTACACGACCTTGACTTTTTGTTGACGCAACTTATTTACGCGATCGTGACTTTTTGTTGACGCAACTTATTTATGTGACCGTGACTTTTTGTTGACGCGACCGTGACTTTTTTTGATGCGACTTATTTACGTGACTTTTTTTGACGCAACTTATTTACGTGACTTTTTTTGACGTGACTTATTTACATGACAGTGACTTTTTCTGACGCAACTTATTTACGTGACTTTTTTGACGCAACTTATTTATGTGACCGTGACTTTTTTTGTCGCGACTTATTTATGTGACTGTGACTTTTTGTTGACGCGACTTATTTACACGACCGTGACTTTTTTTGACGCAACTTATTTACGTGACCGTGACTTTTTGTTGATGCGACTTATTTACACACCATGACTTTTTGTTGATGCAACTTATTTACGCGATCGTGACTTTTTGTTGACGCAACTTATTTACGTGACCGTGACTTTTTTTGACGCAACTTATTTACGTGACCGTGACTTTTTGTTGATGCGACTTATTTACACACCGTGACTTTTTGTTGACGCAACTTATTTACACACCGTGACTTTTTGTTGACGCAACTTATTTACGCGATCGTGACTTTTTGTTGACGCAACTTATTTACGTGACCGTGACTTTTTATTGACGCGACCGTGACTTTTTTTGATGCGACTTATTTACGTGACTTTTTTTGACGCAACTTATTTACGTGACTTTTTTTGACGTGACTTATTTACATGACAGTGACTTTTTCTGACGCAACTTATTTACGTGACTTTTTTTGACGCAACTTATTTATGTGACCGTGACTTTTTTTGTCGCGACTTATTTACGTGACCGTGACTTTTTGTTGACGCAACTTATTTACGCGATCGTGACTTTTTGTTGACGCAACTTATTTACGTGACCGTGACTTTTTTTGACGCAACTTATTTACGTGACCGTGACTTTTTGTTGATGCGACTTATTTACACACCATGACTTTTTGTTGACGCAACTTATTTACGCGATCGTGACTTTTTGTTGATGCAACTTATTTACGTGACCGTGACTTTTTGTTGACGCAACTTATTTACGTGACCGTGACTTTTTATTGACGCGACCGTGACTTTTTTTGATGCGACTTATTTACGTGAGTTTTTTTGACGTGACTTATTTACATGACAGTGACTTTTTCTGACGCAACTTATTTACGTGACTTTTTTTGACGCAACTTATTTATGTGACCGTGACTTTTTTTGTCGCGACTTATTTACGTGACTGTGACTTTTTGTTGACGCGACTTATTTACACGACCTTGACTTTTTGTTGACGCAACTTATTTACGCGATCGTGACTTTTTGTTGACGCAACTTATTTATGTGACCGTGACTTTTTGTTGACGCGACCGTGACTTTTTTTGATGCGACTTATTTACGTGACTTTTTTTGACGCAACTTATTTACGTGACTTTTTTTGACGTGACTTATTTACATGACAGTGACTTTTTCTGACGCAACTTATTTACGTGACTTTTTTGACGCAACTTATTTATGTGACCGTGACTTTTTTTGTCGCGACTTATTTATGTGACTGTGACTTTTTGTTGACGCGACTTATTTACACGACCTTGACTTTTTGTTGACGCAACTTATTTACGCGATCGTGACTTTTTGTTGACGCAACTTATTTATGTGACCGTGACTTTTTGTTGACGCGACCGTGACTTTTTTTGATGCGACTTATTTATGTGACCGTGACTTTTTTTGTCGCGACTTATTTACGTGACATTGACTTTTTGTCGACGCGACTTATTTACACGACCTTGACTTTTTGTTGACGCAACTTATTTACGCGATCGTGACTTTTTGTTGACGCAACTTATTTACGCGATCGTGACTTTTTGTTGACGCAACTTATTTACGCGATCGTGACTTTTTGTTGACGCAACTTATTTATGTGACGTGACTTTTTGTTGACGCGACCGTGACTTTTTTTTGATGCGACTTATTTACGTGACTTTTTTTGATGCGACTTATTTACGTGACTTTTTTTGACGCAACTTATTTATGTGACCGTGACTTTTTTTGTCGCGACTTATTTACACGACCTTGACTTTTTGTTGACGCAACTTATTTACACGATCGTGACTTTTTGTTGACGCAACTTATTTATGTGACCGTGACTTTTTGTTGACGCGACCGTGACTTTTTTTGACGCTACTTATTTATGTGACCGTGACTTTTTTTGACGCTACTTATTTATGTGATCGTGACTTTTTTGACGCTACTTATTTACGTGACCGTGACTTTTTTTGACGCTACTTATTTACCTGACCGTGACTTTTTTTGACGCTACTTATTTATGTGACCGTGACTTTTTTGACGCTACTTATTTACGTGACTGTGACTTTTTTTGACGCTACTTATTTACGTGACCGTGACTTTTTTTTAAGCAACCATGACTTTTTTTGTTGCAACTTATTTATGTGACTTTTTTGTTGCAACTTCTTTAGCATGACTGCGACTGCGACTTTTTCCTCAATCACAGCGAGTCCGTACCTGCCGAAGGATTCCGCTCATCGCCACTCAGGACACAATGGGAAGACTGTACCAAACACACACATGGGGGGGGCCCAGTGAGTTCCTCACAACCTCCCTATTCTCTGCCCTGTGGGAACATCAAGTGCCTGATTGTATAGACAATTCCCAACCTCTGCTGTGTACAGACCGTTGACAGGTGGGGGTTACGATTCCAGGTTTCCCCAATGTCGTGTCGATGCTATTTTGTGTTTGTTTAGGCTCAATAATAAAGTGTGGTTTGAAAAAAAAAAAAAAAATCTTTTTTGGGGGGCTCAAGATTTATTCCTGATTCGACTCGGTTTATATTATGGGCAATTCTAAGCAACTTTTCAATTGGTCTTCATTATTTATTTGTTATGGCTTTTTTAATTATTTGCCTTCTTTAAACTCCTTGCAGCTTTCCAATGGGGGTCACTGACCCCGGCAGCCAAACCCTATTGCTCTGTGAGGCTCCAGTTTTATTGTTATTGTTACTTTTTATTCCTTATCTTTCTATTCAGCCCCTCCCCTATTCATATATCAGTCTCTCATTCAAACCCCTCCCTGGTTGCTAAGGTAATTTGAGCCCTAGCAACAGGATAACTGCCCCCAGCAGCCAAAACCTATTGCTCTGTGAGGCTCCAGTTTTATTGTTATTGTTACTTTTTATTCCTTATCTTTCTATTCAGCCCCTCTCCTATTCATTTACCAGTCTCTCATTCAAACCACTCCCTGGTTGCTAAGGTAATATGGACCCCAGCAACCAGATAAAAATCAAAAAACGAAGACCAGTTGAAAAGTTGCTAAGCCTTACTTGTTCTATAACATACTAAAAGTTAATCTGAAGGTGAACCTCCCATTTAATAGTTAAAAAGTAGAATCTGAAATATGATAGAAATGTTATTTACCACATAAATAGCCAAAAAGTAGCCAGAACTTGTGTTGCGCAATCCCAGGCTCAGATTTCTGCATGGAGTCAAGGAAGTTAAACCGGTTTATGTTTTGGAAGAAACCACCTGATCCCCCAGCGCCCCCCCCCCCCGGGGCACGTGATTGGTCAGAAGAAAACAGGTTCTGTTCTCTGAGCAAGTCGTGTTGATCTTGGCAGGAAAATGGCCGCCAAACTGAGCACCTAATGTACCCGGGTTATTCCAGGTGCCTCGGCCGCAGTGGCACCTTACAGCCCCCCTGGCATTCCCAGTACCCAGAGGCACAAACAGCCCCCCCCCCAGCCCAATAAATAGTGACTGTCTGTGGCACCTTACAGCCCCCCTGGCATTCCCAGTACCCAGAGGCACAAACAACCCCCCCGCCCAATAAATAGTGACTGTCTGTGGCACCTTACAGGCCCCCCTGGCATTCCCAGTACCCAGAGGCACAAACAGCCCCCCAGCCCAATAAATAGTGACTGTCTGTGGCACCTTACAGCCCCCCTGGCATTCCCAGTACCCAGAGGCAACAAACAGCCCCCCCCCAGCCCAATAAATAGTGACTGTCTGTGGCACCCTTACAGCCCCCCTGGCATTCCCAGTACCCAGAGGCACAAACAGCCCCCCCCCCAGCCCAATAAATAGTGACTGTCTGTGGCACCTAACAGCCCCCCTGGCATTCCCAGTACCCAGAGGCACAAACAGCCCCCCCCAGCCCAATAAATAGTGACTGTCTGTGGCACCTTACAGCCCCCCTGGCATTTCCCAGTACCCAGAGGCACAAACAGCCCCCCCCCAGCCCAATAAATAGTGACTGTCTGTGGCACCTTACAGCCCCCCTGGCATTCCCAGTACCCAGAGGCACAAACAGCCCCCCCCCAGCCCAATAAATAGTGACTGTCTGTGGCACCTTACAGCCCCCCTGGCATTCCCAGTACCCAGAGCACAAACAGCCCCCCCCCAGCCCAATAAATAGTGACTGTCTGTGGCACCTTACAGCCCCCCTGGCATTCCCAGTACCCAGAGGCACAAACAGCCCCCCCCCAGCCCAATAAATAGTGACTGTCTGTGGCACCCTTACAGCCCCCCTGGCATTCCCAGTACCCAGAGGCACAAACAGCCCCCCCCCAGCCCAATAAATAGTGGACTGTCTGTGGCACCTTACAGCCCCCTGGCATTCCCAGTACCCAGAGGCACAAAACAGCCCCCCCCCAGCCCAATAAATAGTGACTGTCTGTGGCACCTTACAGCCCCCCTGGCATTCCCAGTACCCAGAGGCACAAACAGCCCCCCCCCCAGCCCAATAAATAGTGACTGTCTGTGGCACCTTAACAGCCCCCCTGGCATTCCCAGTACCCAGAGGCACAAACAGCCCCCCCCAGCCCCAATAAATAGTGAGTGTCTGTGGCACCTTACAAGCCCCCCTGGCATTCCCAGTACCCAGAGGCACAAACAGCCCCCCCCAGCCCAATAAATAGAGACTGTCTGTGGCACCTTACAGCCCCCCTGCATTTCCCAGTACCCAGAGGCACAAACAGCCCCCCCCAGCCCAATAAATAGTGACTGGTCTGTGGCACCTTACAGCCCCCCTGGCATTCCCAGTACCCAGAGGCACAAACAGCCCCCCCCCAGCCCAATAAATAGTGACTGTCTGTGGCACCTAACAGCCCCCCTGGCATTCCCCAGTACCCAGAGGCAACAAAACACCCCCCCCCCAGCCCAATAAATAGTGACTGTCTGTGGCACCTTAACAGCCCCCCTGGCATTCCCAGTACCCAGAGGCACAAACAGCCCCCCCCCAGCCCAATAAATAGTGACTGTCTGTGGCACCTTACAGCCCCCCTGGCATTCCCAGTACCCAGAGGCACAAACAGCCCCCCCAGCCCAATAAATAGTGACTGTCTGTGGCACCTTACAGCCCCCCTGGCATTCCCAGTACCCAGAGGCACAAACAGCCCCCCCAGCCCAATAAATAGTGACTGTCTGTTTCAAGTGCAAAGGTGTAAATAAAGTAGAGTTTTATTAATGTGACTGACATATAGACACATTATCCCATAGAAAGCCAGGTTGCTGGGTCACACAAGACACAACACTCCCTCAGACCGGGAACTGCCTCACATGACTGAACTTAAACATTTGCCAGCAGCTTTATAAAGAAGAGGAGAGCATGTGACACCGGGCGGCTCCGCCTCCGCCAATCAAGCGCAAAGCCCCGCCCCCAGCTCAGTACCTTTGCCTATTAGCGGCCGCGCTTCCTGACTGGTCTCCATAGTAACGGGAACCGCTCGGGAAATGGACCGGTCGGAAAGTGCGGAAAGTGCCGAAAGCCGGAGGCGACGGGCGGAGGAGTCCGGGCAGGGGCAGCTGTTTCGGTTCTGGGATGAGCTGAGTCCGGCGGAGAAGGAGGCGCTGTTGGAGCAGCTGGAAATGCTGGAGCCCCGGGAGTTGAGGGAGCACTGCCAGCGGGCAAGGGAGGCCTATGTGCGGGAAAGCAGCGCCCCCCAGCGGCTGGATGATAGAATGCAACCTGTACCCCCAGAGTTCCTGGGGAGCGTCCGGCACAGCGGCACCGGGGAGCTGGAGAGATGGGAGCGGGAAGGTGAGCCCCCCAAATATACCTATTTATTGTCTGTGACCCCATATATACATATATCCTTATGTATTGCCTGCCCCCCTTATACCCCAATGTATGATAAAAGTCTCCCCCACTCATACATATCCTATATATCCATATCTATCCTATATACTCTCTGTGCCCCCATATATACCCCACTGTATACTCTCTGTGCCCCCTATATACTCTCTGTGCCCCCTATATACCCCACGGTATACAGTATGTGCCCCTATATACTCTCTGTGCCCCCATATATACCCCATTGTATACTCTCTGTGCCCCCTATATACTCTCTGTGCCCCCTATATACCCCACTGTATACAGTATGTGCCCCTATATACTCTCTGTGCCCCCATATATACCCCATTGTATACTCTCTGTGCCCCCTATATACTCTCTGTGCCCCCTATATACCCCACTGTATACACTCTGTGCCCCCCTATATACTCTCTGTGCCCCATATATACCCCACTGTATACAGTATGTGCCCCCTATATACTCTCTGTGCCCCATATATACCCCACTGTATACAGTATGTGCCCCCTATATACTCTCTGTGCCCCATATATACCCCACTGTATACAGTATGTGCCCCCTATATACTCTCTGTGCCCCATATATACCCCCACTGTATACAGTATGTGCCCCCTATATACTCTCTGTGCCCCATATATACCCCACTGTATACAGTATGTGCCCCTATATACTCTCTGTGCCCCATATATACCCCACTGTATACAGTATGTGCCCCCTATATACTCTCTGTGCCCCATATATACCCCACTGTATACAGTATGTGCCCCCTATATACTCTCTGTGCCCCATATATACCCCACTGTATACAGTATGTGCCCCCTATATACACTCTGTGCCCCATATATACCCCACTGTATACAGTATGTGCCCCCTATATACACTCTGTGCCCCATATATACCCCACTGTATACAGTATGTGCCCCTATATACTCTCTGTGCCCCCATATATACCCCACTGTATACAGTATGTGCCCCTAAATACTCTCTGTGCCCCATATATACCCCACTGTATACAGTATGTGCCCCTATATACACTCTGTGCCCCCATATATACCCCACTGTATACAGTATGTGCCCCCTATATACACTCTGTGCCCCCATATATACCCACTGTATACAGTATGTGCCCCCTATATACACTCTGTGCCCCATATATACCCCACTGTATACAGTATGTGCCCCCTATATACTCTCTGTGCCCCCCATATACACCCCACTGTATACAGTATGTGCCCCCTATATACACTCTGTGCCCCATATATACCCCACTGTATACAGTATGTGCCCCTATATACTCTCTGTGCCCCCAATACCATATACAGTATGCCCTAAATACTCTGTGCCCATATACCCTGTATACAGTATGTGCCCCTAAATACTCTCTGTGCCCCATATATACCCCACTGTATACAGTATGTGCCCCTATATACACTCTGTGCCCCATATATACCCCACTGTATACAGTATGTGCCCCTATATACTCTCTGTGCCCCCATATATACCCCACTGTATACAGTATGTGCCCCTAAATACTCTCTGTGCCCCATATATACCCCACTGTATACAGTATGTGCCCCTATATACACTCTGTGCCCCCATATATACCCCACTGTATACAGTATGTGCCCCCTATATACACTCGTGCCCCATATATACCCACTGTATACAGTATGTGCCCCCTATATACACTCTGTGCCCCATATATACCCCACTGTATACAGTATGTGCCCCCTATATACTCTCTGTGCCCCCCATATACACCCCACTGTATACAGTATGTGCCCCCTATATACACTCTGTGCCCCATATATACCCCACTGTATACAGTATGTGCCCCTATATACTCTCTGTGCCCCCCCATATACACCCCACTGGTATACAGTATGTGCCCCCCTATATACTCTCTGTGCCCCCCATATATACCCCACTGTATACAGTATGTGCCCCCTACATACAGCCTGGGCCGCCCGTATATTCTGCCTGTACCCCCTATATCCTTATATACAGCCCACGGAGATCTCCCCCCCCCCATTTCCTTCCCTATGTTGTTCCTGTTATACAGGCTGTGTATATACTGTGTGCACCCCCATATATACCCCACTGTATACACTCTGTGCCCCCTATATACACTCTGTGCCCCCTACATACAGCCTGGGCCGCCCCTTATATTCTGCCTGTACCCCCCATAACCTTATATACAACCCCCGGAGACATTCCCCCCCCCCATTTCCTTCCCCGTGTTCTTCCTGTTACACAGGCTGTGTATATACTGTGTGTGCCCCCATAGGCCATAGTGTAAGGATATCTGGCATTAACCCTTTCTTTACCCCCAGGGTTCCATCAGATCGCACAGAACAAGGTGGCCGTCCTGCTCCTAGCTGGGGGCCAGGGGACCCGCCTGGGGGTGACGTACCCCAAAGGGATGTACAGCGTCGGCCTCCCCAGCGCCAAAACCCTGTACCAGATCCAGGCCGAGCGGATCCGCCGGCTGCAGCAATTGGCCAGTGAGCGTCACGGCGAGGCCTGCACCGTCCCATGGTGAGTGAGCTGCTCCTGGCTTCCTATTGTAAGGCTACCCAGCAGGGCATTAGTGCAGTTGTACAGAGGCCTTTCCCCCCCCCCAGGTACATCATGACGAGCGAGTTCACGCTGGGTCCCACGCGGAAGTTCTTCGAAGACCACGCCTACTTTGGGCTGGATCGCTCGGACGTGGTCATGTTTGAGCAGAGGATGCTGCCGGCGGTGGGGTTCGACGGTGCGGCCATCTTGGAGGATAAAGCCAAGCTCGCCATGGCTCCAGGTATGTTTCCTCTCTCCGGGACCACAATTCCCAGCATGCCCAGGGAGCCAAAGCTTGTAATTACACCCCTTGTTGTAGATGGGAACGGGGGTCTGTACCGGGCTCTGTCCGATAACCGCATCCTGGAGGATATGGAGGGGAGGGGCATCCAGTACGTTCATGTCTATTGTGTGGACAACATCCTGGTCAAGATGGCCGACCCGGTCTTTATCGGCTTCTGTGTGAGCAAAGGTGCCGACTGTGGCGCCAAGGTAGGTGTGGGGCGACTATTCTAGGGTGGGGGATCTGGGGGTACAACTGTCACTTTATACCGTGTGTCGGCAGGTAGTGGAGAAGGGGTACCCGGCCGAGCCAGTGGGGGTGGTGTGCCGAGTGGATGGGGTCTACCAAGTGGTGGAATATAGCGAAATCAGCCCCGAAACCGCCGAGAAGCGCAATCCCAACGGCGCCCTGACCTTCACCGCTGGCAACATCTGCAACCACTTCTTCACCGTGCCCTTCCTCAGGGCTGTGATTGGGTAAGAAAGGGGGCCGCCCCCTAGGGCACAGGGGGTCTGACCATGGGAAAGAGAGCAGCCCAGGAGCAGGAAATACAGAGAATCAGAGCTCTGTACCTGGGTAAGTACTGGGGGGAGATTGGATTCACTTACCCAGGGGGAGGTTCCTGCCTGACCATGGGAAAGAGAGCAGCCCAGGAGCAGGAAGTACAGAGAATCAGAGCTCTGTACCTGGGTAAGTACTGGGGGGAGATTGGATTCACTTACCCAGGGGGAGGTTCCTGTCTGACCATGGGAAAGAGAGCAGCCCAGGAGCAGGAAGTACAGAGAATCAGAGCTCTGTACCTGGGTAAGTACTGGGGGGAGATTGGATTCACTTACCCAGGGGGGGGTTCCTGCCTGACCATGGGAAAGAGAGCAGCCCAGGAGCAGGAAGTACAGAGAATCAGAGCTCTGTACCTGGGTAAGTACTGGGGGGAGATTGGATTCACTTACCCAGGGGGGAGGGTCCTGCCTGACCATGGGGAAGAGAGCAGCCCAGGAGCAGGAAGTACAGAGAATCAGAGCTCTGTACCTGGGTAAGTACTGGGGGGAGATTGGATTCACTTACCCAGGGGGAGGTTCCTGCCTGACCATGGGAAAGAGAGCAGCCCAGGAGCAGGAAGTACAGAGAATCAGAGCTCTGTACCTGGGTAAGTACTGGGGGGAGATTGGATTCACTTACCCAGGGGGGGGTTCCTGCCTGACCATGGGAAAGAGAGCAGCCCAGGAGCAGGAAGTACAGAGAATCAGAGCTCTGTACCTGGGTAAGTACTGGGGGGAGATTGGATTCACTTACCCTGGGGGGGTTCCTGCCTGACCATAGGAAAGAGAGCAGCCCAGGAGCAGGAAGTACAGAGAATCAGAGCTCTGTACCTGGGTAAGTACTGGGGGGAGATGCCCCAGTGGGAGGCCTTTAGTTGCTATGAGGTCCCAGCCTGTTCAGCCCTGTGTATGAGTTGGGTATATCCAGCATATAGGTTCTTGGGGGTTACCTTATCTTCTCCTGTGCCAGGTCTTTGGAGCCGCGCCTGAATTACCACGTAGCCATAAAGAAAGTCCCTTACGTGGATAATGAGGGAAACTTGGTGAAACCAACGAGCCCAAACGGGATCAAAATGGAGAAGTTTGTGTTCGACGTCTTCCAGTTTGCAAAGTGAGTCGGGGGGGGGGGGTTCCGGGCAGCAGTTACCCCACTATGGGGTTCCAGAGCCTGCGGAACTACACGTCACTCTCTGCTCTCTGATTGGCAGGAACTTTGTTGCCTTTGAGGTCCTGAGGGAGGAGGAGTTCTCCCCACTGAAAAACGCCGACACTGCCGATAAGGACACCCCCACAACGGCGAGGCGGGCGCTGCTATGGCAACATTACCGCTGGGCGAGGAGAGCTGGCACCCACTTTTTGGATGAGACCGGCAGCCCGATACGTGACAGCCACAGGTCTGTCTCTTCTCTCCCCATCTGCATAATAAACTGCCCCTTGGGGCACGAAGCAGCATCCTGGTCAGGGTACCCCAAGCAGGAGGTTCAAGGGGAAACACACCCTACTTAGAACATTGCATGATAGTGGTTTTACACTGCTATTATCCTAAATGTGCAGGAAGGGCGCCCCCTGCTGTCCGACCCGGGCACCACTACTGTCAATGGGGTTGTTCACCTTAGATTGGCCCAATCTAAGCAACTTTTCAGTTGGTCTTCATTTATAATTATCTATAGTTTTAGAATTCATTGCCATCTTCTTATATCTCTTTTTCAGCTTTCAAATGGGGGTCACTGACCCCGGCAGCCAAACCCTATTGCTCTGTGAGGCTCCAGTTTTATTGTTATTGTTACTTTTTATTCCTTATCTTTCTATTCAGCCCCTCCCCTATTCATATTCCTGTCTCTCATTCAAACTGCTCCCTGGTTGCTAAGGTCATTTGAGCCCTAGCAACAGGATAACTGACCCCGGCAGCCAAAGCCTATTGCTCTGTGAGGCTTCAGTTTTATTGTCATTGTTACTTTTTATTCCTTATCTTTCTATTCAGCCCCTCCCCTATTCATTTACCAGCCTCTTATTCAAACCCCTCCCTTGTTGCTAAGGTAATTGGAGCCCTAGCAACAGGATAACTGACCCCGGCAGCCCAAACCTATTGCTCTGTGAGGCTCCAGTTTTATTGTTATTGTTACTTTTTATTCCTTATCTTTCTATTCAGCCCCTCCCCTATTCATATTCCTGTCTCTCATTCAAACTGCTCCCTGGTTGCTAAGGTCATTTGAGCCCTAGCAACAGGATAACTGACCCCGGCAGCCAAACCCTATTGCTCTGTGAGGCTCCAGTTTTATTGTTATTGGTACTTTTTATTCCTTATCTTTCTATTCAGCCCCTCTCCTATTCATATTCCAGTCTCTCTTTGAAACCACACCCTGGTTGCTAAGGTAATTAGGACCCTAGCAACCAAAATAAAAAAAATACAAATATAAAAAATGAAGACCAATTGCAGATTGTCCCTGACTATTACTCTTTACATCGGCCTAAAAGTGAAGAACAGCGCCTTTAAAGGGCAAGTGTAAACTGCAAGAACTTTTTTTTCCTAATCGTCTTGTTTTCTCCATAGTATTTCAGGTGAGGGCGACCCTCCAGCTGTGTGTGAGATTTCCCCTTTGGTGTCTTATTTCGGAGAGGTAAGTACTGTACCCACCACCCACCCCCACCTCCTCCCGGGCCCCACCCGCAAAAAAAAAAAAAAAAGGGCCCAGTGTCACCCTGGCTACAGGTAGGAAAGCACCCGTGGAGGGGCAATTTTTTAACTGCTATCGAAGAAGTGGGCCCCCCAGCGACCACGGGGTTTCCTCTATAGTTACGCCATCCTCTATAGTTACGCCACCCCCCCCTGTTCCTATTTATAACAGCAAAATAAAGGCTACACTAACCCTCCCTTTGCTTTCCCTTAGGGGTTAGAATCGTACATGAAAGACAAGGACGTCTCATCGTTTCCCTTCGTTCTGGAGAGCAGCGATGCCGGGCCGGTACCAGTCTGACCCGCACAGACCAGGCGGTACTGCGGATCCGGATAAACAACCTCCTGCCAGACCGTGCCTTACAATCTCCGCTCTTATGAAAGGCAGGGCTGTCCAACTGGGGGCCCCTAGGTGGGACGTGGCCCCAAGTGACCTACTTGGATTTGCCCCCCCCCCCCCCCCCAATGTGCCCAGTTGGACAGCACCGCTGTGAGGAGCACAGTGTGCCACCTTCTCTCTCTTGTAGCCAAAGATTAAAGCAACTCAGCACTTTTACTTTTTATTGGGCAACTGCAGGGCTGCACCGGGCCAGCGAATATAAAGAAGAATATGTGTGCCCCCCTGTACATGGGCTGCTGAATAACGATAGGACTGGAGGGCCCTGCTCACCACAAGAGCTTGCCATTAGCCTCGGGCTGCTTCAGGGAAACAATATGGCAGCTCCTGGCCCAAAGGTGTCGACAAAGTGGCTGTTTTTAGTCATTTTTTTTAGTATATAAATCTTTCAAAACACTTTCAATGCCACAAGCTGTAGCGGCCCGTGCCCAGGAAACATGGCGGCACTGCCCGTTGTACTTACTGTATTGCAATAAACAACTCTGGGGTTCCCAGCTACTGCCTCCTTGTGTTTTTATTGGACCCAATGGGTTCCTGTAGCACAGTCCTATCATGTATAATGGGGGGTATAGAGTATTAAGACCTGTGCCCCTATTTGGGGGGCTCTGAAGTGGGCCGGATTAGAACCAGCCTGTGGCCAATCAAAGCTGGAGGCTGTTTATAATGCAAATAATAGGAGCTGACACTTTGCAGTGGGTGTTCATGGGAATTCTAATTGTTTTGGTTGGAATTTTGCTGGGAGTTGTAGTCCAGACACAGCTGAAGGAATAAGCTTTGCTTTCACTATAAGCTATAGGACAGTATAAGCCCAAATAACTGGGCCAAACAAGAAAGCAGACGCTTATATCTATAGGAAAGGGCACACTGCCCTAATGAAAGATGGCGGCCGCCAGTCACAGCAGGTTACACGTTAGCACGGCGTCTCTATTACCGACGTGCTTGCCCCGACTCGATGGTGCGGGTTCCTCCGGCGCAGGCGCGCTGGCCTGGGATGGCTGAAGCTTGTTTACAGGGCGGTGTAGGCCGCAGCCTGGGGCTCTAGTTACCGCTCCGCCCCCCCCCTCGCCAAACCCCACCGGGAAGGCGCTTCATGGGGCCAGTGTGAACCGGGGCCATGTACTCCCCGCAGCGCCGGGACTTTCTGTCCGTGACTGTGAGCCAGGCCGAGGGGGGAGGCGGCTACAATAACAGCAAGAGCTGGAGGAGAAAGTCCTGCTGGAGGGTGAGTTGGGAGGCAGGTGTGGGGGGCGGGAATGGTACCTGCTGGGGGGGGCAACATATCCCAGCATGCACTGGGCTGCCACTGCCTGGCATCAGTAGCACTACAATTCCCAGCATTCCCTGTGCACCACTCTGGCTTCTCCTGGCACCATTAGGACTGTGTATCTGTAACTGGGTGCAGTGCCCTTCCATGAAAAGCACAGTTATAGGGAACCCCCCCCTACTGCTGGGCTGCTCTCTTTCCCATGGTCAGGCAGGACAGAGAGCAGCCCAGGAGCAGGAAGTACAGAGAATCAGAGCTCTGTACCTGGGTAAGTACTGGGGGGAGATTGGATTCACTTACCCAGGGGGAGGTTCCTGCCTGACCATGGGAAAGAGAGCAGCCCAGGAGCAGGAAGTACAGAGAATCAGAGCTCTGTACCTGGGTAAGTACTGGGGGGAGATTGGATTCACTTACCCAGGGGGAGGTTCCTGCCTGACCATGGGAAAGAGAGCAGCCCAGGAGCAGGAAGTACAGAGAATCAGAGCTCTGTATCTGGGTAAGTACTGGGGGGAGATTGGATTCACTTACCCAGGGGGGTGGGGGGTTCCTGTCTGACCATGGGAAAGAGAGCAGCCCAGGAGCAGGAAGTACAGAGAATCAGAGCTCTGTACCTGGGTAAGTACTGGGGGGAGGTTCCTGTCTGACCATGGGAAAGAGAGCAGCCCAGGGGCAGGAAGTACAGAGAATCAGAGCTCTGTACCTGGGTAAGTACTGGGGGGAGATTGGATTCACTTACCCAGGGGGAGGTTCCTGCCTGACCATGGGAAAGAGAGCAGCCCAGGGGCAGGAAGTACAGAGAATCAGAGCTCTGTACCTGGGTAAGTACTGGGGGGAGATTGGATTCACTTACCCAGGGGGGGGTTCCTGCCTGACCATGGGAAAGAGAGCAGCCCAGGAGCAGGAAGTACAGAGAATCAGAGCTCTGTACCTGGGTAAGTACTGGGGGGATTGGATTCACTTACCCAGGGGGGGAGGTTCCTGCCTGACCATGGGAAAGAGAGCAGCCCAGGAGCAGGAAGTACAGAGAATCAGAGCTCTGTACCTGGGTAAGTACTGGGGGGAGATTGGATTCACTTACCCAGGGGGAGGTTCCTGCCTGACCATGGGAAAGAGAGCAGCCCAGGAGCAGGAAGTACAGAGAATCAGAGCTCTGTACCTGGGTAAGTACTGGGGGGAGATTGGATTCACTTACCCAGGGGGGGGGTTCCTGCCTGACCATGGGAAAGAGAGCAGCCCAGGAGCAGGAAGTACAGAGAATCAGAGCTCTGTACCTGGGTAAGTACTGGGGGGAGATTGGATTCACTTACCATGGGGGGGTTCCTGTCTGACCATGGGAAAGAGAGCAGCCCAGGAGCAGGAAGTACAGAGAATCAGAGCTCTGTACCTGGGTAAGTACTGGGGGGAGATTGGATTCACTTACCCAGGGGGAGGTTCCTGCCTGACCATGGGAAAGAGAGCAGCCCAGGAGCAGGAAGTACTGGGGGGGAGACAGAATTCTCTTGGTGCAATGAGAGTGTGCCTGGGTTTCACTGTAGGTATACTTGCCCTTTAACCTTGCATCACTACTCAGATGAGCACTCACAGAGCTGTTTGTTGTTTATGTTACAGACCTTTGTGCCTGTAGGGAATATAATTGGTACCACCCCCCCTGCAGGGTGGAAGCACTTAACCCCTTCATGACCACAGGGGCAGCTATTGTTCATTGCTCTCGTGCCCAGCAGGGTCCTGTCTCTTTAAGAAGAGACGCTGGCAGGCAGGTGTGTGTAATAGAGAGCAGAAGGGAAGTGGGTGCCCCTGGGGAGAGGGCAGAGGGTGGCATTAGGCAGGGGCCCGGGGGAGGGCATCATGTTACACAGAGCTCCCAGGGCAGAATTATCTATGAATGGAAGTGGATACGGGGAGGGGGAGCACAGGAGGCACAGGTGCTGGGTGGGTACAGGGATCAGTCAGTGGGACAGTGACACCCGGGCACCCAGGCACCGCGCATGGCACAGCAGCACCCACACACTCTGGGGCATGGCTGGCACCCAGCTCATTGGGCTGATCCATATTCACCTGGTACGGGGGGGGCAGTGTTTCCTTATGGGTTTCATTTGTCTGTCTGTCTGTCCCTGTAAGTCTGTATGTCTACTGCTGTCTCTTCAGTATCTGTCTCACATCTCTGTCTCTGTCACTCTGTATGTCTGCTGTCTCCTGGTGTCTGTCTTATCAACACCTGTATCACATCTCTGTCTCTCTGCCTCTGTCACTCTGTATGTCTACTGCTGTCTGTCTCTTCAGTATCTGTCTCACATCAGTCTGTCTCTCTCTGTCACTCTGTATATCTACTCTGTCTACTGCTGTCTGTCTCTTCAGTATCTGTCTCACATCTCTGTCTGTCTGTCTCTGTCACTCTGTATATCTACTCTGTCTACTGCTGTCTGTCTCTTCAGTATCCATCTCACATCTGTGTGTCTGTCTATCTGTTGACCTTTCTGTGTATCTATCTCTATCTCTCTATCTATCATCATCTATCTATCTATCTATCATCTACAGTATCTATCTATCTATCTATCTATCTATCTATCAACCTGTCTGTCTCTTTCTCTCTCTCTGTTGACCTGTCTGTCTATCTATTGACCTTCCTGTCTGTCTATCTATCTATCTATCTATCTGCCTCTGTGTCTCTCTATCTATCTATCTATCTATCTATCTATCTATCTATCTATCTATCTATCTATCTATCTATCTATCTGTGTATCTATCTATCTATCGCTATCTACCCTGTCTAATTGATCAGTCTAATCTATCTATCTACCTCCCTATCTGTCTATCTATCTGTCTATCTATCTGTCTATCCATCTGTCTATCCATCTGTCTATCTATCTGTCTATCCATCTATCATCTATCCATCTATTATCTGTCTGTCTGTCTGTCTGTCTATCTATCTGTTGTCTGTTCATTTAGCTCTCCCTTTGCCTGTCTCTTTGTACCTACTCTGTGTCTGTCTGTTGATCTGTTTGTATCTGTCCGTCTGTCTCTGGACATTTTCATTGGATCCCCAGACATTTCTATTCTGTTGGAGGTTTTTATGTTTAAGGAAGGAATCAGCTGATTGGTTGGAAGCAGAGGGGTCAGTCACTGAGCGCTGATACCAATCCCTTTATTCCCTATGCTGTAGGCGGCTGAACTTCCCCTTTAATTCCCCTGTCAGGCTGCCGGGGGGGGGGGTATTACTGGCTGCAATTAGATGAATCTGCCCCCGGCCAATCTGATTTGATTCCATTTACCCCTACCCCATTCTGTCGTTCCTATAGATTGTGCCTGAGGGGGACGCTCCCTCCCTGCCTTCAATCTGCCCCCCCCCCATTAACCCTTTCCTCTTCTTTATGGTGCAGAAATGGAAGCAGCTGTCGAGGCTCCAGCGCAACATCATTTTGTTCCTGTGCGTCCTGCTCGCCGTCTGCGCCGTCGGGTCATACTCCAACCTGGGGGAGCACTGGCGGGGTACGTAGCGCCCCCTCTGGGGCATTCTGCAAACACCACTTATTGTTCCTTCTGTCTCTGAATCCCCTGGGGGGGGGGCTCATACTCCAACCTGGGGGAGCACTGGCGGGGTACGTAGCGCCCCCCTCTGGGGCATTCTGCAAACACCACTGATTGTTCCTTCTGTCTCTGAATCCCCTGGGGAGGCTCATTCTCCAACCTGGGGGAGCACTGGCGGGGTACGTAGCGCCCCCTTTTGGGCATTCTGCAAACAACACTTATTGTTCCTTCTGTCTCTGAATTCTCGGGGGGGGGGCTCATTCTCCAACCTGGGGGAGCACTGGCGGGGTACGTAGCGCCCCCTCTGGGGCATTCTGAAAACACCACTTATTGTTCCTTCTGTCTCTGAATCCCCTGGGGAGGCTCATTCTCCAACCTGGGGGAGCACTGGCAGGGTACGTAGCGCCCCCTCTGGGGCATTCTGAAAACACCACTTATTGTTCCTTCTGTCTCTGAATCCCCTGGGGAGGCTCATTCTCCAACCTGGGGGAGCACTGGCGGGGTACGTAGCGCCCCCTCTGGGGCATTCTGCAAACACCACTGATTGTTCCTTCTGTCTCTGAATCCCCTGGGGGGGCTCATTCTCCAACCTGGGGGAGCACTGGCAGGGTACGTAGCGCCCCCTTTTGGGCATTCTGCAAACAACACTTATTGTTCCTTCTGTCTCTGAATCCTCGGGGGGGGGGAGGCTCATTCTCCAACCTGGGGGAGCACTGGCGGGGTACGTAGCGCCCCCTCTGGGGCATTCTGCAAACACCACTTATTGTTCCTTCTGTCTCTGAATCCCCTGGGGGGGTTGGTTTTGCATCATCTGGGGTTTAGATTCCCTCCCCCTGGCAGAGCTGTCATTCGATTACAGCATCCTGTACTGGGACTGGCAATTGGCTGCCAAGGGAGCGAATCGGGCGCCAGATGGGTATTGCCATTTCCCTTTGTCACCTCCGCTGCTTGTCAGGGAGTCAGCAACTCCCCGCAGCCCTCCCCTGAGTCTGAAATAGAGGCTCCTCCCACCGCAGATCTATCTATGGGCCCCTAGATACCTAGACACATCTTGGAGGCGGAGTTAATTTGTACCTGTGTCCCCATTGCAGCCTTGACCAGCCAATCAGAAGAGCATTACGAGTCTCAGGATGGGCCGGGGGTTAACCCTGCGCACAAAGCCGTGCTGCCGGCCCCCCAGAGGGCGGAGGACCCAGACCAGATGTTGCTGAAACCCCCTGCTCAGGTACCAATGGGATTAGGAATAGATGTTTCCATGCCGACCTAAAAGGGGGGTGGGGGGGATTTAGATCGTAATGAAGCCTTAAGCTTAAGCTAAGTTCTATTTTCTCTCTACAGAAACCCAAGAGACCCCACAAACGCGGCCCCCCCAACCTACATCCCCCCCCACCCCCTTCACCGGTCCAGAAAGTAGAAGACAACGAGCAGAGGCCGGACCAAGCCGAGAACCCGCAGCCGGTAATCAGGTAACTAGTCCCTTGCCCCCAGAGTAGGTAAAGGGCTGGGTATATACACGGCTGGGGTCTCGGGGTGGGGGGGGGGTTCCGTTGGTTTGGGATGTTTAAAGGGGAACTTAACAACCGACATGGCCAGGACGATTCCATTGGCTTCACGTTTAATCTGGGAAAACGTGAGAGCCCATTGGATGCCGGGCCGGCCATGTTCACGTGTCAGAATCATGCCCCGATCTTGTGTTTGGCAGCTGGCGCGGTGCCGTCATAGAGCCGGTCCAACCCTCGGAACCTGCTGCGAACAAAGCGCCGGAGGCCACGGTGGCTCCGCCCATTCCCAATGAAAAGGAACCAGGTAATAAAGAGAGAGTTTGCAATTGGTCTTGTTTTTTTATTATTTGTAGTTTTTAAATTATTTCAGTTGTTGTTTAGCAGCTATCTGGTTGCTAGGGTTCAAATTACCTTAGCAGCCAGGGAGTGGTTTGAATGAGAGACAGGTATATGAATAGGGGAGGGGCTGAATAGAAAGATAAGGAATAAAAAGTAACAAAAACAATAAAACTGGAGCCTCACAGAGCAATAGGTTTTGGTTGCCAGGGTCAGCTATCCTGTTGCTAGGGTCCAAATTACCTTAGCAACCAGAAAGGGGTTTGAATGAGAGGCTGGTATATGAATAGGGGAGGGGCTGAATAGAAAAGGAATAAAAAGTAACAGTAACAATAAAACTGGAGCCTCACAGAGCAATAGGGTTTGGCTGCCGGGGTCAGTGACCCCCATTTGAGAGCTGCAAAGAGTCAGAAGAAGGCAAATAATGAAGACCAATTGAAAAGTTGCATAGAATTGGCCATTGTATAACATACTTAAATATGAACGTCCCCTTTAATGGCAGGGCTGTCCAGCTGGGGGTCCCACGGGCGCCCCACTTACTTTCGGAAGAGATTATTGGGGGGCTAAATGGGGAGAGGAGGGAGAAGATGAAGGAAGAGAAGAGGAATGAACCAAAACTCTCTAAACACTGTCCCTACCCATATGGGGAGCTCTGCCTATCAGTGAATTTTAGGTGGGGCTAGAAAAGGGGGTGTGGCCTTAAGGCTCTGGTTGCCCCTCCCAATACACAAGGCCGAATAATGGGGTGCATTTCATGGAGATGTTGCATTGCGGGAATTAATATTTTTTTTTTTTTGGAAGTCCCTGTCAACGAGCGCCAGGAGGCGGTGGTGGAGGCGTTCCGCCACGCTTGGAAGGGCTACACGGAACACGCGTGGGGGCACGACGAGCTGAAGCCCATCTCTAAATCCTACAGCGAGTGGTTCGGGCTCGGCCTGACCCTCATCGACGCCCTCGACACCATGTGGATCATGGGACTGAAGGAAGGTGAGCCATGACGTCTACCTTGAGTGGGCGGGGTTTCCAAACTTGCTCCGCCTCCTGATTCACCCTTAGTCTTGTTTTGGACCAGAGTTCGAGAAAGCCAGGGAGTGGGTCGGCAAGCAGCTCACCTTCGACAAGAACGTGGACGTCAACCTGTTCGAGAGCACCATCCGGATCCTGGGGGGGCTGCTGAGCACCTATCACCTGACCAAAGACGCCCTCTTTCTAGATAAAGCTGTAAGTTTCCTTCCCATTGGCCGGGTTGAATCACTTCCTGTGACATCACCACTAGTCGTCCTTAGTGGTCCAATAGAAAGCGAGCCTGATAGGCATGGGATTATGGATGGAATTTGTTTATTGGCTAACCCTGGTGCGGCCTTAAGGCTCTGGTTGCTTCTCCCAATACACAAGGCCGAATAATGGGGGTGTGGCCTTAAGGCTCTGGTTGCCCCTCCCAATACAAAAGGCCGAATAATGGGGGTGTGGCCTTAAGGCTCTGGTTGCTTCTCCCAATACACAAGGCCGAATAATGGGGGTGTGGCCTTAAGGCTCTGGTTGCCCCTCCCAATACACAAGGCCGAATAATGGGGGTGTGGCCTTAAGGCTCTGGTTGCCCCTCCCAATACACATGGCCGAATAATGGGGGTGTGGCCTTAAGGCTCTGGTTGCCCCTCCCAATACACAAGGCCGAATAATGGGGTGTGGCCTTAAGGCTCTGGTTGCCCCTCCCAATACACAAGGCCGAATAATGGGGGTGTGGCCTTAAGACTCTGGTTGCCCCTCCCAATACACATGGCCGAATAATGGGGGTGTGGCCTTAAGGCTCTGGTTGTCTCTCCCAATACACACGGCCAAATAATGGGGGTGTGGCCTTAAGGCTCTGGTTGCCCCTCCCAATACATAAGGCCGAATAATGGGGGTGTGGCCTTAAGGCTCTGGTTGCCCCTCCCAATACATAAGGCCGAATAATGGGGTGTGGCCTTAAGGCTCTGGTTGCCCCTCCCAATACATAAGGCCGAATAATGGGGTGTGGCCTTAAGGCTCTGGTTGCCCCTCCCAATACATAAGGCCGAATAATGGGGGTGTGGCCTTAAGGCTCTGGTTGCCCCGCTTGTGGATTAGAGATGGAATTTGTTCATTGGCTAACCCTGTCCTAGGCAGCCTCATTTTGATTGGCTGGTGGGATTTATCCGCATTCTGATTGGTTCCTGACTCCCACCTTTCTGTTCTATCTAGAAAGACATCGGGACCCGCTTGCTGCCGGCCTTCAACACTCCGTCCAAGGTGCCTTACTCAGACGTCAACATCGGCCGCGGGACGGCGCACCCCCCCCGATGGACCTCCGACAGCACCGTGGCCGAAGTGACCAGCGTCCAACTGGAATTCCGGGAGCTGAGCAGGATCACGGGGGACGACCGCTTTCAGGTACCGACGGCCCCGCCCCCTTTATCGGCGTCGCGTTCTCGTATAGTCTAAATTGTTGACGTTCTCTGTCCCATCAGAAAGCGGTGGATCAGGTGACCCAGCACGTGCACAACCTGTCGGGGAAGCGGGATGGCCTGGTGCCCATGTTCATCAACACCAACAGCGGGCAGTTCACCCACCTCGGGGTGTTCACTTTGGGCGCCCGAGCCGACAGTTACTACGAGTATCTGCTCAAGCAGTGGATCCAGAGCGGCAAGAAGGAGAACGGGTAGGTTCTATTGGATCTCTCAGTCTTGCCTTCGGGCAGTGCTGACCCAAAAGATCTGGATTTAAGGGGTTAACCCCCATATGTAATAAAAGGCAGGGGCAGTAACCCATAGCAACTAATCAGGAGGTAGAATTTACTGGTCACCTGTTTAAAGGCAAACATCTTATTGGTTGCTATGGGTCATATGTATAGGTATATATGTAATAAAAGGCACTAAGCCAAGTAGCAGTAACCCATAGCAACCAATCAGCAAGTAGAATTAACTAGTCACCTGTTTGAAAGCAAATATCTGATTGGTTGCTATGGGTTACTGCTACTTGGCTTAGTGCCTTTTATTACATATATACCTATACATATGACCCATAGCAACCAATCAGATGTTTGTTTTCAAACAGGTGACTAGTTAATTCTACTTGCTGATTGGTTGCTATGGGTTACTGCTCCTGGGCAAACTTAGTGCCTTTTTATTACATATGGGGGTTAGTTTGCCCATTAGCAGCAACCAATAAGAGGTTTGCTTTCAAACAGGTGACCAGTAAATTCTACCTGCTAATTGGTTGCTATGGGTAACTGCTCCCAGGTAAACTTAGTGCCTTATGGGGGTTAGGTTGCCCAGAAGCATTAACCATAGCAACCAATAAGGTGTTTGCTTTTAAACAGGTAGGCAGTAAATGCTGGCTGCTTATTGGTTGCTATGGGTTACTGCTCATGGGCAAACTGGGTGGGTTTTATTACATAACCCCCTAACTGTCTTTTCTGCTCCCCCCCCCAGGTTCCTAGAAGATTACATGCAGGCCATCGAGGGGGTGAAGAAGAATCTCCTGCGCAAATCCCACCCCAACCAGCTGACGTTTGTAGGGGAATTGGCCCATGGGCACTTCAGCCCCAAGATGGTGAGAACCAATCACGTGTCTGTGTGTGAGCTGCTCCCTAAACCCAGGTAGCGCCAGGTTCTGTAGCACCTCAGTTACCCTAGGGCCCCCCATGTCCAACTGGATCCTTGGGATTGTTCTCTGTTGGACTGGCCTGAGAGTGTACTGGGAGAAAACCCAGTGGCCCCCGGTCCTGTTGGGCCCCACCGGTCCAAGCACACTGGCAGCCTGTGGGGTGAAGCGCTAGGTGGCTAAAATTGTGTGAAGTCCGTATTCATGGGGAGTGGTTGGTCCTTAGCTGAGGGGGCGGAGTGTTGGGCCCTTAGCTGGGGGGGGCGGAGTGGCGGGGCCTTAGCTGGGGGGGCTGGAGTGGTGGGTCCCTAGCTGAGGGGGTCGAGTGTTGGGCCCTTAGCTGGGGGGGCGAAGTGGTGGGCCCTTAGCTGGGGGGGGGGGGCGAGTGGTGGGCCCTTAGCTGGGGGGGTGCGGAGTGGTGGGCCCTTAGCTGGGGGGGTGCGGAGTGGTGGGCCCTTAGCTGGGGGGGCGAGTGGTGGGCCCTTAGCTGGGGGGGGGCGAGTGGTGGGCCCTTAGCTGGGGGGCGAAGTGGTGGGCCCTTAGCTGGGGGGGCGGGGGGCGAGTGGTGGGCCCTTAGCTGGGGGGCGAAGTGGTGGGCCCTTAGCTGGGGGGGGGGGGGGCGAGTGGTGGGCCCTTAGCTGGGGGGGCGAGTGGTGGGCCCTTAGCTGGGGGGGGGGGGGCGAGTGGTGGGCCCTTAGCTGGGGGGGGGGGCGAGTGGTGGGCCCTTAGCTGGGGGGGGCGAATGGTGGGCCCTTAGCTGGGGGGGGCGGAGTGGTGGGCCCTTAGCTGGGGGGGGCGAGTGGTGGGCCCTTAGCTGGGGGGGGGCGAGTGGTGGGCCCTTAGCTGTGGTGGGCCCTTAGCTGGGGGGGGGGCGGGGCGAGTGGTGGGCCCTTAGCTGGGGGGGGCGAATGGTGGGCCCTTAGCTGGGGGGGGCGGAGTGGTGGGCCCTTAGTTGGGGGGGGCGGAGTGGTGGGCCCTTAGTTGGGGGGGGCGGAGTGGTGGGCCCTTAGCTTGGGGGGGCGGAGTGGTGGGCCCTTAGCTTGGGGGGGGCGGAGTGGTGGGCCCTTAGCTTGGGGGGGCGGAGTGGTGGGCCCTTAGTTGGGGGGGGGCGGAGTGGTGGGCCCTTAGTTGGGGGGGGCGGAGTGGTGGGCCCTTAGCTTGGGGGGCGAGTGGTGGGCCCTTAGCTGGGGGGGGCGAATGGTGGGCCCTTAGCTGGGGGGGGCGGAGTGGTGGGCCCTTAGCTGGGGGGGGGCGAGTGGTGGGCCCTTAGCTGTGGTGGGCCCTTAGCTGGGGGGGGGGCGGGGCGGGGCGAGTGGTGGACCCTTAGCTGGGGGGGGGCGAATGGTGGGCCCTTAGCTGGGGGGGGCGGAGTGGTGGGCCTTAGTTGGGGGGGCGGAGTGGTGGGCCCTTAGTTGGGGGGGGCGGAGTGGTGGGCCCTTAGCTGGGGGGGGCGGAGTGGTGGGCCCTTAGTTGGGGGGGGCGGAGTGGTGGGCCCTTAGCTGGGGGGGGCGGAGTGGTGGGCCCTTAGTTGGGGGGGCGGAGTGGTGGGCCCTTTGGTGGGGGGGCGGAGTGGTGGGCCCTTAGTTGGGGGGGCGGAGTGGTGGGCCCTTAGTTGGGGGGGCGGAGTGGTGGGCCCTTAGTTGGGGGGGGCGGAGTGGTGGGCCCTTAGCTGGGGGGGGCGGAGTGGTGGGCCCTTAGTTGGGGGGGCGGAGTGGTGGGCCCTTTGGTGGGGTTTTCCAGTAAGCCCTGCCTCCCCCAGTCCGACACTGATTCGGCGCGTTTGTCCCCCCAGGACCACCTGGTGTGTTTCCTCCCCGGCACGCTGGCCCTGGGGGCGCACAACGGCATCACAGCCGACCACATGGACACGGCCGCCGCCCTGATGGAAACCTGTTACCAGATGTACAAGCAGATGGAGACCGGCCTGAGCCCCGAGATCTCCCACTTCTTCCTGAGCGGGGCGCAGAAGGGCAGTAAGGATATAGACGTGAAGGTGAGTGGCGCCAACACAAACCCCACCCGGGGGGGGCACCATTGTATCCCGCGCCATAGACTAACCCCCCCCCCCCCTTTGTCCGTTCCAGCCGGCCGACCGACACAACCTCCTGCGCCCCGAGACGGTGGAAAGCCTCTTCTACATGTACCGCTTCACGGGCGATACCAAGTACCAGGACTGGGGGTGGGAGATCCTGCAGAGTTTCAACAAACACACGCGGGTAAGGAGCCCCTCCCTCTGTACCAAGGCTCCGCCCATTACTCTCCTTTTGTTTTAACAATGTCTCCTGTCCAACCAGGTCACGGGTGGCGGCTTCACGTCCATCAACAACGTGCAGAGTGCCGGCAACCCCGAGCCCCGCGACAAGATGGAGAGCTTCTTCCTGGGCGAGACCCTCAAGTACCTGTACCTGCTCTTCTCCGACGACGTCGACCTCATTAACCTGGACAAGTTCGTATTCAACACGGAAGCCCACCCACTGCCCATCTGGGAGTCATAGCTCCTCCCACTGCCCATCTGGGAGTCATAGCTCCTCCCACTGGCCCCTCCTACCACACCCATTTCCCAGGAGTTTAACCCGTGGGGTCGTTATAACTGCTGGCGGCGCATTATCTGCACTTCCTGTGAAGAAGCCGCTTCCTACTCTGTGATTGGGTAACCAGCTGTTCCTTCAACCAATCACGAGCGGCTCGACCCAAAGTGCGGTTATCAAGGCGTCTAACGACCCCCTCCCCCAAAGTGCTTACGCGGTTGGGTCGGACCTACCTCTGCGGTATTGTCACGTGACTTTACAACACTCAGGTATGGAGGGGGTTAAAGGAGGCGACAGTTAGGTCTGGCCCCTCCCTTGACGGTTTTTTCTGGCCATAACTGGATATCAGGGGGCAGAAAGCGCCCCAGCGTTTTTATTTTTACGGGAACACTGTGAAGCGCCACGCGGCGCGGGTGTAAATATTTCTTGGACTTTGGCGTCGGATACGGAACCATTTCTGTTTTTTTTTGTTTTTTTAAAGCGGTTTTTAAATTCTGTTCTTAATGGGCGGGACGTTGTTTGTACTGAGCCGCCGCCCCCCAGAAGCTTTTTCTATGTTCTATTTTCTCGTGGCGAGTACAGGGTTATTTTTCTACATTTTATTTTTTTGTTCTGATTGGCGCTAACGTCATTCATGGCGGAACATTGAACAGAACAAGGGTGTGGCTGGGAGGCGGGGTGTGTAGCCTGGCTCCGCCTCCATATTTATTTCATGTCCATGCCGGTGTTACAATGGGCTGTGAATACCGAGGTTCTGTGACAGGAGAATTCCCAGGGACTGCGCCCCCTGCAGTTTGTGCTTTCTGGATTCTTCCAAATTTATAGCCGAACCCATAATAATCTGCCCCAGGCTGTGCCCCTCCTCTTCTGCAATTAATGCCCCAGCTCCAAGCTCCACCCTTTTCTTGCTGGTGCCACCCTGGGTAAGAACTGGCGCCAACCTGGGTGAGAACCCCTGCTGCCCTCTGCCACCCTGGTAAGAACAGGCGCCACACCTTTGCACCCTAGGTAAGAACAGGCGCCACCCTGGATAAGAACCCCTGCCACCCTGGTTTAAGAATGGGCAACACCCATGGTAAGAATGGGCGCCAACCCTTCTACTCTGGGTAAGAACCCCTGCCACCCTGGGTAAGAATGGGCACCACCCTGGGTAAGAACCCCTGCCACCCTGGGTAAGAATGGGCGCTACCCCCTTCTACTCTGGGTAAGAACCCCTGCCACCCTGGGTAAGAATGGGCACCACCCCCTGCCACCCTGGGTGTGAACCCCTGCCACCCTGGGTGTGAACCCCTACCACCCTGGGTATGAACCCCTGCCACCCTGGGTATGAACCCCTGCCACCCTGGGTATGAACCCCTACCACCCTGGGTATGAACCCCTGCCACCCTGGGTATGAACCCCCTACCACCCTGGGTATGAACTCCTACCACCCTGGGTAAGAATGGGCACCACCCCCTTCTACTCTGGGTAAGAACCCCTACCACCCTGGGTATGAACCCCTACCACCCTGGGTAAGAATGGGCACCACCCCCTTCTACTCTGGGTATGAACCCCTGCCACCCTGGGTATGAACCCCTGCCACCCTGGGTATGAACCCCCTACCACCCTGGGTATGAACCCCTGCTGCCCTCTGCCTCCCTTGGTAATAATGTGCGCCACCCCCTGCCTTTCTGGATAAGAACCCCTACCACCCTGGGTAAGAATGGGCACCACCCCCTTCTACCCTGGGTAAGAACTGGCACCATCCTGGGTAAGAATGGGCGCCACCCCCTTCTACCCTGGGTAAGAACTGGTGCCACCCTGGTTAGGAACCCCTGCTGCCCTCTGCCACCCTGGGTAAGAATGTGCGCCACCCCCTGCCTTTCTGGATAAGAACCCCTACCACCCTGGATAAGAATGGGCGCCGCCCCCTTCTACTCTGGGTGAGAACCCACCCCCTGGGAAGCCAGACCCCACTGTGGCGCAGCTCTCACAACTAAATACCTTGGGGCATTATTTTTCTCCAGAGGGGGGTGCCAGGCTGGGAGGGCAATGATTGGGGTACAATTTGCCCCCCCCTGCTGATTATACCTACACGTAGGTGTAGCTGCTGTGACAGTGAGGGGAATAAGGCCACGCCCCCTCCGTTCCCATCCAATAACCACGCCCCCTGGCACAGAACCCCCCAACGTATTACTGGGGCACCGCCGCCGGGCGTCTCTACACGAGGTTTCGGGGACTTTCAGGGATCAAATCATAAAGCTTTTTTTTTTTTATTTGTTTTAAACGCGGTCAATCGAGTGCAGCAATGATTTCAGAATAATATATACGTTTGCTAGAGAATTCTATATAAATATATATATATATATACTGGTTTCTGATTGGGAGACGAATCTCTGGGTATTTCTGTTTGTTTTATTTTAATGTGTGTGTGGCCCCTCCCCCCAGGGGTACCTGATCACCTGACCCCCCCCCCCCACTGAAATGAATTGAACCCTTTCTTGGGGGGGGGGGGCGGGTTGCTATTTTCTGTTTACAGCCAATGATTGGTTCTTATTAATCATTGGGCAGCTTTTATTAAAGGGCCACTCCCTTTTCTTCTGGCCAATTGGGTTGCTCCGGTGCTTCCTGGGCAGTGACCCCGGTGGGGGGCAGCACCGTGGGGCAATCTAATACCCCCCCCCCCCAAACATATGCCCCTGGGTGTGACTAAGGGCGGCCAAACATGGGCCAATGGAACACACCCATTCGACCAATTCAGCAGCTTATTGGCCTGTTTATATGGCCAGCCGGACCAACATCAGGACCACCAATGGGCGTGGCATCAGGTAGTGCCCGCCCCCAGTATCCATGGTTACAGTCATACGTTGCCTTCCCATAAGAGAAGCCATTCCCGGGCCACTGCCACTGGTTCCGTTCAGATTTGGGCCAAAGATTCAGTGTTTCAGTGCCACGATGGCGGGTGGGGGGTTATGGGATGGCACCCTGTGCGGGGTCACTACATATTGTCCAATCACAGTAAAGGAAACATGTAATATAATAAAACTATTCCATTGAGTCTGTCTCTTGTCTGTGTGGCAGGGGGGGATGCTGGGAGTTGTAGTTGGAAATGGGAAAGTCCGTCCTGAGGTGTTAAGCTCTCCGGGGCCAGCAGAGCATTCTGGGAGCTGTAGTGCATTGTAGGCAGGTGTAGTGTATAATTGAATGATAATGGCGGGGTCTGGCCACTAGAGGGAACCCCTGGAACTATAGCGGGGTGACTGTTACCCCAATGTTTCTATATATCTGTAACCTTGTTATGGGCTAAGGGGGCCCAGCCTGAAGGCCAGTTAGGGGGGGATTTGGGGTGAGTGCTTATTTGTGCCCTGGGTACCCCTGGAACTATAGCGGGGTGACTGTTACCCCAATGTTTCTATATATCTGTAACCTTGTTATGGGCTAAGGGGGCCCAGCCTGAAGGCCAGTTAGGGGGGGATTTGGGGTGAGTGCTTATTTGTGCCCTGGGTACCCCTGGAACTATAGCGGGGTGACTGTTACCCCAATGTTTCTATATATCTGTAACCTTGTTATGGGCTAAGGGGGCCCAGCCTGAAGGGCAGTTAGGGGGGGATTTGGGGTGAGTGCTTATTTGTGCCCTGGGTACCCCTGGAACTATAGCGGGGTGACTGTTACCCCAATGTTTCTATATATCTGTAACCTTGTTATGGGCTAAGGGGGCCCAGCCTGAAGGCCAGTTAGGGGGGGGGATTTGGGGTGAGTGCTTATTTGTGCCCTGGGTACCCCTGGAACTATAGCGGGGTGACTGTTACCCCAATGTTTCTATATATCTGTAACCTTGTTATGGGCTAAGGGGGCCCAGCCTGAAGGCCAGTTAGGGGGGGATTTGGGGTGAGTGCTTATTTGTGCCCTGGGTACCCCTGGAACTATAGCGGGGTGACTGTTACCCCAATGTTTCTATATATCTGTAACCTTGTTATGGGCTAAGGGGCCCAGCCTGAAGGCCAGTTAGGGGGGGATTTGGGGGTGAGTGCTTATTTGTGCCCTGGGTACCCCTGGAACTATAGCGGGGTGACTGTTACCCCAATGTTTCTATATATCTGTAACCTTGTTATGGGCTAAGGGGGCCCAGCCTGAAGGCCAGTTAGGGGGGGATTTGGGGTGAGTGCTTATTTGTGCCCTGGGTACCCCTGGAACTATAGCGGGGTGACTGTTACCCCAATGTTTCTATATATCTGTAACCTTGTTATGGGCTAAGGGGGCCCAGCCTGAAGGCCAGTTAGGGGGGGATTTGGGGTGAGTGCTTATTTGTGCCCTGGGTACCCCTGGAACTATAGCGGGGTGACTGTTACCCCAATGTTTCTATATATCTGTAACCTTGTTATGGGCTAAGGGGGCCCAGCCTGAAGGCCAGTTAGGGGGGGATTTGGGGTGAGTGCTTATTTGTGCCCTGGGTACCCCTGGAACTATAGCGGGGTGACTGTTACCCCAATGTTTCTATATATCTGTAACCTTGTTATGGGCTAAGGGGGCCCAGCCTGAAGGCCAGTTAGGGGGGGGGGATTTGGGGTGAGTGCTTATTTGTGCCCTGGGTACCCCTGGAACTATAGCGGGGTGACTGTTACCCCAATGTTTCTATATATCTGTAACCTTGTTATGGGCTAAGGGGGCCCAGCCTGAAGGCCAGTTAGGGGGATTTGGGGTGAGTGCTTATTTGTGCCCTGGGTACCCCTGGAACTATAGCGGGGTGACTGTTACCCCAATGTTTCTATATATCTGTAACCTTGTTATGGGCTAAGGGGGCCCAGCCTGAAGGGCAGTTAGGGGGGGATTTGGGGTGAGTGCTTATTTGTGCCCTGGGTACCCCTGGAACTATAGCGGGGTGACTGTTACCCCAATGTTTCTATATATCTGTAACCTTGTTATGGGCTAAGGGGGCCCAGCCTGAAGGCCAGTTAGGGGGGGATTTGGGGTGAGTGCTTATTTGTGCCCTGGGTACCCCTGGAACTATAGCGGGGTGACTGTTACCCCAATGTTTCTATATATCTGTAACCTTGTTATGGGCTAAGGGGGCCCAGCCTGAAGGCCAGTTAGGGGGGGATTTGGGGTGAGTGCTTATTTGTGCCCTGGGTACCCCTGGAACTATAGCGGGGTGACTGTTACCCCAATGTTTCTATATATCTGTAACCTTGTTATGGGCTAAGGGGGCCCAGCCTGAAGGCCAGTTAGGGGGGGATTTGGGGTGAGTGCTTATTTGTGCCCTGGGTACCCCTGGAACTATAGCGGGGTGACTGTTACCCCAATGTTTCTATATATCTGTAACCTTGTTATGGGCTAAGGGGGCCCAGCCTGAAGGCCAGTTAGGGGGGGATTTGGGGTGAGTGCTTATTTGTGCCCTGGGTACCCCTGGAACTATAGCAGGGTGACTGTTACCCCAATGTTTCTATATATCTGTAACCCTATGTGCCTTTAGCAGAGTTCAGACCCCTAAGGGCACATAAAGTTTCCTGTGTCACTAAGGAGGGGTAACTGGAAGAGACTCTCACACCCCGGGGGCAGTTGATCAAACACAACGTAGCACGGCTGACCGGCCTCGGGGAAACATTCCCTTTGTTTTTGTTAAATTGGGCAAGTCGAGACACGCCGGTCCTGGCCCAACTCCTCTGAAGCCAATGGGTGCTGAAAGCTGGAGGCCACGGGGTTATGTGTATTGGTTGTGAAGGAATGCTGGAGATTGGAGGGCGGGGCCTATTTACTAATCAGGCAACTACACAACTCGAGCTTCCTCGCCTGGACAGGAGCAGATTTCTTGAAAAGTCTCGTAGGAACTAATTGAAGAGCCAAGAAGGAAAAGGGGGGGGGGGGTGTTTGACACCTTCTTGACAACGTCGCCCCCAACTGTGAACACCAGGAACCCAAGGGAAGATGGAGAACGGCACGGAACACAGTACGTATACATCGGAGAAGTATCCAGAGAAGATCCTCGATAGGATCGGCCAACTGCGTGCCCAGCAGGAACTCTGCGATGTGACCTTGGAGGCCGAGGGGATCTCCTACCCAGCCCACAGGGTCCTCCTCGCCTCTGCTAGTACTTACTGTAAACTGCTCTTCGCTGACCCCAAAACCGGCGACCCCGTCCAACTCAAAGGCGTGAAAGCCAAAGGGCTCAAGAACGTTCTGGACTTCATCTACACCAACAAACTCAGGTTGTCCATGGCCAACATTGAGGACACCTTGAAGGCGGCGGAGGTGCTGTTGGCCCGCGAGGCCGTCAAGCTCTGCTTTCGGTTTCTAGAAGACCATCTGGCGGACGACAACTCTTTAGAGATATTAAACTTGGTCAAGAAGCACGGGCCGGACGACTTGAAGCAGAAGGCCGGTCAACATTACCGACAGATACTGGGGAACGCTGAAAGCTTAGTCAAGGTGGACAAGACCACCCTCTGTGAGATATTGGGCAGGGAGGATATGGCGGAATACAGGGAGTTAGACCTGTTTAATTTCGCCGTGGCGTGGCTGCGGCACGATAGCTCAAGGGTCGTTGAGGCAGGGGATGTCCTAAGGCACATACGGTTCCCTCTTGTTCCTCTGGAAGATCTCCAGAAGATGGTTAAGGAGACCTCCATCTTGAAAACCGACTCAAGCTGCTTCAGATACCTTCAAGATGCCCTTAGTTACCATGCCCAACTCTATGCCCAACCCGTGCTGAGCTATGAGGGCACCCGTATCCGCTCCAGCACAGAGCGGCTGCTGGTCATTGGAGGAAGAACCTCCGATAATGTGGTCGGTGGAAGCATCTACGTTGGAGACGATGGTGGGAGCTCATGGTCTCAACTCGCTGAGCTTTATGTGCCTGTTTATAATCACTGCACCGCGGTCATCAACGACTTCCTGTTCGTTCTCGGAGGGCAGAACCGGTTTGACCCGACGGGGAAACATCCATCCAACGAGGTAAGGGATTCTACTGGGAGAAGGTCCATGTTTCTCCTAGGTAGTGTGATAGCATAATTAGGTCACATGATAACAACATTTGGGAGGGAGGTGCCATAGTGTTTCCCTTAGACAGTACAGTATGGGGGTACAGCTTATTGTGTGCCCAGAACATTCCCTCTCTGTATATTTGTATTTATACATATGGGTAGGGGGTGCCATAGTGTTTCCCTTAGACAGTACAGTATGGGGGTACAGCTTATTGTGTGCCCAGAACATTCCCTCTCTGTATATTTGTATTTATACATATGGGAGGGAGGTGCCATAGTGTTTCCCTTAGACAGTACAGTATGGGGGTACAGCTTATTGTGTGCCCAGAACATTCCCTCTCTGTATATTTGTATTTATACATATGGGTAGGGTGTGCCATAGTGTTTCCCTTAGACAGTACAGTATGGGGGTACAGCTTATTGTGTGCCCAGAACATTCCCTCTCTGTATATTTGTATTTATACATATGGGTAGGAGGTGCCATAGTGTTTCCCTTAGACAGTACAGTATGGGGGTACAGCTTATTGTGTGCCCAGAACATTCCCTCTCTGTATATTTGTATTTATACATATGGGTAGGGGGTGCCATAGTGTTTCCCTTAGACAGTACAGTATGGGGGTACAGCTTATTGTGTGCCCAGAACATTCCCTCTCTGTATATTTGTATTTATACATATGGGTAGGGGGTGCCATAGTGTTTCCCTTAGACAGTACAGTATGGGGGTACAGCTTATTGTGTGCCCAGAGCATTCCTTCTCTGTATATTTGTATTTATACATATGGGTAGGGGGTGCCATAGTGTTTCCCTTAGACAGTACAGTATGGGGGTACAGCTTATTGTGTGCCCAGAACATTCCTTCTCTGTATATTTGTATTTATACATATGGGTAGGGGGTGCCATAGTGTTTCCCTTAGACAGTACAGTATGGGGGTACAGCTTATTGTGTGCCCAGAACATTCCCTCTCTGTATATTTGTATTTATACATATGGGTAGGAGGTGCCATAGTGTTTCCCTTAGACAGTACAGTATGGGGGTACAGCTTATTGTGTGCCCAGAACATTCCTTCTCTGTATATTTGTATTTATACATATGGGTAGGGGGTGCCATAGTGTTTCCCTTAGACAGTACAGTATGGGGGTACAGCTTATTGTGTGCCCAGAACATTCCTTCTCTGTATATTTGTATTTATACATATGGGTAGGGGGTACCATAGTGTTTCCCTTAGACAGTACAGTATGGGGGTACAGCTTATTGATATACCCCCCCATTTCTTTGTTGCGGTGCAGGTGTTTCGGTTCGACCCCAGACAAGGATCGTGGCTTCAGGTTGCCGGGATGCAGGACCGGAGGACGCGCTTTCACGTAGAGGTGGTCTCGGAGCGCATCGTTGCTGTTGGCGGGGGGACGCTATTGGGGCACCTCACTAACACGGTGGAGGAATATCACCCGTCAGAAAACAGCTGGGAGTTCACGGCCCCCTTCCCAGTACCGGTGGCGGATCACGCTGGCACCACCCACAAGGGGATCCTGTACATCTCAGGTGGGAGGACAGTTGGGTATATATGTGTGTGTGTGTGTGTCTTGCCGCCATCTTGGTTTTGGGTAAAGGGGAAATCTTCCCTACATTCTGTATAATTGTTGCCCCTATTTTATCTCCAGGGGGTTATTCCACAGGGAGGACCCTAAGCGATGTGTACAGTTACCTCCCGCGGCTCCGGCGTTGGGTGATGAACCGATCCATGACATTTGCCCGATGTGACCACGGAATGGCCGCCATGGGCGAGAAAGTCTATTGTGTCGGCGGGCGCACATTGAATGCGGTAAGTGGTCCGGGCGGGTGGGATGGCTCCTTGGACTCTTGAGGGAGTAGGTAAGAGGGTTCCCTGGACTCTTGAGGGAGTAGGTAAGAGGGTTCCTTGGACTCTTGAGGGAGAAGGTAGGAGGGTTCCCTGGACTCTTGAGGGGGTAGGTAGAAGGGTTCCCTGGACTCTTGAGGGAGTAGGTAGGAGGGTTCCCTGGACTCTTGGATAGTAGGTAGGAGGGTTCCTTGGACTCTTGAGGGAGAAGGTTGGAGGGTTCCCTGGACTCTTGAGGGAGTAGGTGGGAGGGTTCCCTGGACTCTTGGGGGAGTAGGTAGGAGGGTTCCCTGGACTCTTGGGGGAGTAGGTAGGAGGGTTCCCTGGACTCTTGAGGGAGTAGGTAGGAGGGTTCCCTGGACTCTTGGGGGAGTAGGTAGGAGGGTTCCCTGGACTCTTGAGGGAGTAGGTAGGAGGGTTCCCTGGACTCTTGTGTCTATTGTGTCGGCGGGCGCACATTGAATGCGGTAAGTGGCCCGGGCGGGTGGGATGGCTCCTTGGACTCTTGAGGGAGTAGGTAGGAGGGTTCCCTGGACTCTTGGGGGAGTAGGTAGGAGGGTTCCCTGGACTCTTGGGGGAGTAGGTAGGAGGGTTCCCTGGACTCTTGAGGGAGTAGGTGGGAGGGTTCCCTGGACTCTTGGGGGAGTAGGTAGGAGGGTTCCCTGGACTCGGGGCGATAGGTAGGAGGGTTCCCTGGACTCTTGGGGGAGTAGGTAGGAGGGTTCCCTGGACTCTTGGGGGAGTAGGTGGGGTGGTTCCCTAGACTTGGGGCGGTAGGTGGGAGGGTTCCCTGGACTCTTCGGGGGTAGATGGGAGGGTTCCCTTAGCCCCACCCCTCGGGCCTTGAGTGACAGCAGGCCTGCCGGTAGGTAGAGGCTTGGGGCTGTGGGTAAGAGATGTGTTTGGCTTCAGGCTCAGGAATGGATCCATGTCAATGAGACGGAAGTTTATTGGCCGGCGGCCGACCAATGGAGCACCCTGCCGCTCTCCCCCATCCACTGCTGCCAGTTCAGCATCACCGCCCACGACTCCAAACTCTACATCACCGGCGGCGGCTCCTTACGGCGAATGAACAAAGAGGAGGGCGTGTTTATCTACGACCCTGAAGCCAAGACTTGGAAGAAGGCAGGGTCCTTGCCTTGCCCGCTAGTAGACCACGCCTCCTGCGCCATGAAACTCCCACATCACCTGACCCAGAAACTTCACCAGAAAGAGGAAAATTCCAACGTTTCGGCCAAAAAGAAGTCGACCCTGAATTTGTTCATTACTGGGAAAAAAGAAAAGGACTTGGACGGCCAATCAGAAGCAGCGGTGTGAGAGTGGGAGGTCCCTTTTTTATTGGCGGTATTATTAGGGGGCTAATTACTGCATTTAAGATTCTATATGGTACGGGTGCTGCCATATTGCTTGCCATTGGCAAGGTAAGTGTTAAACCTCTCCACTAGGGGTAATAAATTTACCCCAACTGGGGCAAGGACTATGGGAAACAATATGGCTCCTCCCACCCATGCGCATAAATATAAAGGCAAAGTTGCAATGAGATATTTCTAATTTTCGATGTGATTATGAGAATTTATAGTAATACTCGGTATTTATATAAATAATAAACTGCTATCTATGTGTGTGAGTTATTGGAGCCTATATATTATATATTTAGATTGTCAGCTCTTGGGGTTGGATGTGCCCTATAGATATAATGCATTGCAGTGAGGGAGATACCAAGCCTGGCCACCAGAGGGCAGCACACATTGGCTGATATACACGGCCTGTAATAGCTGATGGCTATATACTATACGGGGGGGGTATATGGGATAGGGGGGCCGGGGAGTAGCGCAATGTATCACCCCCTGCGCCTGCAGTTAAAATGCCATTACCCTCTGATTAAACTGCCCCGGGGTGTTACTTTCCAGCCGCGCTGTCTCTCTGGGGCATTAAACTCCTGACGCCTCGGACTGTTCCATTACAGGCAATTTCCTGATGCTAAATAATTCTGATTGGTTCTCTAAAGATTTCCCGTCAAGCGTCTGAGTTACCCCCCCCCCCCCGGGATCTGATCAATTCACTTTCCTTCACTGGTGATAACTGCCCCCTCCTCCCTCCTCTGTCTCCTACATCTCCCCCAATCCTACCCCATCCTACCCCACTCACATAAACATTCTATATAGTGAGACAGAAGAAAGATTATTTCTCACCCCATCTTGTCTCCATCTTGTCCTACTGTCCCCATCTTGCCCTACTGTCCCCATCTTGCCCTACTGTCTCCATCTTGCCCTACTGTCTCCATCTTGCCCTACTGTCTCCATCTTGTCCTACTGTCTCCATCTTGCCCTACTGTCCCCATCTTGCCCTACTGTCTCCATCTTGCCCTACTGTCTCCATCTTGCCCTACTGTCTCCATCTTGTCCTACTGTCTCCATCTTGCCCTACTGTCCCCATCTTGCCCTACTGTCTCCATCTTGCCCTACTGGTCTCCATCTTGCCCTACTGTCTCCATCTTGCCCTACTGTCTCCATCTTGCCCTACTGTCTCCATCTTGCCCTACTGTCCCCATCTTGCCCTACTGTCCCCATCTTGCCCTACTGTCTCCATCTTGCCCTACTGTCTCCATCTTGCCCTACTGTCCCCATCTTGCCCTACTGTCCCCATCTTGCCCTACTGTCCCCATCTTGCCCTACTGTCTCCATCTTGCCCTACTGTCCCCATCTTGCCCTACTGTCTCCATCTTGCCCTACTGTCTCCATCTTGCCCTACTGTCCCCATCTGCCCTACTGTCTCCATCTTGCCCTACTGTCCCCATCTTGCCCTACTGTCCCCATCTTGCCCTACTGTCCCCATCTTGCCCTACTGTCCCCATCTTGCCCTACTGTCCCCATCTTGCCTACTCTCTCCATCTGCCCTACTGTCTCCCATCTTGCCCTACTGTCTCCATCTTGCCCTACTGTCCCCATCTTGCCCTACTGTCCCCATCTTGCCCTACTGTCCCCATCTTGCCCTACTGCCCTCCCCATCTTGCCCTACTGTCCCCATCTTGCCCTACTGTCCCCATCTTGCCCTACTGTCCCCATCTTGCCCTACTGTCCCCATCTTGCCCTACTGTCCCCATCTTGCCCTACTGCCTCCATCTTGCCCTACTCTCTCCATCTTGCCCTACTGTCTCCATCTTGCCCCCCCCCGTAGGGCCTACAAACCCCCTAAAGACCATTTCCTGCTTATTTAGTTTGTAGAGAGAGAGGGGAGGTCTCGCACTCAGACTGACTGTCTCTCTATAACTTATTCATGTAATATCTGTGAGACTGCCGCTCATCCATCAACTCTAATTGCCGGAGCGAGAGCGAATAAACACCGAGTAACAAGGAGGATCCTGGGAAATGACTCTATTGAAATCCTGACAGAACTCCCACGCACCCCTGCTCCGGGGAGCGGAGATTAACCCTATAAGTCCATGCAGGAAACTTAGGGGGGGGGTTAATAAGAATAAGTGACTGCCTGGAGGCCCATTATACCCTATGGGAAGTTGGGGGGCAGGTAGGGGCTCTGTTACTGGGTATTATGTGCCAGTAGGGGGCAGGCTATGTACATTACTCTGCTCCAGTCTGCAGCATGGTGCTCTAAGTTACATATATAGAAATCCTTGCCCCCCCCCCCCCCCAGCTGTGCCCCCCAAGGACAAACTATAGATTTGCAGGATTTTGTGAGACAAAGATTCAGACTTGGGTTTCTCGCTCGGCTTCCAACAAACACACAGGGCGGGGCAGTTTGGGGCAACTCGGGGCAGTTTGGGGCAGTTTGGGGCAACTCGGGGCAGTTTGGGGCAGTTTGGGGCAGTTTGGGGCAGTTTGGCGGCACGCAAGGTTTGTCTGTGTCTGTATATACGGGGTGTCTGGGAGTCGCAGGGAACAGGTGTCAGTTATAATAACATATATATATATATATATAGGGAATGGGCCTTGTGTAGCCAATCAGAATGCAGCAAATGATATTCTCACTTTAATTGGATTGGCAGCTTGGCATTAGCGGTGCCGGGGGGGTATAGGTTTGGGGTTCATTCACACTACAGACACCACTATGGGAGGAGCCAAAGGGAAAAAGCCAGACTAGGGGCAGAACCCAAGGGAATAAACCAGATTGATCCCCCAGGAGCAGTGCAGGCTGGGAAGGGCTCTGGGAATCCTCCCTGCAGTTCCAGCAAATAACCACTAGGGGCAGAACTCAAGGGAATAAACCAGATTGAACCCCCAGGAGCAGTGCAGGCTGGGAAGGGCTCTGGGAATCCACCCTGCAGTTACAGAAAGTTACCACTAGGGGCAGAACCCAAGGGAATAAGCCAGATTGATCCCCCAGGAGCAGTGCAGGCTGGGAAGGGCTCTGGGAATCCTCCCTGCAGTTCCAGCAAGTTACCACTAGGGGCAGAACCAAAGGCAATAAGCCAGATTGAACCCCCAGGAGCAGTGCAGGGTGGGAAGGGCTCTGGGAATCCTCCCTGCAGTGTAAGCAAGTTACCACTAGGGGCAGAACCCAAGGGAATAAACCAGATTGAACCCCCAGGAGCAGTGCAGGCTGGGAAGGGCTCTGGGAATCCTCCCTGCAGTGTAAGCAAGTTACCACTAGGGGCAGAACCAAAGGGAATAAGCCAGATTGAACCCCCAGGAACAGTGCAGGCTGGGAAGGGCTCTGGGAATCCTCCCTGCAGTTCCAGCAAGTTACCACTAGGGGCAGAACCCAAGGGAATAAGCCAGATTGAACCCCCAGGAGCAGTGCAGGCTGGGAAGGGCTCTGGGAATCCTCCCTGCAGTTCCAGCAAGTTACCACTAGGGGCAGAACCCAAGGGGATAAGCCAGATTGAACCCCCAGGAGCAGTGCAGGCTGGGAAGGGCTCTGGGAATCCTCCCTGCAGTTCCAGCAAGTTACCACTAGGGGCAGAACCAAAGGGGATAAGCCAGATTGAACCCCCAGGAGCAGTGCAGGCTGGGAAGGGCTCTGGGAATCCTCCCTGCAGTTCCAGCAAGTTACCACTAGGGGCAGAACCAAAGGGAATAAGCCAGATTGAACCCCCAGGAGCAGTGCAGGCTGGGAAGGGCTCTGGGAATCCTCCCTGCAGTTCCAGCAAGTTACCACTAGGGGCAGAACCCAAGGGTACAAGGGGGTGCTGTTATTTACCTTCTGGGAAGTGCAGAGACCCATGGGTAGGGTTCCCCAGTGGGGGCATTATTTGTTCACTAATCCGCCAGACCCTCATAGTGCAAAAAGATACCATGTACAGGCCCCTCCCCTTTTAAATTAAAGGCCAAGTTAGAATCTTAAATCAATATCGTTTATTACTTTATGCTTCAAACAGGGGATCTTGTATCCCAGTTCCCACTATTTGGGCTTTTGTTGTTTGTCAGTCCCCACGGGGTTAATTCAGTTTGTTCATTGATATATTGATAAAGGACCAATCAATGGGGGTGTCAGAGAGCAATCAGCCCCTCCCCCTGCCCATCCACTACTCCCAGTGCTGTCCCAGTATGATTTATATACCAACAACTGCTGTTTACATCTGTCATTCGCCCCCCCCCCCCACCCACATCCCATCACCGCGCCGTGTTTATTACCTTCCCCCCCTTCCCGATCCGATGGGGACAAAAATCACCGCCGGGAGCCTGTATAAACAACCTGATAAAATGTACAATGACTTTATATGGGAAAGTGTAGAGGGACTTTTTCTTTCATTAGGCAAAATGGCACGTTTGGGTTTATATGCCCTTTAAAGGCACGTTTGCGTTCCCGTGGCGATTGCTGGGGAGTCACGTGCTGATTGGTTGCTCACAGCTCGGGGCATTGTTGCCCTGTTTGTTTACCCCGGGATACAGGAGGCGCAGGCATCCCAGCAATGCCCAATGGAATGCCGCTCTACCTGCCCAACCTGTGCCCAAATTACGCCCTCACCTGTCCCTGCAGCCTCCCTGTCTCTGGGCGGAGTCACCGCTACCTGCTGTGTTTATTTACTACTGGGTGGGAGCTGCCATACTGCACCCCAAAGTCCCACCCATAGCACCCCCTGCTGGCCAGAATGAAGATGGAGGAGGCCATTTTCCTATGCATGCCTGACTTCCTGTCATTGGGCCCACAACTCAAGGGGAAGTAAACATCTAATTGTGTTGCTGTCTGGGGGTGGAGCTAAAAAGGTTCATTGGACCCCCAGTGTATAAATGGGCACAGTGCCCCAGATATACCGCTAACACTACAACTCCCAGCATGCCCTGAGAGCATGGGCCAGCTAAGAATGCTGGGAGTTGTAGTTGCCACACTGCACCCCAAAGTCCCACCCATAGCACCCCCTGCTGGCCAGAATGAAGATGGAGGAGGCCATTTTCCTATGCATTTCTGACTTCCTGTTGGGCCCACAACTCAAGGGGAAGTAAACATCTAATTGTGTTGCTGTCCCCCCCCCCTGGAATCTGGGGGTGGAGCTAAAAAGGCTCATTGGGACCCCCCCACCCCCAGTGTATAAATGGGCACAGTGCCCCAGATATACCGCTAACACTACAACTCCCAGCATGCCCTGAGAGCATGGTTCATCTGAGAATGCTGGGAGTTGTAGTTGGCCGACGCCCCCCTGTTCCTGATACAAGATGAGTTTGCAGCTCCCCCCCCCCCAGTCTCTGCTCCTCTCCGGCTCCCACCCACTCGCATTTAGTCACTATTATTATTACTGAGTCGTGTTCTCATTGTATCATAATCCCCGGCCAACTGGATCCTCTAACAAACATGTTTTCCTTTTTGTGGGTCCTACTTGCCCTTTAAAATGAGCTTTTCACTATTATCTCTCCTGCTACACACCACAGAGCATGCTGGGAGTTGTAGTTGTTCAAAATCTAGGGCCCCACCAGAGACCTCAGGGGTTTGATTTCATTATTCCTCCAGTCTGTCGTCAGACCAAGGCTCGGTTGCTAGGGTCAGGGGAACCTTACCAACCAGACATTCTAAATGACGACCAATTGCAATAAAATACACTGAAGAATTTAATATCAGGGTTTATTTCCCCTTTACCCAGTCTGTCGTCAGTCCAAGGCTCGGTTGCTAGGGTCGGGGGGACCTTACCAACCAGACATTCTAAATGAAGACCAACTGCAATACAACATACTGAAGTATTTAATATCTGGATTTATTTACCCTTTTCCCAGTCTGTCGTCAGTCCAAGGCTCGGTTGCTAGGGTCGGGGGGACCTTACCAACCAGACATTCTAAATGAAGACCAACTGCAATACAACATACTGAAGTATTTAATATCTGGATTTATTTACCCTTTTCCCAGTCTGTCGTCAGTCCAAGGCTCGGTTGCTAGGGTCGGGGGGACCTTACCAACCAGACATTCTAAATGAAGACCAACTGCAATACAACATACTGAAGTATTTAATATCTGGATTTATTTACCCTTTTCCCAGTCTGTCGTCAGTCCAAGGCTCGGTTGCTAGGGTCGGGGGGACCTTACCAACCAGACATTCTAAATGAAGACCAACTGCAATACAACATACTGAAGTATTTAATATCTGGATTTATTTACCCTTTTCCCAGTCTGTCGTCAGTCCAAGGCTCGGTTGCTAGGGTCGGTGGGACCTTACCAACCAGACATTCTAAATGAAGACCAATTGCAATAAAATATACTAAAGAATTTAATATCAGGGTTTATTTCCCCTTTACCCAGTCTGTCGTCAGACCAAGGCTCGGTTGCTAGGGTCAGGGGAACCTTACCAACCAGACATTCTAAATGACGACCAATTGCAATAAAATACACTGAAGAATTTAATATCAGGGTTTATTTCCCCTTTACCCAGTCTGTCGTCAGTCCAAGGCTCGGTTGCTAGGGTCGGTGGGACCTTACCAACCAGACATTCTAAATGAAGACCAACTGCAATACAACATACTGAAGTATTTAATATCTGGATTTATTTACCCTTTTCCCAGTCTGTCGTCAGTCCAAGGCTTGGTTGCTAGGGTCGGAGGGACCTTACCAACCAGACATTCTAAATGAAGACCAATTGCAATAAAATGTACTGAAGAATTTAATATTGGGGTTTATTTCCCCTTTTCCCAGTCTGTCGTCAGACCAAGGCTTGGTTGCTAGGGTCGGTGGGACCTTACCAACCAGACATTCTAAATGAAGACCAATTGCAATAAAATGTACTGAAGAATTTAATATTGGGGTTTATTTCCCCTTTTCCCAGTCTGTAGTCAGACCAAGGCTTGGTTGCTAGGGTCGGTGGGACCTTACCAACCAGACATTCTAAATGAAGACCAATTGCAATAAAATATACTGAAGAATTTAATATCAGGGTTTATTTCCCCTTTACCCAGTCTGTCGTCAGACCAAGGCTCGGTTGCTAGGGTCGGGGGGACCTTACCAACCAGACATTCTAAATGAAGACCAACTGCAATACAACATACTGAAGTATTTAATATCTGGATTTATTTACCCTTTTCCCAGTCTGTCGTCAGTCCAAGGCTTGGTTGCTAGGGTCGGTGGGACCTTACCAACCAGACATTCTAAATGAAGACCAATTGCAATAAAATGTACTGAAGAATTTAATATTGGGGTTTATTTCCCCTTTTCCCAGTCTGTAGTCAGACCAAGGCTTGGTTGCTAGGGTCGGTGGGACCTTACCAACCAGACATTCTAAATGAAGACCAATTGCAATAAAATATACTGAAGAATTTAATATCAGGGTTTATTTCCCCTTTACCCAGTCTGTCGTCAGACCAAGGCTCGGTTGCTAGGGTCATTGGGACCTTACCAACCAGACATTCTAAATGAAGACCAATTGCAATAAAATATACTGAAGAATTTAATATCAGGGTTTATTTCCCCTTTACCCAGTCTGTCGTCAGACCAAGGCTCGGTTGCTAGGGTCGGGGGGACCTTACCAACCAGACATTCTAAATGAAGACCAATTGCAATAAAATATACTGAAGAATTTAATAACAGGGTGTATTTCCCCTTTTCCCAGTCTGTCAGACTAAGGTTCGGTTGCTAGGGTCGGAGGGACCTTACCAACCAGACATTATAAATGAAGACCAATTGAAATAAAATATACTGAAGAATTTAATATCAGGGTGTATTTCCCCTTTAGTTGAGGTGGAAAGGGGGGGGGGGGGGCAACTGATAAAGATCATTGGGCTCAGTCTTTTGCTGTTTGGGCGACTTTAAGAAACCAGAGAGGTCTGTCTCCCCCTGCTGGCAGGACGGAAGGACTACAGTTCCCACAATGCTCAGGGAGGGAGGGTGTTTATTGCGCTACAGTCGCTCCCGGAGCGGATCAGTCGCTCTCAGTGCTGAGGGGGAGAGGATGGTGCCAACTGCCAGCTGCGGATAAAGGGAGAGACCCGCCGAGTGCCAACTGCCAGCTGCGGATACAGAGACACTCAGTGACCCCCCACAACTCACTCTAGGGGGGCTTTGGGTGATTCAGGGGGGTCTCAGTCACTCAGAGACATGTGAGTTTCCTTCCCACGTCCTGCTGAACCCACTGCCTGTGCCCCCCAGGGATGGCTGTGCCCCTCCAACCACCAAGTAGGTACCCCTGGCTTCCTAACTGCCAGCTGTCTGTCTGTCTGTGGGGCATTTAGTAACAGGGCAGCCCCCCAGCTGCCATGTACCCCCCCCCCATATTGTTCATTAGTCCTACTGTGTTATGGGGCAGGTACCTGTTACTAATTACCCCAAGTGCAGGGAAATGAGGGGCACATTGAGGATTAGGGGGTGACTCCTGCTGTGTTTTTTGGGGGGGGGGGGGGGAGAGGGGCATTAATGGGGCATTAATGGGGCAGAACCAATAAACAAGGGGCATTTAGTGGCTAATGAGTCACTCAGGGCAGTTGGAAGGCAGTGCAGGCAGCGGCAGGGGGTTCCTGATTAAGTGATATTGGGGGGGCTCGGTACCCCGGCTTATGGGTTAAACTAGCTCAGTGGATTCTGTGGGCAGTCGTGAAGGGCTTTGCCAGGGTTTCAGGGGTTAATCCCAGATCCTTCAACTCCCTGCACCCTAACGGGGCAACCAGCGTCCCTATTAACTCCCATTCGGGATCATTAGAGCACAGGTGGAGCCGAAAGCCTATTGGCTCCCACATCCGCCGGGGCTGCCATATGGCCGGTGTTACCATGGTAAGCCCCCCCCCTTACTGTGTCAGTTTTGGGGGGCTTGGAAATGTTTAGGGGAGGGGGGGTAGATCAGCCATACAGGGCACGGTGTAGAGTGTAAGCTCTTGAGTAAATAGTACTACGACTGGGGTATTTGTTTCAGCTGGGGCAGGTTTAGTGCATGTCAATGGGGGGGTTATTTGTATGGTGTAGAGTGTAAGCTCTTGAGTACACAGTACTATTATGGATAACATTGGGGCAGGTTTAGTGCATGTTATTGGGGGGGTTATTTGTATGGGGCAATAGAAGTGTTTGTATCCATATAATGAGCAGGGCATGGTGTAGAGTGCAAGCTCTTCTGTACAAAGTACTATTGTGGATAACATTGGGGCAGTTTTAGTGGATGTTAATAGGGGGGGTTATTTGTATGGGGCAATAAAAGTGCCCCTGAGTGTTTGTATCCATATAATAAGCAGGGCATGGTGTAGAGTGTAAGCTCTTGAGTACACAGTATTGGGGCATTTGTTTCAGCTGGGGCAGGTTTAGTGGATGTTTTTGGGGGGTTATTTGTATGGGGCAATTAAAGTTTTTGGATCCATATAATGAGCAGGGTATGGTGTAGAGTGCAAGCTCTTGAGTACACAGTATTGGGGCATTTGTTTCAGCTGGGGCAGGTTTAGTGCATGTCAATGGGGAGGATATTTGTATGGTGTAGAGTGTAAGCTCTTGAGTACACAGTACTATTATGGATAACATTGGGGCATTTGCTTCAGCTGGGGCAGGTTTAGTGGATGTTTTTGGGGGGTTATTTGTATGGGGCAATTAAAGTTTTTGGATCCATATAATGAGCAGGGTATGGTGTAGAGTGCAAGCTCTTGAGTACACAGTATTGGGGCATTTGTTTCAGCTGGGGCAGGTTTAGTGCATGTCAATGGGGAGGATATTTGTATGGTGTAGAGTGTAAGCTCTTGAGTACACAGTACTATTATGGATAACATTGGGGCATTTGCTTCAGCTGGGGCAGGTTTAGTGGATGTTAATGGGTGGGGTATTTGTGGGGCAATAAAAGTGTATCTATATAATGAGCAGGGTATGGTGTAGAGTGTAAGCTCTTGAGTACACAGTACTATTGTGGATAACATTGGGGCATTTGTTTCAGCGGGGGCAGGTTTAGTGCATGTCAATGGGGGGGTTAATTGTATGGTGTAGAGTGTAAGCTCTTGAGTACACAGTACTTGATTAGGCAGGCTGTAGGCCGACACTATTATGGCTAACATTGGGGCATTTATTTATGGGGCAATAAAAGTGTTTGAGCAGTGTGCGGGGTAGATTTGTATACAAAGTACCAGACTGCGGGGGGGGGGGGGGCTTTTGTCTCCTGCTGTAACGATATTAGCGCTAAGTGCCCCGGGGTCGGCCAGATTCATACCCCCCCCCCCATGGTATCTACAGAGGGACAATAGTAATTCTCTTTATTGCCCGTAGACCCTCACTGTCCGGCCCATTATAGACTGGGGGGCGATAACACAATGGGCCGGCCTGTTGCCCCGAACAGAGGGGGCTTTATCTGCCCTGTTTGCATATCAACTGGTTTTATTGCCCCTCGACAGGGAAATGAGTTATTTCCCAGTCTCCTAGCTTAACCTGCCGCCGGCCTCTCCAGCCAGCAGTGCTGTAAAGGGTAAATAATCTTTTTAAGGGGAAATAAACCCTCTAAAGATGGGCTAATTCTGCCCCTAATAGTGCAACTGAGCTGCCCCACTGGCGGTTCTGACTGTCGCTCCGGCGCCCGACTCGGTAGCAGCAGATGGAGAGGATCCTGCCGGCCGGGATTTAGGGAGATCCCTGGATGATCCACCGGATTAACCCCGCGATTATCCCGTCTGCCAAGTTCCTTCTCTGTGACGGAGTTACTTGCCCCGGGCTTGGGGTTACTGTGTGGGGGGGGGGGCAACGGCTGTCGCTATGGGGGTAGTTCAACTACAACTCTACTTTTATACCCTTCATTGTCATAGCAACCGGCTGTCCATCCTGAGTGATCCCTGACCCCCAGCCTCGCACTAGTGAGTAATAGTGAGCTCAGGCAGGTGGAATCGTGGGAAATCACCCGACGGTGCAAATTCCTCCCAACCACAAGTGTTTCTTTTGTGTCTGTCTCTTTAAGGGCAGCGGGGGGTGTATGGGATGGTTTCGGGGTGCTTTAGATGTTTGGGGTGGCGCCGGGTTGGCACGAAATTACCCCCGTGTCTAGATTCCCAGACAGGCGGTATTGCCCCTCCCAGGGCTTTAGGGGGTAAGTGAGGATGAACATGTTGGAAATTGTTTTGATTGCTGTTAATGACTTTCCTGACTGCCCCTCCCTGGGTCCCACTAACTGCACAAAAACACTTCTTGTTACCCCCCCCCCCCGGGCAATTCCAGACTCCACCAGTTTAACCCACACTGATCATTCCCATTGTCCCAAACAGACAGCCTGTGACTTACCCCTACCCCCCCCCAGTACTTACCCAGGTACAGAGCTCTGATTCTCTGTACTTCCTGCTCCTGGGCTGCTCTCTTTCCCATGGTCAGGCAGGAACCCACCCCTGGGTAAGTGAATCCAATCTCCCCCCAGTACTTACCCAGGCACAGAGCTCTGATTCTCTGTACTTCCTGCTCCTGGGCTGCTCTCTTTCCCATGGTCAGGCAGGAACCCCCCCCCCTGGGTAAGTGAATCCAATCTCCCCCCAGTACTTACCCAGGTACAGAGCTCTGATTCTCTGTACTTCCTGCTCCTGGGCTGCTCTCTTTCCCATGGTCAGGCAGGAACCTCCCCCTGGGTAAGTGAATCCAATCTCCCCCAGTACTTACCCAGGTACAGAGCTCTGATTCTCTGTACTTCCTGCTCCTGGGCTGCTCTCTTTCCCATGGTCAGGCAGGAACCTCCCCTGGGTAAGTGAATCCAATCTCCCCCCAATACTTACCCAGGTACAGAGCTCTGATTCTCTGTACTTCCTGCTCCTGGGCTGCTCTCTTTCCCATGGTCAGGCAGGAACCTCCCCCTGGGTAAGTGAATCCAATCTCCCCCAGTACTTACCCAGGTACAGAGCTCTGATTCTCTGTACTACCTGCTCCTGGACTGCTCTCTTTCCCATGGTCAGGCAGGAACCCCCCCCTGGGTAAGTGAATCCAATCTCCCCCCAGTACTTACCCAGGTACAGAGCTCTGATTCTCTGTACTTCCTGCTCCTGGGCTGCTCTCTTTCCCATGGTCAGACAGGAACCCCCCCTGGGTAAGTGAATCCAATCTCCCCCCAGTACTTACCCAGGTACAGAGCTCTGATTCTCTGTACTTCCTGCTCCTGGGCTGCTCTCTTTCCCATGGTCAGGCAGGAACCTCCCCCTGGGTAAGTGAATCCAATCTCCCCCCAATACTTACCCAGGTACAGAGCTCTGATTCTCTGTACTTCCTGCTCCTGGGCTGCTCTCTTTCCATGGTCAGGCAGGAACCTCCCCCTGGGTAAGTGAATCCAATCTCCCCCCAGTACTTACCCAGGTACAGAGCTCTGATTCTCTGTACTACCTGCTCCTGGACTGCTCTCTTTCCCATGGTCAGGCAGGAACCCCCCCCCCCCCCCGGGTAAGTGAATCCAATCTCCCCCCAGTACTTACCCAGGTACAGAGCTCTGATTCTCTGTACTTCCTGCTCCTGGGCTGCTCTCTTTCCCATGGTCAGACAGGAACCTCCCCCTGGGTAAGTGAATCCAATCTCCCCCCAGTACTTACCCAGGTACAGAGCTCTGATTCTCTGTACTTCCTGCTCCTGGGCTGCTCTCTTTCCCATGGTCAGACAGGAACCTCCCCCTGGGTAAGTGAATCCAATCTCCCCCCAGTACATACCCAGGTACAGAGCTCTGATTCTCTGTACTTCCTGCTCCTGGGCTGCTCTCTTTCCCATGGTCAGGCAGGAACCTCCCCCTGGGTAAGTGAATCCAATCTCCCCCCAGTACTTACCCAGGTACAGAGCTCTGATTCTCTGTACTACCTGCTCCTGGGCTGCTCTCTTTCCCATGGTCAGGCAGGAACCCCCCCCCCCCCCGGGTAAGTGAATCCAATCTCCCCCCAGTACTTACCCAGGTACAGAGCTCTGATTCTCTGTACTTCCTGCCCCTGGGCATGCTGGGAGTTGTAGGAGAAGCATTTGGCAGTTGGCATTAATAGCCCCATTGTATTCCTGTTATTAGTTTGGGCACATTCCCGGGGCAGATCTCCCCCCCACGCTCCTGAGTGGATTTGCCCATGGGGCGCGGGTAGGAGACGGGTGCCAGCATGGGAAGTGTTAGGGGCCAAGTATAATAATCAGACACAAATTGGTACAGCCCAAAGCCTGGGGGGGTATGAGGGGCCCATGCAATGGGAAGGACAGGGAGGGGGGCAGTTGGGGGGGGGGGGCAGTAGGTAGGGAGACTCGGTTGCCGGGTATCTCAGTCCTTGGATATGCCCTTGGCGTGCGGCTCGGCCCAGGCTTTTGCTTGTTTAGCCTATCGGGACCTTATCAGTAAGTGAGTGCGGTTCCCCCGGGGCCCCCCTGCTGCTCTTGGGGAGCCTCCAGCCTGTACCTATTGCGCAGGAAGGGCCACTGGCCAAGGTGTAGGCACGGGCCGACTTGGCCCTTACCCAGAATCCTCTGCAGGAGCAGCCAATGAATAATGAATGGTCCTGTTCTCCTGCTCGGAGGAGCCCATTGTGCCGTCGTCATTGTGAGGAAGGGATCGTATTGCGGGTGAAACCCAAGCTGTGGCGCCGGGAATCAGCACCCACGGGGGCAGGAAGGGGGGGTAGTCTATCCTATAAGTGCCCCCTCTGCATATTAGTATTTATACCCAACTGGGAGCTGCCATACTGACTGCCCCGACCTGAGAATTCCTTATATTCAAGGGCTTTTGTGTATCAGAGTGTCCCCCCCCCAAAGAGCAAACGGGGGCAGAATGTGGCCTCATTTGTGCCACAGACGCCCACGCGGGGGGGCGAGGGGCACACAGAGGGGCGAGACAGCTCCCATTGTGCCGGAGAGAGTTCCAGGCTGTCTCACACAATGGGACAATTCAGTTGCATCAGGGACACTGTCAGATGCACACACTGCCCCCCCCATGAGAGTGTAGAGCTTGTCCCCCCACATATGAGAGAGCGTGCCCCCCCTATATGAGAGAGCGTGCCACCCATATGAGAGAGAGCGTGCCCCCCCATGAGAGAGAGCGTGCCCCCCCATGAGAGAGAGCATGCCGCCCATATCAGAGAGCACCCATATGAGAGAGTGTGCCCCCCCTATATGAGAGAGCGTGCCCCCCCATGAGAGAGAGCGTGCCCCCCCATATGAGAGAGAGTGTGCCCCCCCATGAGAGAGAGTGTGCCCCCCCATGAGAGAGAGTGTGCCCCCCCATGCGAGAGAGTGTGCCCCCCCATGAGAGAGAGTGTGCCCCCCCATGAGAGAGAGTGTGCCCCCCCATGAGAGAGAGTGTGCCCCCCCATGAGAGAGAGTGTGCCCCCCCATGAGAGAGAGTGTGCCCCCCCATGAGAGAGAGTGTGCCCCCCCATGAGAGAGAGTGTGCCCCCCCCATATGAGAGAGAGCGCGCCCCCCATATGAGAGAGAGCGTGCCCCCCCATATGAGAGAGCGTGCCCCCCCATATGAGAGAGCGTGCCCCCCCATATGAGAGAGCGTGCCCCCCCATATGAGAGAGCGTGCCCCCCCATATGAGAGAGTGTGCCCCCCCATGAGAGTGAGTGTGCCCCCCCATGAGAGTGAGTGTGCCCCCCCATGAGAGTGAGTGTGCCCCCCCATGAGAGTGAGTGTGCCCCCCCATGAGAGAGAGTGTGCCCCCCCATGAGAGAGAGTGTGCCCCCCATGAGAGAGAGTGTGCCCCCCCATGAGAGAGAGTGTGCCCCCCCATGAGAGAGTGTGCCCCCCCATATGAGAGAGCGTGCCCCCCCTATGAGAGAGAGCGTGCCCCCCTATATGAGAGAGAGCGTGCCCCCCTATATGAGAGAGAGCGTGCCCCCCTATATGAGAGAGAGCGTGCCCCCCTATATGAGAGAGAGCGTGCCCCCCTATATGAGAGAGAGCGTGCCCCCCTATATGAGAGAGAGCGTGCCCCCCTATATGAGAGAGAGCGTGCCCCCCATGAGAGTGGTGCCCCCCATGAGAGTGAGTGTGCCCCCCATGAGAGTGAGTGTGCCCCCCCATGAGAGTGAGTGTGCCCCCCCATGAGAGTGAGTGTGCCCCCCATGAGAGAGAGTGTGCCCCCCCATGAGAGAGAGTGTGCCCCCCCATGAGAGAGAGTGTGCCCCCCCATGAGAGAGAGTGTGCCCCCCATGAGAGAGAGTGTGCCCCCCCATGAGAGAGAGTGTGCCCCCCCATGAGAGAGAGTGTGCCCCCCCATGAGAGAGAGTGTGCCCCCCCATGAGAGAGAGTGTGCCCCCCCTATGAGAGAGAGCGTGCCCCCCTATATGAGAGAGAGCGTGCCCCCCTATATGAGAGAGAGCGTGCCCCCCTATATGAGAGAGAGCGTGCCCCCCTATATGAGAGAGAGCGTGCCCCCCTATATGAGAGAGAGCGTGCCCCCCCTATATGAGAGAGAGCGTGCCCCCCCTATATGAGAGAGAGCGTGCCCCCCTATATGAGAGAGAGCGTGCCCCCCTATATGAGAGAGAGCGTGCCCCCCTATATGAGAGAGAGTGTGCCCCCCATGAGAGTGTGCCCCCCATGAGAGTGTGCCCCCCCATGAGAGTGAGTGTGCCCCCCATGAGAGTGAGTGTGCCCCCCCATGAGAGTGAGTGTGCCCCCCCATGAGAGAGAGTGTGCCCCCCCATGAGAGAGTGTGCCCCCCCATGAGAGAGAGTGTGCCCCCCCATGAGAGAGAGTGTGCCCCCCCATATGAGAGAGCGTGCCCCCCCTATGAGAGAGAGCGTGCCCCCCTATATGAGAGAGAGCGTGCCCCCCTATATGAGAGAGAGCGTGCCCCCCTATATGAGAGAGAGCGTGCCCCCCTATATGAGAGAGAGCGTGCCCCCCTATATGAGAGAGAGCGTGCCCCCCTATATGAGAGAGAGCGTGCCCCCCTATATGAGAGAGAGCGTGCCCCCCTATATGAGAGAGAGCGTGCCCCCCTATATGAGAGAGAGCGTGCCCCCCTATATGAGAGAGAGCGTGCCCCCCTATATGAGAGAGAGCGTGCCCCCCCTATATGAGAGAGAGCGTGCCCCCCTATATGAGAGAGAGCGTGCCCCCCTATATGAGAGAGAGTGTGCCCCCCCATGAGAGAGCATGCCCCCCATATCAGAGAGCACCCATATGAGGGAGTGTGCCCCCCCATATGAGAGAGTGTGCCCCCCCTATATGAGAGAGAGTGTGCCCCCCCATATGAGAGAGAGCGTGCCCCCCCTATATGAGAGAGAGCGTGCCCCCCCATATGAGAGAGAGCGTGCCCCCCCATATGAGAGAGAGCGTGCCCCCCCTATATGAGAGAGAGCGTGCCCCCCCATATGAGAGAGAGCGTGCCCCCCCATATGAGAGAGAGCGTGCCCCCCCATATGAGAGAGAGCGTGCCCCCCATATGAGAGAGAGCGTGCCCCCCCATATGAGAGAGAGCGTGCCCCCCATATGAGAGAGAGCGTGCCCCCCATATGAGAGAGAGCGTGCCCCCCATATGAGAGAGAGCGTGCCCCCCCATATGAGAGAGAGCGTGCCCCCCCTATATGAGAGAGAGCGTGCCCCCCCATATGAGAGAGAGCGTGCCCCCCCATATGAGAGAGAGCGTGCCCCCCCATATGAGAGAGAGCGTGCCCCCCATATGAGAGAGAGCGTGCCCCCCATATGAGAGAGAGCGTGCCCCCCATATGAGAGAGAGCGTGCCCCCCATATGAGAGAGAGCGTGCCCCCCCATATGAGAGAGAGCGTGCCCCCCCTATATGAGAGAGAGCGTGCCCCCCATATGAGAGAGAGCGTGCCCCCCCATATGAGAGAGAGCGTGCCCCCCCATATGAGAGAGAGCGTGCCCCCCCTATATGAGAGAGAGCGTGCCCCCCATATGAGAGAGAGCGTGCCCCCCATATGAGAGAGAGCGTGCCCCCCATATGAGAGAGAGCGTGCCCCCCATATGAGAGAGAGCGTGCCCCCCATATGAGAGAGAGCGTGCCCCCCATATGAGAGAGAGCGTGCCCCCCCATATGAGAGAGAGCGTGCCCCCCCCATATGAGAGAGAGCGTGCCCCCCATATGAGAGAGAGCGTGCCCCCCATATGAGAGAGAGCGTGCCCCCCATATGAGAGAGAGCGTGCCCCCCATATGAGAGAGAGCGTGCCCCCCCATATGAGAGAGAGCGTGCCCCCCCTATATGAGAGAGAGCGTGCCCCCCCTATATGAGAGAGAGCATTCCAGGGCAGCAGTGCAGTAAAGCAAGGCAGGGCAGGTGTAACCACTGTGTGGATTGTATGGCAACTCCGTCTCTCAGTTTCTCTCTGTATAATGGGGGGAATGTGGCCGGGGCATTGTGCAGTGACAGGGTAATGGATGGCCGGACTGCCCCCTGTGTAGCCTTGGGGGGGGGGGTAGATTTATTCTATAGTGACACTGGGGGGAAACAAGGACGCAGCCATGGTAACGGGACAATAAACAGAGACTCTCCCAATGTTGAGGGGGGAGATGCCCCGCCCCCAGTAATTGCCCCGCCCCATTTGTACATTGGGGCACTGAGTGTCTCTACTCACCGACTGGGAAATGTACAACGTAAATATGATGCAAAACCTCATGGGGGTGATGTCACAATGTGATGTCAGGATTGAGCAGAGGGATTCTGGGTAATTACGTGTCATTGGCAGCTTTTAATTAGTCAGATGGGCGACTGCAATGTCTTAATTAGTATCTTAATTAGTGCGAGTCAGATTGTCTGCTCCTAATTAGAAACACTCGTAGCCAATGGGTCACGTGCAGCTGCCTACAGATATACAGGGAGGGAAACACTATGGCACCCCCTACCCATATGTATAAATACAAATATACAGAGAAGGAATGTTCTGGGCACACAATAAGCTGTACCCCCATACTGTACTGTCTAAGGGAAACACTATGGCACCCCCTACCCATATGTATAAATACAAATATACAGAGAAGGAATGTTCTGGGCACACAATAAGCTGTACCCCCATACTGTACTGTCTAAGGGAAACACTATGGCACCTCCTACCCATATGTATAAATACAAATATACAGAGAAGGAATGTTCTGGGCACACAATAAGCTGTACCCCCATACTGTACTGTCTAAGGGAAACACTATGGCACCTCCTACCCATATGTATAAATACAAATATACAGAGAAGGAATGTTCTGGGCACACAATAAGCTGTACCCCCATACTGTACTGTCTAAGGGAAACACTATGGCACCCCCTACCCATATGTATAAATACAAATATACAGAGAGGGAATGTTCTGGGCACACAATAAGCTGTACCCCCATACTGTACTGTCTAAGGGAAACACTATGGCACCTCCTACCCATATGTATAAATACAAATATACAGAGAAGGAATGTTCTGGGCACACAATAAGCTGTACCCCCATACTGTACTGTCTAAGGGAAACACTATGGCACCTCCTACCCATATGTATAAATACAAATATACAGAGAAGGAATGTTCTGGGCACACAATAAGCTGTACCCCCATACTGTACTGTCTAAGGGAAACACTATGGCACCCCCTACCCCTATGTATAAATACAAATATACAGAGAGGGAATGTTCTGGGCACACAATAAGCTGTACCCCCATACTGTATTGTCTAAGGGAAACACTATGGCACCCCCTACCCCTATGTATAAATACAAATATACAGAGAGGGAATGTTCTGGGCACACAATAAGCTGTACCCCCATACTGTACTGTCTAAGGGAAACACTATGGCACCCCCTACCCATATGTATAAATACAAATATACAGAGAGGGAATGTTCTGGGCACACAATAAGCTGTACCCCCATACTGTACTGTCTAAGGGAAACACTATGGCACCCCCTACCCATATGTATAAATACAAATATACAGAGAAGGAATGTTCTGGGCACACAATAAGCTGTACCCCCATACTGTACTGTCTAAGGGAAACACTATGGCACCCCCTACCCATATGTATAAATACAAATATACAGAGAGGGAATGTTCTGGGCACACAATAAGCTGTACCCCCATACTGTACTGTCTAAGGGAAACACTATGGCACCCCCTACCCATATGTATAAATACAAATATACAGAGAAGGAATGTTCTGGGCACACAATAAGACTTTATTACTGGAAGTCATTTCAGTCGGTTGAATGTTACCGGACTCTCTTGGGGGGCGGGGAGAGGGGACTTTGGCCCCTCCCTAAATCTTGCACATAGAGAGACAGTGAGCTCAGTAGGATGGGGGGGGGGGGCACAGACAAGACAGAGGGGCCCCTATTCTGAGTGATGTCACAATCTGCCCTCTTGCCCCCGGCTTTGTTTTGTACCATTGTGAGAGATTTCTCACCCCATCGCCCAGTCGGCCCCTTCCCAGAATGCCCCTCTGGGCCGAGTCTCTTCCCGTTATTTCTCTCCGGGGAAGTGTCACAAATTTCATATCTAAGTGTTGGGAAGATAAAGATGTTCTGCGGCATCTGAGCCGGTGGGCGTGGCCTGTGGCATCGTGATTGCACTGAGGGAATCAGTATGGCAGCTTCCATCTCTAATATAAACCCCGCCCCTTTCTCTTTGCATTTCAGTGGCGGTGCCGGTGATGTGCGAGTCCGGGCTCCTCCCCTCCCCGCCGTCCAGCCCCTTCTACGGGGAATCCTCCGACGCCTATTTCCACGTCGACCGCTGGCAGAAACTCCGCACCGCCGTCCGGAAGCTGGAATTCTGGGAAAGCTTCGACGCCGAGCTGATTGGCAGCGGATTCTTTTCCAAGGTCTATAAGGTAAATACACAAGTGGGGGGGCACCCTTCCTGCCTGTGCCCCCCCATCTGTTCTACTTCCTACACTCAATAGGCCAGTTGTCCCATGAATCCTACTGGGAATGGGATGACTTTGGGCACGTTGGGTGATGATTTGGCCACTAGGGGCAGCGTTCCATTGGGGGGGTCCCAGCAGTGTATGTGAATATGTATATACAGTAGCAAGGGACCCCCCCATCTGTTCTACTTCCTACACTCAATAGGCCAGTTGTCCCATGAATCCTACTGGGAATGGGATGACTTTGGGCACGTTGGGTGATGATTTGGCCACTAGGGGCAGCTTTCCATTGGGGGGGTCCCAGCAGTATATACAGTAGCGAGGGACCCCCCCCCACCTGTTCTATTTCCTACACTCAATAGGCCAGTTGTCCCATGAATCCTACTGGGAATGGGATGACTTTGGGCACGTTGGGTGATGATTTGGCCACTAGGGGCAGCATTCCATGGGGGGGGGTCCCAGCAGTGTATACAGTAGCGAGGGACTCCCCCCCCCACCCCCAGTCCCAGATGTTTCCTTGTGTGTCCCAAGCCAATTAAACACAAGGAACAGAAGGTTATATGGGCCCTGCCCAAGGGCAACCAGTTATTGGTTACACTTACCCTTTAACTGCCACATATAATTATCTATAGAGACAGGACAGTATGAGGGTGGGAGCTGCCATATATATATACCCTTATACTGATAAGGGATTCTTATTGGCTGTTGGGCAGTGTTGCCCCTCGGGGGGGGGTCGGTTCCAGGTGTCGGACATTCCTGACACTTTTTGTGACTGAAGGAAACCCAAGGGTCAGGGACGGAGGCAGAAAAGTGCCCCTTGGGAGGGCAGTCTCGGTACCGTCAGGGCTGTTATACTGGTTTATATTGGGGGGCGGAGCCAGGAATCTGAGCGACTGAGACGAAGGCAAAATATCCCTATTATTATTATTAACATTTATTTATAAAGTGCCAACATATCCCGCAGCGCTGTACAATATGTATATTAATAAGAACAGTAACTCCCTGCACCAGCCCCCCCCCCCATCCATTAGTGGTTCCTCCCGGCTACTGACTCGGCATTATCAGCCGGGGCATCTCTCCTGCAGGAAACAGAGAAAGTGTTTAATTGGCCCCCGGTGAGTGAGCGGGGTGTCTGCGCTGACCTATCGCTGCCCTTCCTGCTCTCAGCGACGCCATTGGCTGGGGACGTGCCGTACTTCAGGAAGGAAACTTTACCCCGGGACGTTCCATTCTGCCCGACGCCCAATAGGCTCTGCTCTGACCTGCTGTATTGGGAGCTGCTCGGCTAATACGTGGTTAATTAGTGCCGGGCGCAGGGTTAATAACTGGTTAATTAGTGCCAGGCGCAGGGTTAGTAAGGGGTTAATTAGTGTTGGGCGCTGGGTTAATAATTGGTTAATTAGTACCAGGCGCAGGGTTAGTAAGGGGTTAATTAGTGTTGGGCGCAAGGTTAATAACTGGTTAATTAGTGCCAGGCGCAGGGTTAGTAAGGGGTTAATTAGTGTTGGGCGCTGGGTTAATAATTGGTTGATTAGTACCAGGCGCAGGGTTAGTAAGGGGTTAATTAGTGCCGGGCGCAGGGTTAGTAAGGGGTTAATTAGTGCCGGGGCGCAGGGTTAGTAAGGGGTTAATTAGTGCCGGGCGCAGGGTTAGTAAGGGGTTAATTAGTGCCGGGCGCAGGGTTAGTAAGGGGTTAATTAGTGCCGGGCGCAGGGTTAGTAAGGGGTTAATTAGTGCCGGGCGCAGGGTTAGTAAGGGGTTAATTAGTGCCGGGCGCAGGGTTAGTAAGGGGTTAATTAGTGCCGGGCGCAGGGTTAGTAAGGGGTTAATTAGTGCCGGGCGCAGGGTTAGTAAGGGGTTAATTAGTGCCGGGCGCAGGGTTAGTAAGGGGTTAATTAGTGCCAGGCGCAGGGTTAGTAAGGGGTTAATTAGTGCCGGGCGCAGGGTTAGTAAGGGGTTAATTAGTGCCGGGGCGCAGGGTTAGTAAGGGGTTAATTAGTGCCGGGCGCAGGGTTAGTAAGGGGTTAATTAGTGCCGGGGCGCAGGGTTAGTAAGGGGTTAATTAGTGCCGGGCGCAGGGTTAGTAAGGGGTTAATTAGTGCTGGGCGCAGGGTTAGTAAGGGGTTAATGGGGATTTAGCGTCGGAGCATGGAATGAGCTCTCAGGGATCGTTAGATGATTAGTGGGATTAATGAAGTTTGGCCGCTCTTTAGCCTGTAATTGCCCCCTGGGGCCTGTGGGTAATCCTGGTGGGGCATTAGCGCATCATCACAGGGCTGATTATACTGAGCCGGGAACCTGCGTCAGTGCGTCATACGGCAACATCTCTTGTCTGTCTGTCTGTCCCAGTGTGACTTGCCCAGAGCAGGCGAATCCCTATCTGTATTGTACTCAGTGCTGCCCCCTGTATAATCCCTGCGGCACTGCTGAGCTGGAACTCTCTTCTGCTGACTCCGTCACTGGCACTTTGTATTGGCAACAAAAGTCTGTTTGTGTCTGTGTGCTTATTGTGTGCCCAGAACATTCCCTCTCTGTATATTTGTATTTATACATATGGGTAGGGGGTGCCATAGTGTTTCCCTTAGACAGTACAGTATGGGGGTACAGCTTATTGTGTGCCCAGAACATTCCCTCTCTGTATATTTGTATTTATACATATGGGTAGGGGGTGCCATAGTGTTTCCCTTAGACAGTACAGTATGGGGGTACAGCTTATTGTGTGCCCAGAACATTCCCTCTCTGTATATTTGTATTTATACATATGGGTAGGGGGTGCCATAGTGTTTCCCTTAGACAGTACAGTATGGGGGTACAGCTTATTGTGTGCCCAGAGCATTCCTTCTCTGTATATTTGTATTTATACATATGGGTAGGGGGTGCCATAGTGTTTCCCTTAGACAGTACAGTATGGGGGTACAGCTTATTGTGTGCCCAGAACATTCCTTCTCTGTATATTTGTATTTATACATATGGGTAGGGGGTGCCATAGTGTTTCCCTTAGACAGTACAGTATGGGGGTACAGCTTATTGTGTGCCCAGAACATTCCTCCTCTGTATATTTGTATTTAGATCTTTACCCCCCCCTCCCCCGTCCCTCTATCTGCCCCTCAGGTGACACACGGCGTTGGATCGAAGTTCATGGTGGTGAAAATTTATAAAAATGATGTTGATGAGGAGGGGATCGTGCGAGAGATCACTTTGCTCCAGAAATTGTCTCATCCCAACATTGTAAGGTAGGAGATCCTGAAATCTCTCAAAAAAGGTTTAAGCCCCACCCACTCGCAGGGCCGCTTAACTACAGTGCAGCAATGTCTAACGGCTCCGTTCATTCCTAGGTACCTTGGGATATGCGTCAAGGATGAAAAATTGTATCCAATATTGGAGGTAGGAATTCTGGGGGGGGGGTCTGAGGGAGGGGTGGGGCCCTTGTACCATCCCGCCCCCAAATTTTATACACAGTCTCCACCCCTTTATAAATGAAGGGGCGGAGGCTGCGTTGTTGCATCAACCAAAATCCCTAAAATGAGTTTTCCGTTTATGGAATGGGGGGTGGGGGGGTTGGACCCCCCATTGGGTTCCTCACCGGTTCCTCTGTTCCCCGTTGCAGTACGTTAATGGCGGCTGCCTAGAGGAGCTGCTGGCCACCAAGGAGATCCCCCTCAGCTGGAAAGATAAAGTGGAACTGTCCTGTGACATCAGCAGGGGGATGGTCTATCTGCACTCGAAGAACATCTACCACCGGGACCTCAACTCCAAGGTACGGGTGCCCCAAGGGGACATTTCTACTGCAACTGGTTTGTTTGCTCTCTGCTTCTATCCTTTGTTCTGATTGGTTTACAGAACTGCCTGATCAGGGAGACTCCGCGGGGCAGGGAGGCCTTGGTGACGGATTTTGGCCTCGCCCGGGAGGTCGGGGAGGTCCCCTTGAAGAACGGGGAGCGCAAGTTGTCCCTGGTCGGATCCGCCTTCTGGATGGCGCCGGAGATGCTGCGGGGGGAGCCGTATGACAGGAAGGTTGGTTGTTGGGGGGGGGGTGGTCTTTTGTTGTTGCCTCGGTGATCTGGTGGCCAATGAGGGGGAGTCTGAGAGGAAGCTCTGAGCAATGAGGCCCATTACTAACTGCCAACATAGGGGTACAGGGGTTCTGTAACTGAGCACTGAGGGACCCGGTATTGCACCCCTTGGTGCCTTGGGACTTGGGGTTGGGCACATTATCCTTGGTACCTTGGGACTTGGGGTTGGGCACATTATCCTTGGTGCCTTGGGACTTGGGCACATTATCCCTGGTGCCTTTGGACTTGGGGTTGGGCACATTATCCTTGGTGCCTTGGGGTTGGGCACATTATCCTTGGTGCCTTGGGCACATTATCCCTGGTGCCTTTGGACTTGGGGTTGGGAACATTATCCTTGGTGCCTTGGGACTTGGGCACATTATCCCTGGTGCCTTTGGACTTGGGGTTGGGCACATTATCCTTGGTGCCTTGGGGTTGGGCACATTATCCTTGGTGCCTTGGGGTTGGGCACATTATCCTTGGTGCCTTGGGGTTGGGCACATTATCCTTGGTGCCTTGGGACTTGGGCACATTATCCCTGGTGCCTTTGGACTTGGGGTTGGGCACATTATCCTTGGTGCCTTGGGGTTGGGCACATTATCCTTGGTGCCTTGGGACTTGGGCACATTATCCCTGGTGCCTTTGGACTTGGGGTTGGGCACATTATCCTTGGTGCCTTGGGGTTGGGCACATTATCCTTGGTGCCTTGGGACTTGGGTTGGGCACATTATCCTTGGTGCCTTGGACTTGGGGTTGGGCACATTACCCTTGGTGCCTTGGGGACTTGGGTTGGGCACATTATCCTTGGTGCCTTGGGACTTGGGGTTGGGCACATTATCCTTGGTGCCTTGGGACTTGGGGTTGGGCACATTATCCTTGGTGCCTTGGGACTTGGGGTTGGGCACATTACCCTTGGTGCCTTGGGACTTGGGGTTGGGCACATTATCCTTGGTGCCTTGGGACTTGGGGTTGGGCACATTATCCCTGGTGCCTTGGGACTTGGGGTTGGGCACATTATCCCTGGTGCCTTGGGACTTGGGTTGGCACATATCCCTGGGGACTTGGGGTTGGGCACATTATCCCTGGGGACTTGGGGTTGGGCACATTATCCCTGGTGCCTTTGGGCTTGGGGTTGGGCACATTATCCTTGGGACCTTGGGACTTGGGGTTGGGCACATTATCCTTGGTGCCTTGGGACTTGGGGTTGGGCACATTATCCTTGGTGCCTTGGGACTTGGGGTCGGGCACATTATCCTTGGTGCCTTGGGACTTGGGGTTGGGCACATTATCCTTGGTGCCTTGGGACTTGGGGTTGGGCACATTACCCTTGGTGCCTTGGGACTTGGGGTTGGGCACATTATCCTTGGTGCCTTGGGACTTGGGGTTGGGCACATTATCCTTGGTGCCTTGGGACTTGGGGTTGGGCACATTACCCTTGGTGCCTTGGGACTTGGGGTTGGGCACATTATCCTTGGTGCCTTGGGACTTGGGGTTGGGCACATTATCCCTGGTGCCTTGGGACTTGGGGTTGGGCACATTATCCCTGGTGCCTTGGGACTTGGGGTTGGGCACATTATCCCTGGGGACTTGGGGTTGGGCACATTATCCCTGGTGCCTTTGGGCTTGGGGTTGGGCACATTATCCTTGGGACCTTGGGACTTGGGGTTGGGCACATTATCCTTGGGGTTGGGCACATTATCCTTGGGACTTATGGTTGGGCACATTATCCCTGGTGCCTTGGGACTTGGGGTTGGGCACATTATCCTTGGTGCCTTGGGACTTGGGGTTGGGCACATTATCCTTGGTGCCTTGGGACTTGGGGTTGGGCACATTATCCTTGGTGACTTTGGGTTGGGCACAATATCCTTGGTGACTTGGGGTTGGGCACATTATCCTTGGTGCCTTGGGACTTATGGTTGGGCACATTATCCCTGGTGCCTTGGGACTTGGGGTTGGGCACATTATCCTTGGTGCCTTGGGACTTGGGGTTGGGCACATTATCCTTGGTGCCTTGGGACTTGGGGTTGGGCACATTATCCCTGGTGCCTTGGGACTTGGGGTTGGGCACATTATCCCTGGTGCCTTGGGACTTGGGGTTGGGCACATTATCCCTGGGGACTTGGGGTTGGGCACATTATCCCTGGTGCCTTGGGACTTGGGGTTGGGCACATTATCCCTGGTGCCTTGGGACTTGGGGTTGGGCACATTATCCCTGGGGACTTGGGGTTGGGCACATTATCCCTGGTGCCTTTGGGCTTGGGGTTGGGCACATTATCCTTGGGACTTGGGGTTGGGCACATTATCCTTGGGGTTGGGCACATTATCCTTGGGACTTATGGTTGGGCACATTATCCCTGGTGCCTTGGGACTTGGGGTTGGGCACATTATCCTTGGTGCCTTGGGACTTGGGGTTGGGCACATTATCCTTGGTGCCTTGGGACTTGGGGTTGGGCACATTATCCTTGGTGACTTTGGGTTGGGCACAATATCCTTGGTGACTTGGGGTTGGGCACATTATCCTTGGTGCCTTGGGACTTGGGGTTGGGCACATTATCCCTGGTGCCTTGGGACTTGGGGTTGGGCACATTATCCTTGGTGCCTTGGGACTTGGGGTTGGGCACATTATCCTTGGTGCCTTGGGACTTGGGGTTGGGCACATTATCCCTGGTGCCTTGGGACTTGGGGTTGGGCACATTATCCCTGGTGCCTTGGGACTTGGGGTTGGGCACATTATCCCTGGGGACTTGGGGTTGGGCACATTATCCCTGGTGCCTTGGGACTTGGGGTTGGGCACATTATCCTTGGTGCCTTGGGACTTGGGGTTGGGCACATTATCCTTGGTGCCTTGGGACTTGGGGTTGGGCACATTATCCCTGGTGCCTTGGGACTTGGGGTTGGGCACATTATCCCTGGTGCCTTGGGACTTGGGGTTGGGCACATTATCCCTGGTGCCTTTGGGCTTGGGGTTGGGCACATTATCCTTGGGACCTTGGGACTTGGGGTTGGGCACATTATCCTTGGGACTTGGGGTTGGGCACATTATCCCTGGTGCCTTGGGACTTGGGGTTGGGCACATTATCCTTGGGACCTTGGGACTTGGGGTTGGGCACATTATCCTTGGGACTTATGGTTGGGCACATTATCCCTGGTGCCTTGGGACTTGGGGTTGGGCACATTATCCTTGGTGCCTTGGGACTTGGGGTTGGGCACATTATCCTTGGTGCCTTGGGACTTGGGGTTGGGCACATTATCCTTGGTGCCTTGGGACTTGGGGTTGGGCACATTATCCTTGGTGCCTTGGTGACTTGGGGTTGGGCACATTATCCTTGGTGACTTGGGGTTGGGCACAATATCCTTGGTGACTTGGGGTTGGGCACATTATCCTTGGGACTTGGGGTTGGGCACATTATCCCTGGTGCCTGGGGACTTGGGGTTGGGCACATTATCCTTGGTGCCTTGGGACTTGGGGTTGGGCACATTATCCCTGGTGCCTTGGGGTTGGGCACATTATCCTTGGTGCCTGGGGACTTGGGGTTGGGCACATTATCCTTGGTGCCTGGGGACTTGGGGTTGGGCACATTATCCTTGGTTCCTTGGGACTTGGGGTTGGGCACATTATCCCTTGGTGACTTGGGGTTGGGCACATTATCCTTGGTGCCTGGGGACTTGGGGTTGGGCACATTATGGTGCCGGCACTGATATTGTGCTTTGTTTTTTTGGTCTTTCCTAGGTCGATGTGTTCTCCTTTGGGATCGTTCTGTGTGAAATCCTGGGGCGCGTCCCGGCCGACCCCGAGATCCTGCCCCGCACGAGGGTAAGTCTGACGCCTTCTTGCCATTTTCTGGTGTAGGAGGACAAAATGGGAGAAGGTTCTGGCAAGGGATCCCCCGGAGCCAAACTTCTCTGGTAGAACAATGTCAGAACCCAACGCTCCTGCCCATGGGGCAATAAACTGGGGGGACCTCGATGCTATCGCCATGGGGCAGTTTTAGTAGTGGTATAAATGGGTGGGAGATGCCCTATCCAATGAGGTTGGGGGTATAATATCCAGACTAAATCCCCCATCTTCCCTCTCTCAGGATTTTGGGTTGGACGTTGCAGCATTCAAGGAGATGGTCCCAGGTTGCCCCAAGCAGGTGTTGGACCTGGCCGCCAACTGTTGCCGGGTAAGTTACCCCCTATAGTAACGTATTGTGAATGGGCCGGCTATGGAGCAGATTTGCCCCCTGGTTCCTAACGCACTCCCATTGGTTCCCCGCAGCTCGAGGCCTTCAAAAGACCCTCATTTGGGGAGGTTCTTGACCAATTGGAAGACATAGCTGAGGTTCTGGATTCTCAGGCAACCAATCAGAACTCCTGCTGAATGGACTTGCATTCCCCTGTATATACTGTACAGACCGGCGCCGGAGCCTGGACCCCCGGATTGTGTATAATAAGGATTAAATATTTATTGAGCAAACTGGATTCTATTTTTGTGAATAAATTCCTCTGCCGCAGGGGGCGGAGCCTCTTTGATGCTGTCGACGTATCCGTGGGAATACGTGGAATATAATCATCTGTGGCCTTAATGTTCCATATTGTTCTATGTAGTCGCCCCCGTTGATTCCCTACCCATAACCCCCTGGGGCCGCTATTTGCATTGGGTGTGGGCGGGGAATGGGCAGGCTCAGCTAAGCAAGATGGCAGCCCCCGTCTCTGTTGAAAGTTTGTTCTAATGACTTAAATAAAACAAAAATAGACCCGGTGTCTGTCTGGTTTGATTTTATATATAAGCTTTTTTTTTAGCATCGTGGGGAAATTGGATTAATATTCCCTTCACTGCTGGTTCCGACTCCTGAAACAACGCGGCAGAGAGAAAGAAAAACGGCAAAATGTATTGGGAATTTGCTGAGAATTATTTCCTTTTCACGTGACGGTTCCCCTTTAATCTGGAAGATCAAAGAGTAGAGTGAATGTTAATGACCCCCCCCCCCCCCCCCGGATTCCCAGCCAATGAGGGCTCATTATTTCAGTGATGGGTCCCTATAGTTCTTCTCATTTGAACCCGTTGCCTTAGAGACGAAACTCCTAATTTCTTTGGAATAAAGAGATCAAACGCCCCCGTCCCACTCACTGGCCCATAATGGGATATATTAGCCCCCCCCCCGCTGAATACGGATCATTGGGGGTATTTCCCTCTATACAAAGGTACCGACCCCCCCCCCCACTGTCACAGTGTAACCCCCATATCATATATGCACATAATGTAACTGTATAATATATAGGCACAGATATACCCCCCCATCTTTCCCCCCAGCCCCCCCCCCACTGTCACAGTGTAACCCCCATATCATATATGCACATAATGTAACTGTATAATATATAGGCACAGATATACCCCCATCTTTCCCCCAGCCCCCCCCCCCCACTGTCACAGTGTAACCCCCATATCATATATGCACATAATGTAACTGTATAATATATAGGCACAGATATACCCCCCATCTTTCCCCCCCCCCCCCCCACTGTCACAGTGTAACCCCCATATCATATATGCACATAATGTAACTGTATAATATATAGGCACAGATATACCCCCCATCTTTCCCCCAGCCCCCCCCCCACTGTCACAGTGTAACCCCCATATCATATATGCACATAATGTAACTGTATAATATATAGGCACAGATATACCCCCCATCTTTCCCCCCAGCCCCCCACTGTCACAGTGTAACCCCCATATCATATATGCACATAATGTAACTGTATAATATATAGGCACAGATATACCCCCCCATCTTTCCCCCAGCCCCCCCCCCACTGTCACAGTGTAACCCCCATATCATATATGCACATAATGTAACTGTATAATATATAGGCACAGATATACCCCCATCTTTCCCCCCAGCCCCCCACTGTCACAGTGTAACCCCCATATCATATATGCACATAATGTAACTGTATAATATATAGGCACAGATATACCCCCATCTTTCCCCCAGCCCCCCTCCCCCACTGTCACAGTGTAACCCCCATATCATATATGCACATAATGTAACTGTATAATATATAGGCACAGATATACCCCCCCATCTTTCCCCCCCCCCCCACTGTCACAGTGTAACCCCCATATCATATATGCACATAATGTAACTGTATAATATATAGGCACAGATATACCCCCCATCTTTCCCCCAGCCCCCCCCCCCCACTGTCACAGTGTAACCCCCATAACATATATGCACATAATGTAACTGTATAATATATAGGCACAGATATACCCCCCATCTTTCCCCCCCCCCACTGTCACAGTGTAACCCCCATATCATATATGCACATAATGTAACTGTATAATATATAGGCACAGATATACCCCCCATCTTTCCCCCAGCCCCCCCCCCCCCCACTGTCACAGTGTAACCCCCATATCATATATGCACATAATGTAACTGTATAATATATAGGCACAGATATACCCCCCATCTTTCCCCCAGCCCCCCCCCCCCCCACTGTCACAGTGTAACCCCCATATCATATATGCACATAATGTAACTGTATAATATATAGGCACAGATATACCCCCCATCTTTCCCCCAGCCCCCCCCCCCACTGTCACAGTGTAACCCCCATATCATATATGCACATAATGTAACTGTATAATATATAGGCACAGATATACCCCCCATCTTTCCCCCAGCCCCCCCCCCCCACTGTCACAGTGTAACCCCCATATCATATATGCACATAATGTAACTGTATAATATATAGGCACAGATATACCCCCCATCTTTCCCCCAGCCCCCCCCCCCCACTGTCACAGTGTAACCCCCATATCATATATGCACATAATGTAACTGTATAATATATAGGCACAGATATACCCCCCATCTTTCCCTCCCCCCCCCCCCACTGTCACAGTGTAACCCCCATATCATATATGCACATAATTATTTATTAATAATAATATTAATGGCGCCGCCTGGTGGAGAATCTGGAAACTGCCAGCAATGTAGGAAAGAATATCTAAAAGTCCACACTGACCCCTTGTGGCCATTTTAAAGAATGCAGTGGAAAGTGTGTTTTTGTTGGTTATTAATTGATATATGAAAGGCAATAAGAAAGCAAACGGATATAAGTATTTTGTTTAATAAATAGATTTTATTTGTAATCTGGGAACAGAGAGAACCCATAGAGGAAAGTTTATAAATGACACTGAGAATGAACAAATAATATATTCCATATAATAAAAAGCTCAGCATTAAATACAGGGTTAGTCCCCCTAGCCAACCAATCAGCAGGGAGCTTTTACTGGTCACCTACTTGAAAGCAAACATCTGATTGGTTGCTATGGGTTACAAGAACATGGCAATTTTATTGTGGCTGCTATTGCATTCCCCCCCATATTAGTTCAGCAGTAGGGGAAGAAGGAAGGGTCCCCAATCCTCAGAGAGAAGAGTTAATATCCCCAAGACTATAAATATCCACTTCCAAGAGGCACAGCAGCAGCTCAGGTTGAGTTTCAGGCTCCGCCCCTATTTAAAGGGGAAGTAGGTTATATAGCGGTTGAGGTTCCCCAGCCATCTCCTTAGGGCTGGGGCCGAAACTTCATCTCTGCCATCTTGTAGGAGTAATTGTACCCCCCGCCTGTTCTCCAGTTAACCCCATTGGCAGAGCTGCTGTGTTTGCCCCCCAGGTAGAGTCCGTTCAGGTTGGACGTATGGCAGGAGGTGTACCACCAGGCCCCCTTGTACCTCTCTGCGCAGCTGCTGGGGGAGGAGTCATTGTCTCTGTCCTTAGTGCTGAATGCTCGGTTTTTGTGGCCGGACAAGGAGTCGCCTGGAAGAGACAGGAATAGATGTGTCACTGAGCAGCGCCACCTACTGGCTGTTCCTGCTGAATTGTGCTTAGTACAGGGGAATCCCTATGTGCCATAGTTTTACGGTATCTCTCTGTACAGGCTATGGGCAAACTTAGGGGGCTGTTCCTGCTGAATTGTGCTTAGTACAAGGGAATCCCTATGTGCCATAGTTTTATGGTATCTCTCTGTACAGGCTATGGGCAAACTTAGGGGGCTGTTCCTGCTGAATTGTGCTTAGTACAGGGGAATCCCTATGTGCCATAGTTTTATGGTATCTCTCTGTACAGGCTATGGGCAAACTTAGGGGGCTGTTCCTGCTGAATTGTGCTTAGTACAGGGGAATCCCTATGTGCCATAGTTTTATGGTATCTCTCTGTACAGGCTATGAGCAAACTAAGGGGGCTGTTCCTGCTGAATTGTGCTTAGTACAGGGGAATCCCTATGTGCCATAGTTTTATGGTATCTCTCTGTACAGGCTATGAGCAAACTAAGGGGGCTGTTCCTGCTGAAATTGGTGCTTAGTACAGGGGAATCCCTATGTGCCATAGTTTTATGGTATCTCTCTGTACAGGCTATGGGCAACTTTAGGGGGCTGTTCCTGCTGAATTGTGCTTAGTAGCAGGGGAATCCCTATGTGCCATAGTTTTATGGTATCTCTCTGTACAGGCTATGAGCAAACTTAGGGGGCTGTTTCCTGCTGAATTGTGGCTTAGTACAGGGGAATCCCTATGTGCCATAGTTTTATGGTATCTCTCTGTACAGGCTTGGGCAAACTTAGGGGCTGTTCCTGCTGAATTGGCTTAGTACAGGGGAATCCCTATGTGCCATAGTTTTATGGTATCTCCTGTACAGGTATGGGCAAACTTAGGGGGCTGTTCCTGCTGAATTGTGCTTAGTACAGGGGAATCCCCATGTGCCATAGTTTTATGGGATCTCTCTGTACAGGCTATGAGCAAACTTAGGGGGCTGTTCCTGCTGAATTGTGCTTAGTACAGGGGAATCCCTATGTGCCATAGTTTTATGGTATCTCTCTGTACAGACTATGAGCAAACTTAGGGGGCTGTTCCTGCTGAATTGTGCTTAGTACAGGGGAATCCCTATGTGCCATAGTTTTATGGTATCTCTCTGTACAGGCTATGAGTAAACTTAGGGGGCTGTTCCTGCTGAATTGTGCTTAGTACAGGGGAATCCCTATGTGCCATAGTTTTATGGTATCTCTCTGTACAGGCTATGAGCAAACTTAGGGGGCTGTTCCTGCTGAATTGTGCTTAGTACAGGGGAATCCCTATGTGCCATAGTTTTATGGTATCTCTCTGTACAGGCTATGGGCAAACTTAGGGGGCTGTTCCTGCTTAATTGTGCTTAGTACAGGGGAATCCCAATGTGCCATAGTTTTATGGTATCTCTCTGTACAGGCTATGGGCAAACTTAGGGGGCTGTTCCTGCTGAATTGAGTACCTGCATCTCCTCCAGTGAATCCCCCCAGACTTAGGGTGTAGTTCCGAGACTCCCCCCCAATACGGAAGTTGCTGTATGAGGCAGATGTGCGATTGCTGTCAAAATCCATCAGATCCACCCGGAGCTGGAAATTTCCTGTGTTCATTTGGCAAGAAAAGGGGCGGAGACATAGAATTATAGATGCTAATTTCCATAATGATACATTTCATGATATAAAAATGGCACCGGGCAATTGTGGCCCCAACCCCCCCCCTTGTCATTAACAGTAGCCATGGGGCCTCAAGCTTGGCTTCCTACAGGACCCCAGACCCAACAGGTGACAAATAGGAGGTAGGGGTGCTACTATAAGGCTACCCCACATATTGATGACCTCAAGTTAAAGGCTAACTAATCCTCTGACTAACCTGCCCATTACAAGGCAGACTGAAGAGGATGTGTGTCACTCACCGGTTGCTGTGAGGAGGTGGAGATTCTCGTTCCCCAACCAGAACTCACTGTCTTGTCGGCCAAACCCTCTCTTGTAGGAGTCCCACTCTTGGAAAAAATCAACCAAGCCGTCCTTGCGCCTCTGGAACACCTGAGGGGATAAAGGGAAAACCCAAAAGCGTTTGGCTTTAGATGGTTCTGACCAACCTGTAGCCAATGAGAACATGAGAACATTCACAAGGAGAGGACAATCTGTAGCCAATGAGAACATGAGAACATTTACAAGGAGAGGACAATCTGTAGCCAATGAGAACATGAGAACATTCACAAGGAGAGGACAATCTGTAGCCAATGAGAACATGAGAACATTTACAAGGAGAGGACAATTTCTACCAATGAGAACTTTAAGAAGGTGTAACCAATGAGAACATGAGAACATTCACAAGGAGAGGACAATCTGTAGCCAATGAGAACATGAGAACATTCAGAAGGAGAAGACAATCTGTAGCCAATGAGAACATCGGAACATTTACAAGGAGAGGACAATCTGTAGCCAATGAGAACATAAGAACAGTAACAAGAAGAGGACAATCTGTAGCCAATGAGAACATGAGAACATTCACAAGGAGAGGACAATCTGTAGCCAATGAGAACATGAGAACTTTCACAAGGAGAGGACAATCTGTAGCCAATGAGAACATGAGAACATTCACAAGGAGCGGACAATATGTAGCCAATTAAAACATTAGAACATTCACAAGGAGAGGACAATTTGTAGTCAATGAGAACATGAGAACATTTACAAGGAGAGGACAATCTGTAGCCAATGAGAACATGAGAACATTTACAAGGAGAGGAAAATCTGTAGCCAATGAGAACATGAGAACATTCACAAGGAGAATACCATCTGTAGACAATGAGAACATGAGAACATTCACAAGGAGAGGACCATCTGTAGCCAATGAGAACATGAGAACATTCACAAGGAGAGGACAATTTCTACCAATGAGAACTTTAAGAAGGTGTAACCAATGAGAACATGAGAACATTAACAAGGAGAGGACAATCTGTAGCCAATGAGAACATGAGAACATTCAGAAGGAGAAGACAATCTGTAGCCAATGAGAACATCAGAACATTTACAAGGAGAGGACAATCTGTAGCCAATGAGAACATAAGAACAGTCACAAGAAGAGGACAATCTGTAGCCAATGAGAACATGAGAACATTCACAAGGAGAGGACAATCTGTAGCCAATGAGAACATGAGAACTTTCACAAGGAGAGGACAATCTGTAGCCAATGAGAACATGAGAACATTCACAAGGAGCGGACAATATGTAGCCAATTAAAACATTAGAACATTCACAAGGAGAGGACAATTTGTAGTCAATGAGAACATGAGAACATTTACAAGGAGAGGACAATCTGTAGCCAATGAGAACATGAGAACATTTACAAGGAGAGGACAATCTGTAGCCAATGAGAACATGAGAACATTCACAAGGAGAGGACCATCTGTAGACAATGAGAACATGAGAACATTCACAAGGAGAGGACAATCTGTAGCCAATGAGAACATGAGAACATTAACAAGGAGAGGACAATCTGTAGCCAATGAGAACATGAGAACATTCACAAGGAGAGGACAATTTCTACCAATGAGAACTTTAAAAAGGTGTAACCAATGAGAACATGAGAACATTCACACGGAGAGGACAATCTGTAGCCAATGAGAACATGAGAACATTCAGAAGGAGAAGACAATCTGTAGCCAATGAGAACATCAGAACATTTACAAGGAGAGGACAATCTGTAGCCAATGAGAACATAAGAACAGTCACAAGAAGAGGACAATCTGTAGCCAATGAGAACATGAGAACATTCATAAGGAGAGAACAATCTGTAGCCAATGAGAACATGAGAACATTCACAAGGAGAGGACAGTCTGTAGCCAATGAGAACATGAGAACATTCACAAGAAGAGGACAATCTGTAGCCAATGAGAACATGAGAACATTCACAAGGAGAGGACAATCTGTAGCCAATGAGAACATGAGAACATTCACAAGGAGAGGACAATCTGTAGCAAATGACTTTTTGTATGTGTTTAAGGAGGGCAAAGCCCCAACTTACTATCCAGCCCCCTCCATCGGTTTCCATATCACAGAAGACAGGTAGGGGGAGCCCATTGGGTCTGTATATAGTGTACCAGCCGCTGATTGAAGCTCCCTGGTCGAGCCATTCCTTACAGTTCTGTGCCGCTGGGGGAGAGAGAGAGACAACACTAGCACTCTAGTAGCTGAGGGTGAAAAAAGACACAGCCATGAAGTTCAACCTTTTGCTTAAATAATTGCCCTCCCATGGGGCATCCAGCTTGGTACAGAACAGCCCCTCATATTGTCTTCTTCTAAAAGAGACATCCGACCCCCAGAACTTCCCAGCTCTCCCGGTACAGAACCATGGGGTGTTGGACCCAAGGCAGAATACAGACAGACCCGAGTGATGGCACATTAGCAGAGCAGTTTGCCCCCCTGTAGTAAGTGGATACTCACTCCCCGCAGCTGGGATTCCGGGGTCCCCCTTGTCACCTATAGATGGAAATGACATTTCTTGTAATATTCACGTATTATAAGTGATCTCTTTCTCTCTTTCCACAAACAGCCAATCATTCACCCAATCCTGAGAGGTTTCACTGTTTAAGCCACACCCCTTTCTTACCTTTTTGCCCCGTTTGCCCTGTGATCCCCTTTTCTCCTGTGTATGAAAAATTCAATAATAAGTCATGCAGCACTGCTGCCTGGATATTCCTGTGACTAAACAGATCCCCTACTGGATCCCATTGTATCTTGTCTGTGGGGTTACCTTTCAGCCCGGTGGGTCCCATCTTCCCCGGAATCCCTGGGAATCCCTTCTCTCCTGTAAAGGGATCATTGGGAAGAGTCACTAACCGCCATATTGCCTGGCAGCTCCCTATACTAAAGGCCATAGCTCTATAATCACTTACCTTTAGCTCCTGCAGGTCCAGTGGGCCCTTGGGGTCCCGGTATTCCAGGGGTCCCAGGACATCCTCGCAGAATGGTCAGCTTGTCTGAAGCCCCCACTCCAATCACCTTCACATCTGGGGGAAGAGAAGGAGATCACAAGCTTGGCAGACTCATTAATACTGGTAACTACCCCGGGGGGGGGGGTATCTGTGCCCCCCAATCCCAATCCTTCACTGCCCTCTGCCACAAGGAACCCCAAAACATATCAGATTGGTGCTGCCCACTGGCCGGTGCTGTGAGTGGGAGCCAAGAACTCACCTGGGCAGGTCTCCTCTGCAGAGGAAAGGATGGCGGCCACCAAGAGGAGAAAGCTCTGCACCCACCCACTCATGGTTCCTCTGTAGAACACTGGTGCCAGGGTTGGGGGCACCTCTGCCTTTTATTATGAGTGGGAGAGAACGCTGTGACCTCCGTCCCACCTCCCACACTCATCAGCCCGGGGTTGCGTGATCGCTGTGTCCTAACGGATTTTCTGCTGTTAAGAAACCTGCTTTGCACAACCAGAACCGGCCTGTGCCCACATCCGCCCGCAGCTCAACGTGTAGCAGCAATTAACTCTTCATATCAACTGGGCAGGTTCTGAGTAAAGGAGCAGTGAGAGGCTGCTCACAATGAGAGCTCTGATAGGTTCCCTGTAGGTTCCTAGATCCCAGGGGACCATCCCATCCCCAATGTCTCTTTCCGACACTTCTCCCCAATGTCTCCTTTCCACACTTCTCCCCAATGTCTCCTTTCCACACTTCTCCCCAATGTCTCTTTCCCACACTTCTCCCCAATGTCTCCTTTCTACACCTCTCCCCAATGTCTCCTTTCCACACTTCTCCCCAATGTCTCCTTTCCATACTTCTCCCCAATGTCTCCTTTCTACCCCTCTCCCCAATGTCTCCTTTCCACATTTCTCCCCAATGTCTCCTTTCTACCCCTCTCCCCAATGTCTCCTTTCCACATTTCTCCCCAATGTCTCCTTTTCACACTTCTCCCCAATGATTCCTTCCCACACTTCTCTCCAATGTCTCCTTTCCACATTTCTCCCCAATGTCTCCTTCCCACACTTCTCCCCTATGTCTCTTTTCCACACTTTTCCCCAATGTCTCCTTTCTACCCCTCTCCCCAATGTCTCCTTTCCACATTTCTCCCCAATGTCTCCTTTTCACACTTCTCCCCAATGTTTCCTTCCCACACTTCCCCAATGTCTCCTTCCCACACTTCTCCCCAATGTCTCCTTTCCACACTTCTCCTCAATGTCTCCTTTCTACCCCTTTCCCTAATGTCTCCTTTCCACATTTCTCCCCAATGTCTCCTTTCCACATTTCTCCCCAATGTCTCCTTTTCACACTTCTCCCCAATGATTCCTTCCCACACTTCTCTCCAATGTCTCCTTCCCACACTTCTCGTCAATGTCTCCTTTCCACATTTCTCCCCAATGTCTCCTTCCCACACTACTCCCCTAAGTCTCTTTTCCACACTTTTCCCCAATGTCTCCTTTCTACCCCTCTCCCCAATGTCTCCTTTCCACATTTCTCCCCAATGTCTCCTTTTCACACTTCTACCCAATGTTTCCTTCCCACACTTCTCCCCAATGTCTCCTTTCTACACTTCTTCCCAATGTCTCCTTTCTACCCCTCTCCCCAATGTCTCCTTTCCACACTTCTCCCCTATGTCTCTTTTCCACACTTTTCCCCAATGTCTCCTTTCTACCCCTCTCCCCAATGTCTCCTTTCCACATTTCTCCCCAATGTCTCCTTTTCACACTTCTCCCCAATGATTCCTTCCCACACTTCTCTTCAATGTCTCCTTCCCACACTTCTCTCCAATGTTTCCTTTCCACATTTCTCCCCAATGTCTCCTTCCCATACTTCTCCCCTATGTCTCTTTTCCACACTTCTCCCCAATGTCTCCTTTCTACCCCTCTCCCCAATGTCTCCTTTCCACATTTCTCCCCAATGTCTCCTTTTCACACATCTCCCCAATGTTTCCTTCCCACACTTCTCCCCAATGTCTCCTTTCTAAACTTCTTCCCAATGTCTCCTTTCTACCCCTCTCCCCAATGTCTCCTTTCCACATTTCTCCCCAATGTCTCCTTTTCACACTTCTCCCCAATGATTCCTTCCCACACTTCTCTCCAATGTCTCCTTCCCACACTTCTCTCCAATGTCTCCTTTCCACACTTCTCCCCAATGTCTCCTTCCCACACTTCTCTCCAATGTCTCCTTCCCACACTTACTCTCCAATGTCTCCTTCCCACACTTCTCTCCAATGTCTCCTTTCCACATTTCTCCCCAATGTCTCCTTCCCACACTTCTCTCCAATGTCTCCTTTCCACATTTCTCCCCAATGTCTCCTTCCCACACTTCTCTCCAATGTCTCCTTTCCACATTTCTCCCCAATGTCTCCTTTCTACACTTCTTCCCAATGTCTCCTTTCTACCCCTCTCCCCAATGTCTCCTTTCCACACTTCTCCCCTATGTCTCTTTTCCACACTTTTCCCCAATGTCTCCTTTCTACCCCTCTCCCCAATGTCTCCTTCCCACATTTCTCCCCAATGTCTCCTTCCCACACTTCTCTCCAATGTCTCCTTTCCACACTTCTCCCCAATGTCTCCTTCCCACACTTCTCTCCAATGTCTCCTTCCCACACTTCTCTCCAATGTCTCCTTCCCACACTTCTCTCCAATGTCTCCTTTCCACATTTCTCCCCAATGTCTCCTTCCCACACTTCTCTCCAATGTCTCCTTTCCACATTTCTCCCCAATGTCTCCTTCCCACACTTCTCTCCAATGTCACCTTTCCACATTTCTCCCCAATGTCTCCTTCCCACACTTCTCTCCAATGTCTCCTTTCCACATTTCTCCCCAATGTCTCCTTCCCACACTTCTCTCCAATGTCTCCTTTCCACATTTCTCCCCAATGTCTCCTTCCCACACTTCTCTCCAATGTCTCCTTTCCACATTTCTCCCCAATGTCTCCTTTCTACACTTCTTCCCAATGTCTCCTTTCTACCCTTCTCCCCAATGTCTCCTTTCCACACTTCTCCCCTATGTCTCTTTTCCACACTTTTCCCCAATGTCTCCTTTCTACCCCTCTCCCCAATGTCTCCTTCCCACATTTCTCCCCAATGTCTCCTTTTCACACTTCTCCCAAATGTTTCCTTCTCACACTTCTCCCCAATGTTTCCTTTCTACACTTCTTCCCAATGTCTCCTTTCTACCCCTCTCCCCAATGTCTCCTTTCCACACTTCTCCCCTATGTCCCTTTTCCACACTTTTCCCCAATATCTCCTTTCTACCCCTCTCCCCAATGTCTCCTTTCCACATTTCTCCCCAATGTCTCCTTTTCACACTTCTCCCCAATGTTTCCTTCCCACACTTCTCCCCAATGTCTCCTTTCCACACTTCTCCCCAATGTCTCCTTTCCACACTTCTCCCCTATGTCTCTTTTCCACACTTTTCCCCAATATCTCCTTTCTACCCCTCTCCCCAATGTCTCCTTTCCACATTTCTCCCCAATGTCTCCTTTTCACACTTCTCCCCAATGTTTCCTTCCCACACTTCTCCCCAATGTCTCCTTTCTACCCCTCTCCCCAATATCTCCTTTCCACACTTCTCCCCTATGTCTCTTTTCCACACTTTTCCCCAATATCTCCTTTCTACCCCTCTCCCCAACGTCTCCTTTCCACACTTCTCCCCAATGTTTCCTTCCCACACTTCTCCCCAATGTCTCCTTTTCACACTTCTCCCCAATGTCTCCTTTTCACACTTCTCCCCAATGTTTCCTTCCCACACTTCTCCCCAATGTCTCCTTCCCACACTTCTCCCCAATGTCTCCTTTTCACACTTCTCCCCAATGTTTCCTTCCCACACTTCTCCCCAATGTCTCCTTTTCACACTTCTCCCCAATGTCTCCTTTTCACACTTCTCCCCAATGTTTCCTTCCCACACTTCTCCCCAATGTCTCCTTTTCACACTTCTCTCCATTGTCTCCTTCCCACACATCTCCCCAATGTCTCCTTTCCACATTTCTCCCCAATGTCTCCTTTTCACACTTCTCCCCAATGTCTCCTTTCCACATTTCTCCCCAATGTTTCCTTCCCACACTTCTCCCCAATGTCTCCTTCATAAAGATTCCTCTTGATAGGTATTTTATAACAATCTGTAGGAAATAAGATGCTTTGGAGGAATGTAAACTTTGTTCTTTGATGTGATATTGATTTAGATGTATTTTTGCTTGATTGAAATGTAATTATATTTTTATTGTAATTGTTTAATATATTTTAATACAATTATCTCCCTACTATACGTGCTTTAGCTTTTTTCTTTTCTCCTCCTTTTGGGTTACTACTTGAGGAGACATTAAAGGGTATATAAACCACAATATAAAACACCAGAAGGGCCACTGTTACTATATTAAGGGTTTAAAGAACGCATGGAAGCTGCAATGAGTATTTTTTTTTTAATTAATAGAATTTATTTGTTATTTGGAAACAGAGAGAACCCATAAAGGGATATAATGAAAAAAAGTTCAGCATTAAATACAGGGCATTTACCGCTCAAATACTTGAAAGCAAACATCTGATTGGTTGCTATGGGTTACTACAACAAGATAATTTTATTGTGGGTGCTATTACATTCCCCCCCTATTAGTTCAGCAGTAGGGGAAGAAGGAAAGGCCCCCAATCCTCAGAGAGAAGAGTTATTATCCCCAAGACTATAAATATCCCCTTCCAAGAGGAACAGCAGCAGCTCAGGTTGAGTTTCAGGCACCGCCCCTAGTTAAAGGGGAAGTAGGTTATATAGTGGTTTCCTGTCTTGAGGTTCCCCAGCCATCTCCTTAGGGCTGGGGCCGAAACTTCATCTCTGACACCTTGTAGGAGTAATTGTACCCCCCGCCTGATTTCCAGTTAACCCCATTGGCAAAGCTGCCGTGTTTGCCCCCCAGGTAGAGTCCGTTCAGGTTGGACGTATGGCAGCCGGAGTACCACCAGGCCCCCTTGTACCTCTCTGCGCAGCTGGTGGGGGAGGAGTCATTGTCTCTGTCCTTAGAGCTGAATTCTCGGTTTTTGTGGCCGGACAAGGAGTCGCCTGGAAGAGACAGGAATAGATGTGTCACTGAGCAGCGCCACCTACTGGTCATGGTCATAGGGTCATGGGGAAGAGCGCTCACAATGGAGGCTGCCATAGTTTTATGGTATCTCTCTGTACAGGCTATGGGCAAACTTAGGGGGCTGTTCCCGCTGAATTGTGCTTAGTACAGGGGAATCCCTATGTGCCATAGTGTTATGGTATCTCTCTGTACAGGCTATGGGCAAACTTAGGGGGCTGTTCCCGCTGAATTGAGTACCTGCATCTCCTCCAGTGAATCCCCCCAGACTCAGGGTGTAGTTCCGAGACTCCCCCCCAATACGGAAGTTGCTGTATGAGGCAAATGTGCGATTGCTGTCGAAATCCATCAGATCCACCCGGAGCTGGAAATTTCCTGAATTTCATGTGGAAAGAAAAGGGGCGGAGACTTAGAATTATAGATGCTTATTTCCATAATGATACATTTCATGATATAAAAATGGCACCGGGCAATTGTGACCCCCATATTCCCCCCCCTTGTCATTGACAGTAGTCATGGGGCCTCAATCTTGGCTTCCTACAGGACCCAAGACCCAAGAGGTGACAAATAGGAGGTAGGGGTGCTACTATAAGGCTACCCCACATATTGATGACCTCAAGTTAAAGGCTAACTAATCCTCTGACTAACCTGCCAATTACAGGGCAGACTGAAGAGGATGTGTGTCACTCACCGGTTGCTGTGAGGAGATGGAGATTCTCGTTCCCCAACCAGAATTCACTGTCTTGTCGGCCAAACCCTCTCTTGTAGGAGTCCCACTCTTGGAAAAAATCCACCGAGCCGTCCTTGCGCCTCTGGAACACCTGAGGGGATAAAGGGAAAACCCAAAAGCTTTTGGTTTTAGATGTTTCTCACCAACCTGCAGCCAGTGAGAACATGAGAACATTCACAAGGAGAGGACAATCTGTAGCCAATGAGAACATGAGAACATTCACAAGGAGAGGACAATCTGTAGCCAATGAGAACATGAGAACATTCACAAGGAGAGGACAATCTGTAGCCAATGAGAACATGAGAACATTCACAAGGAGAGGACAATCTGTAGCCAATGAGAACATGAGAACATTCACAAGGAGAGGACAATCTGTAGCCAATGAGAACATGAGAACATTCACAAGGAGAGAACAATCTGTAGACAATGGGAACATTCGCAAGGAGAGGACAATCTGTAGCCAATGAGAATATGAGAACATTCACAAGGAGAGGACAATCTGTAGCCAATGAGAACATGAGAACATTTACAAGGAGAGGACAATCTGTAGCCAATGAGAACATTTACAAAGAGAGGACAATCTGTACCAATGAGAACTTTTAGAAGGAGAGGACAATGTGTAACCAATGAGAATGTGAGAAAATTCACAAGGAGAGGACAATCTGTACCAATGAGAACATGAGAACATTTACAAGGAGAGGACAATTTCTACGAATGAGAGCATTTACAAGGAGAGGACAATCTGTACCAATAAGAACATGAGAACATTCACAAGGAGAGGACAATCTGTAGCCAATGAGAACATGAGAACATTCACAAGGAGAGGACAATCTGTAGCCAATGAGAATGTGAGAACATTTACAAGGAGAGGACAATCTGTAGCCAATGAGAACTTTCAGAAGGAGAGGACAATCTGTACCAATGAGAACACGAGAACATTTAAAAGGAGAGGACAATTTCTAGCAATGAGAACTTTCAGAAGGAGAGGACAATCTGTACCAATGAGAACATGAGAACATTCACAAGGAGAGGACAATTTGTAGCCAATGAGAACATGAGAACATTCACAAGGAGAGGACAATCTGTAGCCAATGAGAACATGGGAACATTCACAAGGAGAGGGCAATCTGTACCAATGAGAACATGAGAACATTTACAAGGAGAGGACAATCTGTAGCCAATGAGAACATAAGAACATTCACAAGGAGAGGACAATCTGTAGCCAATGAGAATTTGAGAACATTCAGAAGAAGTGGACAATCTGTACCAATGAGAACATGAGAACATTCACAAGGAGAGGACAATCTCTAGCCAATGAGAACATGAGAACATTTACAAGGAGAGGACAATTTCTACCAATGAGAACTTTCAGAAGGAGAGGACAATGTGTAACCAATAAGGACATGAGAACATTCACAAGGAGAGGACAACCTGTAGCCAATGAGAACATGAGAACATTTACAAGGAGAGGACAATGTGTAACCAATGAGAACTTTCAGAAGGAGAGGACAATGTGTAACCAATGAGAACATGAGAACATTCAGAAGGAGAGGACAATCTGTACCAATGAGAACATGAGAACATTCACAAAGAGAGGAAATTTGTAACCAATCAGAGCACGAGAACATTTGCAAGAGTGGACCAATCTGTAGCCAAGCAGAGAATGAGAACATTCAAGAACTAAATCAGTCTGTCAATCTGCACATAATCAGAGTATTAGAACATTCACAAGGACAAGCCAGTTTTTAGCCAATCAGAGCATGAGAATATTCAGAAGACTTTTTGTATGTGTTTAAGGAGGGCAAAGCCCCAACTTACTATCCAGCCCCCTCCATCGGTTTCCATATCACAGAAGACAGGTAGGGGGAGCCCATTGGGTCTGTATATAGTGTACCAGCCGCTGATTGAAGCTCCCTGGTCGAGCCATTCCTTACAGTTCTGTGCCGCTGGGGGAGAGAGAGAACACTAGCACTCTAGTAGCTGAGGGTGAAAAAAGACCCAGCCATGAAGTTCAACCTTTTGCTTAAATAATTGCCCTCCCATGGGGCAGCCAGCTTGGTACAGAACAGCCCCTCATATTGTCTTCTTCTAAAAGAAACATCTGACCCCCAGAACTTCCCAGCTCTCCCGGTACAGGACCATGGGGTGTTGGACCCAAGGCAGAATACAGACAGACCCGAGTGATGGCACATTAGCAGAGCAGTTTGCCCCCCTGTAGTAAGTGGATACTCACTCCCCGCAGCTGGGATTCCGGGGTCCCCCTTGTCACCTATAGATGGAAATGACATTTCTTGTAATTTTCACGTATTATAAGTGATCTCTCTCTCTCTTTCCACAAACAGCCAATCATTCACCCAATCCTGAGAGGTTTCACTGTTTAAGCCACACCCCTTTCTTACCTTTTTGCCCCTTTGGCCCCGTGATCCCCTTTTCTCCTGTGTATGAAAAATTCAATAATAAGTCATGCAGCACTGCTGCCTGGATATTCCTGTGACTAAACAGATCCCCTACTGGATCCCATTGTATCTTGTCTGTGGGGTTACCTTTCAGCCCGGTGGGTCCCATCTTCCCCGGAATCCCTGGGAATCCCTTCTCTCCTGTAAAGGGATCATTGGAAAGAGTCACTAACCGCCATATTGCCTGGCAGCTCCCTATACTAAAGGCCATAGCTCTATAATCACTTACCTTTAGCTCCTGCAGGACCAGTGGGCCCTTGGGGTCCCGGTATTCCAGGGGTCCCAGGACATCCTCGCAGAATGGTCAGCTTGTCTGAAGCCCCCACTCCAATCACCTTCACATCTGGGGGAAGAGAAGGAAGTCACAAGCTTGGCAGACTCATTAATACTGGTAACTACCCTGGGGGGGGGGTATCTGTGCCCCCCAATCCCAATCCTTCACTGCCCTCTGCCACAAGGAACCCCAAAACATATCAGATTGGTTCTGCCCACTGGTTGGTGCTGTGAGTGGGAGCCAAGAACTCACCTGGGCAGGTCTCCTCTGCAGAGGAAAGGATGGCGGCCACCAAGAGGAGAAAGCTCTGCACCCACCCACTCATGGTTCCTCTGTAGAACACTGGTGCCAGGGTTGGGGGCACCTCTGCCTTTTATTATGAGTGGGAGAGAACGCTGTGACCTCCGTCCCACCTCCCACACTCATCAGCCCGGGGTTGCGTGATCGCTGTGTCCTAACGGATTTTCTGCTGTTAAGAAACCTGCTTTGCACAACCAGAACCGGCCTGTGCCCACATCCGCCCGCAGCTCAACGTGTAGCAGCAATTAACTCTTCATATCAACTGGGCAGGTTCTGAGTAAAGGAGCAGTGAGAGGCTGCTCACAATGAGAGCTCTGATAGGTTCCCTGTAGGTTCCTAGATCCCAGAGGACCATCCCATCCCCAATGTCTCTTTCCCACACTTCTCCCCAATGTCTCCTTCCTACACATCTCCCCAATGTCTCTTTCCCACACTTCTCCCCAATGTCTCCTTTCTACACCTCTCCCCAATGTCTCCTTCCCACACATCTCCCCAATGTCTCCTTTCCACACTTCTCCCCAATGTCTCTTTCCCACAGATCTCCCCAATGTCTCCTTTCCACACTTCTCCCCAATGTCTCCTTTCCACACATCTCCCCAATGTCTCTTTCCCACACTTCTTCCCAATGTCTTCTTTCCACACTTCTCCCCAATGTCTCCTTTCCACACTTCTCCCCAATGTCTCCTTTCCACACCTCTCCCCAATGTCTCCTTTCCACACTTCTCCCCAATGTCTCCTTTCTACACCTCTCCCCAATGTCTCCTTTCCACACTTCTCCCCAATGTCTCCTTTCCACACTTCTCCCCAATGTCTCTTTCCCACAGATCTCCCCAATGTCTCCTTTCCACACTTCTCCCCAATGTCTCCTTTCCACACATCTCCCCAATGTCTCCTTTCTACACCTCTCCCCAATGTCTCCTTTCCACACTTCTCCCCAATGTCTCCTTTCCACACTTCTCCCCAATGTCTCTTTCCCACAGATCTCCCCAATGTCTCCTTTCCACACTTCTCCCCAATGTCTCCTTTCCACACTTCTCCCCAATGTCTCCTTTCTACACCTCTCCCCAATGTCTCCTTTCCACACTTCTCCCCAATGTCTCCTTTCCACACTTCTCCCCAATGTCTCTTTCCCACAGATCTCCCCAATGTCTCCTTTCCACACTTCTCCCCAATGTCTCCTTTCCACACATCTCCCCAATGTCTCTTTCCCACACTTCTTCCCAATGTCTTCTTTCCACACTTCTCCCCAATGTCTCCTTTCCACACTTCTCCCCAATGTCTCCTTTCCACACTTCTCCCCAATGTCTCCTTTCCACACCTCTCCCCAATGTCTCCTTCCCACACATCTCCCCAATGTCTACTTCCCACACATCTCCCGAATGTCTCTTTTCCGCACTTTTCCCCAATGTTTCCTTTCCACATTTCTCCCTAATGTCTCCTTTCTACACCTCTCCCCAATGTCTCCTTCCTACAATTCTCCCCAATGTCTCCTTCCCACACATCTCCCCAATGTCTCCTTCCCACACTTCTCCCCAAAGTCTCCTTCCCACACTTCTCCCCAATGTCTCCTTTCTACACCTCTCCCCAATGTCTCCTTCCCACACTTCTCCCCATTGTCTCCTTCCCACACTTCTCCCCAAAGTCTCCTTCCCACACTTCTCCCCAATGTCTCCTTTCTACACCTCTCCCCAATGTCTCCTTCCCACACTTCTCCCCAATGTCTCCTTCCCACACATCTCCCCAATGTCTCCTTCCCACACATCTCCCCAATGTCTCCTTTCTACACCTCTCCCCAATGTCTCCTTCCCACACTTCTCCCCAATGTCTCCTTCCCACACATCTCCCCAATGTCTCCTTCCCACACATCTCCCCAATGTCTCCTTCCCACACATCTCCCCAATGTTTCCTTTCCACATTTCTCCCCAATGTCTCCTTTCTACACTTCTCCCCAATGTCTCCTTCCCACACTTCTCCCCAATGTCTCCTTCCCACACTTCTCCCCAATGTCTCCTTCCCCACACTTCTCCCCAATGTCTCCTTTCTACACCTCTCCCCAATGTCTCCTTCCCACACTTCTCCCCAATGTTTCCTTCCCACACATCTCCCCAATGTCTCTTTTCCGCACTTTTCCCCAATGTTTCCTTTCCACATTTCTCCCCAATGTCTCCTTTCTAAACTTCTCCCCAATGTCTCCTTCCCACACATCTCCCCAATGTCTCTTTTCCGCACTTTTCCCCAATGTTTCCTTTCCACATTTCTCCCCCATGGTCTCCTTCCCACACTTCTCCCCAATGTCTCCTTTCTACCCCTCTCCCCAATGTTTCCTTTCCACATTTCTCCCCAATGTCTCCTTCCCACACTTCTCCCCAATGTCTCCTTTCTACACTTCTCCCGAATGTCTCCTTTCTACACCTCTCCCCAATGTCTCCTTTCCACATTTCTCCCCAATGTCTACTTCCCACCCTTCTCCCCAATGTCTCCTTTCTACACCTCTCCCCAATGTCTCCTTCCCACACTTCTCCCCAATGTCTCCTTTCTACACTTCTCCCCAATGTCTCCTTCCCACACTTCTCCCCAATGTCTCCTTTCTACACCTCTCCCCAATGTCTCCTTCCCACACTTCTCCCCAATGTCTCCTTTCTACACTTCTCCCCAATGTCTCCTTCCCACACTTCTCCCCAATGTCTCCTTTCTACACCTCTCCCCAATGTCTCCTTCCCACCCTTCTCCCCAATGTCTCCTTTCTACACTTCTCCCCAATGTCTCCTTCCCACACTTCTCCCCAATGTCTCCTTTCTACACTTCTCCCCAATGTCTCCTTTCTACACTTCTCCCCAATGTCTCCTTTCCACCCTTCTCCCCAATGTCTCCTTTCTACACTTCTCCCCAATGTCTCCTTCCCACACTTCTCCCCAATGTCTCCTTTCTACACTTCTCCCCAATGTCTCCTTTCTACACTTCTCCCCAATGTCTCCTTTCTACACTTCTCCCCAATGTCTCCTTTCTACACTTCTCCCCAATGTCTCCTTTCTACACTTCTCCCCAATGTCTCCTTTCTACACTTCTCCCCAATGTCTCCTTTCTACACCTCTCCCCAATGTCTCCTTTCCACATTTCTCCCCAATGTCTACTTTCTACACTTCTCTCCCTTTCACATCTCTACCCAGTAACTTCTTTAGACCTACTGCCTTCACCCCCCAGCACCAGCTGAGGAAAGAAACCAACAGAATGGTGCAGTAGATGAGGAATGGCTGATAAATTGATGAGCTTTGAAACACCAGTGCTACAACATTTTTTATTGGATGGGGTACTGTAATACACAAATGATCCTGTAGGGAGCGTCAGACTCCACATATATCAGGGTTTCTGTTTTCTACCCTGACAGAGGCCGAAACTTCATTTCTGACACCTTGTAGGAGTACTGGTACCCCCTGCCTGTTCTCCAGTTAATGCCATTACTGGAACTGCTGTGCTCCCCCTGCTGGTAGAGTCCATTGAGGTTGGATGAGTGGCAGCTTTCATACCACCAGGCCCCCCTGTAGGTCTGAGCGCAGTGACCAGCTACGTGGGCATCGTTGTCTCTGTCTTTAGTGCTGAATGCCATGTTGTTGTGGATTGATAAAGAGTCACCTGTGTGGGACAGAACGTACAGCGTTATACAGCCCTTCTGCCCTTGCACCCATTGTCATACAGGGCTGGGGTATTTGTACCTGCGTCTCCTCCAGTGAAAGTCCCAAGTCTAAGGGCAAAGTTGTCAGACTCCCCAGAGATGCTGAAGGCACTGTAAGCGGCATAAGTGTGTTTCTTTTCAAAGTCGGTCAGATCGATGCGCAGCTGGAAATACCCTGGGGAAACACAGAGAGAGGCACCATCTCCCCTACTATACCTGCTATCCCACAGCCCCAGTCCCTTCCCAGAGGCTATTATCCCCCCACTGCTACTATAGGCACCATCTCTCCCTACTATACCTGCTATCCCACAGCCCCAGTCCCTTCCCAGAGGCTATTAATCCCCCACTGCTACTATAGGCACCATCTCTCCCTACTATACCTGCTATTCCCACAGCCCCAGTCCCTTCCCAGAGGCTATTATCCCACTGCTACTATAGAGCACCATTCTCTCCCTACTATACCTGCTATCCCATAGCCCAGTCCCTTCCCGGGAGGCTATTATCCCCCCACTGCTACTATAGGCCACCATCTCTCCCTACTATACCTGCTATCCCACAGCCCCAGTCCTTCCCAGAGGGCTATTATCCCCCCACTGCTACTATAGGCACCATCTCTCCCTACTATACCTGCTATCCCACAGCCCCAGTCCCTCCCAGAGGCTATTATCCCACTGCTACTATAGGCACCATCTCTCCCTACTATACCTGCTATCCCACAGCCCCAGTCCCTTCCCAGAGGCTATTATCCCACTGCTACTATAGGCACCATCTCTCCCTACTATACCTGCTATCCCACAGCCCCAGTCCCTTCCCAGAGGCTATTATCCCCCACTGCTACTATAGGTACCATCTCTCCCTACTATACCTGCTATCCCACAGCCCCAGTCCCTTCCCCAGAGGCTATTATCCCCCCCACTGCTACTATAGGCACCATCTCTCCCTACTATACCTGCTATCCCACAGCCCCAGTCCCTTCCCAGAGGCTATTATCCCCCCACTGCTACTATAGGCACCATCTCTCCCTACTATAACCTGCTATCCCACAGCCCCAGTCCCTTCCCAGAGGCTATTATCCCCCCCACTGCTACTATAGGCACCATCTCTCCCTACTATACCTGCTATCCACAGCCCCAGTCCCTTCCCAGAGGCTATTATCCCCCCACTGCTACTATAGGCACCATCTCTCCCTACTATACCTGCTATCCACAGCCCAGTCCCTTCCCAGAGGCTATTATCCCCCACTGCTACTATAGGCACCATCTCTCCCTACTATACCTGCTATCCCACAGCCCCAGTCCCTTCCCAGAGGCTATTATCCCCACTGCTACTATAGGCCACATCTCTCCCTACTATACCTGCTATCCCCACAGCCCCAGTCCCTTCCCAGAGGCTATTATCCCCCCCAACTGCTACTATAGGCACCATCTCTCCCTACTATACCTGCTATCCCACAGCCCCAGTCCCTTCCCAGAGGCTATTATCCCCCCACTGCTACTATAGGCACCATCTCTCCCTACTATACTGCTATCCACAGGCCCCAGTCCCTTCCCAGAGGCTATTATCCCCCACTGCTACTATAGGCACCAATCTCTCCCTACTATACCTGCTATCCCACAGCCCCAGTCCCTTCCAGAGGCTATTATCCCCACTGCTACTATAGGCACCATCTCTCCCTACTATACCTTGCTATCCCACAGCCCCAGTCCCTTCCCAGAGGCTATTATCCCCACTGCTACTATAGGCACCATCTCTCCCTACTATACCTGCTATCCACAGCCCCAGTCCCTTCCCAGAGGCTATTATCCCCCACTAGCTACTATAGGCACCATCTCTCCCTACTATACCTGCTATCCCACAGCCCCAGTCCCTTCCCAGAGGCTATTATCCCACTGCTACTATAGGCACCATCTCTCCCTACTATACCTGCTATCCCCACAGCCCCAGTCCCTTCCCAGAGGCTATTATCCCACTGCTACTATAGGCACCATCTCTTCCCTACTATACCTGTGCTATCCCACAGCCCCAGTCCCTTCCCAGAGGCTATTATCCCCCACTGCTACTATGAGGCACCATCTCTCCCTTACATATACCTGCTATCCCACAGCCCCAGTCCCTTCCCAGAGGCTATTATCCCCACTGCTACTATAGGCACCATCTCTCCCTTACTTATACCTGCTATCCCACAGCCACAGTCCCTTCCCAGAGGCTATTATCCCCCACTGCCTACTATAGGCACCATCTCTCCCTACTATACCTGCTATCCAACAGCCCCAGTCCCTTCCCAGAGCTATTATTCCCCCACTGCTACTATAGGCACCATCTCTCCCTACTATACCTGCTATCCACAGCCACCAGTCCTTCCCAGAGGCTATTATCCCCACTGCTACTATAGGCACCATCTCTCCCTACTTATACCTGCTATCCCACAGCCCCAGTCCCTTCCCAGAGGCTATTATCCCCACTGCTACTATAGGCACCATCTCTCCCTACTATACCTGCTATCCACAGCCCAGTCCCTTCCCAGAGGCTATTATCCGCCCACTGCTACTATAGGCACCATCTCTCCCTACTATACCTGCTATCCCACAGCCCCAGTCCCTTCCCAGAGGCTATTATCCCCCCACTGCTACTTAGGCACCTATCTCTCCCCTATATACCTGCTATCCCACAGCCCCAGTCCCTTCCCCAGAGGCTCATTATCCCCACTGCTACTATAGGCACCATCTCTCCCTACTATACCTGCTATCCCACAGCCCCAGTCCCTTCCCAGAGGCTATTATCCCCACTGCTACTATAGGCCACCATCTCTCCCTACTAACCTGCTATCCCCACAGCCCCCAGTCCCTTCCCAGAGGCTATTATCCCACTGCTACTGTAGGCACCATCTCTCCCTACTATACCTGCTATCCCACAGCCCCAGTCCCTTCCCAGAGGCTATTATCCCCCCACTGCTACTATAGGCACCATCTCTCCCTACTATACCTGCTATCCCACAGCCCCAGTCCCTTCCCAGAGGCTATTATCCCACTGCTACTATAGGCACCATCTCTCCCTACTATACCTGCTATCCCACAGCCCCAGTCCCTTCCCAGAGGCTATTATGCCCACTGCTACTGTAGGCCACCATCTCTCCCTACTATACCTGCTATCCCACAGCCCCAGTCCCTTCCCAGAGGCTATTATCCCCCACTGCTACTATAGGCACCATCTCTCCCTACTATACCTGCTATCCCACAGCCCCAGTCCCTTCCCAGAGGCTATTATCCCACTGCTACTATAGGCACCATCTCTCCCTACTATACCTGCTATCCCACAGCCCCAGTCCCTTCCCAGAGGCTATTATCCCCCACTGCTACTATAGGCACCATCTCTCCCTACTATACCTGCTATCCCACAGCCCCAGTCCCTTCCCAGAGGCTATTATCCCACTGCTACTATAGGCACCATCTCTCCCTACTATACCTTGCTATCCCACAGCCCCAGTCCCTTCCCAGAGGCTATTATCCCACTGCTACTATAGGCACCATCTCTCCCTACTATACCTGCTATCCACAGCCCCAGTCCCTTCCCAGAGGCTATTATCCCACTGCTACTATAGGCACCATCTCTCCCTACTATACCTGCTATCCACAGCCCCAGTCCCTTCCCAGAGGCTATTATCCCACTGCTACTATAGGCACCATCTCTCCCTACTATACCTGCTATCCCACAGCCCCCAGTCCCTTCCCAGAGGCTATTATCCCACTGCTACTATAGGCACCATCTCTCCCTACTATACCTGCTATCCCACAGCCCCAGTCCCTTCCCAGAGGCTATTATGCCCCACTGCTACTATAGGCACCATCTCTCCCTACTATACCTGCTATCCCACAGCCCCCAGTCCTTCCCAGAGGCTATTATCCCACTGCTACTATAGGCACCATCTCTCCCTACCTATACCTGCTATCCCACAGCCCCAGTCCCTTCCCAGAGGCTATTATCCCACTGCTACTATAGGCACCATCTCTCCCTACTATACCTGCTATCCCACAGCCACAGTCCCTTCCCAGAGGCTATTATCCCCCCCACTGCTACTATAGGCACCATCTCTCCCTACTATACCTGCTATCCCACAGCCCCAGTCCCTTCCCAGAGGCTATTATCCCCCCACTGCTACTATAGGCACCATCTCTCCCTACTATACCTGCTATCCCACAGCCCCAGTCCCTTCCCAGAGGCTATTATCCCACTGCTACTATAGGCACCATCTCTCCCTACTATACCTGCTATCCCACAGCCCCAGTCCCTTCCCAGAGGCTATTATCCCCCCACTGCTTACTATAGGCGCACCATCTCTCCCTACTATACCTGCTATCCCACAGCCCCAGTCCCTTCCCAGAGGCTATTATCCCACTGCTACTATAGGCACCATCTCTCCCTACTATACCTGCTATCCCACAGCCCCAGTCCCTTTCTACACCAGCCTGTATGGCTTATGGTTTTTGCCCCTACTGGGGACCCCCTAGTGACGGCTCTTGATGCCCAAGGCTACCCACCTGTTGCTGTGAGCAGATGGAGATTCTCGTTCCCCAACCAAAATTCAGTTTGCTGGAGGCCAAAGCCTCTCTTGTAAGAATCCCAATCACGGAAAAAATCTACAGAACCATCTGATCGTCTTTGAAAGACCTGCGGGTAAGTAACATTCTGCTTTAGCATGGGGAACAAGGGATCATGTTTATATCAATATTATTTATATATTTTAAATACAGGATAGTCTTTTGCAAAGAATAAATTGTTTTTAACTTTACAATCCACTCCCCAACTTACTGTCCATCCCCCTCCATCAGTTTCCATGTCACAGAGCACAAGGAGGCGCCGCCCAGTGGGGGTGTAAATAGGGTACCAACCAGTGATGGATGATCCTTGGTCCAACCATTCCTTACAGTTCTTTGTAGCTGATAAAACGACAAAAATAATAATTAATTGAGACATTTTTGCTGCCTTATTTCCTTTTCTGTTAAATCCACTTTCTTAGCCCATAACAAGGTTACAGATATATAGAAACATTGGGGTAACAGTCACCCCGCTATAGTTCCAGGGGTACCCAGGGCACAAATAAGCACTCACCCCAAATCCCCCCCTAACTGGCCTTCAGGCTGGGCCCCCTTAGCCCATAACAAGGTTACAGATATATAGAAACATTGGGGTAACAGTCACCCCGCTATAGTTCCAGGGGTACCCAGGGCACAAATAAGCACTTACCCCAAATCCCCCCCTAACTGGCCTTCAGGCTGGGCCCCCTTAGCCCATAACAAGGTTACAGATATATAGAAACATTGGGGTAACAGTCACCCCGCTATAGTTCCAGGGGTACCCAGGGCACAAATAAGCACTCACCCCAAATCCCCCCCTAACTGGCCTTCAGGCTGGGCCCCCTTAGCCCATAACAAGGTTACAGATATATAGAAACATTGGGGTAACAGTCACCCCGCTATAGTTCCAGGGGTACCCAGGGCACAAATACCCACTCACCCCAAATCCACCCCTAACTGGCCTTCAGGCTGGGCCCCCTTAGCCCATAACAAGGTTACAGATATATAGAAACATTGGGGTAACAGTCACCCCGCTATAGTTCCAGGGGTACCCAGGGCACAAGCACTCACCCCAAATCCCCCCCTAACTGGCCTTCAGGCTGGGCCCCCTTAGCCCATAACAAGGTTACAGATATATAGAAACATTGGGGTAACAGTCACCCCGCTATAGTTCCAGGGGTACCCAGGGAACAAATAAGCACTCACCCCAAATCCCCCCCTAACTGGCCTTCAGGCTGGGCCCCCTTAGCCCATAACAAGGTTACAGATATATAGAAACATTGGGGTAACAGTCACCCCGCTATAGTTCCAGGGGTACCCAGGGCACAAATAAGCACTCACCCCAAATCCCCCCCTAACTGGCCTTCAGGCTGGGCCCCCTTAGCCCATAACAAGGTTACAGATATATAGAAACATTGGGGTAACAGTCACCCCACTATAGTTCCAGGGGTACCCAGGGCACAAATAAGCACTCACCCCAAATCCACCCCTAACTGGCCTTCAGGCTGGGCCCCCTTAGCCCATAACAAGGTTACAGATATATAGAGAGATTGGGGTAACAGTCACCCCGCTATAGTTCCAGGGGTACCCAGGGCACAAATAAGCACTCACCCCAAATCCCCCCCTAACTGGCCTTCAGGCTGGGCCCCCTTAGCCCATAACAAGGTTACAGATATATAGAAACATTGGGGTAACAGTCACCCCGCTATAGTTCCAGGGGTACCCAGGGCACAAATAAGCACTCACCCCAAATCCCCCCCTAACTGGCCTTCAGGCTGGGCCCCCTTAGCCCATAACAAGGTTACAGATATATAGAAACATTGGGGTAACAGTCACCCCGCTATAGTTCCAGGGGTACCCAGGGCACAAATACCCACTCACCCCAAATCCCCCCCTAACTGGCCTTCAGGCTGGGCCCCCTTAGCCCATAACAAGGTTACAGATATATAGAAACATTGGGGTAACAGTCACCCCGCTATAGTTCCAGGGCACAAATAAGCACTCACCCCAAATCCCCCCCTAACTGGCCTTCAGGCTGGGCCCCCTTAGCCCATAACAAGGTTACAGATATATAGAAACATTGGGGTAACAGTCACCCCGCTATAGTTCCAGGGGTACCCAGGGCACAAATAAGCACTCACCCCAAATCCCCCCCTAACTGGCCTTCAGGCTGGGCCCCCTTAGCCCATAACAAGGTTACAGATATATAGAAACATTGGGGTAACAGTCACCCCGCTATAGTTGACCCAGTGCATAGAGTTAGTGAGAGAGGAGACAATTCAGCAGGCAATAGATACTCACTTCCAGGAAGGGGAACACCTGGGTCACCTTTGTCACCTAGAAGAGGACAATAGATATGATGGGAATAAACAGACTTAAGGAAAGAAGAGTTGGAAACAGGGAACCCAACAAGAACTTGGAGGTAGGAAAACTATAAGATGAGGAAACACCTATTATTTGCAGCAGAAGATGGAGAGATAGAGGGAACAGCCTTCTAGCAGAGGCGGTGGGGAGTAACCCAGCAAAGAAATTGAACCAACAATGGGATATATACAAAGTGATAATGAAATGAAGGACTTTATGGGGAGATTGGCTTTATAAATAAGAACTTGCTCCTCACAGTATGAGATAAACTTATCAAAATATCAGCCTAATATTTAAAAACTCATAATGATATCACTTACCTTTAGCTCCTGCAGGACCAGCGGGTCCTTGTAGCCCCGGTATTCCAGGGGTCCCAGGACATCCTCGCAGAATGCTCAGCTTGTCTGAAGCCCCCACTCCAATGACTTTCACATCTAAGGGAAGAACATTGAGTTAGAAGCTTTAGAATTAGAAGGTTGGCTATTGGACCTTCACTCTGATCACTCTGATAGGAAGGGTTGAACTTGATGGACTCTGGTCTTTTTTCAACCCTATGTAACTATGTAACTAGCAAGCCATGGGTCTGAATCTGTAACCCCTTCCGTATCCGTCATTGCCTTAAGGTATGAAGGCAGTGATCCCCAACCAGCAACATGTTGCTCCCCAACCCCTTGGATGTTGCTCAAAGTAGGGGCTTATTTTTGAATTTCTGGTTTGGAGGCAAGTTTTGATTGCTTAAAACCCAGTATAAAGCCAAACAGCTCCTTCTTCAGGCTACCAGTCCACATAGGGGCTACCAAATAGCCAATTATAGCTCTTATTTGCACCCCCAGGAACTTTTTTCGTGCTTGTGTTGCTCCTCAACACTTTTTCCATTTGAATGTGGCTCACGGGTATAAAAGGTTGGGGATCCCCAGTATGAAGGAATCCAAAAAAATCAAAAGGGTACCAGGTTGGAGCTACACCTTGCCCAATGGCTGGTGCTGTTGGTTGGAGCATTGTTGTGAGCCAAGGGGAGTAAGTCACCTGGGCAGGTCTCCTCTGCATGGGAAAAGATGGCGGCCACCAAGAGGAAGAAGCTCTGCACCCAATCAGTCATGGTAGCAAATAGCCAAGTTGGGGGGATACCTCTGCCTTTTAGTAGCAATAGGGGAGAGTTCCCTCTGGTCTCCATCCTGCCTCCCATCACAACATTGCAAAACTAAAGGCCCCTTATTGGTCACTGCCAGTTCCCACAGGGATTAACTTCGGAGACAGCGGAGCTCTTTGTGCAGAAGAGCTTTCACTTTCCTCTGCCAAGTTCCTTTTAATCTGAAAGACGGCATGGGGTTTGATTTCCTAGCAACGTCGCTAGGGTTACCTCCTGGCCAATGTTTCTCCAGCTCGGCCAGTAAAAATGATATTTGGTGGCGATGTTATTAATAGGTAAGATAGATAGGAAAGGTGGAGTATTCAGTATAAGGGTTAAGCTATCTCCATCGCCAGTCCAATTGGCACCAAGGTCTCAAGATGAATAGTGTCCTGGGCATGTTCTGTTTAAACTGGGCCCCTTTGAGCCAAACGAATGAGGGAAAAATCTCAGATTCTATAGAAGATTAAGTGAGGTTCCGCCTTCAAAGGGACCCTGTTATACAGTGGGGGGATTTAGGAACGGATATTGGAGATAATGGATTTCCTTTTTCTCTGTAATAATAAAACAGTACCTGTACTTGATCCCAACTAAGATATAATTACCCCATATTGGGGCAGAACAGCCCTATTGGGTTTATTTAATGGTTAAATGATTCCCTTTTCTCTGTAATAATAAAACAGTACCTGTACTTGATCCCAACTAAGATATAATTACCCCTTATTGGGGCAGAACAGCCCTATTGGGTTTATTTCATGGTTAAATGATTCCCTTTTCTCTGTAATAATAAAACAGTACCTGTAATTGATCCCAACTAAGATATAATTACCCCTTATTGGGGCAGAACAGCCCTATTGGGTTTATTTAATGGTTAAATGATTCCCTTTTCTCTGTAATAATAAAACAGTACCTGTACTTGATCCCAACTAAGATATAATTACCCCTTATTGGGGCAGAACAGCCCTATTGGGTTTATTTCATGGTTAAATGATTCCCTTTTCTCTGTAATAATAAAACAGTACCTGTACTTGATCCCAACTAAGATATAATTACCCCTTATTGGGGGCAGAACAGCCCTATTGGGTTTATTTCATGGTTAAATGATTCCCTTTTCTCTGTAATAATAAAACAGTACCTGTAATTGATCCCAACTAAGATATAATTACCCCTTATTGGGGCAGAACAGCCCTATTGGGTTTATTTAATGGTTAAATGATTCCTTTTTCTCTGTAATAATAAAACAGTACCTGTACTTGATCCCAACTAAGATATAATTACCCCTTATTGGGGCAGAACAGCCCTATTGGGTTTATTTAATGGTTAAATGATTCCCTTTTCTCTGTAATAATAAAACAGTACCTGTACTTGATCCCAACTAAGATATAATTACCCCTTATTGGGGGCAGAATAGTCCTATTGGGTTTATTTAATGGTTAAATGATTCCCTTTTCTCTGTAATAATAAAACAGTACCTGTACTTGATCCCAACTAAGATATAATTACCCCTTATTGGGGGCAGAACAGCCCTATTGGGTTTATTTAATGGTTAAATGATTCCCTTTTCTCTGTAATAATAAAACAGTACCTGTACTTGATCCCAACTAAGATATAATTACCCCTTATTGGGGCAGAACAGTCCTATTGGGTTTATTTCATGGTTAAATGATTCCCTTTTCTCTGTAATAATAAAACAGTACCTGTACTTAATCCCAACTAAGATATAATTACCCCTTATTGGGGCAGAACAGCCCTATTGGGTTTATTTCATGGTTAAATGATTCCCTTTTCTCTGTAATAATAAAACAGTACCTGTACTTGATCCCAACTAAGATATAATTACCCCTTATTGGGGGCAGAACAGCCCTATTGGGTTTATTTAATGGTTAAATGATTCCCTTTTCTCTGTAATAATAAAACAGTACCTGTACTTGATCCCAACTAAGATATAATTACCCCTTATTGGGGCAGAACAGCCCTATTGGGTTTATTTAATGGTTAAATGATTCCCTTTTCTCTGTAATAATAAAACAGTACCTGTACTTGATCCCAACTAAGATATAATTACCCCTTATTGGATGCAAAACAATCTTATTGGGTTTATTTCATGGTCAAATGATTTTTTAGTAAACTTAAATCATGGAGATCCAAAATATGGAAAAATTAAAAAACTGGTTTGAGAAAAGGTATTTATTTTGTAATTGTGAAGAAGCAGCTGGTTATAAAGTTCTATTGGGTCGGTTCCACCCAATGGCTGCTGTTTGTCATCAAGTCACCACCCTTCCTTACGGCTGGGGGCGAAACTTCATCTCCGACACCTTGTAGGAGTAATGGTAACCCTTTCCTGCGCTCCAATTAACCCCGTTGGCGTAGCTGGTGTGATTCCCGCCCAGGTAGAGTCCGTTCAGGTTGGACCCGTGGCACTTTGAGTACCACCAGCCGCCTTTGTAGCTTTGGGCGCAGCTGCCCGTGAGGTGAACGTCATTGTCTCTGTCTTTGGAGCTGAAGGAGTAGCCGTTGTGCCCGGATAGGGAGTCCCCTGCGTGAGAGAGGATGGGTTATTCCATTTAAAAGGATACAGACATCATTAGACTCTTTATTTCCCCTCCTGGATAAACCAACACCCCCTCAAACTGAGAAGATCTCATAGTCTGCCCCCCCAAACCAGGACCTTCTCCCCCTTCCACTATTACTACACATGCCATGACCATTAACCCTGTTGATGTTGGCTCGTTGTCTGGGGATTATCTTTGACCAAAACCAATCCTTCTCTAACCATATTAATGCAACTGCCGCTTTTTCCTCCATACATCCCTATGGCCACCTCTTACTCACTGCCGCCTCTCATCTAAAACCTTCAGATCCCACATTTGGAGCACTAGAACGTGACCTGCCCGGTCCTGGAATATAAGGGCCAATGCCCAAACCTTTGTGCACATTGCCCCCCTGTTTGTGCCTGTATGTTATCCACCCACTTAGACTGAAAGCTCTGAGGGTCAGGGACTTGTTTTTTTTTACCACTTGGTACTTTTCTACATTGCAAAATTGTTCAGCGATGCATGTCCTAGTAGGTTTTTATAAAGAAAGTTATATGTAGTGATGGGCGAAATGTTTCGGCAGGCATGGATTTGTGGCGAATTTCCACGTTTTGCCATTGGCGGATTGTTTCGCGAAATCGATGAAAAAATTTGCCGCACGTCCAAAAATTATCGACAGCGTCAAAAAAGAATAGTCGCTGATGTCAACATAATAGCCGCGTGACGAAATAATAGCCACGGGTGACAAAAGAATAGCCGTGCGACAAAATAATAGCCGCGGGCGACAAAATATAATAGCAACGGACGACAAAAGAATAGACATGCGACAAAATAATAGCTGCGGGCGACGAAATAATAGCTACGGGCGACAAAAGAATAGCTGTGCGACAAAATAATAGCCGTGGGTGACAAAATAATAGCCACGTGCGACAAAATAATAGCCGCGGGCGACGAAATAATAGCCGCGCAACAAAATAATAGCCGGGGGGCGACAAAATAAAAGCCGGGGGGTGACAAAATATTAGCCGTGGGCGACAAAATAATAGCCACGGGTGACAAAAGGATAGACGTGCGACAAAATAATAGCCACGGGCGACAAAATAAAAGCCGCGCGACAAAATAATAGCCGTGGGCGACAAAATATTAGCCGCGCAACAAAATAATAGCATTAAGTTTTCTCTTCCTTGGATATCACCAAGTCTCCTCCAGAGATAACAGAGATATCTCTATCTTTGAACTGTTTTGTTCTGCAGCCCAGATCCCTCACATTCAGGGGGGATATTTGTACCTGCGTCTCCTCCCGTGAAACCCCCCAGACTCAGGGTGTAGTTCTGGGCCTCCCCAGCGATACGGAAGTTGCTGTATGCGGCGTAAGTGCGCTGCTCACTGAAATCCGTCAGGTCCACCCGGAGCTGGAAATTCCCTGAATGAGACAACATTGAAAAATAATTTTATATATCTGCAATCCCTGCCATAAAGTAAGATTGGGCTGCTGTATTTCTCTCAGACAGGAAGTCTCACGTGAGCAGCAGGAAATACACCTCCTATGGGGGTGTCAATTACTATTTTGTGATATATAATGTTATGTTTTGACCCCCCACATCCATTTTGAAGACAAAATAATTAACCCATATATACAGATATGTTAAGTCCAACTCATAAAGAGAGTAGGGTTGTAAGCACAAGACCACCTCTGCCCCACCCATCTATCCACCCAGCCTGCCCCACCTGATCCATTCTCCTGCCCTATGATGTCATCACACCACCCCCAAGTGATGTCACCATCAGACCCAGACCACATGACAACTGGGTATTGAAAAATAAATTATCCAGGGGTCAGAGAACAGCTATGAAGCTCAGGTCCCAAATAGAAGGAAATAGAGGTCTCACCTGTTGCTGTGAGGAGATGGAGATTATCGTTCCCCAACCAAAATTCACTCTCTTTGCGCCCGAACCCTCTCTTGTATGAATTCCAGTCTCGATAAAAATCCACCGAGCCGTCTGCTCGTCTCTGAAACACCTGGGGGGGGGGGGGGGGGGAATAATAGAGATTCCAATATCCATTAGTTATTAAAGACCAACACAGTTTCTCAACTTACTATCCATCCTCCTCCATCGGTTTCCATATCACAGAGCACAGAGAGAGGGAGCCCATAGGGGGTGTAAATAGTGTACCAACCGCTGATTGTACCTCCCTGATCCAACCATTCCTTACAGTTCTGTGCAGCTGGGGAAAATAATATTGGTTATCCCACTGCTACTATATCCACCATCTCTCCCTACTATACCTGCTATCCCACAGTCCCAGTCCCTTCCCAGAGGCTATTATCCCCCCACTGCTACTATAGGCACCATCTCTCCCTACTATACCTGCTATCCCACAGCCCCAGTCCCTTCCCAGAGGCTATTATCCCCCCACTGCTACTATAGGCACCATCTCTCCCTACTATACCTGCTATCCCACAGCCCCAGTCCCTTCCCAGAGGCTATTATCCCCCCACTGCTACTATAGGCACCATCTCTCCCTACTATACCTGCTATCCCACAGCCCCAGTCCCTTCCCAGAGGCTATTATCCCCCCACTGCTACTATAGCACCATCTCTCCCTACTATACCTGCTATCCCACAGCCCCAGTCCCTTCCCAGAGGCTATTATCCCCCCACTGCTACTATATCCACCATCTCTCCCTACTATACCTGCTATCCCACAGCCCCAGTCCCTTCCCAGAGGCTATTATCCCCCACTGCTACTATAGGCACCATCTCTCCCTACTATACCTGCTATCCCACAGCCCCAGTCCCTTCCCAGAGGCTATTATCCCCACTGCTACTATAGGCACCATCTCTCCCTACTATACCTGCTATCCCACAGCCCCAGTCCCTTCCCAGAGGGCTATTATCCCCCCACTGCTACTATAGGCACCATCTCTCCCTACTATACCTGCTATCCCACAGCCCCAGTCCCTTCCCAGAGGCTATTATCCCCCACTGCTACTATAAGGCACCATCTCTCCCTACTATAACCTGCTATCCCACAGCCCCAGTCCTTCCCAGAGGCTATTACCCCCCCACTGCTACTATAGGCACCATCTCTCCCTACTATACCTGCTTTCCCACAGCCCCAGTCCCTTCCCAGAGGCTATTATCCCCCACTGCTACTATAGGCACCATCTCTCCCTACTATACCTGCTATCCCACAGCCCCAGTCCCTTCCCAGAGGCTATTATCCCACTGCTACTATAGGCACCATCTCTCCCTACTATACCTGCTATCCCACAGCCCAGTCCCTTCCCAGAGGCTATTATCCCCCACTGCTACTATAGGCACCATCTCTCCCTACTATACCTGCTATCCCACAGCCCCAGTCCCTTCCCAGAGGCTATTATCCCCCCACTGCTACTATAGGCACCATCTCTCCCTACTATACCTGCTATCCCACAGCCCCAGTCCCTTCCCAGAGGCTATTACCCCCCCACTGCTACTATAGGCACCATCTCTCCCTACTATACCTGCTTTCCCACAGCCCCAGTCCCTTCCCAGAGGCTATTATCCCCCACTGCTACTATAGGCACCATCTCTCCCTACTATACCTGCTATCCCACAGCCCCAGTCCCTTCCCAGGGCTATTATCCCCCCACTGCTACTATAGGCACCATCTCTCCCTACTATACCTGCTATCCCACAGCCCCAGTCCCTTCCCAGAGGCTATTATCCCCCCACTGTTACTATAGGCACCATCTCTCCCTACTATACCTGCTATCCCACAGCCCCAGTCCCTTCCCAGAGGCTATTATCCCACTGCTACTATAGGCACCATCTCTCCCTACTATACCTGCTATCCCACAGCCCCAGTCCCTTCCCAGAGGCTATTATCCCCCCACTGCTACTATAGGCACCATCTCTCCCTACTATACCTGCTATCCCACAGCCACACCCCCTTCCCAGAGGCTATTATCCCCCCACTGCTACTATAGGCACCATCTCTCCCTACTATACCTGCTATCCCACAGCCCCAGTCCCTTCCCAGAGGCTATTTTCCCTGGCTATCCATGGCAGCATTCACTCATGGGTTTACTCCACCCGCTGATAGCTGATAGGACAGAATTAAAAATAATTAGACAATCACTCCAGATACCACACCTATATATAGATCCACCCCTTCCTCTCAAGAGTGTCTTTTTTCTGTCCTCTGAAGCTGATGGGGCATGCCTGTTTTCAGGTTAGAATTTTTCTTTTAGGCTTACCTGGTCCCAGTGTATGGTACCCAAACCAGGGAAAGTTCAGCCTCTCTTTCTCTGAAGAGCCATGGAGGTATGCACAGTGACACACTTGCTATCCTGGCTGTCCCTGTTAGGCAGCTGGGGACTAAAAGTGACCACTTGCATTGAGATACCATGTATGCCTACAGCATTATGGCGGGGCAGGTAGCAGTGGCAATTACTACTTCCCTTTTTAAAAGGGTTGTTACAGGGCAGATCACTGGCATCTTGTTTTCCTTACCTTTTATTTGTCTTTTATTTGCTTTTTTCTCATCAGCAGTTTTGCTGATTTTCTTTCTGGCCGGTGATCCTTGCAAATGCAAAGCCCTAAAATGCTGCCAAACTAAGGTTGTAGGTAAGCCTTTTGGTAAGTGCAATGGTAGAAAAGAGAGCAAGGATTGGGGAATCAGGTAAGTTATGTTTATGCCATTCCCCTCAAAGAAAAAAGCTTCTAATAGCCTGATTAGCTCAGCTAGCTATGGCTTCATTGCATCCACCTGAAGTCTGTGGGATTGGAAAGGTCAAACCTTCTGCTATACTACTGACTGTGTGACTGTTCTTATTAGTCTGTGGCCAGACTCACATTTGCTGTTGGTAACACCTACTATTTCTGGTAGTTGAATCTTACACGCAAATTTAAAAAAAAAAAAAACAAAACAAAAAACATCCTGCTAAGGACAAGGACTGTCTACTAAGATGAATTTTAATAGCATATGACTATTTTCGTAGTCTGCTCTATGCCATGCCTTTGCTATGTTTAGTATACTAACACTGTGGTGTTGTAAATGTACATTCTGTACTATGTTGTTGCTTTGTTCAGTATATTAATACTGTTATTGCTAGTTAACATACTGAGCTATGTATCCACTGTGTTGTTTGGCATATTAATACTGTAGTATTGCAAGTATCCATTATTTTTAGGATATTAATACTATGCTATGGCAAATTTATATATTATGCAGTGTTCAGTGGATTAATACTACATCACTGCAAATAAAGGTTCAGAATTATTTGCTATATTCATGATAGTTAATATTACTAGGCTGTACTTCTGCAATGTCATATATTAATCTATTTTTGCAGGTCAAAATTATAAGCCTTTGTTATATTTAATGAATTAACATGGTGGCTGTGAAAGAGTTACGAAGCAGTGGTTCTCCTATGCTCGGTATGTAGTATTGCAAGTAGCATTACTATGCCACATTCAGCTATATCCAATACAGAAAATTAATTACAACATGTTTCCATATTAAAGTTCATCCGCCTGGCTCTGCTCGTTATGTTTCTACTATCACAGTGTATTAATACTGTATGTTTTAAAGGGAGCCAGCGAAATTACCAAATTCTGCTTTTTGCAGTATATTAACATTTTTATTATTATTATTATAACTTGGTGATACTATATTTAGTATTCTCATTATTTTTGTGTTGTTGCAAGCTAGCATCACCATGCTATATCTATTTTTAGGATATTAATGCTGTATTATTGCTCAGGAAACCTGCTTGCTGTATTCATTTTATTAGTATTATGGTAAGTTAGCATGACTGCGCCTCTGCTATTTAATACTGTTACTGTAGGTAAACGTTACTCTAGCTCTAATGTTTTATAAATTTCTGTTCCTAGGTAGATAAATTACTATACTTCCGTATATTACTGCACAAATACTGGTTAAAGGCAGTTTTATGCCTCTGCTAGGTTCTATGTATTAATTCAGGCAAGATACTATGTATCTGATGGGTTCAGAGTAACTTGTTGTCTCTGTCCTGTTCAGGGTAAGGCTACGGCATCAATGCACGGTAAGTACTACAATAAAGCTAGGCTATTTCCATTATAGTATGGGTAATACTATAAGTAGCATTGTAAGGCTATATCTGTTGGGTATACCGGGCATCATTAGCCATTTCTAGATAATCTAGTAATCTTTCTCACTACATTGTAGTATTGCTGTGTTTCTATTTCTAAATGTTGATACCATGTTTCTTGGTAAGTTTTTATTATTATCCATAGCCTCTGCTTAAGTGAAATATAGGGGGGTGTTTGTGGGCACTGGAGTTGGGCATTGCCACTAGGGTTGCATATGAGGACCAATCAGATCTTTGCTTTACAGCTTACCATTTTAATCTGTTTGCTGGTTGGTTGTTGTAGGCAACCGCTGATGTTTTTCTCCAGTGCTGATTAGACTCCCCATATGTAGGTCCACAGGTTAGACTATTTATATTGTCACTGCAGATGTATGTATATTTATATAGCACCTCAAATGTACACTGTACTTAAACAGGGGTATGTTTTATGGATTAGGCAGTGAGAACAAAACTGTAATCAGTTGGAATGAGGTTCTTGGTCCAAGGCGCTTATAACCCATTGGTCCTGATGTTACTATACTGCTCCAATTTTCTAGATATTAACATTGTGTGTATAAATTCATCTTGGGTACTGTTCTCTGTACATTACAACAGGCTGGAGGAATCTATTTTACAATTCTGAAGTTGCTCGGGAAATTAGTTTCCTGGTGATATACAAGACGAACCATCTCTGTAAAGCGCCAGGTGTAGTGGCGCAGTATAGGGAATGCATAACAAAACTGGAATACAGTTGTGCCCAGTTGGGGGGCCTAGAAGGACAGGATGGGGCCTCCTGGGGGATTGTTTTGTGACAGTTTTATGGATGCCAAGAACTGCTGTGCGAGATATGGTCGTGTGGCTCTAGTCTGACCATGTCAACAGAATATGCTCTTGATTAAAATACTATTTTTTGCACACCAAGTTTTATGAATATTCTTTTTCAGTTAGGAAAAATGATCCTATGATACTGAGAGTTGGTGTATAATAACAGTTAACTTTTCAGTTTTCACATTAGAAGATGTTTCATTTTAGTTAAATATGTAGATAGGAGAAAATTGTTTCATACTTACCGTAATTTTCCTTTCCTGGTCATCCCCACGGCAGCATGAAAAAACACAAATGGGGTAGGCTCCCCTGTCAGTATGCAGAAGAAAACACACCTCCTTATTAAGTTTAAATACCTCCCCCCAATGGCACCTCCCTGTCTTAGTTTTCAAGCTGTAAAATAAAGCAGAAAGGTTAATAGGGTGGGCATGCTGCCGTGGGGATGACCAGGAAAGGAAAATTACGGTAAGTATGAAACAATTTTCTCCTTTCCTGGTCATCCCCAGGCAGCATGAAAAAACACAAATGGGTAAATACCATAGCAATAAACAAGGGAGGGAGACAAAACCTGATGCGTGTAATTTATTTTCTAAGTGCGGACAAGACTGAACGCCCAAACTGGGTTTCAGCCGAAGAAATTAAATCTAGCTTGTAATGCTTAATAAATGTATTTGAAGATGCCCAAGTAGCAGCTCTGCACACGGACTCTGACGACACACCTGCCTCCACTGCCCAAGAGGCCGCGACACTTCTGGTGGAATGCGCCCTGATACCTTTAGGTGATGATCTGCCCTGTTCCTTATAGGCTCCTACGATAGCTTTAACTATCCAGCTACTTAGGGTGCTCCTGGAAGCTGCTTCTCCTTTTCTTGCTCCGGCAGGAATTATAAACAGCCTTTCAGACTTCCTAAAAGGTTCTGTTCTTTTAATATATATTTCCAAGGTTCTCTTCACATCCAGAGCACCTGGTTCGCCATCTGTTGGAAAGGCAGGTAAAATAATAGGTTCATCCAAATGGAATTTTGAAACAACTTTTGGTAAAAAGGAAGGCACAGGTCTCAAGACAACTTTTCCTTCGTGAAAAACAGTATATGGTTGTTCCACTGACAAGGCTTGCAACTCACAAATTCTCCTGGCAGAAGTCAGAGCCACGAGAAGGATAGTCTTAAGGGATAGATACCATAATGAGATCTGATCAACTGGCTCGAAGGGTGGAGAAGATAAAGCTTTGAGGACCAATGGTAAGTCCCATGGTGGGGCTGATTTTCTGACTGGCGGGTTAATTCTTAATACCGCTTTGAAAAACTGTTCAATCAATGGCTCCTCAGCCCATCTCTTCCCTAGAACTGCGGACAAAGCTGAAACTTGTACCTTCAGTGAACTTATACTCAAGCCACAGTCCAAACCGGATTGAAGAAAATCCAGAATGATTGGTGTTGAGGGATTCAAAGGATCATAGCCTTTCTCCTGCGCCCAGGAGACAAATCGATCCCAGATCCTGTCGTATGTGTTGACTGTACATCGTTTCCTTGAATGGACTAGGGTTTGTATGACCTGATCAGAACAGCCTTGTGATCTTAATCTGGACTTTTCAATCTCCAAGCCGCCAAGTTGAGCTTGGAAAGGTTCGGATGAAGATAAGGGCCTTGACTTATCAGATCCTCCACTAGAGGCAATGTCAGAGGTTTCTGGATTGAAAGACGTTTGAGTAACGGGTACCATGGTCTGCGAGACCAGTTCGGGATTATTGCTATCACATTCATGTGGGATACTAGAATCTTCCTCAACACTCTGAAGATCAGAGGGAACGGAGGAAACACATAGGCCCAAAGGCTCTCCCAGTTCTGTGAGAATGCATCCGTCCCCATCGCCCGAGGGGATGGGATTCTGGAGAAGAAACGACTGATTTTGTGGTTCCTCTCCGAGGCCATTAAATCTATCCATGGGGTGCCCCATCTGGAGGTTATCCAACTGAAAATTTCCTTCTTCAGTTCCCACTCCCCTCTGTCTATTAAGATCCTGCTCAAGGCATCCGCTTGATGATTCTTGACTCCAGCTATGTGAACTGCTGTAATATCCACTAGGTAGGTTTGAGCCCAATCCATGATTGGCTTGACCTCTTTCATCAGCCTGGTACTGCCTGTCCCACCTTGCTTTCTGATGTAGGAAACCGCCGACATGTTGTCTGACCTTATCTTCACAGCAGTACCCCACAAATATGGCCTGAGGTGCTTCAGGGCCTCCATAATTGCCCTCAGCTCCAACACATTCGAGGGGAGATGGGATAGATCTGAATTCCATGAACCCTGGACTAACACTTCCATTGTATGAGCTCCCCAGCCTTGACCTGATGCGTCCGAAAATACTTCCACCCAGTTGGGTTCTGCCAATGGATAACCCTGGCGAAGATTGTCTGGTTTCTGCCACCAACGAAGCTGTACTTTCATCTTCCGAGAAAGAAGAATAATCTGCGACCAGTCCTGAGACTCCGCTCTCCATTGGGAGAGAAAACATCTCTGGATGATTCTCATCTTCCACCTCGCCCACTTTACCAGGCCTATGGTGGATGTTAACAGACCCAACAAGGCCATAAACTCCCTGGCTGGGAGACTCTGACAAGACATCAACTGCTTGGTCTTTGCTGAAATCGACATGATCTTGTGATGGGGAAGAGAAACCATCCCTATCTTCGTATTGAAGAAGGCACCTAGGTAAATGATGGTCTGGGAAGGCTCCGGTTGGCTCTTGCCCTCGTTTATGATCCATCCATAGCCTTCTAAGATCTTCCTGACTTGTGCTACATGATGAAGGAGTATCGACCTGCTCCTTGCTACTACGAGCAGATCGTCCAAATAATGGTAGATTTCTATGCCCTCCTTTCTCAATTTCGCTATTAGGACAACCAAGACCTTCGTAAATGTTCTTGGGGATGTAGAGAGCCCGAACGGCAGACACCGGAACTGCAGGTGCTGGTTCTTCCATGCAAACCTGAGATATTTTTGATGCTCCACTGCCACTGGAACGTGTAAGTAGGCATCCTTTAAGTCTAGGGATGCCAGCCAATCTCCTGGTTGCACCGCTGCCTTTATCAGGCTCAGGCATTCCATCTTGAAACGCTGAGGCTTTATGAATTCGTTTAACTCCCTTAAATCTAAAATCGGTCGCAACTCTCCCGATGCCTTTGTTACTAGAAACAGAGGTGAGTAGAATCCTTGCCCCCTTTGCTCTGGGGGAACCGGTTGAACTGCCTCCTTTATCAGCAACTGCGAAATGTAATCCTGCAGGATTAAATGGTTTTCTGGCTTTGCTTTTGTAGCCACAAAATGATTTCTTACAGGTTTCCTTGTAAACTCCAGACGATACCCCCTTGAAATAATTGAAAGTACCCATTCGTCTTTTATGTCTTCGGCCCAGACCTGCTGAAACTTCAATAATCTCGCACCCACAGACGACTGGACCGGCCTCATCTCATTGGGGCTTAGGTTGATGCTTGGGGGATCTGGAGACTTTAGGTTTGTTGGAACGAAAAAAGGCAGAGCGACCGGTGCGCCATGGAGCCCTAGACTCCTTACCAGGCCTGTAGGATCTAGCTTCTTCCCTACGCCTATAAGGGTATCTATCTAACTGCTTCTTAGGTTCTTGAAAACGTCTTGTTTGAGGCAAAAAGGTACTTTTACCTCCTGTTGACTTAGAGATGATCTCATCCAAATTCTTTCCGAAAAGACGTTTCCCTTCATATGGCAATCTACAGAGAGTATTCTTTGAGGCTGTATCAGCATACCAAACACGCAGCCACAAGGCGCGACGAGCGGCAATAACATACATCATATTCCGGGCAGCCAGCTTAGAAAGATCCACTGATGCCTCTAGACAGAAATCTGCCACTTTCTTGAGATCTAATAGTGCCTCAGCTAGCTTGTCTTTGGGAGAATCTTCCAAAATTGCTTGCTCAATATTCTCTGCCCAGATAGACATAGCCTTGGCTACCGACACAACTGAAACCGCCGGCTTGCAGGCTGCCCCTGCTGTCAAATATGCTTTCTTCAACTCCGTCTCCAATCTCCTATCCATCGGATGTTTCAACGCCGAGATGTCATCTATAGGGAGAGCGGTCTTTTTGGACAGGCGGGCAACTGGAGCATCAACTGTGGGAGTATTCTCCCAAACCTCAGAATCCTCCGCTGCAAAGGGGTACAATTGTGCAAACTTAGCTTCCACAGGCGACTTTTTTGAGCCTTTACTCCACTCCTGATTAATCAGCTCCTTGATCTCTGGGTGAATGGGAAAAGAAGGCTTCTTCCTCTTAGTAAAGAGGGAAGTAGATGCTGTCTCCGCCTGCGGAATTTCCAAACTTAAGGTCCGCCTGACCGCCTTAATTAAAGAAGGGATGAATCTAGCCTCAAAACACTGAATATCCTCCTGACTCTCCTCCTCAGACCAAGAACATTCACCCTCATCCTCTGAAGACATCAGGACCTGGGAGGCAACAGGGGCTTTATTAATAGAAACGTTAACAGTTTCAGATACGGCTTGTTTAATCCATTTCATAATGGTAGATTGATCTACCGGCATGCTAGAAGAAGTGGAAGGTTTATCCAGACAAGTATCATGAACCATAGCAGGAGTGGCAGAAAGATCAGTAAGGTCTCTGGCAGCATAATCATCAAAACAGGCCTGACATAACTTCTTATTCTTGATTGCAGGACTATCACAAGCCTTACAAGTCCTGGTACTGGATTTGCTCTCCTTACTGTGATGCTTGTCCCTTTTAGAAGAAGGTTCTTCAACAGGGGCAGAATCACTAATGCACACATGGAAAAAAATAATACTAAGTAGATTTGGCAGTTCTTTTCGCAGTTAGTAGAAAAAAACCCAGGGGGGAAAAAAACTGAAGCAGATCAACACTCACCCAGGCATACGAGAGGCGGCACGTTTAGGGGCAGCTGGATCCATGTTTCCTCGCAGAACGCCGAAGAAACGCCAAGAACCGCTACTAAGGGCAGGATCTGCCAACACACTGAGGTTTTTTAAACCTCGCGCGCACCCCGATGACGTCACTTCCGGGTAGCCGGCATGAAGGGAGCGCAGTAGCGCTGGACGGAGCCAAAAAGGCATAGAAACCTGCCGCAGAGGTTCCCTGCTCACACAGCCGCAGCTGATAACGGCAGGGCTTCGGGTGGAGAGACACTGCCAAAAAACTGCACCCGGTAATCTGATCCTAACGGACCTGTGAGTGTGACCTGCTCTGTGTTACTGACAGAAGAAAACAAAGACAGGGAGGTGCCATTGGGGGGAGGTATTTAAACTTAATAAGGAGGTGTGTTTTCTTCTGCATACTGACAGGGGAGCCTACCCATTTGTGTTTTTTCATGCTGCCTGGGGATGACCAGGAAATTTTATTACTATCTCTAATAAACCAGATATTGAATATATTCTATATTCAGTTCATTGTCAGATCATTAGAAAGAGAAAAAAAAAAAAAAATTTAAAACCTTACCTAACTTTGGACATTACTAGGTTTGTGCTCTCACCAACTGCATATTTTAGCATTACTAAATGCTTATACTGGGTTTTCTTTCATTGGATTAATACTGCAGTGTGTTCTTTCAGAGCCGGCTATAATAGGCACTTTTGATGTGTGATAATACTTTTTCTTTACTACTCTTCCTGGGTATTAAGTTCCACTACGTTACTAATCCGGTTTAGTTGCAAGTTGTTGCAGTACTTTATTACTAACATCAATATATTCTCATTGCAGGGATAGAGACTATTCGTAACCACTACATTCAATTTAGGTATAAAGCAGGGATCCCTAACCTTTTATACCCATGGACTGCATTAAAATGAAAAAAAAAGTTGTGGAGAGCAACACAAGCATGAAACAAGGTTCCTGGAGGTGCCAATGAGAGCTATAATTGGCTATTTGATAGCCTCTATGTGGACTGAAAGCCTACAGAAGTCTGTTTGGCAATTACACTGGGTTTTTATGCAATCAGAGCTTGGCTCCTAACTAGAAATTTAAGTAAAGAAAAAAGTTTAAAAAAAAAAAAAAAAACATGCTTTGAGGCCACTGGAAGTGACATCTGAAGGGGTAGGAGCAACATGTTGCCCCTGAGCCACTGGTTGGGGATCACTGGTATACAGTTTATATTTTACTACAGTACAAAGGTATACAAAGCCAGTACTGGTAGTTTGGGTGAGTTTATCACTAGCTGAAATGTTTGATTTTTATAGTATAAGGTAAGCATTTTGTCTTAGGTTATTTTTTGTCATACCATCTCTAGTTTAATGTTCATAGAAGGTTACAATTGTTTGGATCAGCTCCAGAGGAAATATGGAGATAAAGGGGCTGACTGTTTAGTAGATGTGGGTTTCGGCTTTGGTGCTGCAACCTTGGTCTCAATGCTGTTACTAAAGGGCTGACTTGCAGTTCAATATTTAAAAAAAAAAAAAAAAAACTTTCTGGTTACCATCCTGTGGCACAGAAACACTGAAGTCATTTGTGCATATGTATATTAATGCAGACTTTTGTTGTGTTCTATCAACTCCAAAATATTAAGCAGTTTTCCATATATTCGTTAGACCTTTTGCAATTAACTTGGTTCAGGCAATATGAAGATTTCAAAAATTTAACATTTTGATTTCAATTTTCAGCACAGTTGCAGTATTTGAATATGATTGGTGCAAATGCTGTACAGCATAGCCAAACCTCTGTGTAAGGTGCTATTTCTCAGCAGCGCATTTGCGCTATGCACAGTTGGGTACAGGTAATGTAAAGCTTTCATTTCACTATTGAGGTCTGTATTCTACAAACTATGCCTCAGGACTTGGCAGATGACACAAGGTCTTATATAAATGGGGAGCTCTAGCATGACTTCTGGCTCATTTATTCTTGGAGTATTAAAAGTGCTCGTTTAAAAAAAAAAAAAAAAAAAGCCCTCCCATTTGACTGCTATGGTATTAACCCATGAGTGAATGCTGACATGGATAGCCAGGGAAAATGGAAAATTCAATACCAACTTACCGGAATTTTCATTTCCTGGCTATCCATGGCAGCATTCACGCTTTCCCACCCCATTTTTGAATATAATTGCTAAGATACAAAGACACTCTTGAGAGGAAGGGGTGGATCTATATATAGGTGTGGTATCTGGAGTGATTGTCTAATTATTTTTAATTCTGTCCTATCAGCTATCAGCGGGTGGAGTAAACCCATGAGTGAATGCTGCCATGGATAGCCAGGAAATGAAAATTCCGGTAAGTTGGTATTGAATTTTCCATTTTTTAACTTTACAATCCACTCCCCAACTTACTGTCCATCCCCCTCCATCTGTTTCCATATCACAGAACACAAGGAGGCGCCGCCCAGTGGGGGTGTAAATAGGGTACCAACCAGTGATGGATGATCCTTGGTCCAACCATTCCTTACAGTTCTTTGTAGCTGATAAAACGACAAAAATAATAATTAATTGAGACATTTTTGCTGCCTTATTTCCTTTTCTGTTAAATCCACTTTCTTAGCCCATAACAAGGTTACAGATATATAGAAACATTGGGGTAACAGTCACCCCGCTATAGTTCCAGGGGTACCCAGGGCACAAATAAGCACTCACCCCAAATCCCCCCTAACTGGCCTTCAGGCTGGGCCCCCTTAGCCCATAACAAGGTTACAGATATATAGAAACATTGGGGTAACAGTCACCCCGCTATAGTTCCAGGGGTACCCAGGGCACAAATAAGCACTCACCCCAAATCCCCCCTAACTGGCCTTCAGGCTGGGCCCCTTAGCCCATAAAAAGGTTACAGATATATAGAAACATTGGGGGTAACAGTCACCCCGCTATAGTTCCAGGGGTACCCAGGGCACAAATAAGCACCCCAAATCCCCCCCTAACTGGCCTTCAGGCTGGGCCCCCTTAGCCCATAACAAGGTTACAGATATATAGAAACATTGGGGTAACAGTCACCCCGCTATAGTTCCAGGGGTACCCAGGGCACAAATAAGCACTCACCCCAAATCCCCCCCTAACTGGCCTTCAGGCTGGGCCCCCTTAGCCCATAACAAGGTTACAGATATATAGAAACATTGGGGTAACAGTCACCCTGCTATAGTTCCAGGGGTACCCAGGGCACAAATAAGCACTCACCCCAAATCCCCCCCTAACTGGCCTTCAGGCTGGGCCCCCTTAGCCATAACAAGGTTACAGATATATAGAAACATTGGGGTAACAGTCACCCCGCTATAGTTCCAGGGGTACCCAGGGCACAAATAAACACTCACCCCAAATCCCCCCCTAACTGGCCTTCAGGCTGGGCCCCCTTAGCCCATAACAAGGTTACAGATATATAGAAACATTGGGGTAACAGTCACCCCGCTATAGTTGACCCAGTGCATAGAGTAGTTAGTGAGAGAGGAGACAATTCAGCAGGCAATAGATACTCACTTCCAGGAAGGGGAACACCTGGGTCGCCTTTGTCACCTAGAAGAGGACAATAGATATGATGGGAATAAACAACTTAAGGAAAGAAGAGTTGGAAACAGGGAACCCAACAAGAACTTGGAGGTAGGAAAACTATAAGATGAGGAAACACCTATTATTTGCAGCAGAAGATGGAGAGATAGAGGGAACAGCCTTCTAGCAGAGGCGGTGGGGAGTAACCCAGCAAAGAAATTGAACCAACAATGGGATATATACAAAGTGATAATGAAATGAAGGACTTTATGGGGAGATTGGCTTTATAAATAAGAACTTGCTCCTCACAGTATGAGATAAACTTATCACAATATCAGCCTAATATTTAAAAACTCATAATGATATCACTTACCTTTAGCTCCTGTGGGACCAGCGGGCCCTTGTAGCCCCGGTATTCCAGGGGTCCCAGGACATCCTCGCAGAATGGTCAGCTTGTCTGAAGCCCCCACTCCAATGACTTTCACATCTAAGGGAAGATCATTGAGTTAGAAGCTTTAGAATTAGAAGGTTGGTTATTGGACCTTCACTCTGATCACTCTGATAGGAAGGGTTGAACTTGATGGACTCCAGTGTTTTTTCAACCCTATGTAACTAGCAAGCCATGGGTCAGAATCTGTAACCCCTTCCGTATCCGTCATTGCCTTATGGTATGAAGGCAGTGATCCCCAACCAGTGGTTCATGAGCAACATGTTGCTCCCCAACCCCTTGGATGTTGCTCCCAGTGGCCTCAAAGTAGGTGCTTATTTTTGAATTTCTGGTTTGGAGGCAAGTTTTGAAGCCAAACAGCTCCTTCTATAGGCTACCAGTCCACATAGGGGCTACCAAATAGCCAATTATAGCTCTTATTTGCACCCCCAGGAACTTTTTTCGTGCTTGTGTTGCTCCTCAACACTTTTTCCATTTGAATGTGGCTCACGGGTATAAAAGGTTGGGGATCCCCAGTATGAAGGAATCCAAAAAAATCAAAAGGGTACCAGGTTGGAGCTACACCTTGCCCAATGGCCGCTGCTGTTGGTTGGAGCATTGTTGTGAGCCAAGGGGAGTAACTCACCTGGGCAGGTCTCCTCTGCATGGGAAAAGATGGCGGCCACCAAGAGGAAGAAGCTCTGCACCCAATCAGTCATGGTTGCAAATAGCCAAGTTGGGGGATACCTCTGCCTTTTAGTAGCAATAGGGGAGAGTTCCTTCTGGTCTCCATCCTGCCTCCCATCACAACATTGCAAAACTAAAGGCCCCTTATTGGTCACTGCCAGTTCCCACAGGGATTAACTTCGGAGACAGCGGAGCTCTTTGTGCAGAAGAGCTTTCACTTTCCTCTGCCAAGTTCCTTTTAATCTGAAAGACGGCATGGGGTTTGATTTCCTAGCAACGTCGCTAGGGTTACCTCCTGGCCAATGTTTCTCCAGCTCGGCCAGTAAAAATGATATTTGGTGGCGATGTTATTAATAGGTAAGATAGATAGGAAAGGTGGAGTATTCAGTATAAGGGTTAAGCTATCTCCATCGCCAGTCCAATTGGCACCAAGGTCTCAAGATGAATAGTGTCCTGGGCATGTTCTGTTTAAACTGGGCCCCTTTGAGCCAAACGAATGAGGGAAAAATCTCAGATTCTATAGAAGATTAAGTGAGGTTCCGCCTTCAAAGGGACCCTGTTATACAGTGGGGGGATTTAGGAACGGATATTGGAGATAATGGATTTCCTTTTTCTCTGTAATAATAAAACAGTACCTGTACTTGATCCCAACTAAGATATAATTACCCCATATTGGGGCAGAACAGCCCTATTGGGTTTATTTAATGGTTAAATGATTCCCTTTTCTCTGTAATAATAAAACAGTACCTGTACTTGATCCCAACTAAGATATAATTACCCCTTATTGGGGCAGAACAGCCCTATTGGGTTTATTTCATGGTTAAATGATTCCCTTTTCTCTGTAATAATAAAACAGTACCTGTAATTGATCCCAACTAAGATATAATTACCCCTTATTGGGGCAGAACAGCCCTATTGGGTTTATTTAATGGTTAAATGATTCCCTTTTCTCTGTAATAATAAAACAGTACCTGTACTTGATCCCAACTAAGATATAATTACCCCTTATTGGGGCAGAACAGCCCTATTGGGTTTATTTCATGGTTAAATGATTCCCTTTTCTCTGTAATAATAAAACAGTACCTGTAATTGATCCCAACTAAGATATAATTACCCCTTATTGGGGCAGAACAGCCCTATTGGGTTTATTTAATGGTTAAATGATTCCCTTTTCTCTGTAATAATAAAACAGTACCTGTACTTGATCCCAACTAAGATATAATTACCCCTTATTGGGGCAGAACAGCCCTATTGGGTTTATTTAATGGTTAAATGATTCCCTTTTCTCTGTAATAATAAAACAGTACCTGTACTTGATCCCAACTAAGATATAATTACCCCTTATTGGGGGCAGAATAGTCCTATTGGGTTTATTTAATGGTTAAATGATTCCCTTTTCTCTGTAATAATAAAACAGTACCTGTACTTGATCCCAACTAAGATATAATTACCCCTTATTGGGGGCAGAACAGCCCTATTGGGTTTATTTAATGGTTAAATGATTCCCTTTTCTCTGTAATAATAAAACAGTACCTGTACTTGATCCCAACTAAGATATAATTACCCCTTATTGGGGGCAGAACAGCCCTATTGGGTTTATTTAATGGTTAAATGATTCCCTTTTCTCTGTAATAATAAAACAGTACCTGTACTTGATCCCAACTAAGATATAATTACCCCTTATTGGGGCAGAACAGTCCTATTGGGTTTATTTCATGGTTAAATGATTCCCTTTTCTCTGTAATAATAAAACAGTACCTGTACTTAATCCCAACTAAGATATAATTACCCCTTATTGGGGCAGAACAGCCCTATTGGGTTTATTTCATGGTTAAATGATTCCCTTTTCTCTGTAATAATAAAACAGTACCTGTACTTGATCCCAACTAAGATATAATTACCCCTTATTGGGGGCAGAACAGCCCTATTGGGTTTATTTAATGGTTAAATGATTCCCTTTTCTCTGTAATAATAAAACAGTACCTGTACTTGATCCCAACTAAGATATAATTACCCCTTATTGGGGGCAGAACAGCCCTATTGGGTTTATTTAATGGTTAAATGATTCCCTTTTCTCTGTAATAATAAAACAGTACCTGTACTTGATCCCAACTAAGATATAATTACCCCTTATTGGGGGCAGAACAGCCCTATTGGGTTTATTTAATGGTTAAATGATTCCCTTTTCTCTGTAATAATAAAACAGTACCTGTACTTGATCCCAACTAAGATATAATTACCCCTTATTGGGGCAGAACAGTCCTATTGGGTTTATTTCATGGTTAAATGATTCCCTTTTCTCTGTAATAATAAAACAGTACCTGTACTTAATCCCAACTAAGATATAATTACCCCTTATTGGGGCAGAACAGCCCTATTGGGTTTATTTCATGGTTAAATGATTCCCTTTTCTCTGTAATAATAAAACAGTACCTGTACTTGATCCCAACTAAGATATAATTACCCCTTATTGGGGGCAGAACAGCCCTATTGGGTTTATTTAATGGTTAAATGATTCCCTTTTCTCTGTAATAATAAAACAGTACCTGTACTTGATCCCAACTAAGATATAATTACCCCTTATTGGGGGCAGAACAGCCCTATTGGGTTTATTTAATGGTTAAATGATTCCCTTTTCTCTGTAATAATAAAACAGTACCTGTACTTGATCCCAACTAAGATATAATTACCCCTTATTGGGGGCAGAACAGCCCTATTGGGTTTATTTAATGGTTAAATGATTCCCTTTTCTCTGTAATAATAAAACAGTACCTGTACTTGATCCCAACTAAGATATAATTACCCCTTATTGGGGGCAGAACAGCCCTATTGGGTTTATTTAATGGTTAAATGATTCCCTTTTCTCTGTAATAATAAAACAGTACCTGTACTTGATCCCAACTAAGATATAATTACCCCATATTGGGGCAGAACAGCCCTATTGGGTTTATTTAATGGTTAAATGATTCCCTTTTCTCTGTAATAATAAAACAGTACCTGTACTTGATCCCAACTAAGATATAATTACCCCTTATTGGGGCAGAACAGCCCTATTGGGTTTATTTCATGGTTAAATGATTCCCTTTTCTCTGTAATAATAAAACAGTACCTGTAATTGATCCCAACTAAGATATAATTACCCCTTATTGGGGCAGAACAGCCCTATTGGGTTTATTTAATGGTTAAATGATTCCCTTTTCTCTGTAATAATAAAACAGTACCTGTACTTGATCCCAACTAAGATATAATTACCCCTTATTGGGGCAGAACAGCCCTATTGGGTTTATTTCATGGTTAAATGATTCCCTTTTCTCTGTAATAATAAAACAGTACCTGTAATTGATCCCAACTAAGATATAATTACCCCTTATTGGGGCAGAACAGCCCTATTGGGTTTATTTAATGGTTAAATGATTCCCTTTTCTCTGTAATAATAAAACAGTACCTGTACTTGATCCCAACTAAGATATAATTACCCCTTATTGGGGCAGAACAGCCCTATTGGGTTTATTTAATGGTTAAATGATTCCCTTTTCTCTGTAATAATAAAACAGTACCTGTACTTGATCCCAACTAAGATATAATTACCCCTTATTGGGGGCAGAATAGTCCTATTGGGTTTATTTAATGGTTAAATGATTCCCTTTTCTCTGTAATAATAAAACAGTACCTGTACTTGATCCCAACTAAGATATAATTACCCCTTATTGGGGGCAGAACAGCCCTATTGGGTTTATTTAATGGTTAAATGATTCCCTTTTCTCTGTAATAATAAAACAGTACCTGTACTTGATCCCAACTAAGATATAATTACCCCTTATTGGGGGCAGAACAGCCCTATTGGGTTTATTTAATGGTTAAATGATTCCCTTTTCTCTGTAATAATAAAACAGTACCTGTACTTGATCCCAACTAAGATATAATTACCCCTTATTGGGGCAGAACAGTCCTATTGGGTTTATTTCATGGTTAAATGATTCCCTTTTCTCTGTAATAATAAAACAGTACCTGTACTTAATCCCAACTAAGATATAATTACCCCTTATTGGGGCAGAACAGCCCTATTGGGTTTATTTCATGGTTAAATGATTCCCTTTTCTCTGTAATAATAAAACAGTACCTGTACTTGATCCCAACTAAGATATAATTACCCCTTATTGGGGGCAGAACAGCCCTATTGGGTTTATTTAATGGTTAAATGATTCCCTTTTCTCTGTAATAATAAAACAGTACCTGTACTTGATCCCAACTAAGATATAATTACCCCTTATTGGGGGCAGAACAGCCCTATTGGGTTTATTTAATGGTTAAATGATTCCCTTTTCTCTGTAATAATAAAACAGTACCTGTACTTGATCCCAACTAAGATATAATTACCCCTTATTGGGGGCAGAACAGCCCTATTGGGTTTATTTAATGGTTAAATGATTCCCTTTTCTCTGTAATAATAAAACAGTACCTGTACTTGATCCCAACTAAGATATAATTACCCCTTATTGGGGCAGAACAGTCCTATTGGGTTTATTTCATGGTTAAATGATTCCCTTTTCTCTGTAATAATAAAACAGTACCTGTACTTAATCCCAACTAAGATATAATTACCCCTTATTGGGGCAGAACAGCCCTATTGGGTTTATTTCATGGTTAAATGATTCCCTTTTCTCTGTAATAATAAAACAGTACCTGTACTTGATCCCAACTAAGATATAATTACCCCTTATTGGGGGCAGAACAGCCCTATTGGGTTTATTTAATGGTTAAATGATTCCCTTTTCTCTGTAATAATAAAACAGTACCTGTACTTGATCCCAACTAAGATATAATTACCCCTTATTGGGGGCAGAACAGCCCTATTGGGTTTATTTAATGGTTAAATGATTCCCTTTTCTCTGTAATAATAAAACAGTACCTGTACTTGATCCCAACTAAGATATAATTACCCCTTATTGGGGGCAGAACAGCCCTATTGGGTTTATTTAATGGTTAAATGATTCCCTTTTCTCTGTAATAATAAAACAGTACCTGTACTTGATCCCAACTAAGATATAATTACCCCTTATTGGGGGCAGAACAGCCCTATTGGGTTTATTTAATGGTTAAATGATTCCCTTTTCTCTGTAATAATAAAACAGTACCTGTACTTGATCCCAACTAAGATATAATTACCCCTTATTGGGGCAGAACAGCCCTATTGGGTTTATTTAATGGTTAAATGATTCCCTTTTCTCTGTAATAATAAAACAGTACCTGTACTTGATCCCAACTAAGATATAATTACCCCTTATTGGGGGCAGAACAGCCCTATTGGGTTTATTTAATGGTTAAATGATTCCCTTTTCTCTGTAATAATAAAACAGTACCTGTACTTGATCCCAACTAAGATATAATTACCCCTTATTGGATGCAAAACAATCTTATTAGGTTTATTTCATGGTCAAATGATTTTTTAGTAAACTTAAATCATGGAGATCCAAAATATGGAAAAATTAAAAAACTGGTTTGAGAAAAGGTATTTATTTTGTAATTGTGAAGAAGCAGCTGGTTATAAAGTTCTATTGGGTCGGTTCCACCCAATGGCTGCTGTTTGTCATCAAGTCACCACCCTTCCTTACGGCTGGGGGCGAAACTTCATCTCCGACACCTTGTAGGAGTAATGGTAACCCTTTCCTGCGCTCCAATTAACCCCGTTGGCGTAGCTGGTGTGATTCCCGCCCAGGTAGAGTCCGTTCAGGTTGGACCCGTGGCACTTTGTGTACCACCAGGCGCCTTTGTAGCTTTGGGCGCAGCTGCCCGTGAGGTGAACGTCATTGTCTCTGTCTTTGGAGCTGAAGGAGTAGCCGTTGTGCCCGGATAGGGAGTCCCCTGCGTGAGAGAGGATGGGTTATTCCATTTAAAAGGATACAGACATCATTAGACTCTTTATTTCCCCTCCTGGATAAACCAACACCCCCTCAAACTGAGAAGATCTCATAGTCTGCCCCCCCAAACCAGGACCTTCTCCCCCTTCCACTATTACTACACATGCCATGACCATTAACCCTGTTGATGTTGGCTCGTTGTCTGGGGATTATCTTTGACCAAAACCAATCCTTCTCTAACCATATTAATGCAACTGCCGCTTTTTCCTCCATACATCCCTATGGCCACCTCTTACTCACTGCCGCCTCTCATCTAAAACCTTCAGATCCCACATTTGGAGCACTAGAACGTGACCTGCCCGGTCCTGGAATATAAGGGCCAATGCCCAAACCTTTGTGCACGTTGCCCCCCTGTTTGTGCCTGTATGTTATCCACCCACTTAGACTGAAAGCTCTGAGGGTCAGGGACTTTCTATTGTTTTTTTTTACCACTTGGTACTTTTCTACATTGCAAAATTGTTCAGCGATGCATGTCCTAGTAGGTTTTTATAAAGAAAGTTATATGTAGTGATGGGCGAAATGTATCGGCAGGCATGGATTTGTGGCGAATTTCCGCGTTTTGCCATTGGCGGATTGTTTCGCGAAATCGATGAAAAAATTTGCCGCACGTCCAAAAATTATCGACGGCATAAAAAAAGAATAGTCGCGGGTGTCAACATAATAGCCGCGTGACGAAATAATAGCCACGGGTGACAAAAGAATAGCCGTGCGACAAAATAATAGCCGCAGGCGACAAAATATAATGGCAACGGACGACAAAAGAATAGACATGCGACAAAATAATAGCTGCGGGCGACGAAATAATAGCTACGGGCGACAAAAGAATAGCCGTGCGACAAAATAATAGCCGTGGGTGACAAAATAATAGCCACGTGCGACAAAATAATAGCCGCGGGCGACGAAATAATAGACGCGCAACAAAATAATAGCCGGGGGGCGACAAAATATTAGCCGTGGGTGACAAAATAATAGCCACGGGCGACAAAAGGATAGACGTGCGACAAAATAATAGCCACAGGCGACAAAATAAAAGCCACGTGACAAAATAATAGCCGTGGGAGACAAAATATTAGCCGCGCAACAAAATAATAGCATTAAGTTTTCTCTTCCTTGGATATCACCAAGTCTCCTCCAGAGATAACAGAGATATCTCTATCTTTGAACTATTTTATTCTGCAGCCCAGATCCCTCACATTCAGGGGGATATTTGTACCTGCGTCTCCTCCCGTGAAACCCCCCAGACTCAGGGTGTAGTTCTGGGCCTCCCCAGCGATACGGAAGTTGCTGTATGCGGCGTAAGTGCGCTGCTCACTGAAATCTGTCAGGTCCACCCGGAGCTGGAAATTCCCTAGAGGGACAAAATTGAAAAATAATTTTATATATCTGCAATCCCTGCCATAAAGTAAGATTGGACTGCTGTATTTCTCTCAGACAGGAAGTCTCACGTGAGCAGTGGGAAATACACCTCCTATGGGGGTGTCAATTACTATTTTGTGATATATAATGTTATGTTTTGACCCCCCACATCCTTTTTGAAGACAAAATAATTAACCCATATATACAGATATGTTAAGTCCAACTCATAAAGAGAGTAGGGTTGAAAGCACAGGACCACCTCTGCCCCACCCATCTATCCACCCAGCCTGCCCCACCTGATCCATTCTCCTGCCCTATGATGTCATCACACCACCCCCAAGTGATGTCACCGTCAGACCCAGACCACATGACAACTGGGTATTGAAAAATAAATTATCCAGGGGGTCAGAGAGCAGCTATGAAGCTCAGGTCCCAAATAGAAGGAAATAGAGGTCTCACCTGTTGCTGTGAGGAGATGGAGATTATCGTTCCCCAACCAGAATTCACTCTCTTTGTGCCCGAACCCTCTCTTGTATGAATTCCAGTCTCGATAAAAATCCACCGAGCCGTCTGCTCGTCTCTGAAACACCTGGGGGGGGGGGGAATAATAGAGATTCCAATATCCATTAGTTATTAAGGTTGTGTTGTACGTCCCCATTAAAGACCAACACCCCCCCCAACTTACTATCCATCCTCCTCCATCGGTTTCCATATCACAGAGCACAGAGAGAGGGAGCCCATAGGGGGTGTAAATAGTGTACCAACCGCTGATTGTACCTCCCTGATCCAACCATTCCTTACAGTTCTGTGCAGCTGGGGAAAATAATATTGGTTATCCCACTGCTACTATATCCACCATCTCTCCCTACTATACCTGCTATCCCACAGCCCCAGTCCCTTCCCAGAGGCTATTATCCCCCCACTGCTACTATAGGCACCATCTCTCCCTACTATACCTGCTATCCCACAGCCCCAGTCCCTTCCCAGAGGCTATTATCCCACTGCTACTATAGGCACCATCTCTCCCTACTATACCTGCTATCCCACAGCCCAGTCCCTTCCCAGAGGCTATTATCCCCCCACTGCTACTATAGGCACCATCTCTCCCTACTATACCTGCTATCCCACAGCCCCAGTCCCTTCCCAGAGGCTATTATCCCCCCACTGCTACTATAGGCACCATCTCTCCCTACTATACCTGCTATCCCCACAGCCCCAGTCCCTTCCCAGAGGCTATTATCCCACTGTTACTATAGGCACCATCTCTCCCTACTATACCTGCTATCCCACAGCCCCAGTCCCTTCCCAGAGGCTATTATCCCACTGCTACTATAGGCACCATCTCTCCCTACTATACCTGCTATCCCACAGCCCCAGTCCCTTCCCAGAGGCTATTATCCCCCCACTGCTACTATAGGCACCATCTCTCCCTACTATACCTGCTATCCCACAGCCCCAGTCCCTTCCCAGAGGCTATTATCCCTTAGTGGGGGTACTTACTCCCTGGAACAGGCACACCTGGATCTCCTTGGTCCCCTACACAAGAGATTAGAGTTAATAATTTAATACGACATTAAATTCCTCATGGCCATTATAGCCCAGTTTATTGCATGGTGCCATACACAACCCAGTTATTCTGTTTATAGTGAATATACTTATAATGAGAAATAGAACCCTAAGAACAGAATGTATTATCTTTATTAACAAACATCTCAGTGCTTACTTCTTCCCCAGGACCCTAATGACCTGCATATTTTTTTTACTTTCTATCTTTCCAACTAAATCCTGTAATTACCTTTCTGCCCCTTTTCCCCAGGATTTCCTTGTTCTCCTGCGGAAGAGAAAATAGAAATTAAGTGGAGTACAATAGGGTGGTTCTATATTATGAACTGGCTATTGGCATGTCTATTATCCAATGGTACATTGTCTCTATTGGATACATTACCTAAATGATGAACTTTGAACTGTTGAGTTGTGTATTTACCTTTAAACCCAGTGGGTCCCACTTTCCCAGGAATCCCAGGCGCTCCTGCATCTCCTGAAAATGCATTATGGGGGAAATGTTACCCGTTTCTTTTTGCTGGAGTAGTAGATATTTCTCTACTTATAACTGGACTAATAGAAGAATATCACTTACCTTTAGCTCCTGTAGGTCCAGGAGGCCCTTGTTGCCCCGGTATTCCAGGGGTCCCAGGACATCCTCGCAGAATGGTCAGCTTGTCTGAAGCCCCTACTCCAATCACTTTCACATCTGGGGGAAGAGCAAAGGGTTATAAGGTTGGGTTGGTATGATTGGCAAGTCACGGGATATATCTTGGATCACTCTATGACTCCAATGACTTCACGTCTGTGGAAAGGGTGTGGGGTTATAAGGTTGGCAAATAGCACTGCTTGACATGGTTGAATGCAAACAGATGGTGAAGTTCATTGGGCATTTGATTCCCTGTAAGTGGGAGGGAATAACTTACCTGGGCAGGTCTCCTCTGCAGAGGAAAGGATGGAGGCCACCAAGAGGAGAAAGCTCTGCACCCACCCACTCATGGTTCTTCTTGCACTTCAAATACTCAGGTTGGGGGGCACCTCCACCTTTTATAATCAGTGGGATAGAACTTTCTCTGGTCTCTGCCCCTCCTTCTAATCATCATCACTATGGGATTGGGCAGATTTACAGCTGTGAGGCAACCTGCATTTCTCAACCGGAACCTGCCTGGTTACTGCCAATTCCCACATCCGCTGCGGTTTCTGCACAAGTTGTTGACATAGTGGTTTTACAGTAACAATTAACTCTTCCTATCAAACCAGCCTGGATTATGATACGAGCAATAAATTGACAACTTTGAAACTGGTGGTGGATCCAAAATGGTACGGGCTATCATTGTGGTTTGGATTCATTAGGTCTTCAGGGTCATTGAAGAGACCGATTTGAACCTAGTAAGATACAAAAAGGCTTGAAGACAGCTTTTATTGAGGACATGCATTATGTTTTGAGGCTGAATGCCCTTCTTCAGGTCTCATTACCCACATAAAGAATGATATAAGCTCTTTATAGTTAGTGCCTTATAATAAACACCAGTAGAAATCCCCCCTCTCCAGTCGCATGGGATTTGTTACATTTATCAGCATTCAGTGGCCACCAATTTTTCTGCTCCTGGTCAAGAACATTAGAAAGCATCCAACCAGGCAGCCTATTCACTTTGGACCAATGACATGCATTGTACTACCAGGACATGTTCATATGGCTGCCATTAGCTTGAGAGCCATTGTTTTGGGTTTAATGTTTTGATTTAGTGGCCAGGAAAGATGTCACCTACAGGAGACGCAAAGTAATCCATTGAAGGCCACATTATATGAAGTAGGAGCTGCAGTTGGACAGTAAACTCACTAGCAAGTGCTGTTGCTTGGTGCATTGGATGCATTGAGTGAGTTTGATCAACTCTTGAACAGGTATCCTCTGCCTTAGAAAGGATGGTGGCCACCAAGGAAAGAAAGGTCTACATCCACTCAGCCATGGTATCTTCTGCAGGACACCAAGAGGCTTTGTAGCAGCTGCATTTTATAAGCAGTAGGGGGAAATTTCCTTCTCATTGGACTGGAACCAACCTGGTTGTGGTTTCTGGGGGTTCTATAACATTAACTCTCCAGCCCAAACCATCCAGGAACTTCAGTTTCCAGACAGAACAAGACCGGGGTACAGAAATATTAATGGGCAATCGTGTTTTTGACACAGGCTTGACTTGTCAGCAATGCTGGGCAGGTGATAAAGTTCTGTTGGGTCAGTACCACCCAGTGGCTGCTGTTCATTATCAAGTCACCTCTAGTGATGAGCGAATCTGTTCCGAAAAGGTGAAAAATTCACGAAACGGCGAAAATGTCGTGTGACAAAAAAAAATTGTCGCCCGCAGCTATTATTTTGTTGCGCGGCTATTATTTTGTTGTCCACGGCTATTGTTTCGTCGCCCGTGGCTATTATTTTATTGCGCAGCTATTATTTTGTCGCACGGCTATTATTTCATCGCACGGCTATTATTTCGTCGCAAGGCTATTATTTTGTCACACGGCTATTATTTTGTCGCCCGCGACTATTCTTTTGTCGCCCGCAGCTATTATTTTTTTGTCGCGCGGCTATTATTTTGTTTCCCACGGCTATTGTTTCGTCGCCCATGGCTATTATTTTGTCGCGCGGCTATTATTTCGTCGTCTGCAGCTATTATTTTGTCGCCCGCAGCTATTATTTTGTCGCGCGGCTATTATTTCGTCGCATGGCTATTATTTAGTCGCACGCCTATTATTTTGTCGCCCGCGACTATTCTTTTGACGTCCGCGACTATTCTTTTTTGACGCCGGCGACAATTTTTGGACATGCGGCAAATTTTTCCGCAGCGAAACAATCCGCCAATGGCGAAACACGGAAATTCGCCGCGAATCCATGTCTGGTGAAACATTTTGCCCATCACTAGTCACCTCCCTTCCTTAACCAATGGCGACAAATCTTCATTTGAAACACCCTGTAGGAGTGATTGTACCCCCTGCCAGAACTCTGTCGGCGTAGCTGGTGTATTGTCCATGCTCAAAATTTCCTAATAGAGAAAACACAGAAGCAGAACCCTCATCTTGAAAAGTAATAGGGTTGGGACGAGCAACTTATACTGAACTCAACTGTAGAAGCTGCTCGGATGAGTAGTGAAACATCTTCAATGATTACTCAGCGATTCCAGTTGCTCTACATTTACTTATAGTAGATATACTATGACCTGGTGAATGAAAATCTTCATAGTCAACTCATTCTGAAGGCATCTAGGGAATGGGACCCAATCACTGCAGGGATAAATGTCTGGGGGCAGCAGATCTTCTTGTAAGGCCCATGCCAATCAGGCACCTCTACCTTTTATTTTATAGTGAGGAACATCTCTGAACCTCCCAACACTAATCTCTTGATTGTTCTTTACACAATGAGTACCAGCTTGGTTATTGCCTATCTCAACAGGTTCTACAGTTCTGCTCAGATTGCTGACTTGGTGGTTTTATAGCATGATTTTTATTTTGAAGAGCAGACACTCAATGAGCCTGCTCTTCAAAGAAATGGGGATGTCCACTCCCCTAGCTGAAGGCTCAGGGCTGAACCTCTTTTCTCTTATAGTGAGTTTATGGAGACATCTTACAATTTTGGTTTTAGAGCATCGATAAACTCTACAGCCCAAACCAACCAGGAGCTTCCGTTGGTACAGTAGTAGGGCAACTTTTTGTGACTTTTGACCCTAAATTTTGTCATCTCAACCCAAGGGAATTAATGAACTCAAACCTCAACAAACGCTTTGGAGAAAGCAGAGCCTTTTGTTACTAAAGGTTGAACCTACTTGTTGTTACTTACGTGTCCCAAGTCAGTTCTACAGGGCGTTTTTTAGTAGTAGGGAGGTGTGAATAGAGAAAATCAGATTGAAACCTCACTGCTACTACAGGCCCCTATTTATATAGTGTAAGTCAAGGGTATTTTGCTCATCTAACATGATATAAACCCATTTGGAATTATTTCTTAAGGTGACAGGTCCCCTAAGCGGGTTTTGCTTTTATAGGAAGACAAAGCAGGCATTGCTATGGGCATGAGTAGCCAATCCCATGGATCGTTGGACTGAATAGAAGCCATTTCTATCTTTAGATAAATGGATACAATATCAATTGGTGAATCTGTGGATCGTCTGCGCACGTTGGACCCATCTGAACACAGCTAATGGGTGTAAATCTCAGCACTTTATAGAAGGACAAGTGAAGCTCCACCTTCAAAGGGGACAGTGCTCAGGGGAGCCTATTGGAATCAAAGGGCTGTTGTATGACTACGTCTGTAAAAATGGGGGTAACTGGGCCCATTGGACTGGTGCTGTGCATTTCTGATCCTGATCCCCTTTTTGTTACGATAGAGATCTGAGATTTGATTCGCCCAGGCACGTGGATTTGGCTGTAACTGTAATATTGGCGGAACCAAATCCTGGATCCCTATTGGTCACTAGAGGTCACTATAATGGGCTGCCCCCCACATACACCCATCAAGCTGCCAATACCTGGAGTAAATACAGGTATAGGACCCATTATCCAGAATGCTCGGGACCAAGGGTATTCCGGATAAGGGGTCTTTCCGTAATTTGGATCTCCATACCTTAAGTCAACTATAAAATCAATAAAACATTAATTAAATGCAATAGGATTGTTTTGCATCCAATAAGGTTTATTTATATATTAATTGGGATCAGTTACAAGGTACTGTCTTATTACTACAGAGAAAAGGGAATCATTTAACCATGAAATAAACCCAATAGGGCTGTTCTGCCCCCAATAAGGGGTAATTATATCTTAGTTGGGATCAAGTACAGGTACTGTTTTATTATTACAGAGAAAAGGGAATCATTTAACCATTAAATAAACCCAATAGGGCTGTTCTGCCCCAATAAGGGGTAATTATATCTTAGTTGGGATCAAGTACAGGTACTGTTTATTATTACAGAGAAAAGGGAATCATTTAACCATTAAATAAACCCAATAGGGCTGTTCTGCCCCCAATAAGGGGTATTATATCTTAGTTGGGATCAAGTACAGGTACTGTTTTATTATTACAGAGAAAAGGGAATCATTTAACCATTAAATAAACCCAATAGGGCTGTTCTGCCCCCAATAAGGGGTAATTATATCTTAGTTGGGATCAAGTACAGGTACTGTTTTATTATTACAGAGAAAAGGGAATCATTTAACCATGAAATAAACCCAATAGGGCTGTTCTGCCCCAATAAGGGGTAATTATATCTTAGTTGGGATCAAGTACAGGTACTGTTTTATTATTACAGAGAAAAGGGAATCATTTAACCATGAAATAAACCCAATAGGGCTGTTCTGCCCCAATAAGGGGTAATTATATCTTAGTTGGGATCAAGTACAGGTACTGTTTTATTATTACAGAGAAAAGGGAATCATTTAACCATTAAATAAACCCAATAGGACTGTTCTGCCCCAATAACGTAACGGTTTGGTAATGGTTATTTATTTGGTGATCGCCAAGAGGTTCCCTGGGAGAGAAAGAAAGCGGATGCAGCAGGTTATTAAGTTATATCGGGTCAGTACCGCCCAATGGCTGCCCAAGTCGCCTCCGTTCCTTAAGGCTGGGGGCGAAACTTCATCTCCGACACCTTGTAGGAGTAATGGGGCCCTTTGCCTGCGCTCCAGTTAACCCCGTTGGCGTAGCTGGTGTGATCTCCGCGCAGGTAGAGTCCATTCAGGTTGGACGTATGGCAACTTGTGTACCACCAGGCGCCTTTGTACAACTGGGCGCAGTTGCCATTATAAACATCGTTGTCTCTGTCTTTAGTGCTAAAGCGGAAGCCATTGTGCTCGGATAGGGAGTCCCCTGTGATAGAGAGGAGTAGTTATTCGATATAAAGAATAGAGAAATCCTTACACTCCTTTTATTCCTATTTTGTGGGACCCCAAACAGTATTTATACATTTAGTTTTACCTACAACTTTAGTCAAAAACCTCTCTAACAACCTTACAGCGCCACGCACTTAAACACTCCCGGTTTTTCTTACTAGAGACCCCAAGTTAAGGGTAAGTACAACTCGGTGTTACTACTCACTGGCACTGTTGGCCGGGGGACTAATGATATGAATGCGCTGCAGATTCAGTATAAGCAATAGGCATGTCGTGGGCTCAGGGGGCTCGTGGGTATTTAGCCTCAGCCAGTCTCTGTTTAACTCTATGGAGACTGAGGTGTCCCTGTTGCTTTTCCCCAGCAGACAAATGGTGGGAGTTGGAATAAAGTTTATTGATTTACTGAATAACAATTAGTAAGAGCCAATAGTGTGTGTGTGAGTGGGACCCATTGTTCCCTCAGAGTAGGGTGCGGTACCCGGGTATCTATGGGCAGGGCCTTCCCCCCCTCACTCCCATGTGTGCCCCCTGCTTCCCATTCCTCTCCCTCTCTTTCCTCACTGTCTCTTTGTATCATTTCTCTCTGTCTATTCCCTTCTCTGCTGCCTTTTCCCTCCCTTCCTGCTGCTTTTGTCTGTGCAACAACTGCCTCACAACCAGCAGCTCCTCTCCTGTCACAGGAAGCCCCTCCCCTTACTCCCAGGATCCCTTGCTCCTGTTCCCTTGGAAAACACCAGGCCCTGTAGAACTCAAGTACAATGAGGGGCCCTGACTTGGCACATGATATATCCCATATTGTGCCCACAGTGCAGTAATAACAGCCCATTGCCTTGTAGCTATTACTTATACCTGCGCGCTGGCAATCCCTTCTCTCTGTGGGATTTAGCGAGTCTGCAGCCCGGATATGCCAAGCCGTGCCCGTACTGCTGTATAAAGCCTCACTCTCCTCTATCCCCCATAGTGTGGCTACTGTATGATCCCTAAGGCAGAGGGGGGAATTCACAAAAGTGGTGATATTGAGACAAAATAAAAGTGGAGATAGATTTGTCGGATTTTCCGACAGTTTTTGTCATTTTCCTTACATAATGGGGGGAATTCACAAAAGTGGAGGGAGCCCTTTTTTGGAGTAAAAGTGGTGGAAAACACTTTCTCCAGATTCACAAACAGAAATCCGCCTAAATTCCGACTCAACCGCCACTTTTCCGTTTTTGGTGAAAGAAAGCCAGTTTACAGACACTTTTGGGAATTTGTCGTTTAAACAACATTTATGCGTCGTTTTCCCCGACATTTTTCCCCGATATTTTCAAAATGGAGTAAAGCTCAGTGTAACTCTGTCAGACAAATTCTAAGCTCTTCTGTTTTGTTTGGTTTCCCCCAGTCTCCAATTCACACCTCTGGTAGGGGCCCCATTGGGGGCAAAAAGCCTCATTAAGATTTTACAAACAAGTAAAACACTAATTAAAAAAAGTTTAATTTATATCATATATATAAAAAGGTTTTACCTCACATTTGCATTGCTAAGCTAGTTTTAGCTTAATCAATGAGGCAATAATAACTTTTTGCGTGAATATATTGTAAACATTTACCCCTCAGGAAATGCCCCCAAAGTGAAATGACAAATGGCAAATGAAATGCAAAATCCTGCAGGTAAAATCCGTATCCCAAGGCTCCTGTCGCTGTGGGACTGAGTTTGATGGCACCGACAGATTTACTAAGAGCTAAAGGCAAATTCATAAAAAAAATGTCTGGTAAATGACAAAATCTGAAAACTGTCTGTTTAAAAGACAAATTCACAAAAGTGGAGATAGAGGTTTGTGAATACGGTGGAAAATCCAACAAATCTATCTCCACTTTTATTTTGTCGGAATATCACCACTTTTGTGAATTCCCCCCAATGAATTTGCCTTTAGCTGTTAGTAAATGTGTCGGTGCCCCCAAACCCAGTCCCACAGCCTTGGAATAAGGATTTTACCTGCAGGATTTGGCATTTCATTTGCCATTTGTCATTTCATAGTTACATAGTTACATACGGTTGAAAAAAGACCAGTGTCCATCAAGTTCAACCCATCCAAGTAAACCCAGCACACCTAACCCACACCTACCAATCTATACACTCACATACATAAACTATATATATACAACCACTAGTACTAACTGTAGGTATTAGTATCACAATAGCCTTGGATATTTCACTTTGGGGGCATTTCCTGAGGGGTAATTTTAGTTTGCCCAGAATTTTTTCAGGACAATCTGGGCTTTCTAATGGTTTCTATATTTCTGTGTAATTCCCCTTCTGTAACAAGATTTAAGGGTCTAAATACCTTCTTCTCTAGCCCCTACTCATTACTGGGCAGCAGCAATCCGACCCCCACACCAACATGTCCGGTGAATAGAGGCCCAACAGGACTAGCGCCCAGCGGGTTTTTATCCAATGCCCTGTTGGGCCAGTCCAACCCTGTACCCCAATATCCTAGTGTGGGTGCCAGTGTGTATGTGCTGCTTGCTGATCACCAAGATGGCAGCTGGGAACAGGTGGGGGCCAATGCTGTCAGGCAGCTCTGTAGTTCTGGACATGCTATGGGGGCACAGATAAGTTGGGGCAAATGTCAATGAAGGGAATAAAGAGGGGGCACTGCTGCTAAAACTAAAAATTTGCCTGGGAGGCTTTACTTTTTCTTTTAATAAAAATGTTTACAATATATTCACTCAAAATGTTATTATTGCCTCATTGATTAAGCTAAAACATAATCATGTACATGTGAGGTAAAAACTTTTTATATATAAGATATAAATTGAACTTTTTTTAATCAGTGTTTTACTTGTTTATAAAATGTTAATGAGGCTTTTGCACCTATTGTTCTAGGGTGAGACAGAAACTTGCCCCCTAACAATAGGCTGCTAATCCCCATTAATATGTAACTGATCCCCCAATGGGGCCCCTACCAGAGGTGTGAAATGGAGACTGGTGGAAACAAAACAAAACAGAAGAGCTTAGAATTGATCTAACAGAGTTACATTGAGCTTTACTCCATTTTGAAAATGTCGGGGAGAAATGTTGTTAAAACGTCGTATAAATGTCGTTTAAACGACAAATTCACAAAAGTGTCTGTAAACCGTCTTTCTTTCACCAAAAACGGAAAAGTGGCGGTTGAATCGGAGTTTAGGCGGATTTCTGTTTGTGAATCTGGAGAAAGTGTTTTCCACCACTTTTACTCCACAAAAGGGCCATCTCCACTTTTATGAATTCCCCCCCATAGAGGCGAGGCCCCTGGATATAGAACCAGATGTTTAAAGGCCCTGTGGGTCTAAATGAAGCCTCACCCACCCCAGAAACACACCCTGTATTTCCTCCATAGATTCCCCCCTTTCAGGGGCCCCTCCTGCAGTTCCATTCTACAGCTCTGACTTGTTTGCCCTGATTCCTCACATTTGGGGGGAAATTTGTACCTGCGTCTCCTCCTGTGTAAACCCCAAAATGCAGGGTGTAGTTCTGGGCCTCCCCAGCGATACGGAAGTTGCTGTATGCGGCGTAAGTGCGCTGCTCACTGAAATCTGTCAGGTCCACCCGGAGCTGGAAATTCCCTGATTAAGGAAAAAATCATTTTTGATCATTGAGAAATGTAGGGGAAAGTACAGAGGCAGAGACCCTCATCCTGAGGAGCAACAGGGTTGGGGGGAGCAGCTCCCTCTAGGAATTAGGGGCCAATAACTGCAGGGATCACTATTTGTTGCAGCCCAAGTCCAACTCATACAGAGCGGATTCTAAGGACAAACTTAGATTGGGAATTGATCAGGGAAAGGGCTTTAAACCTCAAGGTCCAAATAGAAGGAAATAGAAGTCTCACCTGTTGCTGTGAGGAGATGGAGATTATCGTTCCCCAACCAAAATTCACTCTCTTTGCGCCCGAACCCTCTCTTGTATGAATTCCAGTCTCGATAAAAATCCACCGAGCCGTCTGCTCGTCTCTGAAACACCTGGGGGGGGGGGGGAGAGAATTATAGAGATTACTATAATTGTTGATACTCTTATACTCTACTTCCTTTTTCAAGATTTATGTTATGGCTCCATTAAAGACCAACACCCCCCCCCAACTTACTATCCATCCTCCTCCATCGGTTTCCATATCACAGAGCACAGAGAGAAAGAGCTCGTTGGGGGTGTAAATAGTGTACCAACCGCTGATTGTACCTCCCTGATCCAACCATTCCTTACAGTTCTGTGCAGCTGGGGAAAATAATATTGGTTATCCCACTGCTACTATATCCACCATCTCTCCCTACTATACCTGCTATCCCACAGCCCCAGTCCCTTCCCAGAGGCTATTATCCCACTGCTACTATAGGCACCATCTCTCCCTACTATACCTGCTATCCCACAGCCCCAGTCCCTTCCCAGAGGCTATTATCCCCCCACTGCTACTATAGGCACCATCTCTCCCTACTATACCTGCTATCCCACAGCCCCAGTCCCTTCCCAGAGGCTATTATCCCCCCACTGCTACTATAGGCACCATCTCTCCCTACTATACCTGCTATCCCACAGCCCCAGTCCCTTCCCAGAGGCTATTATCCCCCCACTGCTACTATAGGCACCATCTCTCCCTACTATACCTGCTATCCCACAGCCCCAGTCCCTTCCCAGAGGCTATTATCCCACTGCTACTATAGGCACCATCTCTCCCTACTATACCTGCTATCCCACAGCCCCAGTCCCTTCCCAGAGGCTATTATCCCCCCACTGCTACTATAGGCATCATCTCTCCCTACTATACCTGCTATCCCACAGCCCCAGTCCCTTCCCAGAGGCTATTATCCCCCCACTGCTACTATAGGCACCATCTCTCCCTACTATACCTGCTATCCCACAGCCCCAGTCCCTTCCCAGAGGCTATTATCCCCCCCACTGCTACTATAGGCACCATCTCTCCCTACTATACCTGCTATCCCACAGCCCCAGTCCCTTCCCAGAGGCTATTATCCCCCCCACTGCTACTATAGGCACCATCTCTCCCTACTATACCTGTTATCCCACAGCCCCAGTCCCTTCCAGAGGCTATTATCCCACTGCTACTATAGGCACCATCTCTCCCTACTATACCTGCTATCCCACAGCCCCAGTCCCTTCCCAGAGGCTATTATCCCCCCACTGCTACTATAGGCACCATCTCTCCCTACTATACCTGCTATCCCACAGCCCCAGTCCCTTCCCAGAGACTATTATCCCCCCACTGCTACTATAGGCACCATCTCTCCCTACTATACCTGCTATCCCACAGCCCCAGTCCCTTCCCAGAGGCTATTATCCCCCCACTGTTACTATAGGCACCATCTCTCCCTACTATACCTGCTATCCCACAGCCCCAGTCCCTTCCCAGAGGCTATTATCCCACTGCTACTATAGGCACCATCTCTCCCTACTATACCTGCTATCCCACAGCCCCAGTCCCTTCCCAGAGGCTATTATCCCACTGCTACTATAGGCACCATCTCTCCCTACTATACCTGCTATCCCACAGCCCCAGTCCCTTCCCAGAGGCTATTATCCCACTGCTACTATAGGCACCATCTCTCCCTACTATACCTGCTATCCCACAGCCCCAGTCCCTTCCCAGAGGCTATTATCCCCCCACTGCTACTATAGGCACCATCTCTCCCTACTATACCTGCTATCCCACAGCCACAGTCCCTTCCCAGAGGCTATTATCCCCCCACTGCTACTATAGGCACCATCTCTCCCTACTATACCTGCTATCCCACAGCCCCAGTCCCTTCCCAGAGGCTATTATCCCACTGCTACTATAGGCACCATCTCTCCCTACTATACCTGCTATCCCACAGCCCCAGTCCCTTCCCAGAGGCTATTATCCCCCCCACTGCTACTATAGGCACCATCTCTCCCTACTATACCTGCTATCCCACAGCCCCTATTGAACTCCTTTAGCCTGGCAACCCATGGGCCTAAATCACTAAGCCCTACTTTTTGGGTATAAGGAATTCCAAAAAGACAGTGGGATACAGTTTAAAGCTACAGTTTAACCTAATTTTACCCACTGGTTGTTGGTCGGAGCATTATTTTCATTGTAAATGGGAGGGAATGTCTCACCTGGGTACGTCAACTTGGCAGAGGAATGGATGGCGGCCACCAGGAGAAGAAAGCTCTGTACCCAACCAGTCATGGTTCTTCTTGCAGGGCAAATAGCGTGCAAGTACTGCCTTTGGTCTCTATCCTGCCTCCCAGTAATCATCATTATGGGACTGAGCATGCCTAACTAGAACCAGCCTGGTTACTGCCAGTTCCAACATGTGCAGCAGTTTTAGGCTCAAGACATTGACTTGTTGGTTTATAGCATCGATTAACGCTACAGCCCAAAGCAGCCAAGAGCTTCAGTTTCCAAGAAGAAGCCAATTAGGGTGAATAAATAGTTATGGCCAATGGCATCTCTAATTAATATTTCAGTTGCAGATTCTAAATTGCTTTTTTATGCAAATAATAACTAGATATTTTATAGCTGTAGTTCAAACGCATAAAACAGAAAAGAACTGGGAAGCACAGTAGGAAAGTCGGGGGCAGACCCGAGATTTGTTCATTTCACCCAGGCCTGGACTGGCAATCAGTGATGAGCGAATCTGTCCCATTTCGCTACGCCAAAAAATGGTGAAAATGTTGCACGTCAAAAAAAATTGTCGCCCGCGGCTATTATTTCGGCACACAGCTATCCTTTTGTCGCCTGCGGCTATCCTTTTGTCGCCCGCGGCTATTATTTTGGCACGCGGCTATTATTTCGTCGCCCACGGCTATTCTTTTGTCGCCCGCGACTATTCTTTTGTCGCACGGCTATTATTTTGTCACATGGCTATTATTTTGTCGCCCGTGGCTATTATTTTGTCGCCCACGGCTATTCTTTTGTCGCCCGCGGCTATTATTTTGTCGCATGTGGCTATTCTTTTGTTGCACGCGGCTATTCTTTTGTCGCACACAGCTATTATTTCGTCGCCCATGGCTATTCTTTTGTCGCCCACTGCTATTATTTTGTCGCCCGCGGCTATTATTTTGTCGCCCGCGGCTATTATTTTGTCGCCCACTGCTATTATTTTGTTGCCCGCGGCTATTCTTTTGTCACAAGGCTATTCTTTTGTCGCACGGCTATTATTTCGTCGCCCACGGCTATTATTTCGTCCCACGGCTATTATTTTGTCGCCCACGGCTATTATTTCGTCGCGCGGCTATTCTTTTGATGTCCATCAATCTCTAAATGCCAATCTCTAAATGCCAAAAGGGGCTGCCATTGAGTATTTAATTTTGGGAGTCTGTTTGGGCCTCCGTGTCCAAGGGATTTGGTGAACTAAAACTACAAACTCCAATATTTTGGAGAAGGAAAAACATGATTTTCCTGGGGATTGACCTTATTTTCCCACTTCCTTGTACCAAGTCAATTCTGCCGGGCGTTTCCATGTATTAAGGTCGTTACAGGGAGGGGTACAAGGGAATTAATTAGATTCAGCAGCAATTAACTCATTAAATATTAAGTAGCTCGTGTTATTTAAAGCAACAGCAGGTTTTGCTTTCATTTTGTAGGGAGACCACATGGTATAAATGAGAACACGTCGGGCGTTGCCAGAGAATACGGGAGTGAGTGGAACGTCCCAGGGATAAATTGCCACCAAATGACCGGGCAAATCTGAGCACGTTGGGCCCATGCCAACACAGCGAGTAAGTGACAATCTCTTTATCTCATTTTATAGAAGAACCAGTGAAGCACCACCTTCAAAGGGACCTGATACATGAAAAAAGACAAAATACATTGTGCTGCAAAAACTCATTGGACAACAGCAATTTATTTGGTGACTGCCCCTTTAAGGGGTTCCCTGGAAGAGGTAAAAAGCAGGATCAGCAGGTTACAAGGTTCTGTTGGGTCAGTACCGCCCAGTGTCTGCTGTTTATTATCAAGTCACCTCCGTTCCTTAAGGCTGGGGGCGAAACTTCATTTCCGACACTTTGTAGGAGTAACCGTACCCTGCAGATTCAAGCAATAGGCATGTCGTGGGCTCAGGGGGTTCGTGGGTATTTAGCCTCAGCCAGTCTCTGTTTAACTCTATGGAGACTGAGGTGTCCCTGTTGCTTTCCCCCAGCAGACAAATGGTGGGAGTTGGAATAAAGTTTATTGATTTATTATATTAGTAAGAGCCAATAGCGTGTGTGTGAGTGGGACCCATTGTTCCCTCAGAGTAGGGTGCGGTACCCGGGTATCTATGGGCATTGGCCAGCCAGTCTCACTGAGACTTCTCCTCTATCCCCCCATAATGTCTCTACTGTATGATCCCTAAGGCATAGAGGCGGGGCAGGCAATATATGATTGACAGCTGCGATTTTTAATTGCCTTTCTAATGGGCATGTGTGTGTGATAAAAAAAAGGAATTTGGGTTTCATGTTTAATTAAAAAATAACGTTTATTATACCGATATTTATATGTGGGTAACAGGTCCCCCTTATCCAAGTGCCCCTGGATATAGAACTTTATAGAACCAGTGGCCCCGTGGGCCTAGCTGAAGCCTCACCCACCCCAGAAACAGAAGAGAATATTACCTTTTCCTCCTGCAGGACCAGCGGGCCCATGTGGTCCTTGAATACCAGGGGTCCCAGGACGTCTTCGCAGAATGGTCAGCTTGTCTGAAGCCCCTACTCCAATCACTTGGGGAAGAGCAAAGGGTTATAAGGTTGGGTTGGTTAGACTGGCAAGTCACAGGAGATATCATGGATCACTTCTGTTCTTCTGTGCCACCTCACACAGTAGATGGTGATGTTAGATGGGGCATTTGATTCCCTGTAAGTGGGAGGGAATAACTTACCTGGGCAGGTCTCCTCTGCAGAGGAAAGGATGGCGGCCACCAAGAGGAGAAAGCTCTGCACCCAACCATTCATGGTTCTTCTTGCAGTGCAAATACTCAGGTTGGGGGGAACCTCCACCTTTTATAATCAGTGGGATAGAACTCCCTCTGGTCTCTGCCCCTCCTTCTAATCATCCTCACAATGGGATTGGGCAGATTTACAGCTGTGAGGCAACCTGTATTACCCAACCGGAACCTGCCTGGTTACTGCCAATTCCCACATCCGCTGCGGTTTCTGCTCAAGTTGTTGACTTGGTGGTTTTACAGGAACGATTAACTCTTCAAATTAAACCAGTCATCGTGGTCCTGGGTAAAGCCGAAAATTAATTTTATGAAAAATAAATACAGGGCCCGAATATTTGTGATTTGGTTTATGGAAAAGCTATAGTTAATGGTCTGGACATCATGAAGTTGAGATGTTTGGTTGAAAAACTACGTGAGGCAACTAGACTATAAGCTGAGTTGTATCTCCCCAACATGGATAGAGATGGTCAATAGAATTTCTACAAACATTTTGACCTCAAAAATGTTACTTTTGGTTTAGTGGCCAGACAAGGAGTTGCCGACGGGAGATGGAACTGATGGAATGAAGTTCTCTGCTTCCTACCTGATCTACAGAAGATTTGCTAATGGACAGTTATGGTACACTCTTCTCCAGGGACTGGATAACCTGGGCCACCTTTTGTCACCTAGGGAAGGACAATAACAATGAGAGGAACAATCAAATACATCAGAGGAATTAATAGAAATCAGGAGAAATGTTTTCTGGAGAGAACATAACGTTGGAAATGGGATCGTTCAGAAGACATTTTCCTGCCGTAGAACAAGTACACTTGCTCCTCAGAGTATGGGTTCCACTGTTTAGAACATCAACCTGATAGTAAAGTCTTAAAACAATATCAGTGACCTTTAGTGCATGACCATTGGGCTGTTGTAGCCAGCTACTCCAGGGATCCCAGGATATCATTGCAGAATGGTCAGCTTTGTTTGAAGGTTCAACCTAAATACATTTCACATCTAAGGGAAGAGCATTGAGTTATAAGACTGGGAAATGTAAGTTGGTTCTTGAACTTCTTCATACTGGTCCTCACTAACCCTGAAATCTGTAACCCTTTCCATATCCTACATTGTCTTCTGGTACAATTTAACACTCTACCCACAGGCCATTGCAGTTGGTTGGGTGCATTGGATACATTGTGAATAGAATGGGATTTTCTGACCTTGGCAGGTATCCTATGCAATGGAAAGGATGGTGGCCACCTAGAGGAGTAACTTCTGCACCCAGCCAATCATGGTTCTTTTTAATGGGCACAAACCATTGCTGGAGGGTAACACTCTACCCACAGGCCAGTGCAGTTGGTTGGGCGCATTGGATACATTGTGAATGGAATGGAATTTTCTGACCTGGGCAGGTATCCTATGCAATGGAAAGGATGGTGGCCACCTAGAGGAGTAACTTCTGCACCCAGCCAATCATGGTTCTTTTTGATGGGCACAAACCATTGCTGGAGGGTAAAACTCTACCCACAGGCCAGTGCAGTTGGTTGGGCTCATTGGATACATTGTGAATGGAGTGGAATTTTCTGACCTTGGCAGGTATCCTATGCAATGGAAAGGATGGTGGCCACCTAGAGGAGTAACTTCTGCACCCAGCCAGTCATGGTTCTTTTTGATGGGCACAAACCATTGCTGGAGGGTAACACTCTACCCACAGGCCAGTGCAGCTGGTTGGGCGTATTGGATACATTGTGAATGGAATGGAATTTTCTGACCTTGGCAGGAATCCTATGCAATGGAAAGGATGGTGGCCACCTAGAGGAGTAACTTCTGCACCCAGCCAATCATGGTTCTTTTTGATGGGCACAAACCATTGCTGGGGGGTAACACTCTACCCACAGGCCAGTGCAGTTGGTTGGGCGCATTGGATACATTATGAATGGAATGGAATTTTCTGACCTGGGCAGGTATCCTATGCAATGGAAAGGATGGTGGCCACCTAGAGGAGTAACTTCTGCACCCAGCCAATCATGGTTCTTTTTGATGGGCACAAACCATTGCTGGAGGGTAACACTCTACCCACAGGCCAGTGCAGTTTGTTGGGCGCATTGGATACATTGTGAATGGAATGGAATTTTCTGACCTTGGCAGGTATCCTATGCAATGGAAAGGATGGTGGCCACCTAGAGGAGTAATTTCTACACCCAGCCCATCATGGTTCTTTTTGATAAGCACAAACCATTGCTGGGGGGGCATCTGTATTTTGTAAGGAGATCAAAGCTCTACCTCAGGTCTCTGTTCTCCTTCCAACATTTATCCTGGTTACTGCCACTATTTTTACTGCTCGAGATGTTGACTTGATGGGTTTAAAGAAGTAATTACCTCTACACTAAACTCTCCGGCTTCAGTTTTTGGAAAGAACTAGGGGTAAAGGACAACTTACGGGCATTGCTCTGCGATTTGGAAAAGGTTAATTTTATTGGAAAATACAAAGACAAACAGGCAGCAAGAGGGGAGTGTATTATGCTACAAAAACAGATATTGATTTGGTGACTGCCCCTTTATCAGGTTCTCTAGAAGGTCCAGCAGGTCATACTGGGCCAGTACCGCCCAATGGCTGCTGTATGTTATCAAGTCCCTTTCCCACTTTAAGGCTGGGGGCGAAACTTCATTTCCGACCCTTTGTAGGAGTAGTTGTACCCCTTTCCTGCGCTCCAATTAACCCCGTCGGCGTAGCTGGTGTGATCTCCGCGCAGGTAGAGTCCGTTCAGGTTGGACCCATGGCAATTTGTGTACCACCAGGCTCCTTTAAACATTTGGGCGCAGTTGCCGTCATGAATATCGTTGTCTCTGTCTTTAGTGCTGAAGGCGTAGCCATTGTGCCCGGATAGGGAGTCCCCTGTGTAAGAGAGGAGTAGTTATTCCATTTAAAAGAGATCCTTATGACTCTACCACTCCACCAAGGGGAAAATGCTCTATTTCCCATCATCTGCCTCATCATTTACACTCTTGGACTCAAAGTGAGACAACAGCAGTTGCCCCAGTTGACCCACAGTCTTCACAGATAAGAGATTATTTGTACCTGCGTCTCCTCCCGTGAAACCCCCCAGACTCAGGGTGTAGTTCTGGGCCTCCCCATCGATACGGAAGTTGCTGTATGCGGCGTAAGTGCGCTGCTCACTGAAATCTGTCAGGTCCACCCGGAGCTGGAAATTCCCTGATTAAGGAAAAAATAATTTTTGATCATTGAGAAATGTAGAGGAAAGTACAGAGGCAGAGACCCTCATCCTGAGGAGCAACAGGGTTGGGGGGAGCAGCTCCCTCTAGGAATTAGGGGCCAATAACTGCAGGGATCACTATTTGTTGCAGCCCAAGTCCAACTCATACAGAGCGGATTCTAAGGACAAACTTAGATTGGGAATTGAACAGGGAAAGGGCTTTAAACCTCAAGGTCCAAATAGAAGGAAATAGAGGTCTCACCTGTTGCTGTGAGGAGATGGAGATTATCGTTCCCCAACCAGAATTCACTCTCTTTGTGCCCGAACCCTCTCTTGTATGAATTCCAGTCTCGATAAAAATCCACCGAGCCGTCTGCTCGTCTCTGAAACACCTGGGGGGGGGAATAGAGATTCCAATATCCATTAGTTATTAAGGTTGTGTTGTACGTCCCCATTAAAGACCAACACCCCCCCCCAACTTACTATCCATCCTCCTCCATCGGTTTCCATATCACAGAGCACAGAGAGAGGGAGCCCATAGGGGGTGTAAATAGTGTACCAACCGCTGATTGTACCTCCCTGATCCAACCATTCCTTACAGTTCTGTGCAGCTGGGGGAAATAATATTGGTTATCCCACTGCTACTATATCCACCATCTCTCCCTACTATACCTGCTATCCCACAGCCCCAGTCCCTTCCCAGAGGCTATTATCCCCCCACTGTTACTATAGGCACCATCTCTCCCTACTATACCTGCTATCCCACAGCCCCAGTCCCTTCCCAGAGGCTATTATCCCCCCACTGTTACTATAGGCACCATCTCTCCCTACTATACCTGCTATCCCACAGCCCCAGTCCCTTCCCAGAGGCTATTATCCCCCCACTGCTACTATATCCACCATCTCTCCCTACTATACCTGCTATCCCACAGCCCCAGTCCCTTCCCAGAGGCTATTATCCCCCCACTGCTACTATAGGCACCATCTCTCCCTACTATACCTGCTATCCCACAGCCCCAGTCCCTTCCCAGAGGCTATTATCCCCCCACTGTTACTATAGGCACCATCTCTCCCTACTATACCTGCTATCCCACAGCCCCAGTCCCTTCCCAGAGGCTATTATCCCCCACTGCTACTATAGGCACCATCTCTCCCTACTATACCTGCTATCCCACAGCCCCAGTCCCTTCCCAGAGGCTATTATCCCCCCACTGCTACTATAGGCACCATCTCTCCCTACTATACCTACTATCCCACAGCCCCAGTCCCTTCCCAGAGGCTATTATCCCCCCACTGCTACTATAGGCACCATCTCTCCCTACTATACCTGCTATCCCACAGCCCCAGTCCCTTCCCAGAGGCTATTATCCCCCCACTGCTACTATAGGCACCATCTCTCCCTACTATACCTGCTATCCCACAGCCCCAGTCCCTTCCCAGAGGCTATTATCCCCCCACTGCTACTATAGGCACCATCTCTCCCTACTATACCTGCTATCCCACAGCCCCAGTCCCTTCCCAGAGGCTATTATCCCCCCACTGCTACTATAGGCACCATCTCTCCCTACTATACCTGCTATCCCACAGCCCCAGTCCCTTCCCAGAGGCTATTATCCCCCCACTGTTACTATAGGCACCATCTCTCCCTACTATACCTGCTATCCCACAGCCCCAGTCCCTTCCCAGAGGCTATTATCCCCCCACTGCTACTATAGGCACCATCTCTCCCTACTATACCTGCTATCCCACAGCCCCAGTCCCTTCCCAGAGGCTATTATCCCCCCACTGCTACTATAGGCACCATCTCTCCCTACTATACCTGCTATCCCACAGCCCCAGTCCCTTCCCAGAGGCTATTATCCCACTGCTACTATAGGCACCATCTCTCCCTACTATACCTGCTATCCCACAGCCCCAGTCCCTTCCCAGAGGCTATTATCCCACTGCTACTATAGGCACCATCTCTCCCTACTATACCTGCTATCCCACAGCCCCAGTCCCTTCCCAGAGGCTATTATCCCCCCACTGTTACTATAGGCACCATCTCTCCCTACTATACCTGCTATCCCACAGCCCCAGTCCCTTCCCAGAGGCTATTATCCCCCCACTGTTACTATAGGCACCATCTCTCCCTACTATACCTGCTATCCCACAGCCCCAGTCCCTTCCCAGAGGCTATTATCCCCCCACTGCTACTATAGGCACCATCTCTCCCTACTATACCTGCTATCCCACAGCCCCAGTCCCTTCCCAGAGGCTATTATCCCCCCACTGCTACTATAGGCACCATCTCTCCCTACTATACCTGCTATCCCACAGCCCCAGTCCCTTCCCAGAGGCTATTATCCCCCCACTGCTACTATAGGCACCATCTCTCCCTACTATACCTGCTATCCCACAGCCCCAGTCCCTTCCCAGAGGCTATTATCCCCCACTGCTACTATAGGCACCATCTCTCCCTACTATACCTGCTATCCCACAGCCCCAGTCCCTTCCCAGAGGCTATTATCCCACTGCTACTATAGGCACCATCTCTCCCTACTATACCTGCTATCCCACAGCCCCAGTCCCTTCCCAGAGGCTATTATCCCCCCACTGTTACTATAGGCACCATCTCTCCCTACTATACCTGCTATCCCACAGCCCCAGTCCCTTCCCAGAGGCTATTATCCCCCCACTGCTACTATAGGCACCATCTCTCCCTACTATACCTGCTATCCCACAGCCCCAGTCCCTTCCCAGAGGCTATTATCCCCCCACTGCTACTATAGGCACCATCTCTCCCTACTATACCTGCTATCCCACAGCCCCAGTCCCTTCCCAGAGGCTATTATCCCACTGCTACTATAGGCACCATCTCTCCCTACTATACCTGCTATCCCACAGCCCCAGTCCCTTCCCAGAGGCTATTATCCCACTGCTACTATAGGCACCATCTCTCCCTACTATACCTGCTATCCCACAGCCCCAGTCCCTTCCCAGAGGCTATTATCCCCCCACTGTTACTATAGGCACCATCTCTCCCTACTATACCTGCTATCCCACAGCCCCAGTCCCTTCCCAGAGGCTATTATCCCCCCACTGTTACTATAGGCACCATCTCTCCCTACTATACCTGCTATCCCACAGCCCCAGTCCCTTCCCAGAGGCTATTATCCCCCCACTGCTACTATAGGCACCACCTCTCCCTACTATACCTGCTATCCCACAGCCCCAGTCCCTTCCCAGAGGCTATTATCCCCCACTGCTACTATAGGCACCATCTCTCCCTACTATACCTGCTATCCCACAGCCCCAGTCCCTTCCCAGAGGCTATTATCCCCCCACTGCTACTATAGGCACCATCTCTCCCTACTATACCTGCTATCCCACAGCCCCAGTCCCTTCCCAGAGGCTATTATCCCCCCACTGCTACTATAGGCACCATCTCTCCCTACTATACCTGCTATCCCACAGCCCCAGTCCCTTCCCAGAGGCTATTATCCCACTACTGACAATGCTTGGAGACCAGATTAATACTGTCAATAATTAGCACTATTTAAAGTTGAAAATCAGCCAATGAGTACTTACTCCCTGGAGCTGGCACACCTGGATCTCCTTTATCACCTAAACCGGGAATTAGACATCTGTTAAAAGTACAGTTCCCCTCCATGAATGATATTTATTGTGATGGGAAATACAACACTTTTATGACAGAATGTATTCTCAGTATCAATATAGAAATCTCAGTGGTTTATTCTGCTCTGGAACCCTATAGATCTGAACATTATGGTATCTACCAATTAAAATCCTGCAGATACCTTTCTGCCCTCTTTGCCCAGGGTTCCCTTGTTCTCCTGAGGAAGAGCAAATGGAAAGTTAGTAGGTAAGTGCCCATTTCAAAAGCACAAATACTTAGTTTATTTTGTTACCTACATTATGGAGTTTGTTGAGTTGTGTATTTACCTTTTAACCCAGTGGGTCCCATCTTCCCAGGAACCCCAGGTGCTCCTCTATCCCCTGAAAATGCATCATGGGAGAATGTTACCAGTTTGATTTTGGGTGAGTAATAGATATTTCGCTACTAGAGAAAAATATCACTTACCTTTAGCTCCTACAGGTCCAGTGGGCCCTTGTAGTCCTGGAATTCCAGGGGTCCCAGGACATCCTCGCAGAATGGTCAGCTTGTCTGAAGCCCCTACTCCAATCACTTTAACATCTGAGGGGAGCAAGGGGTAATACGTTGGGGAAAATATAAGTCATGGGGTATTACCTGGGACCCTTCCTTTATTCTTTAGTGACCTTAAATGCAAACAAATAGTAGTCCATTGGATGGAAGTTGGATGGAATCACTTACCTGGGCAGGTCTCCTCTGCAGAGGAAAGGATGGAGGCCACCAACAGGAGAAAGCTCTGCACCCACCCACTCATGGTTTTTCTCACAGTGCAAATACTCAGGTTGGGGGGCACCTCCACCTTTTATAAGCAGTGGGATAGAATTCCCTCTGGTCTTTGTCCCTCCTTTAAACCACCATGACAACGGGTTTACGTGGATTATCAGCTGTGAGGCAACCTGCATTACTCAACCGGAACCAGCCTGGTTACTGCCAGTTCCCACATCCGCTGCGGTTTCTGCTCAAGCTGTTGACTTGGTGGTTTCAAAGGAGTGTTTAACTCTTCAAACTCTTCAAAGCCGAGATGTGTCTGGATAAGACCTAAAATAATTATATGTTCAATCAATACAGTTGCCTTTGACACATTGGCCAACTGCTGGTGGACCATTAATGGTATGGGCGATCATTGAAATGTATTAGGTCTTGAGGGTCATTTAATGGTCAAAAAATATGACTAAGACATAGTTACATAGTTAAGTCCTATCATGTTCAATATGCAGTGTCCACCTATTCTCTGCTCCTGGTCAAGAGTTAAATAGCCTCCATCCTTTACTTCATCCTACCATGCAGCCCATTCATATTGAACCAATGACATGCATTATACTGCCAGGCCCCTGAGTATATGGCTGTCAGTACCGTGAGAGCCATTGACTGTGGAGGAGAACGCCCTTTGGTCTCCATTTTGTCTCCCAACACTCATTGCTCACTGGAACCAACCATATTTTATTAGCAGTGGAGGAGAACGCCCTTTGGTCTCCATTTTGTCTCCCAACACTCATCGCTCACTGGAACCAACCATATTTTATTAGCAGTGGAGGAGAACGCCCTTTGGTCTCCATTTTGGCTCCCAACACTCATTGCTCACTGGAACCAACCATATTTTATTAGCAGTGGAGGAGAACGCCCTTTGGTCTCCATTTTGTCTCCCAACACTCATCGCTCACTGGAACCAACCTGGTTGCAGTTTCTGCTCAAAACGATGAGTTGTTGGTTTTATAGCAGTGATTGTCCTCTACAGCCCAAACCAACCTGGAGCTTATGTTTGCCGACAGAACTAGAATAGGGTAAATAAGTATTAATGGGCAATGGTGTGTTTGATTTGTGATTTATTATATTGGGAAATAAACGGAGAAAGCAGTTAAAAAAAAGAGGTGGGGAGGACAATCTAGTCATCTGGCCAACCCCCTCCTATATGAAGTTATCATAAGTAAAACTCTTTTGGCGAGTGGAAGAGTGCAGTGAGTAAATGAAAAACATAATGATGTGCAGCATGAATAAAGCAGGAGACCCCCTCAACAGATTTATTTTCCAATACCTCCCCAGAAGCAGGTGCAATAATATTGGGCCAGTCCCGCCCAGTGGCTGCTGCCTGTCCTAGTCTTGAGGCTGGGGTCGAATCTTCATTTCCGACACCTTGTAGGAGTAATAGTAACCCTTGCCTGCGCTCCAGTTAACTCCATTGGCATAGCTGGTGTGATCTCCACGCAGATAGAGTCCGTTCAGGTTGGAATAATGGCAGGCTTCATACCACCAGCCTCCTTTGAACCTCTGGGCACAGCTGCCTTTGTTGTCTCTGTCTTTAGTGCTGAAGGCAAAGTTCTTGTGCCCAGATAGGGAGTCACCTACACGAGACAGGAGTAGTTTAATACCATTGAATGGAATATGGTCATCAGCTAAAGCCTACCTAGCATGCAGCTCAGGCCTCCTTCTCTCAGTCCATGACACAAGGGCAGGAAGCTAAGGGAATTTCATGAAATAAGGGTTCTTCCCCTCATCTGTCCATCCCTGAGACTGCAACAATGATTATGACCAATGAATCCAGTGAGGTCACTGGATCATTTCTACTCTTGGACTCACATGAGATGGTACAAACTACATGCATTTAGGGGGATATTTGTACCTGCGTCTCCTCCCGTGAAACCCCCCAGACTCAGGGTGTAGTTCTGGGCCTCCCCGGCGATACGGAAGTTGCTGTATGCGGCGTAAGTGCGCTGCTCACTGAAATCCGTCAGGTCCACCCGGAGCTGGAAATTCCCTGAATGATACCAAATCAAAAAATAATTTTTGTTCATTGAGAATTGTAAAAGGGGGAAAGAACAGAGGCAGAGGTCCTCATCCTGAAGATCAAAAGGGTTTGGATGAGACGCTAACACTAGGAATTAGGATCCAATAATTGCAGGGATAACTATTTGGGACAACCCAAGTCCAATACAGAGAAGACATACTTAGATTGGGGATTGAACAGGAAATAGTCTTTGAAAGTCCAGGTTCAACTAGAAGGTCTCACCTGTTGCTGTGAGGAGATGGAGATTATCGTTCCCCAACCAAAATTCACTCTCTTTGCGCCCGAACCCTCTCTTGTATGAATTCCAGTCTCGATAAAAATCCACCGAGCCGTCTGCTCGTCTCTGAAACACCTGGGGAGGGGGGGGGGAGAATAATAGAGATTCCAATATCCATTAGTTATTAAGGTTGTGTTGTACGTCCTCATTAAAGACCAACACAGTTTCTCAACTTACTATCCATCCTCCTCCATCGGTTTCCATATCACAGAGCACAGAGAGAGGGAGCCCATAGGGGGTGTAAATAGTGTACCAACCGCTGATTGTACCTCCCTGATCCAACCATTCCTTACAGTTCTGTGCAGCTGGGGAAAATAATATTGGTTATCCCACTGCTACTATATCCACCATCTCTCCCTACTATACCTGCTATCCCACAGCCCCAGTCCCTTCCCAGAGACTATTATCCCCCCACTGCTACTATATCCACCATCTCTCCCTACTATACCTGCTATCCCACAGCCCCAGTCCCTTCCCAGAGACTATTATCCCCCCACTGCTACTATAGGCACCATCTCTCCCTACTATACCTGCTATCCCACAGCCCCAGTCCCTTCCCAGAGGCTATTATCCCACTGCTACTATATCCACCATCTCTCCCTACTATACCTGCTATCCCACAGCCCCAGTCCCTTCCCAGAGACTATTATCCCCCCACTGCTACTATAGGCACCATCTCTCCCTACTATACCTGCTATCCCACAGCCCCAGTCCCTTCCCAGAGGCTATTATCCCCCCCACTGCTACTATAGGCACCATCTCTCTCTACTATACCTGCTATCCCACAGCCCCAGTCCCTTCCCAGAGGCTATTATCCCCCCACTGCTACTATAGGCACCATCTCTCCCTACTATACCTGCTATCCCACAGCCCCAGTCCCTTCCCAGAGGCTATTATCCCCCCACTGCTACTATAGGCACCATCTCTCCCTACTATACCTGCTATCCCACAGCCCCAGTCCCTTCCCAGAGGCTATTATCCCCCCACTGCTACTATAGGCACCATCTCTCCCTACTATACCTGCTATCCCACAGCCCCAGTCCCTTCCCAGAGGCTATTATCCCCCCACTGATACTATAGGCACCATCTCTCCCTACTATACCTGCTATCCCTCAGCCCCAGTCCCTTCCCAGAGGCTATTATCCCCCCACTGCTACTATAGGCACCATCTCTCCCTACTATACCTGCTATCCCACAGCCCCAGTCCCTTCCCAGAGGCTATTATCCCACTGCTACTATAGGCACCATCTCTCCCTACTATACCTGCTATCCCACAGCCCCAGTCCCTTCCCAGAGGCTATTATCCCCCCCACTGCTACTATAGGCACCATCTCTCCCTACTATACCTGCTATCCCACAGCCCCAGTCCCTTCCCAGAGGCTATTATCCCACTGCTACTATAGGCACCATCTCTCCCTACTATACCTGCTATCCCACAGCCCCAGTCCCTTCCCAGAGGCTATTATCCCCCCCACTGCTACTATAGGCACCATCTCTCCCTAGTGTATCTGCCAAAAAGAATTCAGTAAGTACTTACTCCCTGGAGCTGGCACACCTGGATCTCCTTTGTCACCTACAGAAGGGATTACAGTTAATTAGACATTCAATTCTTCATGTCCATTGTTGACCCTTGTATTGCATAGCATCATACAAAGCACAGTATACATTGTTATGAGAAATTCAACCCTATTATGAGCAATATGTATTGTTCATAGATAAGTACATATCATGTTGAAAACTTCATCTTATATTCATTGTATCTACTTATTTGTATTGGTGCAGGTAGTGAAGCCCAACCAAACACCATTTTGCCCACATCTCCTTGTTCTCCTGTTTATTGTTCTTCTATAGTCATCTTCCTTAGCCAATGGCTACAACCTCACAAGGCAACCAGTTCCAAAAACCTACTTAGATTACTTCTATAGAGACAACTTACTATTGTCTCTGGCCATGGAGATATCTATGATCCAGTAATACATTGTTTCTACAGGATATCTTAGAGGTTATGCATGTTTTATGTTACATTATGGAGTTTGCTGAGTTGTGTATTTACCTTAGTGGGGCTCATCATCCCAGGAATCCCAGGTGCTCCTGTATCCCCCGAAAAAGTTTTGCTGAAGAAATAGATATTTCTCTAGTAAAATCTGGACTAATAGAAGAATATCACTTACCTTTAGCTCCTGCAGGACCAGCAGGCCCTTGTGGTCCCTGTATACCAGGGGTCCCAGGACATCCTCGCAGAATGTTCAGCTTGTCTGAAGCCCCCACTCCAATCACTTTCACGTCTAGGGGAAAATCATAGGGTTATAAGGTTAGCAAATATAAGTGATAGGGTATATCTAAGACCCATGCTTTATTCTTAAGTGCCACTTGACACAGTTGAATGCAAACAGATTGTGATTTTAGTTGGAGTTGATGCTCCGAGGGAGGGAATCACGTACCTGGGCAGGTCTCCTCTGCAGAGGAAAGGATGGTGGCCACCAAGAGGAGAAAGCTCTGCACCCAACCACTCATGGTTCTTCTTGCAGTGCAAATACTCAGGTTGGGGGGCACCTCTACCTTTTATAATCAGTGGGATAGAACTCTCTCTGGTCTCTGTCCCTCCTTCTAATCATCATGACAATGGGATTGGGCAGATTTACAGCTGTGAGGAACCTGCATTTCTCAACCGGAACCTGCCTGGTTACTGCCAATTCCCACATCCGCTGCGGTTTCTGCTCAAGTTGTTGACTTGGTGGTTTTACAGAAGCGATTAACTCTTCCTATCAAAGCAGTGGGGATGTGTCTGGATAAAGCCTAAGATAATTACACGAACAATGAATTCAATTCCTTTGACACCTTTGCCAGCTGTTTAACTGGTGGTGGATCCATAATGGCACAGGCAGTCAATGTGAGAGTCATTAGGTCTTTAATTAGGTCTTGACCATTTATTGGTCAAGAAATATGAGAGAATTTTGTAGAACCAAGTGGTCCCTGTGGTCCAAACCATGATATTCTTACATTACAATTATACCTGAATACATTGTGCTGTAAAAGTTGAGTTGGTTTTAAAGACAAATACCAGGATTTGAAAATTGCTGAATGTTTATGGCAAGTTCTGTAGTACAGTGGGTAAAGAGTTGCATGTCCTTCATCCATCAAAGAACTGGAGGCTATTCTTTAGAAGGACCGGTGTTCCAAAAACCGTCCCAGCTCCTTGTGTGCTTCATGGTAACCTTGGGTGATTCCAAAGTCTTGTGCACCTTGTATGGTTGAACTTCTGAGTTCCCATGTTCGCTAATGCCATTGCCAGTTTGACCCATCTTTTAGCCCACAAGACAAGTACGACACATTAAACATGTTAAGTTTACCTTCTGTGCACAAGGGGCACTCCATGTCTATAGGAAACCTGAATCTGTAACCTCTTCCATATTGTCAGCACCTGTGGGGAATCAAACCTTGGACTGTGATTGCATGAACCTACTGAGCCAGAGGAGGCTCTTTGGGCAGGACTTGGTCGGTTGCCCTGATGTGCATCCAGCATTTCTACCTGCTTCCCTCTTGTCTCCACCCATCTTGTTAATCACGTGTTGTTAGTCTACCAATTAGGAACCTTTATAAACCTGCTCCTTGCAACTCAGGATAACTAGCCTGTTTCATGGTTCCCATGTTTTCTGCCTGGTTCCTTGCTCCTGTTCTCCAGTCCCTACCTGGTACCCGTCTTCTCTGGATCCCCTGGTTTGACCTCTGGGCTGTTTTCTTGACCTAGTTTGTCTGCTGCCAGCCTTGGAGTTAAGCCTGTCTTTTGGACTCATCTTCAGCCTGCCCTGAGCTTTGCCCCGGACTTTTGCCTCAACATATTTATTTCATTCTGTTTGCTATTTCTGTTCATCATACTATGGCCTCCAGTCATTATCCAGCCATAAAAGGACATATTCTGGGTCGCTCAGCACACCGGCTTGTACCTACTAGTCACTCACGAGTGGTCAGACCTGACACATATCCTCCATTCCCACCTGGAATCCATAAAAGCCCATAAGATATCAAATTGGAGCTGAGGTTTAACATTTTACGAACCCCTCGGTGCTAGGGGCATGGTATGCATTGTATGTGGCATGGTATCTTCTTATCCTGCACCTAGGAAAGGATGGTGGCCACAAAGGGAAGAAATTCCTGCACCTCTGGTTCCTTCTACAAGACACAAACAGACTGGATAACTCCTGTATTTTATAGGCAGTAGGGGAGAATTCCCTCTGGTCTCCATTCTACGTTTCTGGTTAAAAACGTATAATCACTGGGGTGGGGGGGGGGGGTGCCAAAATGTTAGAGTTGCTTGTTAGAGTCCTGATACCTCAGATGCCAGTACTCCTGCCCACTAAGAACTTTACCAGCCTGGGGTTTTTCTGTAGAAGCTCCTGGTCACCATCTTCTTCTGTGTCTTCCGTCTTATCTTCATTCTGGTCCAGCCAAATGAGCTTCTACAGAAATACCCCATGCCAGTGCAGTTTACTGTGCTATGAGGAGCACCAGCCTGGGTTATCAGGTAAGTAAAAACTGATAAAAAAAGGGGCAGACCATAAATTCAGCACTGATCCCACTCCGAAAAAGTTCATTATTATGATAAAGTACAACTTCTCTTTTGTAGACCGCAGAAGCCTTTAGGCAGAAGAGCTTTCACTTCCCTGTGAAAATATTGAGTGCACTTGTGTCCAAAAAAGCACAATTGAGTTTATTTTTTATCTACAGATATTGTTTTGCACACAGATATTTTTTGGCAATTGCCCCTAGAAGAGGTTCCCTGGGAGACAGAAGAAACAGGGGCAGCTGGTTATTAAGTTCTGTTGGGTCAGACATCATCACCCACCTTTTTATTCCTATTCTATGGTTCCCCAAGATTAAATCAATCCTAACAGCATTTTTAAAGAAAAACTATAACCCCAGAATGATTACTTAACCAATGGTAGTTTATATCATATTAAGGAGCCTATTAAAGAATCTTGCCAAACTGATTTCCCAAGTCCTTTCACATGACTCTAACTGTCTTTAATATATTTGTGGTGTCACTACCCTCTGCCTCTCACTGTATAATGTGTTCTTTGAAGTCAGTGTGCCATTATTTGCATTTACATACTATATATTCTTTACTCTAAAAGCTAATTCATGCTAATGGCTTCTATCAGTTAAGGTAGATGAATCCTTCAGCAGAGGGGTTCAGGGTGCTGTTACCCTGTTACCTGCCCATCGTACTGCTGATTGGCTGCTGGGGGAAGAAAGAATGGGGTGATATCATTCCAACTTGCAGTGCAGCAGTAAAAAGGGACTAACGTTTATCAGGCACATGACTGAGGGCACTTGGAAAACTAAGAAAATGGCTGCATCAAGGCCAATTTAAAAATTAAAAAAAAAGTTGGTTTAGTCTTTTAAAAAAATGGGTTTCAATGGAAGATTCTGCTGGAGGAGTGAGTGATAATGATTGATGCATTTGGTAGAAAATGTGCTTTCCCTTGACAGAATCCTTCTAATATGAGTGCCAGAGCAAAAAGAGTGCATATTAGAAAAGTGCAATTACAGAGCTTTGGGGGAGTAGTGGGGGCTTTAACTGGGATACATAGAGGCAATAAAGATTACCTGAAGTACAAAGGGAGTGGTTTTATATCATGGACAGGCTATTGACATGTCTTGTATCCAATGATAGGTTGCATATATTTTCAAATTCTCTACATTGTTGAATCCAAAAAGATGGTGCTGTTAGTTGGGGCATTTAATTCTCTGTAAGTGGGATCACTTACCTGGGCAAGAATCATTAGCAGAGTGAAGTTGGTGGTCACCAAGAGCTCTGCACCCACCCAGGCATGGTTCTTCTTGCACTGCAAATACTCAGGTTGGGGGGCACCTCTACCTTTTATAATCAGTGGGATAGAACTCTCTCTGGTCTCTGTCCCTCCTTCTAATCATCATCACAATGGGATTGGGTAGATTTACAGCTGTGAAGCAACCTGCATTTCTCAACTGGAACCTGCCTGGTTGCTGCCAGTTGCCACATCTGCTGCGGTTTCTGCTCAAGTTGTTGACTTGGTGGTTTTACAGTAGCGATTAACTCTTCAAACTAAACCAGCCTGGATGTGTCTTGATAAATATGAAATAAGTATATGAAAAATATAAAGATAACTATACAGCTTCATATCTATACAATGTAGAGGGTGACAATTAGAGTTATAATGAATTTGCTGTAGGTTTAAGCTATAGGAGAGGTTTGGCCACCATTAAGTCAATGAGTTGTACTTCACACTTTTTCCTATATGTGGAAAAAGGATGCCTTCAACCCTGAATGTCTGTTGCCAACCGATAAACTACTGGTGGATCCATGATGATACTGGAAAGCCATTGTCGTGGGTGTCATTACGTTGTCATGGTCATTTAATGTTTGAAGAATATGAGAACCTATTCTAGAACCAGGTGCTCCTTGTGGGGCAACCACCATGATGTTCCTGAATTCCAAGATAATTATGCCCAAACACATGGCACTAAAGAAATTCTGTTGGCTTCCTGAATTCCAGGATCTAAATATCATTGAATCTGCATGGGTTTCATACATCACTGAATCTGTAAGTTTTCGAGGGAATAAAGTGTGACATACTGTCTGCCTGTAGACATAATTTTTGAGGGAAATTAGCTATGGTAGGCAGGGTAGAAGAGGACCAGGAGCATAGACACAGGGACATCAATTCTTCAGCCCTTTAAACAGGTGTGTGTCTCTTTAAAAGCTCCTTTCTAACGTTGCCCGCATCTTCCACCATATGTGACGTTCTGTCTGCCTGTTTATGTAATTTTTGGGGGAAATTAGCTACACAGGTTAATTTAGGGCAAATTCTTCCCAGCATAAAGCTCACAGTTCTCCAGGGTCTCCATGGTATCTCTCTTCCAGGGTAAGCAGCATCACTTTCCATATTATCACAGTCTCTTAAAGGCATTTTTTGGCCCACCAGCCCTTTTTAACAGGTGTATGTCTCTTTAAAAGCTCCTTTCTAACATTGCCCACATCCTCCACCATATGTGGCAAATTCTTCCCAACATCAAGCTCACAGGTCATCAGCAACTTCATTAAACTTATTGAAAAAACTTGTCCCTTCTTTGGGCTTTCACCTCTGGAACCTTTTCCTGGGCTTCTCATCATCTCCAATGACCTTCACACATTGACAGTGGCTTTTACACTCGTGAACGCTCGGGCTACTCACGCAGCCCTGCTGTCTTTCCCCTCCTGGGATACCAGCTTCTGGCACACTTCTCACTACCTACCGCTGGCCAACTGAAAACATTAAATGGAGTACAGAATAGAAGGTCTTTCCTACTCTCCCTCCATTCACTCCTGGGACTCATTCATTCAGCCACTAACAAGAAATTAGCAAACAAATCCAGGTATTTTTCCTGGTATTAATAGTAGACCACATTTAACACTGGTGGAAAATACACCCAACAGTAATCCTATTCATGGTATCTCTCACAAAAGGATTGAATTTACTTGACCACCCAAAGAACCAGAAGCATTTAATGTTAAAGAATGGCCTCATATTCCACCAAGTAGGGCTTGTATTAGAGTATTCCAAGAGGGCATGCCTTCTTATGATGGAATGTTGTTGGGGTAATTCACTACCTTATTGCTAATGAAATTGCTGTTTTGGGTCCATCTTTTAGCACCCGAGACAAGCACCCCATCATTTCAATACTTCAAAAGACTTGGAGCCGATTGTTATGACAACTGTGTGTGATATCTTTGGGCTAATGACCTTCTTCAGGTTGAATAAGTTGGAGTTCAGGAACAGTAGTAGTAGGAGCTAAAACAAGTGACTTGCAGTGCTGTAGAGATATAAGAGGACACTTCAGTTCGAGTGTCAAGACTTGACCCATTTCTGTGGCCCTCTGACAAGAGATTGGCTCTATGAAGAAGTGTGTTTGCTCCCCACAGTATGGAATAAGCTGCTGAGAACATCAACCTAATTTTAAAATCTCCAAACAATATCAGTGACCTTTAGTGTCTGTGTGACCTGTGTGGCCCTGGTGCTCCTGGGGTCCCAGAATATCCTTATAGAATGGTCAGCTTGTCTGAACACCCTACCCCAATGACTTTTTACTAAGACAAGAGCATAAAGTTATAAATTATAATAATTATAACTTCTTCACTTTAGTCCCCACTAACTAGTCATGGGCCTAAATCTGTAACCCTTTCTATATCCTTCATTGCCTTCTAGTACAAAGGAATCCAATGAAGCTCACAAGATATCAAGTTAGAACTTACAATGTAACATGTGGCCTACTGGCCAGTGGTGATGGTTGGGGCTTTGGATGCATTGTGAATGGGAATGGAACCTCCTGACTTGGGCAGGAGTCCTCAGCATTGGAAAGCATAGTGGCCACCAAGAGGATAAAGCTTTGCTCACTCCCAGGTTCTTTTGAAGGACACCAACCAGCCTGGGGAGCACCTATATCTTATAAATAGATATAAACTGCCTTTGGTGTGTATTCTAACTCCCTACACTCATGGTTCCTGCCACTGCTGTGTACGCTATAGATGTTGACTTGGTAGTTTTATATCAGTCATTGACTCTACGGCCCAAACCAGCAAGGGGCTTGAGTTTCTAGACAGAGCCAGACTGCGGTACAGAAATCTTAATGGCCAATGGTGCACCTGAAAGGTTCATTTTATTGGGGGAATCAAAAGTGAAAGCAGGAAGAAAAAGTTGGAAAACCCCAGACATTAAGCTACAAAAACTGCTTTGAAAATATATTTAGTTGGTGAATGCCCCTTGAAGAGGTTCTCTGGAAGAGAAAAGAAGCAGGAGGAGAAGTTCTGTTGGGTCAGTACCGCCCAGTGACTGTTGTCCATCATCAAGTCACCGCCCTTCCTTAAGGCTGGGGACGGAATTTCATTTCCGACACCTTGTAGGAGTAATGTATCCCTTTGCTTGCACCCCAATTAACCCCGTTGGCGTAGCTGGTGTGATTTCCACGCAGGTAGAGTCCATTCAGGTTGGACGAGTGGCACTTTGTGTACCACCAGGCACCTTTGTAGGTCTGGGCACAGCTGGCTGTGAGGTGAATGTCGTTGTCTCTATCTTTAGTGCTGAAGGGGTAGTTCTTGTGCCCCGATAGGGAGTCCCCTGCGTGAGACAGGATGGGTTATATTGATAGAATACGCCCATTATTACACTCCCTTCATTCTTATTCTGTAGCATTTCTACATTTTGTTTGTAGGTATGTAGGAGAATAATAGCATATCATATAACATAACTACCTGGGCATATAGAGCAGCTCAGCCTCCCTTTCTATTACTCTATGACCCCACCAAGAATACCCATCTAAAGACCTTTCCCTTCATACTTCTAACCCCTAAGACTTCAAACAAGAATTTGACCAATGACTATGACCTGAATACATGCGGTTACTCTTGGACTGAAATAGGTCTCAAACTCAATAATTCAACAGCACCGAGCTGCCTCATCCTCCGACTGCCTCCAGCCAAGTCTCCTCCGGTGATACCATTATTCCTTTTCATTATCATTGCCTCCTACTGGATATATATCTCTGGAACCCGATCTCACAAGGCCACTGTGGGGCTACCTGAAGCCTCACCCACCCCAGGCCCCAAACTGTACTTCCCCGGTAAATTCTCCCCTTTGGGGCTACATGGCCATCTTGGTAAAGGCATGCATGGACACAACTAGGGGAACCCTCTGACAGTTCCATTCTACAGCTCTGACTTATTTACCCAGATCCCTCACACATTCAGGGGGGAAATTTGTACCTGCGTCTCCTCCCGTGAAACCCCCCAGACTCAGGGTGTAGTTCTGGGCCTCCCCAGCGATACGGAAGTTGCTGTATGCGGCGTAAGTGCGCTGCTCACTGAAATCTGTCAGGTCCACCCGGAGCTGGAAATTCCCTAATTAAGGAAAAAAATCATTTTTGATCATTGAAATTGTAAAAGGGGAAAGTACAGAGGCAGAGACCCTCATCCTGAGGAGCAACAGGGTTGGGGGGAGCAGCTCCCTCTAGGAATTAGGGGCCAATAACTGCAGGGATCACTATTTGTTGCAGCCCAAGTCCAACTCATACAGAGCGGATTCTAAGGACAAACTTAGATTGGGGATTGAACAGGGAAAGGGCTTTAAACCTCAAGGTCCAAATAGAAGGAAATAGAGGTCTCACCTGTTGCTGTGAGGAGATGGAGATTATCGTTCCCCAACCAAAATTCACTCTCTTTGCGCCCGAACCCTCTCTTGTATGAATTCCAGTCTCGATAAAAATCCACCGAGCCGTCTGCTCGTCTCTGAAACACCTGGGGGGGGAATAATAGAGATTCCAATATCCATTAGTTATTAAGGTTGTGTTGTACGTCCCCATTAAAGACCAACACACCCCCCCAACTTACTATCCATCCTCCTCCATCGGTTTCCATATCACAGAGCACAGAGAGAGGGAGCCCATAGGGGGTGTAAATAGTGTACCAACCGCTGATTGTACCTCCCTGATCCAACCATTCCTTACAGTTCTGTGCAGCTGGGGAAAATAATATTGGTTATCCCACTGCTACTATATCCACCATCTCTCCCTACTATACCTGCTATCCCACAGCCCCAGTCCCTTCCCAGAGGCTATTATCCCCCCACTGCTACTATAGGCACCATCTCTCCCTACTATACCTGCTATCCCACAGCCCCAGTCCCTTCCCAGAGGCTATTATCCCCCCACTGCTACTATAGGCACCATCTCTCCCTACTATACCTGCTATCCCACAGCCCCAGTCCCTTCCCAGAGGCTATTATCCCCCCACTGCTACTATAGGCACCATCTCTCCCTACTATACCTGCTATCCCACAGCCCCAGTCCCTTCCCAGAGGCTATTATCCCCCACTGCTACTATAGGCACCATCTCTCCCTACTATACCTGCTATCCCACAGCCCCAGTCCCTTCCCAGAGGCTATTATCCCCCCACTGCTACTATAGGCACCATCTCTCCCTACTATACCTGCTATCCCACAGCCCCAGTCCCTTCCCAGAGGCTATTATCCCCCACTGCTACTATAGGCACCATCTCTCCCTACTATACCTGCTTCCCACAGCCCCAGTCCCTTCCCAGAGGCTATTATCCCCCCACTGCTACTATAGGCACCATCTCTCCCTACTATACCTGCTTCCCACAGCCCCAGTCCCTTCCCAGAGGCTATTATCCCCCACTGCTACTATAGGCACCATCTCTCCCTACTATACCTGCTATCCCACAGCCCCAGTCCCTTCCCAGAGGCTATTATCCCCCCCACTGCTACTATAGGCACCATCTCTCCCTACTATACCTGCTATCCCACAGCCCCAGTCCCTTCCCAGAGGCTATTATCCCCCCACTGCTACTATAGGCACCATCTCTCCCTACTATACCTGCTATCCCACAGCCCCAGTCCCTTCCCAGAGGCTATTATCCCCCCACTGCTACTATAGGCACCATCTCTCCCTACTATACCTGCTATCCCACAGCCCCAGTCCCTTCCCAGAGGCTATTATCCCCCACTGCTACTATAGGCACCATCTCTCCCTACTATACCTGCTATCCCACAGCCCCAGTCCCTTCCCAGAGGCTATTATCCCCCACTGCTACTATAGGCACCATCTCTCCCTACTATACCTGCTATCCCACAGCCCCAGTCCCTTCCCAGAGGCTATTATCCCCCCACTGCTACTATAGGCACCATCTCTCCCTACTATACCTGCTATCCCACAGCCCCAGTCCCTTCCCAGAGGCTATTATCCCACTGCTACTATAGGCACCATCTCTCCCTACTATACCTGCTATCCCACAGCCCCAGTCCCTTCCCAGAGGCTATTATCCCCCACTGCTACTATAGGCACCATCTCTCCCTACTATACCTGCTATCCCACAGCCCCAGTCCCTTCCCAGAGGCTATTATCCCCCCACTGCTACTATAGGCACCATCTCTCCCTACTATACCTGCTATCCCACAGCCCCAGTCCCTTCCCAGAGGCTATTATCCCCCCACTGCTACTATAGGCACCATCTCTCCCTACTATACCTGCTATCCCACAGCCCCAGTCCCTTCCCAGAGGCTATTATCCCCCCACTGCTACTATAGGCACCATCTCTCCCTACTATACCTGCTATCCCACAGCCCCAGTCCCTTCCCAGAGGCTATTATCCCCCCACTGCTACTATAGGCACCATCTCTCCCTACTATACCTGCTATCCCACAGCCATAGTCTATCACACCCACTGCTCCTAGAGGGTGCCGACTGAACCCCAAATACCTATGTTTGCCTTTCTATGTATTGGGCTAAAGATAAGCTTTAAATCAGTAACCAATGAGTACTTACTCCCTGGGACTGGCACACCAGGATCCCCTTGGTCACCTAAACAGGGGAGTAGAATACCATTCAGCCTCCTTACTTGCATGGCATCACACAAAGCACAGTTTCTCTCCATGAATGATATTTATTGTAATGGGAAATCCAACTAAATCCTGCACATACCTTTTTGGCCTGTTTGCCCCGGATTCCCCTGCTCTCCTGTGGAAGAGAACATAGAATGTTAGTAGGTAAGTGCCCATTTCTTCATTTGTTTTACTAACACCAGGCAGCCGCTACTAATTGAAATTGCAATAAATGCAACTAACTACACTACTTCTATAGAGTTAATTAATGGACCTTAAGTGAGGGGCTGCTACAGAGGGGGGATACTGTGGCTTTAACTGGGATACAAACAACCAATGAAGATCGAGTACGAGATGGAGTATGAGGGTAGGTTATACAATGTATATCATGGACTGGTTATTGACGTGTCTACTATCCAATGATAAATGACATTACGGAGTTTGTTGAGTTGTGTATTTACCTTTTAAGCCAGTGGGTCCCATAATCCCAGGAACCCCAGGTGCTCCTGTCTCCCCTGGAAATACATTATGGGGAAATGTTACCAGTTTCCCTTGTATGATTGTTAAGAGTAATAGATATGTCTGTAGTAGGTTCTGGAGAAGCAGAGAAGAATATCACTTACCTTTTGCTCCTGCAGGACCAGTGGGCCCTTGTGGTCCCTGTATTCCAGGGCTCCCAGGACATCCTCGCAGAATGCTCAGCTTGTCTGAAGCCCCTACTCCAATCACTTTGACATCTTAGGAAAGAGAATGGGTATATGTGACTTGTTTCTCACCTCATTAATGTTGATCTATGGATCTCCCTTCAGTTCCACCCAACACAGTGAACTCCAAAGAGCTGGTCTTGTTGGTTGGGGCATTGGATTCACTGAGAGTGAGACGGAATCACTTACCTGGGCAGGTCTCCTCTGCAGAGGAAAGGATGGCGGCCACCAAGAGGAGAAAGCTCTGCACCCACCCACTCATGGTTCTTCTTGCAGTGCAAATACCCATATTGAGGGTAACTCACCCTTTTATAAGCAGTGGCCTATGTTCCTCCTCCAAACTCTCATTACACTGGGATTGCCTGGATTTACTGCTGTGAAGTAACCTGCATTACCCAACCGGAACCTGCCTGGTTACTGCCAATTCCCACATCCGCTGCGGTTTCTGCTCAATTTGTTGACTTTGTGGTTTTACAAAAGGAATTAACTCTTCCTATCAAACCAGCCAGGGGCTTCCATGTCTGAATTAAACCTAAAAGAATCATAAAGGCCTTCAATATTTATGATTATTTACCTATAAAAGAGGTCTCCTGATCTTCAGTTGATATGTTAGGTGGAAAGAAAACCCAGCACGATGCAATTAGTTGTGTTCAAAAGAAGATCAACAGTTGGTGCCCCAGTTGCAGGGGTTTTGAGACCAATGAGACCATTTCAACAGAACCAGTTCCACCCTGTGGTGTGAACACTGTTCCTTTACAATGTTCTCAAAATTCCAAGATATTAATGCCCCGCTACAAGACTACTAGAAACTAGGATGGTGTCACATGCTTTCCATGACCTCTCCATTCACCAGATCTAACCATCACTCAACCTTTATGGGAAGTTCTGCTGTGTAAAGCTTTCCACCCCCTTCATCCCTAAAAGAACAGGAGGCCTTTCTCATTAAGGAAGGGTGAGATAACCCTTTACCCAAAAATATCTGACGCAAATGTTTTATTAAGGGAGTGACTTATAATTTAGGTCTAAGAACCTTCTTCAAGTCAAGGGAAGGGGATCTACAGGAAGAAGGGTTTTATAGTTTGTTACCTGCTTTACTCTTTATTTCTATATGTATTTAGAATGATAACATCAGAAACAAGTTGAGGATGAATACAACTGAAACATAGTTTGAGGGGCCAGTTGCACACGTATCTACAGACCCCAGATGTTCTGAACTTTAGTTTACATCCCCTGGGCTTCATTGGTACCTGGTATTCATTAGAGTTCACCTTTCTGACATCTCGTTTGGGATTAGTATGATAGAATGCAGGTGCATTGAGTTCTAACAGTACTGGGGGGACACTGGTTCCCAACACTCATGGTTCCTGCCACTGCTGTTTCCGCTATAGATGTTGACTAGGTGATTTTATATCAGTCATTGACTCTACTGCCCAAACCAGCAAGGGGCTTGAGTTTCTGGACAGAGCCAGACGGCGGTACAGAAATCTTAATGGCCAATGGTGCGCCTGATTTGCAAAGGTTCATTTTATTGCGGGAATCAAAAGTAAAAGCAGGTAGATAAAGTTGGACAACCCCAGACATTAAGCTACAAAAAACGCTTTGAAAACAGATATTTAGTTGGTGAGTGCCCCTTTAAGAGGTTCTCTGGAAGTGAAAAGAAGCAGGAGGAGTAGAATATAAAGTTCTGTTGGGTCAGTACCGGCCAGTGGCTGTTGTCCATCATCAAGTCACCGCCCTTCCTTAAGGCTGGGGGCGAAACTTCATCTCCGACACCTTGTAGGAGTAATGTATCCCTTTGCCTGCGCCCCAATTAACCCCGTTGGCGTAGCTGGTGTGATTTCCACGCAGGTAGAGTCCGTTCAGGTTGGATGAGTGGCACTTTGTGTACCACCAGGCTCCTTTGAACATCTGAGCGCAGTTGCCACTATGAATGTCATTGTCTCTGTCTTTAGAGCTGAAGGGGTAGTTCTTGTGCCCGGAGAGGGAGTCCCCTGCGTGAGACAGGATGGGTTATATTGATAGAATACGCCCATTATTACACTCCCTTCATTCTTATTCTGTAGCATTTCTACATTTTGTTTGTAGGAATGTAGGAGAATAATAGCATAACATATAACATAACTACCTGGGCATATAGAGCCGCTCAGCCTCCCTTTCTATTACTCTATGACCCCACCAAGAGTACCCATCAAAGGGAAATGCTCCAGAGTTCCTTCTAAAGACCTTTTGCTTCATATTTCTAACCCCTAAGACAGGGATCCCCAACCTTTCTTACTCATGAGCCACAGTCAAATGTAAAAAGACTTGGGGAGCAACACAAGCATCATAAAAGTTAATGGAGGAGACAAATAAGGGCTGTGATTGACTATTAGGGAGCCCCTATGCACCCTATCAGCTTACAGGGGCTTTATTTGGTAGGAAATCTTGTTTTTATTCAAAACTTGCCCCCAAGTCAGGAATTCAAAATTAACTCCCTGGTTTGGGGGCACTGAGAGCAACATCCAAGGGGTTGGGGAGCAACATGTTGTCCCCGATTCTCCCCTTTGGGGCTACATGGCCATCTTGGTAAAGGCATGCATGGACACAACTAGGGGAACCCTCTAACAGTTCCATTATACAGCTCTGACTTATTTACCCAGATCCCTCACACATTCAGGGGGATATTTGTACCTGCGTCTCCTCCTGTGAAACCCCCCAGACTCAGGGTGTAGTTCTGGGCCTCCCCAGCGATACGGAAGTTGCTGTATGCGGCGTAAGTGCGCTGCTCACTGAAATCTGTCAGGTCCACCCGGAGCTGGAAATTCCCTGATTAAGGAAAAGACTGGTTATTGATAAACATAATAGCCAGGGGGTCAGGAAACAACCTGTGAGGCTCAAAGTCCAACAGGAAGTAGGAAATAGAGGTCTCACCTGTTGCTGTGAGGAGATGGAGATTATCGTTCCCCAACCAAAATTCACTCTCTTTGCGCCCGAACCCTCTCTTGTATGAATTCCAGTCTCGATAAAAATCCACCGAGCCGTCTGCTCGTCTCTGAAACACCTGGGGGGGGGGGGGGAGAATAATAGAGATTCCAATATCCATTAGTTATTAAGGTTGTGTTGTACGTCCTCATTAAAGACAAACACAGTTTCTCAACTTACTATCCATCCTCCTTCATCGGTTTCCATGTCACAGAGCACAGAGAGAGGGAGCCCATAGGGGGTGTAAATAGTGTACCAACCGCTGATTGTACCTCCCTGATCCAACCATTCCTTACAGTTCTGTGCAGCTGGGGAAAATAATATTGGTTATCCCACTGCTACTATATCCACCATCTCTCCCTACTATACCTGCTATCCCACAGCCCCAGTCCCTTCCCAGAGGCTATTATCCCACTGCTACTATAGGCACCATCTCTCCCTACTATACCTGCTATCCCACAGCCCCAGTCCCTTCCCAGAGGCTATTATCCCCCCACTGCTACTATAGGCACCATCTCTCCCTACTATACCTGCTATCCCACAGCCCCAGTCCCTTCCCAGAGGCTATTATCCCTCCACTGCTACTATAGGCACCATCTCTCCCTACTATACCTGCTATCCCACAGCCCCAGTCCCTTCCCAGAGGCTATTATCCCACTGCTACTATAGGCACCATCTCTCCCTACTATACCTGCTATCCCACAGCCCCAGTCCCTTCCCAGAGGCTATTATCCCCCCACTGCTACTATAGGCACCATCTCTCCCTACTATACCTGCTATCCCACAGCCCCAGTCCCTTCCCAGAAGCTATTATCCCCCCACTGCTACTATAGGCACCATCTCTCCCTACTGTACCTACTATCCCACAGCCCCAGTCCCTTCCCAGAGGCTATTATCCCCCCACTGCTACTATAGGCACCATCTCTCCCTACTATACCTGCTATCCCACAGCCCCAGTCCCTTCCCAGAAGCTATTATCCCCCCACTGCTACTATAGGCACCATCTCTCCCTACTATACCTGCTATCCCACAGCCCCAGTCCCTTCCCAGAGGCTATTATCCCCCCACTGCTACTATAGGCACCATCTCTCCCTACTATACCTGCTATCCCACAGCCCCAGTCCCTTCCCAGAGGCTATTATCCCCCCACTGCTACTATAGGCACCATCTCTCCCTACTATACCTGCTATCCCACAGCCCCAGTCCCTTCCCAGAGGCTATTATCCCCCCACTGCTACTATAGGCACCATCTCTCCCTACTATACCTGCTATCCCACAGCCCCAGTCCCTTCCCAGAGGCTATTATCCCACTGCTACTATAGGCACCATCTCTCCCTACTATACCTGCTATCCCACAGCCCCAGTCCCTTCCCAGAGGCTATTATCCCCCCACTGCTACTATAGGCACCATCTCTCCCTACTATACCTGCTATCCCACAGCCCCAGTCCCTTCCCAGAGGCTATTATCCCCCCACTGCTACTATAGGCACCATCTCTCCCTACTATACCTGCTATCCCACAGCCCCAGTCCCTTCCCAGGCTTTAAGCTTTAAATCAGTAACCAATGAGTACTTACTCCCTGGGACTGGCACACCTGGATCCCCTTGGTCACCTAAACAGGGGAGTAGAATACCATTCAGCCTCCTTACTTGCATGGCATCACACAAAGCACAGTTTCTCTCCATGAATGATATTTATTGTAATGGGAAATCCAACTAAATCCTGCACATACCTTTTTGCCCTTTTTGCCCCGGATTCCCCTGCTCTCCTGTGGAAAAGAACATAGAATGTAAATAGTTAAATGTCCATTTCTTTATTTGATTTACTAGCCCTAGGCAGCTGCTTCTAATTGAAATTGCAATAAATGCAACTAACTACACTACTTCTATAGAGTTTATTAATGGACCTCAAATTAGAGGCTGCTACAGAGGGGGGATACTGTGGCTTTAACTGGGATACAAACAAGCAAAGAAGTTCAGGTATGAGATGGAGTATGAGATGGAGTATGAGGGTAGGTTATACAATGTATATCATGGACTGGGTATTAACGTGTCTACTATCCAAAGATGAATTTCCTTACGGAGTTTGTTGAGTTGTGTATTTACCTTTTAAGCCAGTGGGTCCCATGTTCCCAGGAACCCCAGGCGCTCCTGTCTCCCCTGGAAATACATTATGGGGAAATGTTACCAGTTTCCCTTGTATGATTGTTACGAGTAATAGATATGTCTGTAGTAGGTTCTGGAGTAGCAGAGAAGAATATCACTTACCTTTTGCTCCTGCAGGACCAGCAGGCCCTTGTGGTCCCTGTATTCCAGGGCTCCCAGGACATCCTCGCAGAATGCTCAGCTTGTCTGAAGCCCCTACTCCAATCACTTTGACATCTTAGGAAAGAGAATGGGTTTATGTGACTTGTTTCTCACCTCATTTATCTTGATCTATGGATCTCCCTTCAGTTCCACCCAACACAGTGAACTCCAAAGAGCTGGTCTTGTTGGTTGGGGCATTGGATTCACTGAGAGTGAGACGGAATCACTTACCTGGGCAGGTCTCCTCTGCAGAGGAAAGGATGGCGGCCACCAAGAGGAGAAAGCTCTGCACCCACCCACTCATGGTTCTTCTTGCAGTGCAAATACCCATATTGAGGGTAACTCACCCTTTTATAAGCAGTGGCCTATGTTCCTCCTCCAAACTCTCATTACAATGGGATTGCCTGGATTTACTGCTGTGAAGTAACCTGCATTACTAAACCGGAACCTGCCTGGTTACTGCCAATTCCCACATCCGCTGCGGTTTCTGCTCAATTTGTTGACTTTGCGGTTTTACAAAAGTAATTAACTCTTCCTATGAAACCAGCCAGGGGCTTCCATGTCCGAATGAAACCTAAAAGAATCATAAAGGCCTCCAATATTTATGATTATTTACCTATACAAGAGGTCTCCTGATCTTCAGTTGATATGTTAGGTGGAAAGAAAACCCAGCAAGATGCAATTAGTTGTGTTCAAAAGAAGATCAACTGTTGGTGCCCCAGTTGCAGGAGACCAATGAGACCATTTTAACAGAACCAGTTCCACCCTGTGGTGTGAACACTGTTCCTTTACAATGTTCTCAAAATTCCAAGATATTAATTCCCCACTACAAGACTTATAGAAACCAGGATGGTGTCACATGCTTTCCATGACCTCTCCATTCACCAGATCTAACCATCACTGAACCTTTATGGAAGTTCTGCTGTGTAAAGCTTTTCACCCTCTTCATCCTTCAAAGAACAGGAGGCCTTTCTTCTTAAAGAACGGTGAGATAACCCTTTACCCAAAAATATCTGAAGCAAATGATTTATTAAGGGAGTGACTTATAATTTAGGTCTAAGAACCTTCTTCAGGTCAAGGGAAGGAGATCAACAGGAAGAAGGGTTTTATAGTTTGTTACCTGCTGTTCTCTTTATTTCTATATGTATTTAGAATGATAACATCAGAGACAAGTTGAGAATGAATACAACTGAAACATAGTTTGAGGGGCCAGTTGCACATGTATCTACAGACCCCAGATGTTCTGAACTTTAGTTTACATCCCCTGGGCTTCATTGGTACCTTGTATTCATTAGGGTTTACCTTTTTGACATTAGTGCTGACATCTCGTTTGGGATTAGTATGATAGAATGTAGGTGCATTGAGTTCTAACAGTACTGGGGGGACACTGGTTCCACTTTAAATACAGGTATGAGATCCCTTATCCAGAAACCTGTTATCCAGAAAGCTCAGAGTTACGGTAAGCCTGTCTCCCATAGACTCCATTTTAATCAAATAAATCAGAATTTTAAAACTGATTTCCTTTTTCTCTGTACTAATAAAACTGTACCTTGTAATTGATCCCAACTAAGATATAATTACCCCTTATTGGGGCAGAACAGCCCTATTGGGTTTATTTAATGGTTAAATGATTCCCTTTTCTCTGTAATAATAAAACAGTACCTGTACTTGATCCCAACTAAGATATAATTACCCCTTATTGGGGGCAGAACAGCCCTATTGGGTTTATTTAATGGTTAAATGATTCCCTTTTCTCTGTAATAATAAAACAGTACCTGTACTTGATCCCAACTAAGATATAATTACCCCTTATTGGGGCAGAACAGCCCTATTGGGTTTATTTCATGGTTAAATGATTCCCTTTTCTCTGTAATAATAAAACAGTACCTGTACTTGATCCCAACTAAGATAGAAATAATCCTTATTGGACGCAAAACAATTCTATTAGGTTTTATTTTTGATTTTTTTAGTAGACTTAAGGTATGGAGATCCAAATCACGGAAAGACCCCTTATCCGGAATACCCTTGGTCCCGAGCATTCTGGATAACGGGTCTTACACCTGTACTATAATTTGGGGAGCTAGGACCCAAGATTTAGGCTCTATGTATGTTTGTGTACTGTACAAGTCAAAACAAGCCTCTTATCATCCAACACAGAGCTCCTCAACTGGCAGTAGAAGTTGGTCATCATCGTTCAAGTAGCCATATAAGTCCAAGTAGCCATATAAGTCCACGCCTGTGGCCTATCCACCCCCACCTGCGCCTTGACATCTGCTCTTATTACACTGGTGCTAAATCGAAAAGCCCAACAATATCACGTGGGACAAGATGGTCAAGAATGAAAATCAAGTCTCGGAAATAATAGCAATGCTCAGTTGAGAAGATAAAGGTTGGTCTTTAAGAGATGATCAGTGTTTATTAACTGTGCTATGATTCTGAACTATATAAACACTTCCATAATGGCAGACGTCCATGAAATAACCCCACCTCCAGGGCAGTTGAAAACAATCAGCTCCCTATATGTCTTCTTGATTCTCCCTACTTTCTGCTCTTGGGCAGTTCTCCCTCCATTTACTAGACACGATGTGGCTTTAGCCCTAATAGATAAGACTGGTGGATTTTCTCATGGCCTAAGAGCCTAGATAGTACAACTCTGTGCTTGCAGCATTAAGTATTAGGTATAAATGAAACTAATGGCTTTTGCAATGGAAATGGCTCGTTTAATAAACAATTGAACAAACAGGTCAGTGTCTAGTTGCTCTGTTCTACAGAGGGACCACAACAGCTGAGGTTTCTAGTCCCAAAATTGACCTTGGGTGATCATCAGTTCAATATTGTTAAATAGAAGCCTTGACTTGGTCCCACCATCCTTTTTTTTTATGTTTAAGACTGGGGGCGAAACTTCATTGTGGACACTTTGTATGAGTATTGATACCCCCTGCCCGAGCTCCAAATGGCACCATTGTAACGTAAGTAAGTAGTAAGATCGCCTGGCAGGTAAAGTCCATTCAGGCTGGACAAAATGCAGCTGTCATACCACCAGCCTCCTTGGAAATCGTCGGAGCAGTTAATAGTGGGGTGAGAGTCGTTGTCTCTGTCTTTGGTGGTGAATCCTTTGTTTCTGTGGCCAGACAAGGAGTCACCTGCAAGAGAGAGGAACAGATTTAAGGAGACATACAGATACAAGAGCAATTATTTCCCAAGAAATGTACCTTTAAAAGTTAAGTAGCACCCAACCCTTACATTGCTTGCTGGTTGCTATCGCAAGTAAGGAAGCCCAGGGCCTTCAGCACTGTAGGATCTTAGCCTACGTTCAGCTAGGTGGACCTGACAGGGAACTGCAGTTGACCTTTCCCAGTGCAAAAGCTGATCTGTGATTGACTCTCCATCTCTGACTGTGCTAACTGGGAGAACCATTTAGATGTGTTTGTAATGCATACAGTAAAGGAAGAAGATCTACTGGTGTTTATTATCCATCATAGCCAATATGATATACCTGGAGAAGTCAAGTCCTCTGCATTCTACCTGATCAGAGTCGCTAACACTAGGGTCAGTTTTCTAAGGAGCCTAGTATCCTGCCTGTATGTTTATGAAGTGTGGGAGCAAACCCGGATATCTCACACAGGGAGCACATACAAACTCCCTTCAGATAGGGCTCTGGCTGGAAGAGAACCTAGGGCCCCAAGTGCTACAAGGAAGCAATGCTAACCTCTGCATCACTGTGAAATACAGGATCATTAACCTTAAACATATGTCTTGTTGGACTTCTTATGTTTTACAGCATCCAGAACCACAGCTGAACCCCAATCCCTCACATTCAGGGGGGTATTTCTACCTGCGTCTCCTCCAGTGAAACTCCCCAGACTCAGGGTGTAGTTCTGGGACTCCCGAGCTATACTGAAGTTGCTGTATGTAGCATAAGTGTGCTGCTCACTGAAATCTGTCAGGTCGACTCGAAGCTGGAAATTCCCTAAACAGAGAAACATTAAATAGCTATAGATCGAAAAAAATACAATTTTAGAATACCAAATTTTAGGGTGTTCTAGATAATGGATCCCATACATCTAGAAAGGACTCAATGCTTTTCCAGTATAGTTTAACCATCCTATTTGACCACGAAGAGTCTGAAATACTCTATATTTTATACATAGTTACATAGTTACATAGGCTTGAAAAAAGACCGTAGTCCCTCAAGTTCAACCCTTCCAAGTAAACCCAGCACCCACACCTACCAATCTATACACTCACATACATACACTATATATACAACCACTAATACTAACTGTAGATATTAGTATCACAATAGCCTTGGACATTCTGCTTGTTGAAAAACTTATACATTTCTGCTCCTCAAGTGTCCTCATGTTTGTAAAACTACTCAAGTCTTGCTTGTTTTCATCTCCACAGCTCCTTAGAGAGAAGGTGCCACTTTAATCCCTAGAATGGGGCACCCAATTAAGGCAAAAATACACCTAAATATTAGTTGAGCAAATACAGGGGGTTCTACTCTCTATAAAGTCTAACCTAACTCCTTTAGCCAAGACTTGGGAGCACTTTGGCCCTCAGAAACCCTCAATAACCTTTTAATTCTACAAAACAAGGCAAGATGGCCCCTACCTGTGGCTGTAAGAAGATGGAGATTCTCATTCCCCAACCAAAACTCGCCATTTTGATGGCCAAATCCTCTCTTGTAAGAATCCCACTCACGGAAAAAATCTACCGAGCCATCCATGCGCCTCTGGAAGACCTGGAGAGTTTGATAGTGCTTGGTTTCAAAAGATCTTAAAGTGCTTCAATCTTAACCTATAGGCCTAGATGTCTCCAACATAGGTTCCTGCAGAACATTATTCTCCAACAGCCATTGACTGGGCAGAACCAACAGGGTAAAATACATCCCATATTTTTATTTGCCCATTAGAACTATCTGCAAGCCAAGCCCCCCAACTTAGTATCCATCCTCCTCCATCGGTTTCCATATCACAGGGCACAGAGAGAGGGAGCCCATAGGGGGTGTAAATAGTGTACCAACTGCTGATTGTACCTCCCTGATCCAACCATTCCTTACAGTTCTGTGCAGCTGGGGAAACAACATATGGATTACCCATTGTTTCCTCATTAGGAAATAACATGATGTTCTGCGTGATTCCTTACCAAATTATACCAATCCATGTCAACTATAAGGGGCTTGTATAGCAGGTTTTTGGTGGACGATTGCCTGTATGTTTCAAAAACTGGGATACACACTTCCTTGTGCTAGAATGCCTTGGTCTCCTTTGTCACCTAGAAAGAGATATTAGATACTTCCATTAGATAGTCTTCCATCAATGGCATTTCATTGATTAATAACTTCTATATTACAAAAGAAGACTGGTTGAACACTTCTTGATCCACTGGACATCCATTTGGAACTGAAAATTTTCTGTAGGCCCCAAGGTCCAATGTAATTGATCCCATCTTGTTTGTAAGTTAACAGTAAAGTTAATCTAATGATAAGTTATAGTTCCAACTTGGGTGGCCAAAACCCAGTCAATGTTGATGGAAACTGGGATAATGTTCTACCACCTATTAAATGTGTTATGTTGATAGTTGTGACTACCAACAGAAAAGGTCAGGGCATTTAAGAAGCTATGGAGCAACAGCTCTTAACAAATAGCTAAATACAGTGCACGCTCCTCTGTAGCAATGATCAGCTGAAGTGTTTCCTATTCTGAAGAGGAACCAGGTCTTTCTAAAGCCTTTCCTCTGAGCTTGGGAACACAATGTAGCTCTGTAACCCTCATTACATTTGTAGAGATGCCTACATTTCATTGGTATCTCAAGGTGGTACACCGAAGGGTTAACCTTGATGTCTGATACAATTTAAGAAGAGCTTTACATGCTTTACCTTTTCATCCCTTAGTTCCTGGATTTCCCATTTCTCCTGTGGATGAAAATATTTTATTATATCAAGTTTCATATTTGCCCAAAGGTTCCTTAAGTTTCAAAGTAGCAAGTGACCTCAGATGGGCCACTACTTCGGGGAGAATTTTAATACTTATAGAGATGTGGACACCTACTTTGGTAGGACACACAGAAGACATATCTTGTACCAACATGGGCTGAAATATCCTAGGATGGGTGTCAAGCCCATATTACCCAGATGAGAGTTCAGCAGTGACCTACCTTCAGTATATGATAAGAGGGAGGTGTTTGTATGACTTAGATGGTGCCCCAAGACAATCCTGTTGAAACAATGTTCTTCTAATTACATAATGGAACTTGTTACCTTTCATCCCAGTTGGTCCGCTCTTACCAGGAATCCCAGGCGATCCCTTCTCTCCTGCAAAGTCATCATGGAAAAAGGTCACCATTTTCTATTGTGTTTCACGGCTCTCGTTACTGTTGGTCATTGATTTTTACCTTTAGCTCCTGCAGGTCCAACAGGCCCCTCTGCTCCTGGTACTCCTGGTAACCCAGGACATCCTCGCAGAATGGTCAGCTAGTCCGAAGCCCCCACCCCAATGACTTTCACATCTGGTGGTGGGGAGAACATACAAGTAGATGGATTAGTATCAGCAGATGATACAACATCATGTTGGAGAGTAGGAAACAAATAAAAAGAACATAGGCATCATTACTATCAGGTCAATGTTGCAAAGTAACACTTTACCCATTGGCCAGTACTGTTGGTTGGTGCACTGTATGCCCTGTCAGTGTGAGGGCAGAACTGACCTGGGCAGGTCTCCTCAGCATAAGAAAGTATGGCGCCCACCAAGAGTAGAAAGCTCTGTATACATCCAGTCATGGTTCCTCTTGTAACTTACAAGTATCCGATTTGGGGGAACCCAGCCTTTTATAGCAGTGGGAGAGAACATTCTCCAGATTCCGTCCAACCTCCAAGCACTCATCATATTGGAACTGCGTCATCTCTGTGCCCTGATGGATTTTCTGATCTGAGGAACCTGCATTTCTCAACCGGAACCTGCCTGGTTGCTGCCAGTTCCCACATCTGCTGCAGTTTTTGCTCGAGTTGCTGGTGGTTTTACAGTAGCCATTTACTCTTTCCATCAAACCAGTAGAGAGCTAATGTGTCTGGATACACAGGGGAAAATTACCTTAGAAAATATTAACCAGAATCAGAGAATTGACATCCATTGAATGTATAAATGTATAAAATAGCCCCAGCCTGAAGGCCAGTTAGAGGGGATTTGGGGTGAGTGCTTATTTGTGCCCTGGGTACCCCTGGAACTATAGCGGGGTGACTGTTACCCCAATGTTTCTATATATCTGTAACCTTGTTATGGGCTAAGGGGGCCCAGCCTGAAGGCCAGTTAGGGGGGGATTTGGGGTGAGTGCTTATTTGTGCCCAGGGTACCCCTGGAACTATAGCGGGGTGACTGTTTCCCCAATGTTTCTATATATCTGTAACCTTGTTATGGGCTAAGGGGGCCCAGCCTGAAGGCCAGTTAGGGGGGATTTGGGGTGAGTGCTTATTTGTGCCCTGGGTACCCCTGGAACTATAGCGGGGTGACTTTTACCCCAATGTTTCTATATATCTGTAACCTTGTTATGGGCTAAGGGGGCCCAGCCTGAAGGCCAGTTAGGGGGGGATTTGGGGTGAGTGCTTATTTGTGCCCTGGGTACCCCTGGAACTATAGCGGGGTGACTTTTACCCCAATGTTTCTATATATCTGTAACCTTGTTATGGGCTAAGGGGGCCCAGCCTGAATGCCAGTTAGGGGGGGATTTGGGGTGAGTGCTTGTGCCCTGGGTACCCCTGGAACTATAGCGGGGTGACTGTTACCCCAATGTTTCTATATATCTGTAACCTTGTTATGGGCTAAGGGGGCCCAGCCTGAAGGCCAGTTAGGGGGGGATTTGGGGTGAGTGCTTATTTGTGCCCTGGGTACCCCTGGAACTATAGCGGGGTGACTGTTACCCCAATGTTTCTATATATCTGTAACCTTGTTATGGGCTAAGGGGGCCCAGCCTGAAGGCCAGTTAGGGGGGATTTGGGGTGAGTGCTTATTTGTGCCCTGGGTACCCCTGGAACTATAGCGGGGTGACTGTTACCCCAATGTTTCTATATATCTGTAACCTTGTTATGGGCTAAGGGGGCCCAGCCTGAAGGCCAGTTAGGGGGGATTTGGGGTGAGTGCTTATTTGTGCCCTGGGTACCCCTGCAACTATAGCGGGGTGACTGTTACCCCAATGTTTCTATATATCTGTAACCTTGTTATGGGCTAAGGGGGCCCAGCCTGAAGGCCAGTTAGGGGGGATTTGGGGTGAGTGCTTATTTGTGCCCTGGGTACCCCTGCAACTATAGCGGGGTGACTGTTACCCCAATGTTTCTATATATCTGTAACCTTGTTATGGGCTAAGGGGGCCCAGCCTGAAGGGCAGTTAGGGGGGGATTTGGGGTGAGTGCTTATTTGTGCCCTGGGTACCCCTGGAACTATAGGGGGGTGACTTTTACCCCAATGTTTCTATATATCTGTAACCTTGTTATGGGCTAAGGGGGCCCAACCTGAAGGCCAGTTAGGGGGGGATTTGGGGTGAGTGCTTATTTGTGCCCTGGGTACCCCTGGAACTATAGCGGGGTGACTGTTACCCCAATGTTTCTATATATCTGTAACCTTGTTATGGGCTAAGGGGGCCCAGCCTGAAGGCCAGTTAGGGGGGGATTTGGGGTGAGTGCTTATTTGTGCCCTGGGAACCCCTGGAACTATAGCGGGGTGACTGTTACCCCAATGTTTCTATATATCTGTAACCTTGTTATGGACTAAGGGGGCCCAGCCTGAATGCCAGTTAGGGGGGGATTTGGGTCATATATAAGTTATATAATGTATATGTAGCAGGCACCAGTCTTTGCCTACCTTAAGAAAAGTAACCCCAGTATGGTGCTTCAGCAGGAGACCCGCTAAGTGGGGCAATACCTACTGGCACTGGGAAAGCCTTGAGTATCATAGGATGAATCTTAAAGCCCCAATAGAGGACGGAGACCTTGGTCGTCCGGACCTCAGTCTTTCCTATCTGGATCCCCAGCTATAACACACTGCCTGGTGATTTGACCCAGAACCTTCTAATCCCATCTTTGATCTCCAGACCATGATAATTGGATTAATGGAGCCTACTGACCTGTTCTTCATCTTCAACCATCCAGTTTTACTGAATACACAATGTTAGCTTGACCACTGTGTTCTCAAAGCTCACCTGCCTCTATGGTTACCTTCACTTAAACCATTTGAAGGCCATACATGTTTCTTGCTATTGAGCTGCTCAAAAAATACTAATTATCAGTGTTTCTGTGGGGGAAAATCACTTTTCCTGGATCTACACAGAAGTGAGAGTGTGTTGCACAACACACATTGCTACAGGCTTGCCTCACATTGTGCTCATTGCGAAACGAGTGGCACTTTTTGTGCTGTGTCAAATCTTACGCCACATGTTTCTGTATTTCTTGATGGCGCCAATTTCTTAATCACCCCGGACTGAATGTGCAGGATTTGTAAACTGCAGTCAGCTTTTTTTTTGGCTGAGGTTTGTGCAACTGGGGAGGAACGAATCCTAATTTCCTAAATTTGAAGAGATTTTATACAAGTTTTACTCATGTAGTGTTCAACGCTTGTACCTACTAACTGTCGATTTTATATGTACGGTATCTTGTTTTAAAGTGGTTCGGCACATACATTACAAATACCTGGCTGCCAGGGTTCCATATTGTGAGCATTGATCACTTTCCTCATTATTTATTTTTTGGACCCATGGGTAGAGTCTCCATTGAGAAGAACGGGGTCTGCAAACTCCTATGTTCCCAAGTGGTGTAACTTAAATGAAAGACCACCACAAGGGAATGCAAAAAGAAAGGCCAGTACAGAGGAACCCAAATAAAATGAGGTCCCTTTTGAGGTTGAAGGTGATGTCTATGTCTTCAATATTGTGAGCTTTGATCACTTTCCTCATTATTTATATTCTTGGACCCATGGGTACAGTCTCCATTGAGAAGAACGGGGTCTGCAAACTCCAAGTGGTGTGACTTAAATGAAAGACCACCACAAGGGAATGCAAAAAGAAAGGCCAGTACAGAGGAACCCAAATAAAATGAGGTCCCTTTTGAGGTTGAAGGTGATGTCTATGTCTTCAATATTGTGAGCTTTGATCACTTTCCTCATTATTTATATTCTTTGACCCATGGGTACAGTCTCCATTGAGAAGAACGGGGTCTGTAAGTTCCTATGTCCCCAAGTGGTGTAACTTAAATGAAAGACCACCGCAAGGGAATGCAAAAAGAAAGGCCATTGCATAGGAACCCTAATAAAACTAGGTCCCTTTTGAGGTTGAAGGTGAGGTCTATGTCTTCAATGACTTCCAATGGCTCTTAGCTATTCTGAAAATTCTGCTCTCCTATAAAGACTTGTGCCACTAACTGTCTCTGTGGAAATGTTGACTGTGGCTTTGCCCATAACATAAACCCCAATGGCCCCAGGTGTGGGGTAGACTGTCACGTATGAGCCCAAGGGGTGGGGTTCATGGAAAGTAGGCATGGTTTTGGCTCATAGGTTTGTCTATGTGTAAATAGGCAGGTCATATGGATTGGAGGTGGAGCCTACAATGTTTAGTACCATAATTTAATTATTCCTTAAATATGTATCTATTATATGTCCTTCTTCCAACCTGATTACATCTCTGTATTTGGTCAGTATTTACAAAATACTGTAGAGGAGACCAAACCCTAAAATTACTGGGGTTCCAAGTAGTGATTATAGATTTTTACCCCCAATGGCCCCAGGGAAGGGGTGGAATATCACAATGTGTGAGCCCAACGGGTGGGGCTAATAGAAGCAGGCATGGTCTTGACTGGCTCATAGGCATTTCTGTGTGTAACTTGGCAGGTCATGTGGATTGAAGGTGGACCCTACAATATTATGACTTTTACGATAAGCTTAACTATCCCTTCAGTGTCTATCTATTATATGTCCTTCTTCCGACCCGATTACATCTCTGTATTTGGTCATCCGTGCTTTTTGTAGAGGAGACCAAATCCTAAAATTACTGGGGCACCAAGTAGATAGGTAGTGATTATAGGTTCTTACCCCCAGTGGTCCCAGGTGTAGGCTGGAATATCACTACTTGTGAGCCCAAGGGGGTAGGTTAATGGAAATTAGGCATGGTTTTGGCTCGATCATGGGCGTGTCTGTGTGTAACTTGGCCGTCATGTGGATTAGGGGTGGAGCCTACAATATTATGACTTTTATCATAAACTATCCCTTCAATGTTATTATATGTCCTTCTTCCAACCTGATTACATCTCTGTATTTTGTCATCTGTGCTTTTTAGAGAGGAGACCTAAAATTCCTTGGGTACCGAGTAGGTAGGTAGGGACTACAGGTTCTCACCTGAGTCAGTGCTTGTCTTCAAAATCTTTTTCTGATTTTCCAGCTAGGAAAGGTACTGCACATGTGCTTGCCCACGGCAGTCAGGGAACACCAGGAAGCCTGAAGAAAGAAGGCGGTGCATCATTCAGAATTATGTACCCCCAACTGGAGCGCCACGGAGCATTTGAAAAGTGCTTTGTAGGATATAGACTTTATTTAAGGCAAAAATAAAATATAGCCTGGCGCATTTTGCGCGCAATGCACTTAATCATAACTATGCCTATGAATAAGTCAAATACATTTTGATGTCCTGCTAACGTTCCGGCCGGAACTTCATTTCAGACACTTTCAGCGAGTAACTGACCCCTCGGAAGGTGTTCCAGTGGACTCCGCCGCTTTTACTATCGTGCGCTCCTCGCCTGTATTCCCCATTCAGACAGGAAGAATAGCAGCGACTGTACCACCAGGCCCCTTTGTAGGTTTCGGCACAGTTAGCGGTGCCTGCATTATTATGTACACCCTTTGTGCTAAAGGGCAAGTTCCTGTGAGTGGATAAGGAGTCTCCTGGAAGAGAGAAAAAAAATCCAGAATTGTTGGGAACCCAACGTTCCCCATCATGGAACGTCCTAAAGTGCTAAACATTTATATAAAGACATGATGGGGAGGCTTTGTGTTAGATTCCAGAGAGAAGAAGTCAAAGCTGACCCCTCACAGTGCTGCAGTGATATTGTAGGGCATTCCCTGGTCCATACCTGCTCCACCTGCCCAAGCTTTCACTTGAGCCCAACTTTTAACCACATTAAGGCTGGAGAAACATCACTGCCAAGTCTAAATAGAGTTAGGAGGTATCTGATAGGCAGAGAGCTTGAAGCACATCTGTAACCACTGGGATATTCACCTATTGATCATTTGTGGAAGATGGTATGATGCTTGCAGGAACATGGTGAAGAACATGACCATGAACATAGTACCAACGTCTAGGAACTGGGTGGGATTAACAGTATAGCAGTGGCTGAATATAGTTGTTACATAACTTGCCTCTGACAGTTCCAGCTTGAACCAAATGTCAACATCTTATGGGTTATAAAGTTATTTTGGGTTACCAGTTGAGTTGTGCCCAGGTGGCTCTGGTTCTTACGACCACCTGATGTAGAAGGAAGGGGCATCAAAGAAGTTGCCTCATTCTTCCACACAGTACTGAGTTTATCTACGGAAGTCTGTGCCAAGACAGATGCTCAAGTGGTAGCCCAAAACACATAGTCCTTGTATCTCCGTGGGTTATGAAAACGACCATAGTTGATGACCCCACACATTATTTTCTTAAACGAATCTCATAAAAGTGCTGGATAAAGAAAAGAACGCCATTGCAGGTACATATATTTATTGTACCGAGAAAATATGCTTTTATGAATGCAACAGTTAAGACAATATACTCAAGAAATGAATAGAGAATTTTTCAAACAGTCCAGGTTTCTTTTCTATAAAAACAACAAGGGAACAGGGCACCCCAATATAAAAGCTATCAGATCTTGATATCATTACAAAGGAAACCTACGTTTCAACCCCATTATGGTCTGTAGCATGTAATTGACCTCCTGTCACTCAAAGCAAAAAGCTCCAACTACCAACTTCTACCATAAGATAGTTATCAGAATAGCCACTCAAACAACATCATTAGTTTTTGGAAAAAATGTTACTATAAATTCACCAAATAAAAAAATGGGAAAACACACTTTGCAACATTGCAAATGGGCAGGCCCACCACCAGTTGGCATAGTAGACATGTATGGGCTTCTCTTGTAGGGATACTCCCTGACCCAGAAACAAAACCAGTGACTATGAGCCCCTCAATGATTGTCCCTCTGAATCCACACTTGGGCTTCTCCTGTAGGGATACTCCATGACCTGGAAACAAAACCAGTGACTGTGAGCCCCTCAGTGGTTGCCCCTCCGAAAACACACTTGGGCTTCTCCTGTAGGGATACTCCCTGACCCGAAAACAAAACCAGTGCCAGTGAGCCCCTCAGTGGTTGCCCCACCGAAAACACACTTGGGCTTCTCCTGTAGGGATACTCCCTGACCCAAAAACAAAACCGGTGTCAGTGAGCCCCTCAGTGGTTGCCCCACCGAAAACACACTTGGGCATCTCCTGTAGGGACACTCCCTGACCCAAAAACAAAACCAGTGACTATGAGCCCCTCAATGATTGCCCCTCTGAAACCACACTTGGGCTTCTCCTGTAGGGATACTCCATGACCTGGAAACAAAACCAGTGACTGTGAGCCCCTCAGTGGTTGCCCCTCCGAAAACACACTTGGGCTTCTCCTGTAGGGATACTCCCTGACCCGAAAACAAAACCAGTGCCAGTGAGCCCCTCAGTGGTTGCCCCACCGAAAACACACTTGGGCTTCTCCTGTAGGGATACTCCATGACCTGGAAACAAAACCAGTGACTGTGAGCCCCTCAGTGGTTGCCCCTCCGAAAACACACTTGGGCTTCTCCTGTAGGGATACTCCCTGACCCGAAAACAAAACCAGTGCCAGTGAGTCCCTCAGTGGTTGCCCCACCGAAAACACACTTGGGCTTCTCCTGTAGGGATACTCCCTGACCCAAAAACAAAACCGGTGTCAATGAGCCCCTCAGTGGTTGCCCCACCGAAAACACACTTGGGCATCTCCTGTAGGGACACTCCCTGACCCAGAAACAAAAACAGTGACTATGAGCCCCTCAATGATTGCCCCTCTGAAACCACACTTGGGCTTCTCCTGTAGGGATACTCCATGACCTGGAAACAAAACCAGTGACTGTGAGCCCCTCAGTGGTTGCCCCTCCGAAAACACACTTGGGCTTCTCCTGTAGGGATACTCCCTGACCCGAAAACAAAACCAGTGCCAGTGAGCCCCTCAGTGGTTGCCCCACCGAAAACACACTTGGGCTTCTCCTGTAGGGATACTCCCTGACCCAAAAACAAAACCAGTGTCAGTGAGCTCCTCAGTGGTTTCCCCACCGAAAACACACTTGGGCTTCTCCTGTAGGGATACTCCATGACCTGGAAACAAAACCAGTGACAGGGAGCCCCTCAGTAATTGCCCCTCCCTACACCTATTCCCACCCCCTAGTTTTTCCCTATAGCAGTCCATTGTTTCCAAGCAAACCCCCTCACTGACCCCTGTGTATGGGGTCAAAACTGAATGGGTTCCCTTTGTAATATGAAATAAAGGTTTGATAACTTGTACATTTGAGTGTATTGTTCCCTTGTGTTTGTGGTATTGGGGTTTTCAGGTAGCCCCATCACAGTCAGAATCCTATTCTTAACACCTGGGGGTTACTTTTGTGGGCGGAACTTTATTTCAGACACTTTCAGTGAGTACTCAGTCCCTCGGAAGGTGTACCAGAGCACCCCTCTGCCCCTCTTGCTGTGCTTGCCCCGCAGGTATTCCCCATTCAGGCTGGAACTATGGCAACTATTGTACCACCAGGCTCCTACATACGATACTGCACAGTTGCTGCTACCGGCTGCATCATTATCTGCATCTTTAGTGGTAAATGCTCTGTCCTTGTGAGAACCTAGAGAGTCCCCTGGGCAGAGAAGAAACAAACATTAAAGGGAAAGAATAAAATATCCCAGTGTGTTTAACTCTAAGGTGGCATCTCAATTTTAGAAAACCAACACAGAGTTCCCTGGTGGTACCCTCCAAATACCATGGGTCTTCAGGGTTATTTGTGGCCTCCATTCCAGATTTAGCCACGAGTATCCAAAACATTTTAAAATATAGGCAACAAAGGTTCGCTCCCCGCCATTTTAGACATGTGACCTAAATCAAACATACAACCTTGCTCCATAACTAGACAATCACAAGACATTGACATTTTGAAAAACCCAATATATAATGTACAGTATTTATATTAGAAAGGTCCTTAATAAAAGTATTGGGGAACTTGATCCAAAATGTAAAGGGAACTTGATCCAAAAACTTCTGGCAAAAACATTTGGCGTAGCCAAGTGTTTCACTTCCCTTATTGTGTTCATATTTTTGATGTCTTCAGGTTCTTCTAACTCTACTTCCATTAGACTGACTTCTTCTGCTGCTTTGAAGGGTCACAGATACCCTCATGGGAACAACGAGTCCCTACAGGTAAGATTCTGGGGCTGTGCCTCAAGTATCATGCACTTTTATGGGAATTATGAATAATGAATAAGTTTATATTGCAAAGGCTAAAATGCTGCTGAAAGTAAGTTGACCCCAGAAAAAAAGCCATATATTTCATAATAAAAAGAAATATATTATTGGCCTATTTTTATTAACATCCTGATTGTTAAATCCCAATAACGCCAGAGCGCTCTACTACCAATGATGTATTTATGAAGATTCCTGGCTTGTAGAGAATACAGCATTACAAAACTGTATTTTGGAATCGCCGAACTAGAAATAAACATAGTTTTGATTGCAAGGCCAGAAAATGCTACTAATAGTATGATTGCAGAAAACCTTTTATTTGTGGGAAATTCATATGTCTTTCTACTCTGAAATACCAAACAAGTTAAACATTTTGAAAAGTGACTCAAAATTTGCAATTTGTAGCATCCTATTTCCTACATGTTTTTGGAGTACAAACACAAAACCTCATGAATATGAATGCTAGGGGTCTTCTGAAGAGTTTGATACCACATATGCACGGGATTGTCCAACTAGGGGGCATGTACTCAAAATACAGAAGTACAGTAAAAGTACAGATTCTGACAAAGACAAAATTGATACAGTTGTTTTTGCTAATACCAAACTGCAAACATTTGCTATAACTACCATTTGTATGACTTTTCTAAAAATCAACGAAAAGTTTGCAATTTACAGTATTTTATCGCCTACATGTTCTTGTGTAAAAATATGAAAACAGCTTAAATGAATCACCAGGAGTCTTCTGAACAGTTTGATACCTAATAAGCATAGGGTTACAAAAACTATTTGGCATGTAGGGGCCCCAGAATGTAAATGTTAACTCTCTTGGTTAAAAGAGTAAAACATCATAAATATGGGTAGTATAATTATCAAATTGTATATGAATGATAAAAATAATATGAAAACAGCTTAAATGAATCGCCAGGAGTCTTCTGAACAATTTGATATCTAATAAGCATAGGGTTACAAAAACTATTTGGCATGTAGGGGCCCCAGAATATAAATGTTAACTCTCAAAAGTCATTGAAACTTCTAAAGTTACAATGTATCCTACACCTAGCAGGTCCAATTGACATTAAGAGGCTCTTACCTGCAGTTCCCCCAGTGAATTCTCCATAACGTAGGGTGTATTTCTGAGACTCTCCCTCCAGTCGGAATTTGCTGTAGGTGGCGTAGGTTCGATTGTTATCAAAATCCTCCAGGTCAAAGCGCAGTTGGAAATTCCCTGTGGGGCAGGAGAGAGTCAGTAGGACAGTTCAGCTGCTGCTACAGACATGTACTGAGTCACTTCAGATCTGATTTATGATTGGGTCACATGTTGTCACAGCATAACCCCTTGACGATGCTGTCCAAAATGTTGAAGCACTTGTTCCCACTGTTCTGATCTTATGTTCACCTTCCTATATTCATCATGAAGACTTAGAGTTGCCACCTGGCTGGTATTTAACCGTCCTAGCCAGAATATCACCAGCTACAGCCTGTACCGGTATTACAAGTTTACCGGCAATGTGCTTTATAATCACAGGCCCACCTCTGCCCCACCTATTTCCCCTCCCAGTCTGACCATTTACCAGCCCCAATCACCTTTTCCCCACCCACTTCCCCACCCCTTATGACATAGTCCCACCCCAAATGGTCACAGTCCGCCCAGGACACAAAGGCCGGTATCATGGGATAAAAAAGGTGGGCAACTCTACAAAGACTACAAAGTCAAACTAGACGCATCTAACCTATAATGGAAGGAGATGTCAAATGTTCAAAACATAAATATATAGCCATTATTAAATCTATCTTGAGAGGAATTCTGAATGGTTGAAGAAAAACAAAACCAGTAAAAGAGCAAATATAATACCCCTAGAGGGTAAAGGCAATGACAAATGGGGTGTTTTCTCCAGTGGTACCAATTTACTGTATGTGGAGATGAAGACTCTGTGGGCAGCTCCATTATCCTGTATATTATAGGGTCAGAGGAACATACCATTGCAATAAGAGACAGATGAAAAGTTCTTTGGATAGTTATCACGATCAGTAATGAATACATGAGCAAAGAGATCAAAGCAAAACTCCAGACTGACGGGTACCTGAGGACGTAAGGAGGTGGATGTTCTCATTTCCAAGCCAAAACTCGCTCTGTTGACTACCAAAACCTTGCTTGTAGGATTTCCAGTCTCTGTAAAAATCTACTGAGCCATCTTGGCGTCTCTGAAACACCTGGGATAACAATGGGGAGCAGAGAGTAAACTATGGTCTTCAAATACAGGTTTTCTACTGTTTTTGGTGATGTTGTCCATAGCAACCAAGCATCGGTTTTCTAACTTGTAAGGGGCCATTCAAATGTATCTGCTGATTGGTTGCTATGGGCAAGAGTTTTCTAGAAGGACACATCTCTACACTTTATTTGGTTCCAGTTCTCCAGACTTACAATCCAGCCTCCTCCGTCTGTATCCATGTCACATAAAACAACGAGGGGCTTATTGCCATCTGGATAGATTGTGTACCAGCCGGTGAAGACCAATCCACTATCCCGTAACTCCATACAGTTCCTGGCAGCTATGGGTAAAGGATTCATTTAGATTATTGTTATACCAATCAAATATATATTTTGCATATATATATACAGTACATAAATGTACATATAACCTTCGCATACAGAGCTTGCAATCAAGGCAGATCCTACAGTAGAATGTTCTTACCTTTGTACCCCAGGCCAGAGGCACCTTTTGCCCCCTGATCACCTGAAAGACAATATAGAATTTATGCCACTAGAGCAGCTTTCTAGATTTTTCAACCCAATACTAAATTCACATGATAAATTGCTATAGTTATTACCATCCAAATGCAACAGGTATTTGAGTAAACATGTTGTATGGTAAATACCAAGGGCAGTTAGAGTTGACAGCTTCAAAAATTCTTCTTCTTTTTTTTACCTTTTTCTCCTTTTGTTCCTTGGAATCCCTTATCACCTACGAAAGAATAAGGGTGTTACACAATGTATCCTGTTAGTGTTATATAACTGACTACATACAGAGGGCCCCTGTATTGCCCCACTTATTTGTTGCAGGGCCAACCAACAAAGGGGAACACCTACAAAAATAGTGTTGGGGCCCTACTGTACCTAACAGCTAACAAATACTATTCCTGAGGCTCAGTATCTAGTAGAATTAAGTCTAAAACAACTGGACTTTTTTTTAAAGTTTTTCTGGAAAATGTTTTTACCACTCATCTGAGTGCCTTCTCCAGTTCAACTGACTGGTAGGGAATTGTGGACTCATTCTTAAAAAAAAATAATGTGTGTAAGTTTTAATTGAAACTGTGAGAAATAGAAAACAATGATGGGATTAAATTCCCCATGAAACTGGGTGAAATAGAAAATAATGATGGGATTAAATTCTCCTTGAAACTGGGTGAAATAGAAAACAATGATGGGATTAAATTCCCCATGAAACTGGGTGAAATAGAAAATAATGATGGGATTAAATTCCCCATGAAACTGGGTGAAATAGAAAACAATGATGGGATTAAATTCCCCATGAAACTGGGTGAAATAGAAAATAATGATGGGATTAAATTCTCCTTGAAACTGGGTGAAATAGAAAACAATGAGGGGATTAACTTCCCCATGAAACTGGGTGAAATAGAAAACAATGATGGGATTAACTTCCCCATGAAACTGGGTGAAATAGAAAACAATGATGGGATTAAATTTTCCTTGAAACTGGGTGAAATAGAAAACAATGATGGGATTAAATTCCCCATGAAACTGGGTGAAATAGAAAATAAAGATGGGATTAAATTCTCCTTGAAACTGGGTGAAATATAAAACAATGACAGTATTAACTTCCCCATGAAACTGAGTGAAATAGAAAACAATGATGGGATTAACTTCCCCATGAAACTGGGTGAAATAGAAAATAATGAGGGGATTAACTTCTCCATGAAACTGGGTGAAATAGAAAACAATGAGGGGATTAACTTCCCCATGAAACTGGGTGAAATAGAAAACAATGAGGGGATTAATTTCCCCATGAAACTGGGTGAAATAGAAAACGATGATGGGATTAACTTCCCCACGAAACTGGGTGAAATAGAAAAGGATGATGGGATTAAATTTTCCTTGAAACTGGGTGAAATAGAAAACAATGATGGGATTAACTTCCCCATGAAACTGGGTGAAATAGAAAACAATGATGGGATTAAATTTTCCTTGAAACTGGGTGAAATAGAAAACAATGATGGGATTAAATTCCCCATGAAACTGGGTGAAATAGAAAACAATGATGGGATTAACTTCCCCATGAAACTGGGTGAAATAGAAAATAATGAGGGGATTAACTTCTCCATGAAACTGGGTGAAATAGAAAACGATTATGGGATTAACTTCCCCACGAAACTGGGTGAAATAGAAAAGGATGATGGGATTAAATTTTCCTTGAAACTAGGTGAAATAGAAAACAATGATGGGATTAAATTCTCCTTGAAACTGGGTGAAATAGAAAACAATGATGGGATTAACTTCCCCATGAAACTGGGTGAAATAGAAAACAATGATGGGATTAACTTCTCCATGAAACTGGGTGAAATAGAAAACAATGAGGGGATTCACTTCCCCATGAAACTGGGTGAAATAGAAAACAATGAGGGGATTAACTTCCCCGTGAAACTGGGTGAAATAGAAAACAATGACGGGATAAACTTCCCCATGAAACTGAGTGAAATAGAAAACAATGATGGGATTAACTTCCCCGTGAAACTGGGTGAAATAGAAAACAATGATGGGATTAACTTCCCCGTGAAAGTGTGTGAAATAGAAAACAATGACGGGATAAACTTCCCCATGAAACTGAGTGAAATAGAAAACAATGATGGGATTAACTTCCCCATGAAATGGGGTGAAATAGAAAACAATGATGGGATTAACTTCCACATGAAACTGAGTGAAATAGTAAACAATGATGGGATTAACTTCCCCATGAAACTGGGTGAAATAGAAAACAATGACGTGATTAACTTCTCCATGAAACTGGATGAAATAGGAAACAATGATGGGATTAACTTCCCCATGAAACTGAGTGAAATAGAAAACAATGATGGGATTAAATTCTCCTTGAAACTGGGTAAAATAAAAAAACAATGAGGGGATTAACTTCCTCTTGAAAATGTGTCAAGGACAGGCTGTCACTGACTTTTCTATTCCTTTGCTATTCTAAGCCTCTAGGACTCAATGGTACCCAAACCTGATAAAAAAAAATGTTCCCCAAAAAAGGTTAACTAAATGTTAATAAATCATGAATTAGGTTATTTTCAAAACATTTTCGAGAAATAATATTGTAAAATGGAGTACTGGCAAAAACCCATTCATAAATAAAAAAAAATCTACTTTTTTTCTCAAAATTGCCCCTTAATTCTTCTAGATACTGTAATCATGACCTTGATGAATGAGGATCTTCATAGACATCCCTGAGGCTGGACAAAATAAAGGCTAAATTCTGTATCCCTGAGCACTTGATCTAGGGGATATATATCCAGCCATGGCCCCCAGATTTAGTGAAATTTAGTGGGAACACCTCTCTTGGTGTAGATCAGTTCTATTTTACATACATCCTGCAATTTTAGCCGCGGTGAGAAGAAGGTAGGAGGGTCTGAATCTCTCCAATTTTGTGTAATTAACCTCCTGGAGGAAGTGAGTTTGGTACTAAATGAGATCAAGATCCTGCATCACAGCAAGAATACATAACTTGGGTGTTTTTTTTGGTCCATTTCCCTTTCCTTTCACATTCCCTTCCACTCCTCCCCCATCATCTCAAACGATCCCCGTTTCTCAGCAGCACCATATTTTCTCCTCTTTTCTCCAGTCTACTTCTCTCTCCTGCTTCTCTTTCTTTTCCTTGGTCCTTTCTTCTTCTCTCCTAAGCTCTAGCTCTTTATTCCCTTGTTCCTCACATCTCTTCCCTACATTCCCTTTGTAAATACGGCTTCCTCAAACTTCATAGAAGGGAAAATGCCTTCTTCTTCTCTCCTAAGCCCTAGCTCTTTATTCCCTTGTTCCTCACATCTGTTCCCTACATTCCCTTTGTAAATACGGCTTCCTCAAACTTCATAGAAGGGAAAATGCCTTCTTCTTCTCTCCTAAGCCCTAGCTCTTTATTCCCTTGTTCCTCACATCTCTTCCCTACATTCCCTTTGTAAATATGGCTTCCTCAAACTTCATAGAAGGGAAAATGCCTTCTTCTTCTCTCCTAAGCTCTAGCTCTTTATTCCCTTGTTCCTCACATCTCTTCCCTAAATTCCCTTTGTAAATACGGCTTCCTCAAACTTCATAGAAGGGAAAATGCCTTCTTCTTCTCTCCTAAGCTCTATCTCTTTATCCCCTTGTTCCTCACATCTCTTCCCTACATTCCCTTTGTAAATACAGCTTCCTCAAACTTCATAGACGGGAAAATGCCTTCTTCTTCTCTCCTAAGCCCTAGCTCTTTATTCCCTTGTTCCTCACATCTCTTCCCTACATTCCCTTTGTAAATACGGCTTCCTCAAACTTCATAGAAGGGAAAATGCCTTCTTCTTCTCTCCTAAGCTCTAGCTCTTTAGCCCAGATGTTCTAATTCAGTTCCAGATTAGCCCATAGGAGCTACACTATAGACATGAAAGACAGTAAATAACTGATTCTTTAAACATATAAAAGTAATTACCTTTCACTCCAGGCGACCCGTTAATACCAGGAAGTCCATCATCTCCTTTAATACACAAAAAAATGGAGTTGATATAGTGATATTTGATATATTCCTATGGATAATTTGAGTACAAACCCAAGGCCATCTGCCATTCATTATTTTCCTTTTTCCCAATGAAATTCCACAGACTTTGTACCAAAATGGTGCTATTTATCAAATTAACTTTAGGGGCAAGTTATATAGGGGCATTCTGAACCAACATGGACAGTAGATACCAGTAGTTGTGGATTGTTTCCTAAACCAGTTCCAGTTTTGGAAATAAGACTAAGGTTCTTTATCCATAATATATTCTCCATTCATTTCTATGGGATTTTAAGAGGCGTATTTATCAAATGTGAACTTGCACCCATTGATAAATACGTCTCTAAAAATCCTAGAAATAGATAGAAAATGGTGGAATATTACTGTGGCGAGCTCTAATTTTACATTTTAAATCTGCCCCTAATTGTTCTCTGTGGCAGAGCATAAAGTGGGTAAATTCATCATGGGTTTTGTTGGTTTTGCTCAAATTTTGATATACAAATTAAGGTCCAGAGTATTACACAATAATATTACCTCTCAGTCCTCTACTCCCCGTAAGGCCCGGGGCTCCGGTATCTCCTAAAAAAAGAATGCAGATATTAAAAGTGGAGAACACAATGCATCTTGCTAATATTCAGATACCGACTGTATCGTTTTTATACATCTCTGTTGCCCAAAATATCCACCCCCCAATAGTATTATTTAATTTGATATAGACTCAACCATTTGGAGCAATCAGTGATGTAATGGCACCATGTCATTACTGGGAAGAGCAATCTGAATGGCTGGGAGATAATGGCAGGGTAAGAAGGACTTGAGAGTGGCAAACTAGGAGAAGCTGGTCCCCAATAGAAACGTTAAACAGTAACTTGGTGTAGATCTGTGGTTCTGGGCATTTTTCTTTTCAAGTCCCTCTTTGAGGTCTAAAATTTGGTATTAGGTCTCCTTAACTAATAACAAGGCTAAAGATACAGTATAGTGAGCAAGAGTTGCACTTTCTTCTCAACACACGTCACCCCTAACTGGTCTTTGAGTTAATTCCTTCCCACCCCCAATCCTTCTAGTCGTTATTGTGGGTCATAGTTGTGGGACCACTGGAGTAGAATCAAGTACAGCAGGAAGGGAGGTGCCCTTTAGCAAAGCCTAGTAGTTAGGTTCTACAGTTACTAGAAGGACCAGATGTGCTCCCAAGATGCCATAGATACTCTGTCCTTCTAGTTGAAAAAATTTTGGACAGTGAATATAAAAAAGATCTGGTTCATCCCCCTTGTGCTTCTCTGCATGTCACTCTTATATGGATCAAGGGGAACCTATTAAAGCATTGGTTTGTCCCACAGGTATATTTTTGAAGGACCTAAGTTTTCAAACATCGTATACACCCCTTTCCCATAGATGGGTTCCTGCACCGCTGGACTTACCTTTCTTGCCAGGAGGCCCCACCAGTCCAGGATGTCCAATGTCTCCTATTGTTATTTACAAAAAAAAGCAAAAAATAAACAAACAAACAAAAGCACTTTAGATATCACTGAAACAAGGCCTATGATGTTGAACACACATATTAAGAAGACTTTTTGGATTTTTTACTACACTGGTGGTTGGTTTTTATTTTATTTATTTAGGTTCAGTTTTGTTGAATTAAACAATAGGTGAGATTCATGTCCAACCCAAGCCTTGTATATTGGTCAGAAGTTGACCAGAGGAGTATATTGTCCCCTATGGAATTCTCCATCATTGATTGTACAAGAATGCCTAAATTACTAAAGAATAATGATGAATAAATGCAACAAGGGCCCTTCAATGCATTACCTCCAACTGTGTGTTGGCCTGATACAGACCCAACCAGATTAAGCCACAAATTAAGCCACTAACAATAGTTTAGGCAGGGAGAACATTTTCTACGTTAATTGTTGTGGCCAAAAATATTGATGATGAATGACCCTTAAGGAATTCTTTCAGACCTTACAAACAGGGCATTGACGAATTCATGGACAACCTAGACTTTTTCAAATACTGGAGATCTCAAATGAACCCAATGGAGATTTTCCCGGGTTTTATTTCTATTTGGGTCCTTGTCCTGCTGATGTCAAGGGGCGGGCGTTACCTTTCTCACCACGGGGGCCCATCTTTCCAGGGATTCCAGGGTTTCCTTGTTTTAAATTGAAAAAAAAAAATGGACAAAAACATAGAATAGAAAATTTTAGCTAAAGGTACAGAAACGTGTATTTGTATTCAATTAGGCAAAACACACTGTGAAAATATATACAGGTATGGGATCCGTTATCTGGAAACCCATTGTGCAGAAAGCTCCAAATTACGGAAAGCCTGTATCCCATAGACTCTATTTTAATCAAATAATTCAGAATTTTAAAATTGATTTTCTTTTTCTCTGTAATAATAAAACAGTACCTGTACTTGATCCCAACTAAGATATAATTACCCCTTATTGGGGCAGAACAGCCCTATTGGGTTTATTTAATGGTTAAATGATTCCCTTTTCTCTGTAATAATAAAACACTACCTGTACTTGATCCCAACTAAGATATAATTACCCCTTATTGGGGCAGAACAGCCCTATTGGGTTTATTTAATGGTTAAATGATTCCCTTTTCTCTGTAATAATAAAACAGTACCTGTACTTGATCCCAACTAAGATATAATTACCCCTTATTGGGGGCAGAACAGCCCTATTGGGTTTATTTAATGGTTAAATGATTCCCTTTTCTCTGTAATAATAAAACAGTACCTGTACTTGATCCCAACTAAGATATAATTACCCCTTATTGGGGGCAGAACAGCCCTATTGGGTTTATTTAATGGTTAAATGATTCCCTTTTCTCTGTAATAATAAAACAGTACCTGTACTTGATCCCAACTAAGATATAATTATAATTACCCCTTATTGGGGGCAGAACAGCCCTATTGGGTTTATTTAATGGTTAAATGATTCCCTTTTCTCTGTAATAATACAGCGAATTTCCGCGTTTCGCCATTGGCGATTGTTTCGCGAAACGGATGAAAAATTTCGCCGCGGAAAAATTCACCGCACGTCCAAAAACAATAGCACGCGACAAAATAATAGCCGCGGGCGACGAAACAAGAGCCGCGCGACGAAACAAGAGCCGCGGGCGACGAAACAAGAGCCGCGGGCGACGAAACAAGAGCCGCGCGACGAAACAAGAGCCGCGGGCGACGAAACAAGAGCCGCGCGACAAAACAATAGCCGCGGGCGACGAAACAATAGCCGTGCGACAAAATAATAGCCGCGGGCGACAAAATAATAGCGTGCGACAAAACAATAGCCGCGGGCGGCGAAACAATAGCCGCGCGACAAAATAATAGCCGCGGGCGACAATTTTTTTTTGTCGCACGACATTTTCGCCATTTCGCGAATTTTTCGCCGTTTCCCGGATCTTTTCAAAGATTCGCGAATTTTTCGGCGAAGCGAAACAGAACAGATTCGCTCATCACTAATAATTACCCCTTATTGGGGGCAGAACAGCCCTATTGGGTTTATTTAATGGTTAAATGATTCCCTTTTCTCTGTAATAATAAAACAGTACCTGTACTTGATCCCAACTAAGATATAATTACCCCTTATTGGGGCAGAACAGCCCTATTGGGTTTATTTCATGGTTAAATGATTCCCTTTTCTCTGTAATAATAAAACAGTACCTGTACTTGATCCCAACTAAGATATAATTACCCCTTATTGGGGGGCAGAACAGTCCTATTGGGTTTATTTAATGGTTAAATGATTCCCTTTTCTCTGTAATAATAAAACAGTACCTGTACTTGATCCCAACTAAGATATAATTACCCCTTATTGGGGCAGAACAGCCCTATTGGGTTTATTTCATGGTTAAATGATTCCCTTTTCTCTGTAATAATAAAACAGTACCTGTACTTGATCCCAACTAAGATATAATTACCCCTTATTGGGGCAGAACAGCCCTATTGGGTTTATTTCATGGTTAAATGATTCCCTTTTCTCTGTAATAATAAAACAGTACCTGTACTTGATCCCAACTAAGATATAATTACCCCTTATTGGGGCAGAACAGCCCTATTGGGTTTATTTCATGGTTAAATGATTCCCTTTTCTCTGTAATAATAAAACAGTACCTGTACTTGATCCCAACTAAGATATAATTACCCCTTATTGGGGGCAGAACAGCCCTATTGGGTTTATTTAATGGTTAAATGATTCCCTTTTCTCTGTAATAATAAAACAGTACCTGTACTTGATCCCAACTAAGATATAATTACCCCTTATTGGGGCAGAACAGCCCTATTGGGTTTATTTAATGGTTAAATGATTCCCTTTTCTCTGTAATAATAAAACAGTACCTGTACTTGATCCCAACTAAGATATAATTACCCCTTATTGGGGGCAGAACAGCCCTATTGGGTTTATTTAATGGTTAAATGATTCCCTTTTCTCTGTAATAATAAAACAGTGCCTGTGCTTGATCCCAACTAAGATATAAGTAATCCTTATTGGACGCAAAATAATCCTATTGGGTCTAATTCATGTTTTATTGATTTTTTAGTAGATATGGAGATCCAAATTACGGAAAGACCCCTCATCCGGAATACCCTTGGTCCTGAGCATTCTGGATAATGGGTCCCATATCTGTACTGAGGGTATTTCTTAGGCACCAGTCTACTGCTACCAGTCACTATATCTAGGGGTATAATAGAACTATATCCCCCCTTCCAATAAATCACATTATCCTTGTACTGAACTGTTGAACAGAACCAAGTTGTTTCCAAAAACAGTAACTTCATACAAAGTTTCAGGGAAGGTTGTCTACTTACCTTTGGTTCCTTGTGTCCCTGTTTCTCCCTTTTGCCCAGGGGATCCCGTAGACCCGGGACACCCTCTTAGAATGGCCATTCTTTCTGATTCTCCAACTCCAATGAGTTTTACATCTGTAGTGAGATGTAGTCATCAAACCATGAACACTTATAAAATGGCGTCCATCCTTCCAAGCATTTTTTAGCTAATAGATCCTGTACGGATATCTATTGATCAACTTCTCTACAGAAACAATGGTTGTGTGTCTCTACTCACCAGGACATGTGTCTTGGGCACGGCAGGAAATTGTGATCCCAACAAGAATCAGATAGAATAGCTGTGGAAGAGAAATTTCCATGGTTGGTGCTTTTTCCACAGATCTTTGGTTCTTTATCTTTATCCGTCTCACCGTGTACGGTTATTTGACTTCAACTCTTCAACTGTTTCCCTGTATATATATCTATGTCACGAGGGAACGGAGGAGAACACCTTCCTAGCAACCGGCTGATGTTTGCCAAAAAGGTCACTGACTTGTTTGTATACAGGAAAAAGTAGAAATGATTAACTTTAACTTACATAAACACTTACACACTGATGCATTCAATTGCTACCTACTGGGTTGTATCTATATATTAAAGTTGGCCCATAGCAAGAGCTCCAATATCTTCTTCAAAAAGGCTCTCTCTTCTGCCAATGAGAAGGTCACTCTGCTACTACTTATCTACTTTTATGTTTACCAGAAAAGCTTTTATGTCTACCAGTAAAGAGATAACCTCTAGTGGTCTGGATCCCCTCCAGTAGAATCCTCAGGGAGTCCTTTTCAAGCTGAGTGTTCCTTAACTTTAGAGTATTTACCCCGAGGAGTCCTCATTGGAGCTGATGCTACTCAGCCTATCTAGGACACATCATAAGGTATGCTAAGTGGAGTTCTACTTCCCACTTCCAATGCCTCATTCGCAGATAATCAAGAAGGCTTGGGTTACCTTAGGCTCAACTGGACTCCTTTACTGGGGTCTACCTCCACCTCAGGCCCTCTGACATATCCATTCTAATTCCAATTGCATTTCTAATTTGAAAAAAGTCAAAAACTTAACTGGGTAAAAAAATGTGAAAAAAACAACTCAAATGCAGAGAAATTACCTGCTGCCCTTTATATTGGACCCAATGGAGCACAATTGTCAACCAATGACAGTAAATGTTGGACTACAACTTCCTGTGGCTTAACAAGGAGATAGGTAGCCAAACGCATGGTGGTTGGTTCTAGATCAGGAAGATGCTGATAGTCAGTGCAGTAGGCATGGATTGGCTGACCCACAGGTTCTGCTGTTGGTATCTAGAAGAAGTGCACCAACAGTGAGGCCAAAAGTCTTTGAAGGAATCTACCATTTAGGCAATGAATATGTCCAATGGCTTCCAAAGCCTTGGCTTTCTATTGGGACCCTCAGGTTTAGGATCTGCTACCGGAACAGAACCCAAGTGCTTGATGTTAAGGGGAGAGGGCAATGGGTACCCATGAATATCAAATGAACCACAAATAGCATAAAGGTGTTTGATTTCATATATTTATTTTCAATCTACACATGCACTGTGAGTAATGGCGACTGTAATGTGCTTGGTTATAATCACACTATTAATTTGAACAAAAGATCTAAATCTTGAATTCCTCCCTATTACTCCACAGGGCGAAATTTGATTTCTGTCACTTTTAATGAGTAGTAGCTCCCTCTGAATTTGTACCATGTCATTCCGATGTTCTTTTTACTGATTGTGCCACGCAGGTAGGGGCCATTGGGATTGGTGTTAAGGCAGCTGTGGTACCACCAGGCTCCTGAATACTTTGTGGCACAGTTGGTGCTATCGGATTTGTCATTATCAGCATCCTTAGTGGAAAATGCTCTGTTCTGGTGAATAGATAAAGAGTCTCCTGTACAGAAAAGAAACAGATGTTTAAGAGCAGGTTGCAACATCCCATGGGGAAATGCTACTAATCTGGTACTTTGAATGACAAGATCCCTTTAAGAGAAGAACTCACACAATGTTCTGTTTAGTGACTCCTAGAGTTACACAGTTCTTGAGGCTCACAGAGTGGACAGAGTTTATTTCCAGCCCAACCAGAGAAAAGACAATTCTCCTCATATCTCACCCAAACTGCTCTTCAGCATGGAACCCACCCTCCACCATAACTTGTGTCCCCACTGAGAGGAGAAGAAACACAATGTTCCGTTTAGTGACTCTCAGAGTTACACAGTTCTTGAGGCTCACAGAGTGGACAGAGTTTATTTCCACCCCAACCAGAGAGAAGACAATTCTCCCCATTCCTCACCCTAACTGCTCTTCAGCATGGAACCCCCCCTCCCTTCTATAACTTGTGTCCCCACTGAGAAGAGGAGAAACACAATGTTCTGTTGAGTGACTCTCAGAGTTACACAGTTCTTGAGGCTCAGAGAGTGGACAGAGTTTTTCTCCAGCCCAACCAGAGAGAAGACAATTCTCCTCATATCTCACCCTAACTGCTCTTCAGCATGGAACCCCCCCCCCAGTTGGTGCTATCGGATTTGTCATTATCAGCATCCTTAGTGGAAAATGCTCTGTTCTGGTGAATAGATAAAGAGTCTCCTGTACAGAAAAGAAACAGATGTTTAAGAGCAGGTTGCAACATCCCATGGGGAAATGCTACTAATCTGGTACTTTGAATGACAAGATCCCTTTAAGAGAAGAACTCACACAATGTTCTGTTGAGTGACTCCTAGAGTTACACAGTTCTTGAGGCTCACAGAGTGGACAGAGCTGATTTCCACCCCAACCAGAGAGAAGACAATTCTCCTCATATCTCACCCTAACTGCTCTTCAGCATGGAACCCCCCTATAACTTGTGTCCCCACTGAGAGGAGGAGAAACACAATGTTCTGTTGAGGGACTCCTAGAGTTATACAGTTCTTGAGGCTCACATAGTGGACAGAGCTGATTTCCACCCCAACCAGAGAGAAGACAATTGTCCTCATATCTCACCCTAACTGCTCTTCAGCATGGAACCCCCCTATAACTTGTGTCCCCACTGAGAGGAGAAGAAACACAATGTTCTGTTGAGGGACTCCTAGAGTTATACAGTTCTTGAGGCTCACATAGTGGACAGAGCTGATTTCCACCCCAACCAGAGAGAAGACAATTCTCCTCATATCTCACCCTAACTGCTCTTCAGCATGGAACCCCCCTATAATTGTGTCCCCACTGAGAGGAGGAGAAACACAATGTTCTGTTGAGGGACTCCTAGAGTTATACAGTTCTTGAGGCTCACATAGTGGACAGAGCTGATTTCCACCCCAACCAGACAGAAGACAATTCTCCTCATATCTCACCCTAACTGCTCTTCAGCATGGAACCCCCCTATAATTGTGTCCCCACTGAGAGGAGGAGAAACACAATGTTCTGTTGAGGGACTCCTAGAGTTATACAGTTCTTGAGGCTCACATAGTGGACAGAGCTGATTTCCACCCCAACCAGACAGAAGACAATTCTCCTCATATCTCACCCTAACTGCTCTTCAGCATGGAACCCCCCTATAACTTGGGTCCCCACTTTGAGGAGAAGAAACACAATGTTCTGTTGAGTGACACTTAGGGGGAGTTCACAAAAGTGGTGGTGTTGAGACAGAATAAAAGTGGAGACAGATTTGTCGGATTTTCCACCTAATTCACAAACTTCTATCTCCACTTTTGTGAATTTGTCTTTTAAACAGACAGTTTTCAGATTTTTGTCATTTTACCAAATTTTTTTTTATGAATTTAGCTCTTCATCAAACCCAGTCCCACAGCTACAGGAACCTTGGAATAAGGATTTTGCATTTCAGGATTTTGCATTTCATTTGCCATTTCACTTTGGGGGCATTTCCTGAGGGGTAATTTTACTTTACCCAGGGAAACGATACATATTTTTTTTCAGGACAATCTGGGCCTTCTAATGTTTTCTATATTTCTGTGTAATTCCCCTTCTGTAACAAGATTTAAGGGTCTAAATACCTTCTTCTCTAGCCCCTACTCATTACTGGCCAGCAGCAATCCGGCCCTCGCACCAACATGCCCGGTGAATAGAGGTCCAACTAGGGCCCATTGGGTTTTTATCCAGTGCCCTGTTGGGCTAGTCCAACCCTGTAACCCAATATCCCAGTTTGGGTGCCAGTGTGTATGTGCTGCTTGCTGATCACCAAGATGGCGGCTGGGAACAGAAGGGACACAGTTAAAGGTGGGGGGCACTGCTGTTAAGCTCTGTAGTTCTGCTATGGGGGCACAGATAAGTTGGGGCAAATGTTAATGAAGCTTTTTGCACCTTCAGATCCGCTCACTTGGCGATGTCGCTAAGCGAGCGGATCTTCTCCCAATATCCCCCACCTATGGGTGGGCGATATCGGGAGAATCCAGGCTAATTTGATCGTTTGACCCTGTGGTCAAACAATCAATGTATAACGATGGGTATAGGAAAAGTCGGTCTGGGGACCGCATCAACGAGCTGATGCAGTCCCCAATCCGACTAGATTTTTTAACCTGCCCGATCGAGATCTGGATGATTTCAGGCCAGATATCGGTCAGGCAGGCCGTCGGTAGTGCCCATACAGGGGCCGATTAGCTGCCGAATCAGTCTACGGGACCCATATCGGCAGCTAGTATGTATGGGGACCTTTAGACAGAAACTTTTCCCCTAACAATAGTCTATTAATCCCCATTAATATGTTAATGATCCTCCAATGGGGCCCCTACCAGGGGTGTGAAGAGGAGACTGGGTGAAACAAAACAAAACAGAAGAGCTTAGAATTGATCTAACACTGAGCTTTACTCCATTTTGAAAATGTGGGGAAAAAATGTCGGGAAAAATGTAGTTAAAACGTTGTATAAATGTTGTTTAAATGACAAATTCACAAAAGTGTCTGTAAACTGTCTTTCTTTCACCAAAAATGGAAAAGTGGCGGTTGAGTCGGAATTTAGGCAGATTTCGGTTTGTGAATCTGGAGAAAGTGTTTTCCACCAGTTTTCCCACCATTTTACTCCAAAAAAGGTCTCTCTCCACTTTTGTGAATTTCCCCCATAGAGTTACACAATTCTTGAGGCTCGCAGAGTGGACAGAGCTGATTTCCACCCCAACCAGAGAGAAGACAATTCTCCCCATACCTCACCCTAACTGCTCTTCAGCATGGAACCCCACCCTACCATAACTTGGCTTTATCCCCTCCACAATGGGAGCAAGCCCACAGGTTGGGAACCAACTGGCATAATTAAAGCACTCCTGATAGAACCCAGCCATCTAGCCCCTATGGAGAACCACCACTGGCCTAATTTAATCAAAGGATACCGTGCCTAAAGGAAAATCTAGAGCATCATCAACATTTCCTTTTATGATTCTTTAACAGCAGAACACAATACACACTGCATTCTAAGTTTGGTATGCTGAATCAATATAAGGAGACTCCTACCTGCAGGGCCCCCAGTGAATTCTCCATAACGTAGGGTGTATTTCTGAGACTCTCCCTCCAGTCGGAATTTGCTGTAGGTGGCGTAGGTTCGATTGTTGTCAAAATCCTCCAGGTCAAAGCGCAGTTGGAAATTCCCTGTGGGGCAGGAGAGAGTCAGTAAGGCAGTTCCCTGAGTCAATCGGACATTTGAACCCTGCAAAACTCATTCATTCAACTTTAATTGGCTTTCAACTGTTCAGTGATGAGCATCGGCAAGACTGCCGGCATGTGTGGGTACCTGAGGACGTAAGGAGGTGAATGTTCTCATTTCCCAACCAGAACTCGCTCAGTTGGCTGCCAAAACCCTGTTTGTAGGATTTCCAGTCTCTGTAAAAATCCACAGAACCGTCCACTCGTCTCTGAAACACCTGGGGGTGGGTGGGAAGCAAAAGAAACCCTAAAGTTTGGGAGTACTGTACTTTACATTTCCAATAAATCTGGATCCCATTAACTAACCCTTTGGGGTTTTATGTGTTATTTCCACTTATTCTGGAAAGAAGACTCAAGACTCTGTTCCATTAATTGAGTTTTACACCCACAAATGGAGCCCCAAACCAATCACTCTCTCAACTTGATAGAGAGGCAATTTGTTTGCGTGTGTCTTCAGGATATTATTATCAACTCTTTATTGTATCTGGATGTGTCTGTACTTACTATCCATCCCCCTCCATCCGTATCCATGTCACAGAGAACATTTATAGGCTTATTACCATCCGTATAGACTGTGTACCAGCCGGTGAGAGAGGCTCCATTATTGAGCAGCTCCATACAGTTCTTCGCAGCTACAGATACATCAGAGATAGAGTCAGGTCATTGACTACTATTAATTAAGTAACACATAAAGTCTACCTTTGCAGATAATTAAGAGAACAGAAGAGGCAAATGTGGTTCTACCAACCTTGGTTCCATCAACCTTGTTGATGAATCAACTGGATCATCAATAGCAGAGTTCTTACCTGAGGGCCCCAGTGCAGAGTCCCCTTTTTCCCCTTGTTTACCTAAAAATAAGTAGAAATGAATGCCATGGAGACGCTAAGTGATCCGTTTAGCATGAGTTTAACTCATGACTAAAGGAAGACAAAAAAAGACAAAGACCTGTTGATCCTGGAGGCCCCAGTGGTCCAACTTCTCCTAGAAAAAAAATGAAAACCAACTGTTCAAGATGTCCCTTGGTTAACAATTTGCAGTTTAACTGACTCCATAAAATGAACTGGTGTCGGTGGAGTCTGGGGTTCCCATTTCATTTCTTACTGGCAAGAATTGAACTATTTGGCAGGTTGTTGAACAATCTGAAGAAGACATTTTTTCACCTCTGGGTTTGAAAGAAGGTGGTGTACGGACAGAAAAGAAAATGGGGTGATGTAGAACTTCCGGAGGAGATCAGATTGGAAAGAGTCATTTCAAGGAAAGAAACCACCTGACTCAAAATGTTACAGTAGCCCACTTGTTGGATCTTCTCATTGGTTGAGACTTTTCAGCCTCCATAAATGAAGTTCATTTCATTCTACAATACACAGAGCTCATTGTAAAGATAAATAATACAAAGACACCTTTTAGGCTTATGTGTATGTAATTAAACAACAAGGCAGGATCCAGGTCATTCAAGACTGGCCAATGATTTAGGCCCAAATAAAAACTCCTCTCGCCCCAATGCTGTGTCTCCGTGCCGGCATTACCTTTCTCACCAGGGGGGCCCATCTTTCCAGTAATCCCGGGGTGTCCTTTTTAAAAAAAAATACAAGTAATTATAATAAATGTCATGTAGATATGTATTCAGTGATATATCCATTCTTATATCTCATGAACGTAAAGATGAGCAGAAGAACAGGGTGAGGGAAATATATAGCAAGAGTATTTATTGGGCACCTATAAAATGCTACCAGTCACTAGTAACATAGTAAGTTAGGTTGAAATAAGACGTACGTCCATCACGTTCAACCATAATGCCTATATATAACCTGCCTAACTGCCAGTTGATCCAGAGGAAGGCATAAAACCCCATCTGAAGCCTCTCTAATTTGCCCCAGAGGGGAAAAAATTCCTTCCTGACTCCAAGATGGCAATCGGACCACTACATCTGGGGGCAGAATAAAAGCATATTTCCCCCTTCCAGTACATCCCATTTGCTTTGTAGCTGAGGAAACAGCACCGAGTGGGTGTAATAATGCACTTCAGGCAGGTAGAAAAGGCAACTTGGAAGAAGACTGCAGGTCTGCAAAGTATCTACTTACCTTTTATTCCTTGTTCTCCTGGTTCACCCTTTGAGCCTGGAGATCCAGAAGACCCGGGGCAACCTCTTACAATGGCCATTCTTTCTGATTCTCCAACTCCGATGAGTTTTACATCTGTAGTGGGTTATACGATGTGAGGGTTCAACAGTCCAGTTAAAGACATGGAAACCCTAAATCCATCTTTATAAGTTGGGCACATCTCCCCCACCCAAACCGCACCATTTTTATTGCACATATCCCTTCCGTTCTGCCTCCCAAGGGAATTCTCAATGCTTTGAAGTTTGTTTGCAAGTCACCCAGCCATGGACAAGCAGCATCACAGGCCCCGGGAGTTGAGGCTACAATGTCACACTGGGCGTCTGTACTTACCTGGGCACGTGTCTTGGGCGCGGCTGGAAACTATGATCCCGGCAAGAACCAGAAGGAACGTATTTAGCAGAGAAATTCCCATGGTCGCTGCTGCCTCTGTCTATGAGCATTTGTGGATCTGCGGCTCTTTATCTGTCTCGCGGGGCACAATTTTTTGCCAAACTTGCTAAAATTTACCTGCAATAACCCCGGGCTTGTTGGTTTATCCAAAAAGGTAGAAATGATTAACCGTAAATAAACTTATGGGCTTCGTCCTTACCGGCAGGGCTTGGATCCATTTATTGTAACTGAGCCAAGTGCCCTGGCATCTCCTGTAACCTGTTCTGCCTCCAATGTGATTTCTCTATTAACTCACTGCTACAGGGAACTCATGTATTGTAAGGGATACTGTACCCCCTACTGTAAATGATAAGGATATTAGCAGTCACTGAGGGGTTCTGTGCCCCCCATATAAAGGCACAAGGCTGCAGGCTGAGTTATACAGGGAACTCTGAGTATCACTCATGTATTATAAGGGATAATGTACCCCCTACTGTAAATGATAAGGATATTAGCAGTCACTGAGGGGTTCTGTGCCCCCCATATAAAGGCACAAGGCTGCAGGCTGAGTTATACAGGGAACTCTGAGTATCACTCATGTATTATAAGGGATAATGTACCCCCTACTGTAAATGATAAGGATATTAGCAGTCACTGAGGGGTTCTGTGCCCATATAAAGGCACAAGGCTGCAGGCTGAGTTATACAGGGAACTCTGAGTATCACTCATGTATTATAAGGGATAATGTACCCCCTACTGTAAATGATAAGGATATTAGCAGCCACTGAGGGGTTCTGTGCCCATATAAAGGCACAAGGCTGCAGGCTGAGTTATACAGGGAACTCTGAGTATCACTCATGTATTATAAGGGATACTGTACCCCCTACTGTAAATGATAAGGATATTAGCAGTCACTGAGGGGTTCTGTGCCCATATAAAGGCACAAGGCTGCAGGCTGAGTTATACAGGGAACTCTGAGTATCACTCATGTATTATAAGGGATAATGTACCCCCTACTGTAAATGATAAGGATATTAGCAGTCACTGAGGGGTTCTGTGCCCATATAAAGGCACAAGGCTGACTTTTTTGGGTGGTGAGGCTCAAACAGTGGTCAGACCTGGCCCAGTAAACATTGGAGGTGCTGGCTTGCCCCAGTGCCAGTGCCCTGTCAGAACGGTAATCAGCGATTGGTCGATCGCTGTGTCAATCTCAGTGAATCCTGCCCAGTTTTCCTTATTTGGAAAACCAGGTAGAAGGTTTTAACCTTGACATCCCTTCCATAAACCTGGCTGTCCAGGTCAAAACCGAACCCTAGATACTCAGCCTAGAAGTTTGAGTGGAGTTTTTTTCTGTGCTTTAGGACACAAACTAAAATAATGTCCTTGACTGCTCTACAGGGCCAAGCTGATCAAGGCTGAAGGGACCAGCAACGTGGCAAGCTGAGCCTGCACCGCCTTTCCTGTGGCCCAACCCACTGATGCTGTGACTCAAAGCTGAGGTTTTGAGTCATGGTGCCCCCCCAAACTGAGGTTGTGAACCTGGGGAGCAGCAGGGTTGGACATGCTCCAAGGGCACATTTCCAAACCATGAGTAGAAGTTGAGGGAACCTTACTCTTACTGCTGTAACCAAGAAATAATTATTGAACGAATCGACTCTGAGACGCAGAAGCAACTTTATTTTAGGCAGAAATAACTGCACAAATCATAGAGTAGCGACTAAAGCCATAACTGCCCAACATCCCCGAGCAGCAATGGTACATTCCCAGGCAATCATTCCAACACAATTCCAAGTGTTAATTTCCCATGAAAGAATAACACGACCTCACCGGATAAGATACTCTGGATTCGATTATTCTCTGTTCCTATTGTGGCCGGAACTTAATTTCAGACACTTTCAGTGAGTAATCATTCCCTCTGAATTCGCCCCAGTTGACTCCTCCATCTGCCTCATCGTGTTCTCCTCGCAAATATTCCCCATTCAGACAGGAGGAGTAACAATCGTGATACCACCAGGCCCCTTTGAATGACTCTGCACAGTTACTATCACTCTCATCATTATCCACATCCTTTGTTTGGAAAGCTTTGTTGTTGTGAGAAGACAAGGAGTCCCCTGGAAAGAGACAACATCCTTTACCTCCTCCAGCTCTTGATTTTCCCCCACCTTCACTTCATACTAAACCCTGTTGGAATCCTGGAATGATTTCTCCTTCTATGTTCAAGAACCATGAGGGCCCAGTCAATACAGGATCCAGCAGATATTTGTGTTGATCTTAATTTATGTTATTAGTAGAAGGATCTATAACCATCTCGTGAAGAACATCTGCAAGTGTTTGGTTTTATCAGCAGCACATTGACTGGATATGCCCACTACATGTGTTTGTCCCAGTGCCAGAAACCAGCAGCAACGTCTAAAATAAGTGGAAAAATACTATTTACTAGTGGGAAAATGGACGGCACCAGTACTGCTGCCATATCAGCATAGTATTGCCCTGGCATATCCAGAGTTTAACCTGGCAACATTTTGCTTTGTGTCCACACAGAGACCCATAATTAATTCAATACACAACCAGGGACTGTGGAAGGTGACCTATCTGGGGCATCAGACAATGCAGAGCCAGCCCTATGGGGCAGGAAGCTGGGGCAATTGGTTTCTTTGATCTGTTGATTTGTGGACCTAAGGAACAGCAGGGGGTATAGCTATGATAAAATATGGATTATAGAAAGGGGTCCATATCTCCTTTGCTTTAGGGTTCACATCCTCATAAATCATATATTGGTTCCATGCTTCCCAATGAAGGGACTGCCTATACCAACCAGTTAGGGGGCATAGTTTCGGGGGACTGGGACATGAGACACCCCTCATGTTTGGTATCATTTTGATCGCCAACATATGGGTCAAAACAAGCCCCTATTTTCATAGTAATATTGGGTACTGGCAAGTATTATATGACAAGAAACTGGCCTGAGAATTGCAACCCTCAACAGGAAGGGGGGTCATGTGACAAGTTCCTGGGCACTCCCCCCTCATGCAAACGATAATGAGGGAGGGTCCCAACAGGAAGATAAAAAGGGCCACAGACCCCGGTACTCGTTAGCTCATATTTTGAGGTTCCAAGTTCTGTGTGGGCTGAGATTTCCAAACTCTTTGCCTCAGGAGGACACAAAAAATAACACGTACATTGGGTTTCTCTGTGTTTTATACATTTGGTACGAAACGTGTAAGGCTTCATTCTAGCATGTATGTGTATAACTAAATTAAAGTATTTTTTGATTTTATTTCAATTTTGAGCTTCTACTTTACAATTTTTGAATTTTGGGGGATTTCCGGAGTGCCTGCCTTTCCTATTGAATGTCTTCCTGTGCGGCTCCCCTATGCTGAGGGTCTGGGGCAGGAGCACCCGGACCATACCTATAATCGGGTAAGCCTGATTTTCACTATTATATCTTGGATTTATAACCTCTTCGAGTTTATATTCACTTAGCGGAAACTAGCCCTAACTACAGTGAGAAAGCTTGTGTGATATATTTGTGTATTAGGTTTCTATTAGGTTTCTATGGTGGCAGCGAATAGTTATTTGGGGCGGTGGTGTGTTTGGGGGTGTCTGATGTTAGTGTAACCTGTGTGAAAGGTGACTCAATTTAACCCCTTGTTTCCCTGTCCCGGTGTCATGTGCGTCTGAGAGTGGCATGTTCTTGACAACTGCCCAATATGTTTCAGGCATGGCTATACTCAATCATAGGCATCCACTATTGCTCTTTGAGGTCCAGAGCAAAACTTGCCCCCATACTCAAGGTGAGGCCTTACCAGGGAGCTATAAGGAGGCAAAGTATGTTTTCATCCCTTGAGTCAATGCCCTTTTTATACAAGACAGCACTTTATTTGGTTTAGTAGCCACAGAATGACACTGCTTAGAGTTACACAGCTTGTTATCCACAAATACCCCCCAAATCCTTCTCAATAAAGGATCCCCCCCAACACACTACCATTCAGGGTATAACTCACATTTATGTTATTTCTACCAATTGCATACACTTGCATTTATCAACATTGAACCTCATTTGCCAGTTTGCTGCCCTGTTCTCCAAATAATTAAAGAATAGCTAACACAATGGCACCAAGGCTGTAAACAAGTAGCTCAAGTTACTGACTATGGGAGATCCCCTTCCCACCCTGAAAAGTATCATGAATGGATATAACAGCAGCAGCTTGGAGTTGGGAAAGGCAATGTGTTGGACGTCGGAAAGGAGTAAGTTGCAGTATTCAAGGTGGGAAATGATGAGAGACTGAGTAAGTGTTTTAGTTGTGCCTAAACTGAGGGAGGGGCCTATTCAGACAATATTGCCCAGATGAATACAAGAAGAGTTGGGAAGGTGCTTGGATGCACAGTGTTAAAGACAGATAGGAGTCTAAGAAGGTTCCTAGGCAGCCCTTCTGGTGGTTGGTTGATGTTATTGGCTGTAAGTGAAACCTGAGGGACAGGGGTAAGATGTAGGAGGAAATATAATGAATTCTATTCAGTTTTAGATGGCACTGTGACCCAGAAGGAGACAGCAGGCAGGCAGTCTGTAACTTGGGAAAGGATGAAAAGGGAGAGGTCAGGGGGAGACCGGTAGAGTTGAGTGCCATCGGCATAAAGGTGGTACTGAAGTCCAAATGACTGAATACATTTATTTCAAGAATAGTTACCCCAGCCCCCCCCCCCCCCCCACACAGTCTCTTACCTGCAGGGCCCCCAGTGAATTCCCCAAAACGTAGGGTGTATTTCTGAGACTCTCCCTCCAGTCGGAATTGGCTGTAGGTGGCGTACTTTCGATTGTTGTCAAAATCCTCCAGGTCGAAGCGCAGTTGGAAATTCCCTGTGGGGCAGGAGAGAGTCGGTAAGTTACAGGGCTGCATAACCCTACTCAAGGCCTACATTTACCCTTTCATTGGCTGACAGCCTGTTGGTACAAGTTGTGCTTGAACCTACCCCCCAAAAACCAGCTTTGCCAGTATCCCAACACTCACTGAATCTCTATATTCACTTCTCCCTATAAATACATATGAAATAATGTAGTTTGAGTGTGCCTTTTCTCCACCGAGTACCTAGTGAGGGAAGGGATATGGGCAAGACTGCCGGCATGTGTGGGTACCTGAGGACGTAAGGAGGTGAATGTTCTCATTTCCCAACCAGAACTCGCCCACTTGGCTGCCAAAACCTTGTTTGTAGGATTTCCAGTCTCTGTAGAAATCCACAGAACCGTCCACTCGTCTCTGAAACACCTGTTGGGTTTAATATGTCAATGTATTGTACAGGGTATTGGGTAAGTAGACCTACGTTCTGTACCTACAAAAATACCCCTGACCCGTTGAGCGTCTCACTTCAGAAGCAATGTTTTTATATGTATTCATACATTCCAATGACTGTTATTGTATCTGGATGTCTCCGTACTTACTATCCATCCCCCCCCATCCGTATCCATGTCACAGAGAACCTTTATAGGCTTATTACCATCCGGAGAGACTGTGTACCAGCCGGTGAGCGTGGCTCCATTATTGAGCAGCTCCACACAGTTCTTGGGAGCTACAGATACATAAGGGATATATTTCAACTATTGATTAAATTTACAGTAAATATAACTAATAACAAGGCAAAGCTAAACCAGTATAAAACCATTGCTCTGTCAGCCATTGTGATCTATAGTATCAAAAATATCGAGGGTGCTTTCTTCCAAGCTTGGTTTCCGATAATATTTAGGAAGAACATTCTCCCCAAATGTCACCCCTAACTGGACTTGAAGTTGGTTCCTTCCAACCCCCACCCCCATCCTTCTGGTCATTGCTGTGTGTCAGCCCCACAGTTTGGGGACCATTGGACTAGATCCATCCAAGTACAACAGGAAGGGAGATGCTCTTCAGCTTAACCTAGTAGTTGGGTTCTACAGTTACTACTCTGGCCAACCTTCTAGTTGAATCAAGCCAAATGCAAGGGGAGCCTATTTCTACTCATATTAAATCATTGGTTTGTCCCACAGGTATATGTTTGAAGGATCTAAGGTTTCAAACATCTTGTACACTACTTTCCCATAGATGAGTTCCTGCACCGCTGGACTTACTTTTCTTGCCAAGTGGCCCCAAGAGTCCAGGACGCCCAATGTCTCCTATCGTTATTTACAAAAAAGAGCAGAATGATAACAAACAGGCAAAACCACCTTATATATTACTGAAACAATCTCTAGGGTGTTGAACACACACATAATCTTTTTGGAATATATTTAGGTTCGGGCACAAATATTTAGGTACACAAAAGCTTTCTATGTGACAGTTTAGACTTCTCCTCTAGTGATGAGTGAATCTGTCCCATTTCGCTTTGCCTAAAAATTTGCGTAACAACAGCAAAATTCACGAAACGGCAAAAAATTCGTGAAACGCGTTTGTCCCATGTTTTTTTTTTACACCCATGCCCATTTTGACGCGCAATGAATTTTTCAGCAGCGAATTTTCTTTGAAGTTTGGCGAAAAGCGGAAATTCACTGCGAATCTATGCCTGGTGAAAAAATTCACTCATTACTATTCTCCTCTAATACAAACTGCTCTGGTTCTCCCAGATATGAAGGATCCCTCCCAACTGCAGTTTCCAGATCCCCCCAGGATTGGCCCATTGGATTTAGATCAGGGTGGGCATTTCCTGATCCTTATGATGTCATTTCTGTCACATGACTCACTGAAACTTGTATATTATAATAAATAAAGTTCCCCCTGTTGTAAAATATTAGGATATTAGAAGTCACTTTGGAGTTCCATGACCTTAAGTCTCTGTCCTTGTGCCTTTATATAGTCATGGAACTCCTCGGGGGCTTATAATATCCCTATATGTTACAATAGGGGGCACTTTATTCACTATATATTATAAGGAACTCCTCGGGGGCTTATAATATCCCTATATGTTACAATAGGGGGCACTTTATTCACTATATATTATAAGGAACTCCTCGGGGGCTTATAATATCCCTATATGTTACAATAGGGGGTACTTTATTCACTATATATTATAAGGAACTCCTCAGGGACTTATAATATCCCTATATGTTACAATAGGGGGCACTTTATTCACTGTATATTATAAGGAACTCCTAGGGGGCTTATAATATCCCTATATGTTACAATAGGGGGTACTTTATTCACTATATATTATAAGGAACTCCTCTGTGACTTATAATATCCCTATATGTTACAACAGGGGGCACTTTATTCACTATATATTATAAGGAACTCCTCGGGGGCTTATAATATCCCTATATGTTACAATAGGGGCACTTTATTCACTATATATTATAAGGAACTCCTCGGGGGCTTATAATATCCCTATATGTTACAATAGGGGGCACTTTATTAACTATTTATTATAAGGAACTCCTCGGGGACTTATAATATCCCTATATGTTACAATAGGGGGCACTTTATTCACTATATATTATAAGGAACTCCTCGGGGGCTTATAATATCCCTATATGTTACAATAGGGGGTACTTTATTCACTATATATTATAAGGAACCCCTCGGAGGCTTATAATATCCCTATATGTTACAACAGGGGACACTTTATTCACTATATATTATAAGGAACTCCTCGGGGGCTTATAATATCCCTATATGTTACAATAGGGGGTACTTTATTCACTATATATTATAAGGAACTCCTCGGGGGCTTATAATATCCCTATATGTTACAATAGGGGCACTTTATTAACTATTTATTATAAGGAACTCCTCGGGGACTTATAATATCCCTATATGTTACAATAGGGGGCACTTTATTCACTATATATTATAAGGAACTCCTCGGGGCTTATAATATCCCTATATGTTACAATAGGGGGTACTTTATTCACTATATATTATAAGGAACCCCTCGGAGGCTTATAATATCCCTATATGTTACAACAGGGGACACTTTATTCACTATATATTATAAGGAACTCCTCGGGGGCTTATAATATCCCTATATGTTACAATAGGGGGCACTTTATTCACTATATATTATAAGGAACCCCTCGGGGGCTTATAATATCCCTATATGTTACAATAGGGGGCACTTTATTCACTATATATTATAAGGAACCCCTCAGTGACTTATAATATCCCTATATGTTACAATAGGGGGCACTTTATTCACTATATATTATAAGGAACTCCTCGGGGACTTATAATATCCCTATATGTTACAATAGGGGGCACTTTATTCACTATATATTATAAGGAACCCCTCGGAGGCTTATAATATCCCTATATGTTACAACAGGGGACACTTTATTCACTATATATTATAAGGAACTCCTCGGGGGCTTATAATATCCCTATATGTTACAATAGGGGGTACTTTATTCACTATATATTATAAGGAACCCCTTGGGGGCTTATAATATCCCTATATGTTACAATAGGGGGCACTTTATTAACTATATATTATAAGGAACTCCTCGGGGGCTTATAATATCCCTATATGTTACAATAGGGGGTACTTTATTCACTATATATTATAAGGAACCCCTTGGGGGCTTATAATATCCCTATATGTTACAATAGGGGGCACTTTATTCACTATATATTATAAGGAACTCCTCGGGGGCTTATAATATCCCTATATGTTACAATAGGGGGTACTTTATTCACTATATATTATAAGGAACCCCTTGGGGGCTTATAATATCCCTATATGTTACAATAGGGGGCACTTTATTCACTATATATTATAAGGAACCCCTCGGGGGCTTATAATATCCCTATATGTTACAATAGGGGGCACTTTATTCACTATATATTATAAGGAACCCCTCGGGGGCTTATAATATCCCTATATGTTACAATAGGGGGCACTTTATTCACTATATATTATAAGGAACCCCTCGGGGGCTTATAATATCCCTATATTTTACAATAGGGGGTACTTTATTCATTATATATTATAAGGAACCCCTCGGGGGCTTATAATATCCCTATATGTTACAATAGGGGGTACTTTATTCACTATATATTATAAGGAACTCCTCGGGGGCTTATAATATCCCTATATGTTACATTAAACTGCTGTTTATTTACAGTAAATATAACTAATAACAAGGCAAAGCTAAACCAGTATAAAACCATTGCTCTGTCAGCCACTGTGATCTATAGTATCAAAAATATCAAGGGCACTTTCTTCCAAGCTTGGTTTCCAATAATATTTAGGAAGGACATTCTCCCCAAATGTCACCCCTAACTGGACTTGAAGTTGGTTCCCCACCCCCCATCCTTCTGGTCATTGCTGTGTGTCAGCCCCACAGTTTGGGGACCATTGGACTAGATCCATCCAAGTACAACAGGGAGGGAGATGCTCTTCAGCTTAACCTAGTAGTTAGGTTCTACAGTTACTAGACCAGTCGTGCTCCTTAGATGCTGTACAAAGCCAGAGAGATACTCTGGCCAACCTTCTGCTCTTATTTGTCCCACAGGAATATTTTTCAAGGATCTAACTTTCCCATAGATGGGTTCCTGCACTGCTGGACTTACCTTTCACTCCAGGTGGCCCCCAGGGTCCAGGAGGCCCCATGTCTCCTATTGTTAAAAAAAATTAAAAAGAGCAGAATGATAACAAACAGGCAAAACCACTTTATATATTACTGAAACAATCTTTAGGGTGTTGAACACACACAAGTAATCTTTTTGGAATTTATTTAGGTTCGGGCACAAATATTTAGGTACAAAAAAGCTTTCTATGTGACAGTTTAGACTTCTCCTCTAATACAAACTGCTCTGGTTCTCCCAGATATGAAGGATCCCTCCCAACTGCAGTTTCCAGATCCCCCCAGGATTGGCCCATTGGGTTTAGATCAGGGTGGGCGTTACCTTTCTCACCCCGGGGGCCCAACATTCCAGGGATTCCAGGGTCTCCTGTTTTTTAATAAAAAAAATGAACAAAAACACAATTACAATAGAAACATTTAACTAAAGGTGCAGGCAAAACACATTGGTAAATATACACTGAGGGTATTAATTAGGCCCCTGTCTACCACTACCAGTCACTATAATATACAGTTTAGTCATTTCCCTATGGGACCAAACCATAAATCATATCCTTATAAACGGTGCTTAGTGATGTCATCAGTTATAATCGGAGCTGAGTGATGTCACATGACTCACTGAAACTTGTATATTATAATAAATAAAGTACCCCTTGTTGTAAAACATGAGGATATTAGAAGTCATGGAGTTCCATGGCCTTCAGCCCTCGGCCTTGTGCCTTTATATGGCCATGGAACTCCTTGGTGACTTATAACATCCTTATATTTTACAATAGGGGGTACTTTATTCATTATATAGCCCCCCCTTACAATACTTTGCATTATACTGAACTGTGGAAGAGAACCAAGTAGTTTCCAACAACAGGTAACAGGTAGAGACAGTAAGTTCATTCATAGTTGCAGGTTGGGTTGTCTACTTACCTTTGGTTCCTTGTGTCCCTGCTTCTCCCTTTTGCCCAGTGGATCCTGTAGACCCCAGACACCCTCTTACAATGGCCATTCTTGCTGATTCTCCAGCTCCAATGAGTTTTACATCTGTAGTGGGATGTAGTCATCAAACCCTGAACACATACAAAATGGCGCCCATCCTTCCTGTACTGATATCTATATCTATTGACCAACTTCTCAATCTGCATCACATGTATGAATATTTTCTGCACGTCTCTACTCACCAGGACACGTGTCTTGGGCACGGCAGGATATTGTGATCCCAACAAGAATCAGACAAAAGAGACTTGGAAGAGAAATTCCCATGGTCGGTGGTTTTTCCATTTATGAGACTGCACAGATCCGTGGCTCTTTATCAATCACACAGGTATCTGACTTCAGCTCTTACCCTGTTTTCCTGTATTTATTTATAATGTCACATTGGAACAGAGATGAATGTCTTCTTAGGAATCGGCTGATGTTTTCCATAAAGGTCACTGACTTGTTTGCTTATGGGAAAAAGTAGAAATGATTAACTATAACTTACCCTTATTCATTCAATTGTTACCTGCTGGGATTGGATCTATTTATTAAACCTGGCCAATGTCTTCTGCAAAAGAACTCTCTCTCTTCTGCCTGTAAGAAGGTCACAGTTGGAAGGCTAAGCCTATGGTTTAGAGAGGGGTTCTTCAGGGGGGACATTGGTTTCTGTGTACCTCTGATACAGTCAAAAAGGGCATTAGAAAGGTCCTCTGTAGCATTTTGTGGTCTTCCACACAGCACCAACTCCATCAGTGTCAGTGCCCTGTGGTGGCACCCAGTGATCCCCAACCAGTGGCTCGGGGGCAACATGTTGCTCACCAACCCCTTGGATGTTGCCGTCCAAAAAGTTGCAGAGGCCAGACTTTTCCGACGCTTTCATTCACAAAATCTTATGTGTGGACCAGAATGGGAGGCCTAATGGTCAAGTCCATTCCCAGGCTACAAAACAATAGAGTGTGAGAAGTGCAGTAACCTATGTGCATAAGTGACAGTAATTGGCTGCCTAAGGCATAGAGGTGGGGCAGACAATATATGACAGCTCAGATTTTTAACCCTTTCCCTGCCAACAACGTAGGTACTACTTTGTTTAAAAAAAAAAAAAAGCAGTTATGTGCCAACAACGTAGTACCTACGTTATTGGTACTAATGTGATTCTTTCTGCACTGGCAGCAAAAGCAGTCAGCTGTGCCTCCAACCCCCTCGGCAATGAGCCAAGGGGGCTGGCAAGTTGGTCCAGTGATGCAGGACTGACCTACAAGCAGCAGACGCGATTGCATCGCATCTGTTGCTTGTCCTGTGTCTTCCCCTGCTCTTTGCCCCCCCAGTGCTGCCCACGCACTTCCTGTGCTGCGAGGACTACACAGAGGACTGCCTGCTTGCGATCCCTGAGACCTTCTAATGGTTACACACTGTCACAGGATTTTTAGATTTGTACACACATGTATTGACAAAAATGTAAAAAAAAATTTCCCCCTTTGTCTTTAGTTTTTTTCCCTAAAAATGTTATTTTGGCAGTGTGACTATTGGATCAGATATTCTGACCACTAATTACACTGTTATGTGACTTTTTGTTGTTTCATCGATTTACACAATTTTTGTGGTTTTATTGCATTTTTATCCCTGTATTAGTGTTCCTGATTAATTTTTAGCATAGCTTTGCCATGCTAAAAATAATTTTACCTAATTTTAATTCATCAGAATGTGAACAAAGTATATGGTTTTCTGGGGGTCTCTGTATAGTTAGGGGGGGTTACGGCACATAATACACTGTCAGGGGGCTCTGTGTGCAAAAGCTGAGTTGGCAGGCAAGAAATCCTTATGCGCTATTTTTATTTTGGGTTCAGTACATACCACAGAGTTTTGTACATCTATGCATATTGGGTATCAAACTGTTCAGGAGACCTTAGGTGTTCCTATTTGGGGTGATTTGCCTTTGTATGCAAGAAATTGTATGAGATAAATGCGGCAAACTGCAACATTTTTATGCAATTTTATGAATTGTCATAAAAACCACTAACTTTAGGAAAGCTTTGCAGATTGGTACTTTGGTGTAGAAGGACTCTTTGCCTATGTTGGATTTGTCAGAATGTGTACTTTCCAAAAATATATGTTTTTCTGTACAGTTAGGGGGTCTTACATGGTCATTTGGCTTTTTTTGCAGAAATTGAATTGGCAGCTGAGAAAATTCCTACGCACTATTTTCATTTGGGTGCCTCTGTACACTACATACTTTGGTAAATCTTTGCATATTGGGCATCAAACTGTTCAGTCGACCTCTGGCATTCATATTTAGGGTGATGTGTCATTATATGTAAGAAATGTTATAAGATAAATGTGGCAAATTGCAACAATTTAGGCCTTTTTCAGAAAAGTCATAAAAGCCATTTACTTTAGGAAAGCTTTGCAGGTTGGTACTTTTGTGTAGAAAGGCTTCTTTACCCATGTTGGATTTGTAAAAATGTGTACTTTCCAAAAATATATGGTTTTTAGGGGTCACCCTACATTTCTGCAGCTTCTACCCCACATAAAACTGCCATGTGTTTATGAATTAGGTAAAGGTAAGCCATGAAATTAGTGTGCACAAGGTATATTTTGGGGTCTCTAAGTGCCATGTGCTATGATAAACCCATGTACAGTGGGCCCCAAACTGTTCAGTAGACCTCTGGGGTTCATATTTAGGGTGTTTTATCTTGGTACCTAATGACCTGTAGAAAATAAGATGCTGCATAGTGGAAGTTTTAAGGGGATTTTTGGAAATGTCATAAAAACTTAGGAAAGCTTTGCGGCTTGGTACTTTGGAGTAGAAAGACATGGGTACCCATTTTAGATTTGGGGGAATGTGTACTTTCCAAAAATATATAGCTTCCTGTGGTGAGCTCACTATTTTGTAGCATTATCCCACATAAAGCATGTAAATATGTTGATTTTGCAGGAACTGAAATGACAGAAATGACAGATCACATGGGGGTATGTTCACATTGGGGCCCCTACATGCCAAATACTTAGGTAAACCTATACATATTGGGCATCAAAATGTTCAGTGGACCCCTGGCGTTCAAATTCAGGGTGTTTTATCCTGGTACCTAATGATACGTGGGAGATAAGATGCAGCAAACTGGAAGCTTTAAGAAGATTTTTGGAAATATTATCAAAATTGCTAACTTTAGAAAAGCTTTGTGGCTTTGTACTTTGGAGTAGAAAGATATGGGTACCCATTTTGAATTCAGGGGAATGTGTACTTTCCACAAATATATGGCTTTCTGGGGTGAGCATACTTTTTGTATCTTTTTTCTACATAAAATGATGTAAATGTGTTGATTTTGCAGAAGCTGAAATGACAGAAATGATAGATCATATGGGGGTATGTTTACACTGGGGCCCCTACATGCCACATACTTAGGTAAACCTATACATATTGGGCATCAAACTATTCAGTGGACCCCTGGCGTTCAAATTTAGGGTGCTTTATCTTGGTACCTAATGCTATGTGGGAGATAAGATGCTGCAAAGTGGAAGCTTTGAGGGGATTTTTGGAAATGTCATCAAAATTGCCAACTTTAGAAAAGCTGTGCGGCTTAGTACTTTGGAGTAGAAAGACACAGGTACCCATTTTAGATTTGGGAGAATGTGTACTTTCCAAAAATAAATGACTTTTTGGGGTGTGCGTACTTTTTACTAGCTTTATCCCACATATAATGATGTAAATGTGTTGATTTTGCAAAAGCAGACATGATAGAAATTATATATCATATGGGGGTATGTTCACATTGGGGCCCCTACATGCCACATACTTAGGTAAACCTATACATATTGGGCATCAAACTGTTCAGTGGACCCCTGGCGTTCATATTTAGGGTGTTTTATTTGGTTACTTTATGACCTGTAGGAGATAAGATACTATAGACTGGAAGCTTTGAAGCGATTTTTTAAAAATGTCACAAATTTTGATAAAAACCAATAACTTTAGGAAAGCATTGTGACTTGGTAGTTTGGAGTAGACAAACAGTTGTGCCTATTCTGGATTCCCCAGAAATGTACAATTTTCTGGGATAAACCTTCTGTTAGTGGAATTTTTTACCTTAAAATCTAACGTATGCAGCTTTCTGGAGCAGTGCTTTGGAAATTTGGTAGTGTACTGCTGGGAGTTTTTGACCTATACAAGTGAGAAATCTCACAACACAACATAGACAGACACAGACAGGGTCAGTAGGACAATGACATAAACACAACAGTGAGAGACTCAGACAGGGCCAGTAGGACAATGACATAAACACAACATTGACAGATACGGAGATAACCAATAAGCCTGAATATAGTGAGGCCAGGTCATTGGTTCAGATGAATTCCATTTACTGGAAGCACGTTGGACTAGAGAAACTAATATAATCAGTAACTCTTCATATCTGGCCTTTTGTGACTTAATAAATATTTGTTTTTTTTTTTTTATAGAAATGACTTTGGGTCCAGCCTGGCTCTGTTACATTATAACTCCATCCACTTTCACTTTCACACTCAAAGTTTCCCTATTTCTCAATATATATATATATCTATATATATATATTTTATTTTTTAAAGAATAGGAGGCCTAACAATACCCCCAATATCCCCAGAACCCAATGCAAAAAATCAAACCTGCCCGATTGAGATCCGGGCCAATTTCAGGCCAGGTATCATTTGGGAAGGCCCATTGGTGGTGCCCATACGCGGGCAGATAAGCTGCCAAATCGGTCTAAAGGGCGAATATCGGCAGCTGAAATTGGACCGTATATGGGCACCTTTACCCAATCATCATGCAATTGACGTGTGTAGGTATGTACCCAGCACAATCCAATGCATAATGTATGCATTTAGCAGTATTTCCACCCTGAAAAACATGAGAGATTTGAAAGAAAGGGGGGGCACTAAGCGTTTTACCATATAAATCCATAGGGCACAATGTTTCAATGTTTGTTGTCTGCTTTTTGGCACCTGTGAGCCCCCATGCCTCCATCTCATGCGGCTCTTTATCTGTCTCACTGGGCACAATTTTTGGTCAAACTTGTTAAAATTTACCTGGAATAACCCCGGGCTTGTTGGCTTATCCAAAAAGGTAGTGATTAACCGTAAATAAACTTATGGGCTTCGTCCTTACCAGCAGGGCTTGGATCCATTTATTGTAACTGTGCCAAGTGCCCTGGCATCTCCTGCAATGGGTGCTGCCTCCAATGTGATTCTCTTACTCACTGCTACAGGGAACTCATGTATTATAAGGGATACTGTACCCCCTACTGTAAATGATAAGGATATTAGCAGTCACTGAGGGGTTCTGTGCCCCCCATATAAAGGCACAAGGCTGCAGGCTGAGTTATACAGGGAACTCTGAGTATCACTCATGTATTATAAGGGATAATGTACCCCCTACTGTAAATGATAAGGATATTAGCAGTCACTGAGGGGTTCTGTGCCCCCCATATAAAGGCACAAGGCTGCAGGCTGAGTTATACAGGGAACTCTGAGTATCACTCATGTATTATAAGGGATAATGTACCCCCTACTGTAAATGATAAGGATATTAGCAGTCACTGAGGGGCTTCTGCTGCCATGGTACTTTCCTCCCCCCAATGCTGCCCCATCCCCGTCTATACTCTCCTCTCATTGACTCTTCCCCACTTACGTTCGAGCAACACAAGTATGAAAACAGTTAAGTGACCTATGAAAGAATCCCGCCAAACTGGAATATATATACTGTATATCACTAAATATTGCCATTCTGCATCTTTTTCCTTGAGCCGCCATTTAGTGATCACCTGACAGGAAGTGATGCAGCTCTAACTGTAACAGGAAGTAGTGTGGGAGTAAAAGACAGAATGCTAAGACCTAATGCATACAGTATGTGTATCCTTGGCTTGTTTGTGTGCACCTTGAATCATATAATCTGGGGGGGGGGCGTAAAATTCCGCAAAAATTGTGCATTGAGGGCGGCGCCAGAAGCCCCCATAGTCGCCACTGAGTTGAGGGGGCACCAGAAGCCCCCAGAGTCACCACTGAGTTGAGAGGGCACCAGAAGCCCCTAGAGTCGCCACTGAGTTGAGGGGGAACCAGAAGCCCCTAGAGTCGCCACTGAGTCGAGGGGGTGCCAGAAGTCCCCAGAGTCACCACTGAGTTGAGGGGGTGCCAGAAGTCCCCAGAGTCGCCACTGAGCTTAGGGGGTGCCAGAAGCCCCCAGAGTCACCACTGAGTTGACAGGGCGCCACAAGCCCCCAGAGTCACCACGGAGTTGAGGGGGCGCCAGAAGCCCCCAGAGTCGCCACTGAGTTGAGGGGGTGCCAGAAGCCCCCAGTGTCGCCACTGAGTTGAGGGGCGCCAGAAGCCCCCAGTGTCGCCACTGAGTTGAGGGGGTGCCAGAAGTCCCCAGAGTCGCCACTGAGCTTAGGGGGTGCCAGAAGCCCCCAGAGTCGCCACTGAGTTGAGGGGGCTCCAGAAGCCCCCAGAGTCGCCACTGAGTTGAGGGGGCTCCAGAAGCCCCTAGAGTTGCCACGGAGTTGAGGGGGTGCCAGAAGCCCCCGGAGTAGCCACTGAGTTGAGGGGGCGCCAGAAGCCCCCAGAGTAGCCACTGAGTTGAGGGGAGCGCCAGAAGCCCCCCAGAGTCGCCACTAAATTGAGGGGGTGCCAGAAGCCCCCAGAGTCGCCTCTGAGTTGATGGGATGCCAGAATCCCCCAGAGTCGCCACTGAGTTGAGGGGGCGCCAGAATCCCCCAGAGTCGCCACTGAGTTGATGGGGGGCCAGAAGCCCCCAGAGTCACCACTGAGTTGAGGGGGCGCCAGAAGCCCCCAGAGTCACCACTGAGTTGAGGGGAGCGCCAGAAGCCCCCCAGAGTCACCACTAAATTGAGGGGGTGCCAGAAGCCCCCAGAGTCGCCACTGAGTTGATGGGGCGCCAGAAGCCCCCAGAGTCGCCACTGAGTTGATGGGGCGCCAGAAGCCCCCAGAGTCGCCACTGAGTTGAGGGGGCACTTGCTCTGCTGTAACCAAGAAATAATTATTGAATGAAACGACTCTGAAACGCAGAAGCAACTTTATTTTCGGAAGAAATAACTGCACAAATCATAGAGTAGCGACTAAAGTCATAACGGCCCAACATCCCCGAGCAGCAATGGAACATTCCCAGGCAATCATTCCAACACAATTCCAAGTGTTGATTTCCCATGAAAGAAAAACACGGCCTTCTGAATTTATACATAAAATCACCGGATAAAATACTCTGGATTCGATTATTCTCTGTTCCTATTGTGGCCGAAACTTCATTTCAGACTTTTTCAGTGAGTAGTTATACCCTCTGAATGTTGTCCAGGCGATTCCTCCATAGTTCTGACCGAGTGGTCCCCGCAAATATTCTCCATTCAGACTGGAATCGTAACACTTTTGATACCACCAGGCCCCTTTGTACATTCGTGCGCAGTTAGCGGTAACACTCGTATCGTACTGCACATCCCCTGTTTCGAAAGCTTTGTTGTTGTGAGAAGACAAGGAGTCCCCTGGAAAGAGACAACATCCTTTACCTCCTCCAGCTCTTGATTTCCAAGGAAAATTACTGCAAGGAACCCCCTACCCATCATTCCCCGGCAAGGGGCATTCCCCAACCCCCTCACTGCCCTCACCGTGAATAACCCCCTACCCAACATCCACAAGCAGGGCATTCCCCAACCCCCTCACTGCCCTCATTGTGAGGAACCCCTACCCAACATCCCCGGCAGGGCATTCCCCAACCCGCTCACTGCCCTCATTGTGAGGAACCCCTACCCAACATCCCCGGCAGTGCATTCCCCAACCCCCTCACTGCCCTCACCATGAGGAACCCCCTACCCAACATCCCCCAGCAGGGCATTCCCCAACCCCCTCACTGCCCTCACCGTGAGGAACCCCTACCCAACATCCCCGGCAGGGCATTCCCCAACCCCCTCACTGCCCTCATTGTGAGGAACCCCTACCCAACATCCCCGGCAGGGCATTCCCCAACCCCCTCACTGCCCTCACCATGAGGAACCCCCTACCCAACATCCCCCAGCAGGGCATTCCCCAACCCCCTCACTGCCCTCACCGTGAGGAACCCCTACCCAACATCCCCGGCAGGGCATTCCCCAACCCCCTCACTGCCCTCATTGTGAGGAACCCCTACCCAACATCCCCGGCAGTGCATTCCCCAACCCCCTCACTGCCCTCACCATGAGGAACCCCCTACCCAACATCCCCCAGCAGGGCATTCCCCAACCCCCTCACTGCCCTCACCATGAGGAACCCCCTACCCAACATCCCCCGGCAGGGAATTCCCCAACCCCCTCACTGCCCTCACCATGAGGAACCCCCTACCTAACATCCCCCAGCAGGGCATTCCCCAACCCCCTCACTGCCCTCACTGTGAGGAACCCCCTACCCAACATCCCCCGGCAGGGCATTCCCCAACCCCCTCACTGCCCTCACCGTGAGGAACCCCCTACCCAACATCCCCCTGGCAGGGCATTCCCCAACCCCCTCACTGCCCTCACCGTGAGGAACCCCCTACCCAACATGCCCTGGCAGGGCATTCCCCAACCCCCTCACTGCCCTCACCGTGAGGAACCCCCTACCCAACATCCCCCGGCAGGGCATTCCCCAACCACACTGCCCTCACCGTGAGGAACCCCCAACCCAACATCCCCCGGCAGGGCATTCCCCAACCTCACTGCCCTCATTGTGAGGAACCCCCTACCCAACATCCCCGGCAGGGCATTCCCCAACTTCCTCACTGCCCTCATTGTGTTGAACCCCCTACCCAACATCCCCCGGCAGGGCATTCCCCAACCTCACTGCCCTTATTGTGAGGAACCCCCAACCCAACATCCCCCGGCAGGGAATTCCCCAACCTCACTGCCCTCATTGTGAGGAACCCCCTACCCAACATCCCCCGGCAGGGTATTCCCCAACCTCACTGCCCTCATTGTGTTGAACCCCCTACCCAACATCGCCCGGCAAGGCATTCCCCAACCTCCTCACTGCCCTCATTGTGAGGAACCCCCTACTCAACATCTTCCAGCAGGGCATTCCTCAACCTCACTGCCCTCATTGTAAAGAACCCCCTACCCAACATCCCCCGGCAGGGCATTCCCCAACCTCACTGCCCTCAACATGAGGATCCCTCCTACCCAACCTCCTCACTGCCCTCACCATGAGGAAGCCCCTACACTGCTTCAAATGAAAGTTCTAATCTAAAGGGGGGTGGAGGGCTCTGGTGCATTGAATTTTTTTGGGAAAAAAGATCCCCCGCTATCTGCATAAAATACCCTCTAATGTACTTGGAAAGAGTAATCATGTCCCCTCACAAGTGAATTTTCTCCAGGGAAACACCCGGATCGTCTTTCCTCAGTTTACTTCTTCCATCCCCTCTGCACTCTCTCCAGCTCATTAATATCTTTCTTGAGGACTGGAGCCCATATCTGCCCCCCCCCCACTCAAGGTAAGGCCTCTATAATGAGGCAAAATTATGTTTTCATCCCTCAAGTTGATACATCTTAGGCAACAGCATTTAATTTGCTGTAGTAGCCATTGAGTGGCACTGCCTAGAGTTGCACAGCTTGTTATCCACAAATACCTCCGAATCCTTCTCAATTAAGGATACCTCCAACACATACCCATTTAATGTAATGTGATTCCTAGGCAGCGTGCCTGTGTAGCTGATTGAAAGTTGATCATTTACCCGCAGTGCCCCCGGTGAATGCTCCAAAACGCAGGGTGTATTTCTGAGCCTCAGGCTCTATTCGGAATTGGCTGTAGGTGGCGTAGGTCCGATTGTTGTCAAAATCCTGCAGGTCAATTCGCAGCTGGAAATTCCCTGAATAGAGTAGGACGTTAATAAGGCAGTTCCCTCTATTGGAGTATATTAGACTGTTGAACACTACTACACACATACATTGTGCCTATTGTTGCTACTATCCAGGTTTGTGTGTAACCCCCATAACCAGACCCCCAGAAACAGCTTTGCCAATGTACCTTACCATCTCCTCCCTCTTCTCATCATCCAGTCGATAGAATAAAGTTGTATTAATAATGATTACAATATTTACCATTCTTCTTACTCCACTGAGTATCTAGTGAGAAAATATGGGCAAGACTGCCGGCATGTGTGGGTACCTGAGGATGTAAGGAGGTGAATGTTCTCATTTCCCAACCAGAACTCGCTCAGTTGGCTGCCAAAACCCTGTTTGTAGGAATCCCAGTTTCTGTAAAAGTCCACAGAACCGTCCATTCGTTTCTGAAACACCTGGCAGGGGGGGGGAAAGACTAACGTTTAGTAAAGGTATGAGATTCCTTATCAGGAAACCCATTATCCATTTCAAGCAAATAATTCTAATTTTTAAACTTTTTTCCATTTCCATTTTCTCTGTAACAATAAAACACCATCTATATTGGTACAAAGCAATCCTATTGGGTTCAAATGATATTTAGCAGAGCAGGTATGGGTATCCAAATTACAGAAATAATCAGGCCCTAAGGGTTCTGGATAATAGATCACAGCGCAGGTTCCTACACACATACTATAGGGAGCACAGATACTAGAGGGAGCACAGATACTAAAAGGAGAACAGATACTAGAGGGAGCACAGATACTAGAGGGAGCACAGATACTAGAGGGAGCACAGATACTAGAGGGAGCACAGATACTAAAGGGATCACAGATACTAGAGGGAGCACAGATACTAAAGGGAGCACAGATACTAGAGGGAGCACAGATACTAGAGGGAGCAGAGATACTAAAGGGATCACAGATACTAGAGGGAGCACAGATACTAAAGGGATCACAGATACTAGAGGGAGCACAGATACTAGAGGGAGCACAGATACTAAAGGGATCACAGATACTAGAGGGAGCACAGATACTAGAGGGAGCACAGATACTAAAGGGAGCACAGATACTAGAGGGAGCACAGATACTAGAGGGAGCAGAGATACTAAAGGGATCACAGATACTAGAGGGAGCACAGATACTAAAGGGAGCACAGATACTAAAGGGAGCACAGATACTAGAGGGAGCACAGATACTAGAGGGAGCACAGATACTAAAGGGAGCACAGATACTAAAGGGAGCACAGATACTAAAGGGATCACAGATACTAGAGGGAGCACAGATACTAAAGGGAGCACAGATACTGAAGGGAGCACAGATACTAAAGGGATCACAGATACTAGAGGGAGCACAGATACTAAAGAGAGCACAGATACTAAAGGGATCACAGATACTAGAGGGAGCACAGATACTAGAGGGAGCACAGATACTAAAGGGATCACAGATACTAGAGGGAGCACAGATACTAGAGTGAGCACAGATACTAAAGGGAGCACAGATACTAAAGGGAGCACAGATACTAAAGGGAGCACAGATACTAGAGGGAGCACAGATACTAAAGGGAGCACAGATACTAAAGGGAGCACAGATACTAGAGGGAGCACAGATACTAAAGGGAGCACAGATACTAGAGGGAGCACAGATACAAGAGAGAGCACAGATACTATAGGGAGCACAGATACTAGAGAGACTAGAGAGACTCTCTATTGTATCTGGATGTCTCCGTACTTACTATCCATCCCCCTCCATCTGTATGCATGTCACAGAGAACATGTAGAGGCTTGTTACCATCTGGGTAGATTGTGTACCAGCCGGAAAATAGGACTCCATACTTGCGCAGCTCCACACAGTTCTTAACAGCTACAGATACACAAGGGATATATTACGACTAGTAGTTAATTCACCTACTGCTATTTATTAGCAAATAAATATCTATGTATTCCATAGAAAGGCACCGGACAGGTCAATGTGGTTAAGCTCGTCTGCTATCCCCTGGCTTTAAGATGTTTGCCTATAATTAGTTCTACCCTTTGTAAGAAATTGCTGGGTTTTTCGTTTTGCCATTATTTTCAGTTTTATATGTATTTTATACATATAAAACAAAAGGAGGTTCGTCAGACGGTCAACAGGGCCCCAGGGGGTATGGCAGCCCTGGTGGACCCCTCACAACGCTGGTGAATGGCAATCGGTCTGTATCTTTCCTGCCCTAAACCTCTACTGCATGTCAGAAATGTATTAAAAAGGAAATGAACAAAAGTCAGCTAAAGGAGAATACAGGTTAGGGAGAGAAAAGCTAAAAGGAGCCCCAAATGCAGGACAAGCACTGAGAGCCTTCTTAAAACCGAATGTATTCACATGCCCCATTTTACACACACAGCACTGCCTTGAAACCAAAAATAAAAGACTTTACCCTTTACGTAAGGAATTATGCAAATGATTTCTTATCAAAAATGAATCGAAAACTGCTGGTGTGATAGCAAAGATACAGCCTAATAATTCAGAACCATATAGCCAAACTTGCAGACAGACAGTTTTTATCTCCTTAGAACTCATCAGTGCAATATATTGAAACATGCCTCTGAGGGGGTGGGACTTGGAGAACAGGGAAGCAAAATCACCATATTGGTTAGGGAGAGAAGGGTTAAAATTTGCCCCAAATGCAAGACAAGCACTGAGAGCCTTCTTAAAACCGAATGTATTCACATGCCCCATTTTACACACACAGCACTGCCTTAAAACCAAAAATAAAAGATTTTACCCTTCACATAAGGAATTATGCAAATGATTTCTTATCAAAAATGAATCAAAAACTGCTGGTGTGATAGCAAAGATACAGCCTAATAATTCAGAACCATATAGCCAAACTTGCAGACAGACAATTTTTATCTCCTTAGAACTCATCAGTGCAAGATATTGAAACATGCCTCTGAGGGGGTGGGACTTGGAAAACAGGGAAGCAAAATCACCATATTGGTTAGGGAGAGAGGGGCTAAAAGGAGCCCCAAATGCAAGACAAGCACTGAGAGCCTTCTTAAAACCAAATGTATTCACATGCCCCATTTTACACACACAGCACTGCCTTGAAACCAAAAATAAAAGACTTTACCCTTTATGTAAGGAATTATGCAAATTATTTCTTATCAAAAATGAATCGAAAACTGCTGGTGTGATAGCAAAGATACAGCCTAATAATCCAGAACCATATAGCCAAACTTGCAGACAGACAGTTTTTATCTCCTTAGAACTCATCAGTGCAAGATATTGAAACATGCCTCTGAGGGGGTGGGACTTGGAAAACAGGGAAGCAAAATCACCATATTTGTTAGGGAGAGAGGGGCTAAAAGGTGCCGTGATGGTAGGGGGAGCCAGTGCAGAGATTGGCAGCGTGGCATGGCAGAGGGACTGGCGGTTGGGAGTTGAATGAGCCTGGCGAGATATGATAGTAGTCCAGGCGAGAATTTTGGCAGAAACTTGGGTCGTATTTTGGAAATATTTCTTAGGTGAAAGTGATATGATTTGGTAAGTGGATAAGAGGAGTGAAGGACAGGGCAGAATCGAGGATAACCCCAAGGTACCAGGCCTGGGAAGATGGGGTGTTGGTAGAATTGGTAACTGTGATAGATACCTCGGGAACAGTGTGGGTGTTGGATGGGGGAAAGAGAACCAGTTCAGAGAGGGTTAATTTAAGGTAATGTTGAGACATCCAAGTACAGATGGTGGACAGGCAGGAAGAGACACGAGTTAGAAGCTCTGGGTTGAGAGGAAAGATAGATCTGAGTATCATCAGCATAGAGGTGAATTTAAATGGGTATACGCTTTTTAGGAGGGACAGAGGGATTAAAAAGGGTGGAGGGGTTTGTCTTTATGTAAAGTCAGATTTAAAGCCATGTAATAAAGACATTACCAATGAAAACGTTGAATCTCTTTGGGTAGAAATTTCAGTAGGGCTGAAGGTCACAAAGAAAATGATCATTGGTGTATGCTATAAACCACCCCGTATAGATGAGGGGGATGAGGCCCAGCTACTTTTACAAATGGAGGAGGCTTCAAAATTGGGTCAAGTTGTTATTATGGGGGACTTTAATTATCCGGACATTGACTGGAGTAATGGGGTGGCTAAGTCAGAAAAAGCTAGTAGGTTTGTAAATATGCTAAATGACAACTTTTTATTTCAGGTGGTTCAAGAACCTACTCGGAATGAGTCTATTTTGGACCTGGTAATATCTAATAATACTGAACTTATCTCTAACATTTGTGTGGGTGAGCATTTGGGGAACAGTGATCACAACATGGTCTCCTTTGAGATAATGCTGCAGAGACAGCTCTATAAGGGAGTAACTAAAACGCTCAATTTTAGACGTGCAGACTTTGCCAGTTTAAGGGCATCTCTGCAATGTGTCAACTGGGAAAGGCTTTTCATGGGGTTAGACACAGAAGGAAAATGGAACATCTTTAAAACATTGCTTTGCAGGTATACACAACAGTATATCCCCCTTGTAAGCAAGGAGAGGCATCGCAAAGCAAAACCCTTATGGCTGAATAAAAGAGTTAAGGTCGAGGTTGGTAATAAAAAACGTGCTTTTAAAGCATTCAAGTTAGCTGGGACAGCGGAAACTTTCATCAGGTACAAGGAAGCAAATAAAGCAGCAAAAAAGCTATCAAGCAGCTAAAATAGAGATGGAAAGGGATATTGCAGCTAGGAGTAAAAAGAATCCAAAATTATTTTTTAATTATGTGAATAGTAAAAAAATGAAGCAAGAAGGGGTGGGAACTTTATTATCACGGGGGGGTAAGTTGGTTGATGAGAACGGGGAAAAAGCTGAAATTTTGAACTCTTATTTTTCATCTGTCTATACATCTGAGGAGCCAGATAATGAAGGCTTCCCTTGTAATATGCCCAGTGCTAGTAATTTAGCTACTGGCGCATGGGTCACTCGGGGGGGAATTCAAAAGAGACTTGAACATGTAAAGGTAAACAAAGGTCCAGGACCGGATGGGATTAATCCCAGGGTATTAAATGAGCTGAGCGCTGTGATTGCCAAACCTCTTCACTTAATTTTTCAGGATTCGTTGAGGTTTGGCATGGTGCCGAGAGACTGGCGGATTGCTAATGTGGTGCCGTTATTTAAAAAGGGATCTCGTTCTCAGCCTGAAAACTATAGGCCTGTTAGTCTGACATCAGTAGTAGGAAAGCTTCTGGAAGGGGTAATAAGGGATAGGATAGTTGAATACATTGCAGTTCACAATACTATTAGTTTGTGCCAGCATGGTTTTATGCGTAACAGATCTTGCCAGACTAATTTAGTTGCCTTTTATGAGGAGGTGAGCAGGAACCTTGATGCTGGAATGGCAGTTGATGTCATCTACTTAGATTTTGCTAAAGCGTTTGATACAGTACCTCACAGAAGGTTAATGATCAAATTGAGGAATATTGGCCTAGAACATAATATTTGTAATTGGATAGAAAACTGGCTGAAGGATAGAGTACAAAGAGTGGTGGTAAATGGAACATTTTCTAATTGGGCCAGTGTGGTTAGTGGAGTACCGCAGGGGTCAGTCCTTGGGCCTTTGCTTTTTAACTTGTTTATTAATGACCTGGAGGTGGGCATAGAGAGTACTGTTTCTATTTTTGCTGATGACACTAAATTGTGCAAAACTATAAGTTCCATGCAGGATGCTGCCGCTTTGCAGAGAGATTTGACAAAATTGGAAAACTGGGCAGCAAACTGGAAAATGAGGTTCAATGTTGACAAGTGCAAAGTTATGCACTTTGGTAGGAATAATATAAACGCAAACTATCTACTGAATGGTAGTGTGTTGGGGGCATCCTTAATGGAGAAGGATCTAGGGGTTTTTGTAGATCACAAGTTGTCTAATTCCAGGCAGTGTCATTCTGTGGCTACTACAGCAAATAAAGTGCTGTCTTGTATAAAAAAGGGCATTGACTCAAGGGATGAGGACATATTTTTGCCGCTTTATAGGTCCCTGGTAAGGCCTCACCTTGAGTATGCAGTGCAGTTTTGGGCTCCAGTCCTTAAGAAGGATATTAATGAGCTGGAGAGAGTGCAGAGACTGCAACTAAACTGGTAAAGGGGATGGAAGATTTAAGCTATGAGGTTAGACTGTCGAGGTTGGGGTTGTTTTCTCTGGAAAAGAGGCGCTTGCGAGGGGACATGATTACTCTGTACAAGTACATTAGAGGGGATTATAGGCAGTTGGGGGATGTTCTTTTTTCCCATAAAAACAATCAGCGCACCAGAGGTCACCCCTATAGATTAGAGGAAAGGAGCTTCCATTTGAAGCAGCGTAGGTGGTTTTTCACGGTGAGGGCAGTGAGGCTGTGGAATGCCCTTCCTAGTGATGTGGTAATGGCAGACTCTGTTAATGCCTTTAAGAGGGGCCTGGATGAGTTTTTGAACAAGCAGAATATCCAAGGCTATTGTGATACTAATATCTACAGTTAGTATTACTGGTTGTATATATATAGTTTATGTATGTGAGTGTATAGATTGGTTAGTATAGGTTGTGTGCTGGGTTTACTCGGATGGGTTGAACTTGATGGACAATGGTCTTTTTTCAACCCTATGTAACTATGTAACTATGTAACTATGTAACTATGTACTGAAAGCCAAGAGAATTGATTAGTTTGCCAAGTGAGGAGGTAAAGAGAGAAAATAGTAGGGGGCCCAGGGCAGAGCCTTGGGGAACCCCGACAGAAAGAGGCAAGGGAGAAGGTGATGCTCCATTGTAAGAGACATTGAAAGATCCATCTGAGAAATAAGAAGATGAAAACCAGGACAAGGCAGTGTCACGAAGCCCAAGAGAGCGGAGAGACTGGAGGAGAAGAGGGGGATCCACAGAGTCAAAAGCAGCTGAGAGATAAAGAAGTATTAGTAGTGAGTATTGGTTTTTGGCTTTAGCTGATAAGAGGTCATTAGAGGGAGTTAGCGAGAGTTGAAATGTGAGCAGATTGGGATCAGGGGGAAAGGGGAGTTAGTGAAGTTGGAGATAGAACAGAATTTTGTAAATATAAGATCCAGGGAGTTTCCATTAGAGTGAGGGGGGGGAGTCAGAACACAGAGATAACCCAAAGGAGGATGTGAGGGAAAGGAGTTTAGAGGCAGCAGGGGCATTAGGATTGTTAACAGGTATGTTAAAGTCACCTAGTACAATGTATGGGGAGTCAGAGGAAAGGAAGTAAGAAAGCCAGGCAGAAATGTGAAGCGAACCAGGGGAGAAGAGCCTACAAAGGGTTCTGTGGGCCTTTATTATCCCTATCTGGCAAGTTGGGACATGTTGTTTGGAGGTTGGGGCAGGTACTGATAATTCTGCATAAAAGTGACCACTGGACAGTATTGAGGGAGGGGGATGTGAGAGTTCCAGGAACTGGAGAGACTGCAGTAACGATGGGGGATTGAGCCAACCGAGGGAAGCCATGATGGACCTGCTGGAGGGAGTGGTGATGACCTACACATTTCCCTCCATTCTGGTGTTTAGGTGGTAACAATAATGTAGACTGCATAATTAATCATTAACTATATATATATCTTGTAAATACATAATAGCTTTATTATCCAATATATATCAACTTTATTCTTTATTTATTCGTGTGAGTCTTTTGTCTGTTTTCTCATAAGAACTGGAACAAATGAGCTGTGAGCAGAAGGTTCTTACCTGGGTACCACACTCTAGTTTCTCCTTTCTCCCCTTGATGTCCTGAAAATAAGTAGAAATGTAAGTAATGTTAACAGGCTGAGGCACATTGGTCCATTGAGCTTCATACTAAGCCAATGATCTACGTTCTGTCTCATCCAAGAGACTTTTTAATTTGAGATATGGAAAAAAAGTATATTGAAGACTAAATGCAAGGGAAAGAACATTGAGAAGTCAAATAGATCTCACAGAGAGATGACACATTTGTTTCAAAAGCTCATTGGAGTTCCCGTTTCAGTTGGTCTCATTACCAAGTTTCCAACCCAAGCCTACCAGCTGTACATCTACCCTGGGTACCTTTTCCTTTGGGTCCCTACACTTGGTGGGTGTCATCTAGGGATGACTAACCCCACACTGTCTCTCTTTGGTAGAGCAGAGAAGTCCTCATTCTAGCCTCACAGTCCTACAGTGTAACATAACAGGAACTAGATTGGCCCCGGGGCCTACAGCACATCCTACCCTCTGTTTAAAGTGGGGTCCAAAGAGGAAAAACTATAGGATCCCTCCCCTTTGATATAATTTTAATATACATAAGACCCCTGGGCCAATAGGAGAACATCCCTCCCTCAAACTATTAATTATGTTAGATTCCATAATAAGTAAACTGAGTATAAGACATTGGTCTTTTGCAGAATTTCACTGTTATATATTTCCCTTTGAACCATGGAGAAGATGGAAGGTTCCCCACTTACCTGCTGGCCCTGTATCTCCCTTTAATCCTGGTGGTCCAGGAGGCCCCATACACCCTTTCTGCATCAGCAGTTTGTCTGATTCACCATCCCCAAGAAGTTTCACATCTGTGGGAAAGCAAAACACATTGGGATCAAGGAATGTGATTGATTTTGATTGCAAGCTCTTCAGGGAAAGGGCCTCACTCCCACTGTGATTGGAAATCCTACCACTTACACATTTATTCTCACAGTTAAATATTTAATAACCCCACCCCCTCCATCCCAAGGCAACGTATATTCTCTCTCTGGTTCTACTCACGTACAGCTGCCATTCCTACTTCCCTACAGCCCCATGTTCTGCTGTGTTTGTCTCTGTATTGTATGTACAGTATATAGAGAATACTCCCCAGTATCATGAACATGGCGGCTGCGCCTTCAAATCCCCTTTATGTCTCCATGGACTTCTGGGTCTCCTCCAACCCACAGTTCCACCGACCCACAGGTCATGTTAGTATTTCCCTATTCCCAGTTCAACAGAATAATAATAAAAGGATTCAGCCCAATGAGACAGAGACAAGTCCAGTAGGACAATGGCACAAACCCAACTGGGGCAAATACAGACTGATACACGGGGATAACCAATAAGCCCCAATACACTGAGGGGACCTACATGGGATTGGATGAGACTTCTGATAAGCACTGAGAGGGGAACAGAGGAAAAGCATTAAAATTCAACAATCCAACCCTGGCACACTGGCTCCTACCAACCCTGGCACACCACTCATTCCAACCGTGGCAAACTGCTCCTACCAACCCTGGCACGCTAGTCATACCAACCCTGGCACGCTGCTCATACCAATCCTGGCACACTGCTCATACCAACCCTGGCACGCTGCTCATACCAACCCTGGCACGCTGCTCCTACCAACCCTGGCACGCTGCTCATACCAACCCTGGCACGCTGCTCCTACCAACCCTGGCACGCTGCTCATACCAACCCTGGCACGCTGCTCATACCAACCCTGGCACGCTGCTCATACCAACCCTGGCACGCTGCTCATACCAACCCTGGCACGCTGCTCATACCAATCCTGGCACGCTGCTCATACCAACCCTGGCACGCTGCTCCTACCAACCCTGGCACGCTTCTCATACCAACCCTGGCATGCTGCTCCTACCAACCCTGGCACGCTGGTCATACCAACCCTGGCACGCTGCTCCTACCAACCCTGGCACGCTGCTCCTACCAACCCTGGCACTCTGCTCCTACCAACCCTGGCACGCTGCTCCTACCAACCCTGGCACGCTGCTCCTACCAACCCTGGCACGCTGCTCCTACCAACCCTGGCACGCTGCTCCTACCAACCCTGGCACGTTGCTCATACCAACCCTGGCACGCTGCTCCTACCAACCCTGGCACACTGCTCCTACCAACCCTGGCACGCTGCTCCTACCAACCCTGGCACACTGCTCCTACCAACCCTGGCACGCTGCTCCTACCAACCCTGGCACGCTGCTCCTACCAACCCTGGCACACTGCTCCTACCAACCCTGGCACGCTGCTCCTACCAACCCTGGCACGCTGCTCCTACCAACCCTGGCACACTGCTCCTACCAACCCTGGCACACTGCTCCTACCAACCCTGGCACGCTGCTCCTACCAACCCTGGAACGCTGCTCCTACCAACCCTGGCACACTGCTCCTACCAACCCTGGCACACTGCTCCTACCAACCCTGGCACGCTGCTCATACCAACCCTGGCACGCTGCTCATACCAACCCTGGCACGCTGCTCATACCAACCCTGGCACGCTGCTCATACCAACCCTGGCACGCTGCTCATACCAATCCTGGCACACTGCTCATACCAACCCTGGCACGCTGCTCCTACCAACCCTGGCACGCTTCTCATACCAACCCTGGCATGCTGCTCCTACCAACCCTGGCACGCTGGTCATACCAACCCTGGCACGCTGCTCCTACCAACCCTGGCACGTTGCTCATACCAACCCTGGCACGCTGCTCCTACCAACCCTGGCACTCTGCTCCTACCAACCCTGGCACGCTGCTCCTACCAACCCTGGCACGCTGCTCCTACCAACCCTGGCACGCTGCTCCTACCAACCCTGGCACGTTGCTCATACCAACCCTGGCACGCTGCTCCTACCAACCCTGGCACACTGCTCCTACCAACCCTGGCACGCTGCTCCTACCAACCCTGGCACACTGCTCCTACCAACCCTGGCACGCTGCTCCTACCAACCCTGGCACGCTGCTCCTACCAACCCTGGCACACTGCTCCTACCAACCCTGGCACGCTGCTCCTACCAACCCTGGCACGCTGCTCCTACCAACCCTGGCACACTGCTCCTACCAACCCTGGCACACTGCTCCTACCAACCCTGGCACGCTGCTCCTACCAACCCTGGAACGCTGCTCATACCAACCCAGGTCTCGGTATATGCTGGTTTGGGGGACAGCAGAGGGTGTAGGGGGAGTTAGCGAGAGTTGAAATGTGAGCAGATTGGGGTCAGAGAGGGGGAAAGATGAGTTAGTGAAGTCGGAGAAACTTTGAAACATAGAGAAGATGGAAGGTTCCCCACTTACCTGCTGACCCTGTATCTCCCTTTAATCTAGGAGCCCCTAGGCAGCCTCTCAGAATCGTCACTTTGTCTGATTCACCATCCCCGAGAAGTTTCACATCTGTGAAAAAGCAAAACACATTGGGATCAAGGAATGTGATTGATTTTGATTGCAAGCTCTTCAGGGAAAGGGCCTCATTCACACTGTGATTGAAAACCCTACCACTTACACATTTATTCTGACAGTTAAATATTTAGTAACCGCACCCCCTGTTAGTGCTCACGTTTGGGCGGCGCCGTATAATAGTTCAACAGAAATACAATGGGCACAAGGCTATATACAAATGGAACCTTATGGGTTTCACATTCTTCCAATGGAAATGTACAGTAATGTTACAGAATATTGTATTTTTTGGATCAAAGCTTCATATAACCAATTCCAAAAAAGTATATCAAAAGAATATCGAAGACTAAATGCAAGGGCCTACCCTCTGTTCCAAGTGGGGTCCAAAGAGGAAAAACTATAGGATCCCTCCCCTTTGAAAGAATTCAGAGTGTACATAAGACCCCTGGGCCAATAGGAGAACATCCCTCCCTCAAACTATTCATTATGTTTGATTCCATTCCAAGTAAACTTTGTGTAGGACATTGGTCTTTTGCAGAAAGTTATATATTTCACTTTGAAACATGGAGAAGATGGAAGGTTCCCCACTTACCTGTTGGCCCTGTATCTCCCTTTATTCCAACCCTGAAAACTTTCACATCTGTGAATAAACAAAACACATTGGGATCAAGGAATCGGATTGATTTTGATTGCAAGCTCTTCAGGCCAAGGACCTCACTCCCATTGTGATTGAAAATCCTACCACTTACACATTTATTCTCCCAGTTAAATATTTAGTAACCCCACCCTGTTAGTGCTCACATTTGGGCGGCCCCTTTTAATGATTCAACAGAAATACAATGGGCACAAGGCTATATACAAAGGGAACCTTATGGGTTTCACATTTTTCCAATGGAAATGTACAGTAATGTTCCAGAATGTTGTATTTTTTGGATCAAAGCTTCGTATAACCAATTCAAAAAATCCCAAGAGAATCCCTGGCTCCATCCCAAGGCAACGTATATTCTCTCTCTGGTTCTACTCACGTACAGCTGCCATTCCTACTTCCCTACAGCCCCATGTTCTGCTGTGTTTGTCTCTGTATTGTATGTACAGTATATAGAGAATACTCCCCAGTATCATGAACATGGCGGCTGCACCTTCATATCCCCTTATGTCTCCATGAACTTCTGGGTCTCCTCCAACCCACAGTTCCACCGACCCACAGGTCATGTTAGTATTTCCCTAATCCCAGTTCAACATATAATAAAAGGATTCAGCCCAATGAGACAGAGACATGTCCAGTAGAACAATGGCACAAACCCAACTGGGGCAGATATAGACTGATACACGGGGATAACCAATAAGCCCCAATACACTGAGGGGACCTACATGGGATTGGATGAGACTACTGATCAACACTGAGAGGGGAACAGAGGAAAAGCTTAAAAAGCCAACAATCCAACCAAAGCCTGAGAGACACGGGGCTCTGTTCTTCTTTCCCACTGGTTGTTTTTTGGTCACATCTACAATATGAGGCTAAAATGTAACACAGGGGGCGTCGGTGCATCTGTACTCACTTGGCCACGTATCTTGGGCGCGGCTGGAAACTGTGATCCCGGCAAGAACCAGAAGGAATGTATTTAGCAGAGAAATTCCCATGGTCGCTGCTCCCTCCGTCTATGAGCGTTTGTGGATCTTCGGCTCTTTATCTGTCTCGCTGGGCTCAGGTATTTGGCTTCACTTTTTGCCAAACTTGCTAATATTCACCTGGAAAGATCCCAGGCTTGTTGGTTTATCGGAAAAGGGAGAAATAATTAAGCGTAAATAAACTTATGGCCTTCGTCCTTACCGGCAGGGCTTGGATCCATTTATTGTAACTGTGCCAAGTGCCCTGACAACCTGTTCTGCCCCCAATGTGATTCTTTGCTCAAACATTTCTCCAACATTACAAATAGTGTGGGAATAAAAGGAAGAACACTAAGACCTAACATGTACAGTATGGGGCCAATTTACTAATCCACAAATGGATCGAAAGCATAATGATCGGTATTTTGTGGTTTTTTTCGTCGCCGACGCGGCTTTTTCGTAAATTGTTGCAACTTTTTCGCCGCCGTCGTGAAAAAATCATACTGTCGCGCCGAGTATGAAACTTTCGGATACATTCCAGCTCCCTATGGGAGATTTTCCTTGGGCTGGGTTGGAGCTGCAGAGTGCCATTGAGCCCTATGGGAGACTTTCCTTGGGCCGGGTTGGAGCTGCAGAGTGCCATTGAGCCCTATGGGAGGCTTTCCTTGGGCCGGGTTGGAGCTGCAGAGTGCCATTGAGCCCTATGGGAGGCTTTCCTTGGGCCGGGTTGGAGCTGCAGAGTGCCATTGAGCCCTATGGGAGACTTTCCTTGGGCCGGGTTGGAGCTGCAGAGTGCCATTGAGCCCTATGGGAGGCTTTCCTTGGGCCGGGTTGGAGCTGCAGAGTGCCATTGAGCCCTATGGGAGACTTTCCTTGGACCAGGTTGGAGCTGCAGGGTGCCATTGAGCCCTATGGGAGACTTTCCTTGGGCCGGGTTGGAGCTGCAGAGTGCCATTGAGCCCCATGAGAGACTTTCCTTGGGCCGGGTTGGAGCTGCAGAGTGCCATTGAGCCCTAAGGGAGACTTTCCTTGGGCCGGGTTGGAGCTGCAGGGTGCCATTGAGCCCTATGGGAGACTTTCCTTGGGCCGGGTTGGAGCTGCAGAGTGCCATTGAGCCCTATGAGAGACTTTCCTTGGGCCGGGTTGGAGCTGCAGAGTGCCATTGAGCCCTATGGGAGACTTTCCTTGGGCCGGGTTGGAGCTGCAGAGTGCCATTGAGCCCTATGGGAGACTTTCCTTGGGCCGGGTTGGAGCTGCAGAGTGCCATTGAGCCCTATGGGAGACTTTCCTTGGGCCGGGTTGGAGCTGCAAAGTGCCATTGAGCCCTATGGGAGACTTTCCTTGGGCCGGGTTGGAGCTGCAGAGTGCCATTGAGCCCTGTGGGAGGCTTTCCTTGGGCCGGGTTGGAGCTGCAGAGTGCCATTGAGCCCTATGGGAGACTTTCCTTGGGCCAGGTTGGAGCTGCAGAGTGCCATTGAGCCCTATGGGAGGCTTTCCTTGGGCCGGGTTGGAGCTGCAGAGTGCCATTGAGCCCTATGGAAGACTTTCCTTGGGCCGGGTTGGAGCTGCAGAGTGCCATTGAGCCCTATGGGAGACTTTCCTTGGGCTGGGTTGGAGCTGCAGAGTGCCATTGAGCCCTATGGGAGACTTTCCTTGGGCCGGGTTGGAGCTGCAGAGTGCCATTGAGCCCTATGGGAGGCTTTCCTTGGGCCGGGTTGGAGCTGCAGAGTGCCATTTAGCCCTATGGGAGACTTTCCGTGGACCAGGTTGGAGCTGCAGGGTGCCATTGAGCCCTATGGGAGACTTTCCTTGGGCCGGGTTGGAGCTGCAGAGTGCCATTGAGCCCTATGAGAGACTTTCCTTGGGCCGGGTTGGAGCTGCAGAGTGCCATTGAGCCCTAAGGGAGACTTTCCTTGGGCCGGGTTGGAGCTGCAGGGTGCCATTGAGCCCTATGGGAGACTTTCCTTGGGCCGGGTTGGAGCTGCAGAGTGCCATTGAGCCCTATGAGAGACTTTCCTTGGGCCGGGTTGGAGCTGCAGAGTGCCATTGAGCCCTATGAGAGACTTTCCTTGGGCCGGGTTGGAGCTGCAGAGTGCCATTGAGCCCTATGGGAGGCTTTCCTTGGGCCGGGTTGGAGCTGCAGAGTGCCATTGAGCCCTATGGGAGACTTTCCTTGGGCCAGGTTGGAGCTGCAGAGTGCCATTGAGCCCTATGGGAGGCTTTCCTTGGGCCGGGTTGGAGCTGCAGAGTGCCATTGAGCCCTATGGAAGACTTTCCTTGGGCCGGGTTGGAGCTGCAGAGTGCCATTGAGCCCTATGGGAGACTTTCCTTGGGCCGGGTTGGAGCTGCAGAGTGCCATTGAGCCCTATGGGAGACTTTCCTTGGGCCGGGTTGGAGCTGCAGGGTGCCATTGAGCCCTATGGGAGACTTTCCTTGGGCCGGGTTGGAGCTGCAGAGTGCCATTGAGCCCTATGGGAGGCTTTCCTTGGGCCGGGTTGGAGCTGCAGAGTGCCATTTAGCCCTATGGGGGACTTTCCTTGGGCCGGGTTGGAGCTGCAGAGTGCCATTGAGCCCTATGGGAGACTTTCCTTGGGCCGGGTTGGAGCTGCAGAGTGCCATTTAGCCCTATGGGGGACTTTCCTTGGGCCGGGTTGGAGCTGCAGAGTGCCATTAAGCCCTATGGGAGACTTTCCTTGGGCCGGGTTGGAGCTGCAGAGTGCCATTGAGCCCTATGGGAGACTTCCCTTGGGCCGGGTTGGAGCTGCAGAGTGCCATTTAGCCCTATGGGAGACTTTCCTTGGGCCGGGTTGGAGCTGCAGAGTGCCATTGATCCCTATGGGAGACTTTCCTTGGGCCGGGTTGGAGCTGCAGAGTGCCATTGAGCCCTATGGGAGACTTTCCTTGGGCCGGGTTGGAGCTGCAGAGTGCCATTGAGCCCTATGGGAGACTTTCCTTGGGCCGGGTTGGAGCTGCAGAGTGCCATTGAGCACTATGGGAGACTTTCCTTGGGCCGGGTTGGAGCTGCAAAGTGCCATTGAGCCCTATGGGAGACTTTCCTTGGGCCGGGTTGGAGCTGCAGAGTGCCATTGAGCCCTGTGGGAGGCTTTCCTTGGGCCGGGTTGGAGCTGCAGAGTGCCATTGAGCCCTATGGGAGACTTTCCTTGGGCCAGGTTGGAGCTGCAGAGTGCCATTGAGCCCTATGGGAGGCTTTCCTTGGGCCGGGTTGGAGCTGCAGAGTGCCATTGAGCCCTATGGAAGACTTTCCTTGGGCCGGGTTGGAGCTGCAGAGTGCCATTGATCCCTATGGGAGACTTTCCTTGGGCCGGGTTGGAGCTGCAGAGTGCCATTGAGCCCTATGGGAGACTTTCCTTGGGCCGGGTTGGAGCTGCAGAGTGCCATTGAGCCCTATGGGAGACTTTCCTTGGGCCGGGTTGGAGCTGCAGAGTGCCATTGAGCACTATGGGAGACTTTCCTTGGGCCGGGTTGGAGCTGCAAAGTGCCATTGAGCCCTATGGGAGACTTTCCTTGGGCCGGGTTGGAGCTGCAGAGTGCCATTGAGCCCTGTGGGAGGCTTTCCTTGGGCCGGGTTGGAGCTGCAGAGTGCCATTGAGCCCTATGGGAGACTTTCCTTGGGCCAGGTTGGAGCTGCAGAGTGCCATTGAGCCCTATGGGAGGCTTTCCTTGGGCCGGGTTGGAGCTGCAGAGTGCCATTGAGCCCTATGGAAGACTTTCCTTGGGCCGGGTTGGAGCTGCAGAGTGCCATTGAGCCCTATGGGAGACTTTCCTTGGGCTGGGTTGGAGCTGCAGAGTGCCATTGAGCCCTATGGGAGACTTTCCTTGGGCCGGGTTGGAGCTGCAGAGTGCCATTGAGCCCTATGGGAGGCTTTCCTTGGGCCGGGTTGGAGCTGCAGAGTGCCATTTAGCCCTATGGGAGACTTTCCGTGGACCAGGTTGGAGCTGCAGGGTGCCATTGAGCCCTATGGGAGACTTTCCTTGGGCCGGGTTGGAGCTGCAGAGTGCCATTGAGCCCTATGAGAGACTTTCCTTGGGCCGGGTTGGAGCTGCAGAGTGCCATTGAGCCCTAAGGGAGACTTTCCTTGGGCCGGGTTGGAGCTGCAGGGTGCCATTGAGCCCTATGGGAGACTTTCCTTGGGCCGGGTTGGAGCTGCAGAGTGCCATTGAGCCCTATGAGAGACTTTCCTTGGGCCGGGTTGGAGCTGCAGAGTGCCATTGAGCCCTATGAGAGACTTTCCTTGGGCCGGGTTGGAGCTGCAGAGTGCCATTGAGCCCTATGGGAGACTTTCCTTGGGCCGGGTTGGAGCTGCAGAGTGCCATTGAGCCCTATGGGAGACTTTCCTTGGGCCGGGTTGGAGCTGCAGAGTGCCATTGAGCCCTATGGGAGACTTTCCTTGGGCCGGGTTGGAGCTGCAGAGTGCCATTGAGCACTATGGGAGACTTTCCTTGGGCCGGGTTGGAGCTGCAGAGTGCCATTGAGCCCTATGGGAGACTTTCCTTGGGCCGGGTTGGAGCTGCAGAGTGCCATTGAGCACTATGGGAGACTTTCCTTGGGCCGGGTTGGAGCTGCAGAGTGCCATTGAGCACTATGGGAGACTTTCCTTGGGCCGGGTTGGAGCTGCAGAGTGCCATTGAGCACTATGGGAGACTTACCTTGGGCCGGGTTGGAGCTGCAGAGTGCCATTGAGCCCTATGGGAGGCTTTCCTTGGGCCGGGTTGGAGCTGCAGAGTGCCATTGAGCCCTATGGGAGACTTTCCTTGGGCCAGGTTGGAGCTGCAGAGTGCCATTGAGCCCTATGGGAGGCTTTCCTTGGGCCGGGTTGGAGCTGCAGAGTGCCATTGAGCCCTATGGAAGACTTTCCTTGGGCCGGGTTGGAGCTGCAGAGTGCCATTGAGCCCTATGGGAGACTTTCCTTGGGCCGGGTTGGAGCTGCAGAGTGCCATTGAGCCCTATGGGAGACTTTCCTTGGGCCGGGTTGGAGCTGCAGGGTGCCATTGAGCCCTATGGGAGACTTTCCTTGGGCCGGGTTGGAGCTGCAGAGTGCCATTGAGCCCTATGGGAGGCTTTCCTTGGGCCGGGTTGGAGCTGCAGAGTGCCATTTAGCCCTATGGGGGACTTTCCTTGGGCCGGGTTGGAGCTGCAGAGTGCCATTGAGCCCTATGGGAGACTTTCCTTGGGCCGGGTTGGAGCTGCAGAGTGCCATTTAGCCCTATGGGGGACTTTCCTTGGGCCGGGTTGGAGCTGCAGAGTGCCATTGAGCCCTATGGGAGACTTTCCTTGGGCCGGGTTGGAGCTGCAGAGTGCCATTGAGCCCTATGGGAGACTTCCCTTGGGCCGGGTTGGAGCTGCAGAGTGCCATTTAGCCCTATGGGAGACTTTCCTTGGGCCGGGTTGGAGCTGCAGAGTGCCATTGAGCCCTATGGGAGACTTTCCTTGGGCCGGGTTGGAGCTGCAGAGTGCCATTGAGCCCTATGGGAGACTTTCCTTGGGCCGGGTTGGAGCTGCAGAGTGCCATTGATCCCTATGGGAGACTTTCCTTGGGCCGGGTTGGAGCTGCAGAGTGCCATTGAGCCCTATGGGAGACTTTCCTTGGGCCGGGTTGGAGCTGCAGAGTGCCATTGAGCCCTATGGGAGACTTTCCTTGGGCCGGGTTGGAGCTGCAGAGTGCCATTGAGCCCTATGGGAGACTTTCCTTGGGCCAGGTTGGAGCTGCAGAGTGCCATTGAGCCCTATGGGAGACTTTCCTTGGGCCGGGTTGGAGCTGCAGAGTGCCATTGAGCCCTATGGGAGGCTTTCCTTGGGCCGGGTTGGAGCTGCAGAGTGCCATTGAGCCCTATGGGAGACTTTCCTTGGGCCGGGTTGGAGCTGCAGAGTGCCATTGAGCCCTATGGGAGACTTTCCTTGGGCCGGGTTGGAGCTGCAGAGTGCCATTGAGCCCTATGGGGGACTTTCCTTGGGCCGGGTTGGAGCTGCAGAGTGCCATTGAGTCCTATGGGAGGCTTCCAAAATCATGCGGAAAAAAAATCAAGTTGGAAAAGTTTGCCCGCTGTTTATGAGCGCACAATACGAAAGTCGTAACGGCTACGATAAAGTCGCGACAATTCACGAAAAAGTCGCGACGACGATGAAAAAATCGCAAAAAATACGAAAAAGTCGCAAAATTTTCATTTTCAATCCGATTTTTTCCCATTCGGGATTCGGATTCGTGGATTAGTAAATCAGCCCCTATGTGTGCCTGGGGTTGCCAGTGCCACCTGTCCAGTTTTGACCTGGACAGCCCGGTATTTTGCCTTCTTTTACTTTCCAGCTTTCAAATGGGGATCAGTCAGGCAAAAAACTATTGTTCTGTGAGGTCTGGAGCCAAACCTGCCCCCATATTCAAGGTGAGGCCTTACCAGGGAGTTATAAGATGGCAAAGTATGTTTTCATCCCTTGAGTCAATGACCTTTTTATACAAGACAGCACTTTATTTGCTTTAGTAGCCACAGAATGAATCTGCCTAGAGTTACACAGCTTGTTATCCACAAATACCCCCTTAATCCTTCTCAATGAAGAATTCCCCCAGCACTCTACCATTCAGGGTATAACTCACATTTATGTAATTTCTACCACAGTGCATAAACTTGCATTTATCAACATTGAACCTCATTTGCCAGTTTGCTGCCCTGTTCTCCAAATAATTAAAGAATAGCTAACACAATGGCACCAAGGCTGTAAACATGTAGCTCAAGTTACTGGCTATAGGAGATCCCCTTCTCACCCTGAAAAGTATCATGAATGGATCTATCAGCAGCAGCTTGGAGTTGGGAAAGGCAATGTGTAAGGAGTAAGTTGCAGTATTCAAGGCAGTATTCAAGGTGGGAAATGATGAGAGACTGAATAAGTGTTTTAGTTGTGCCTAAACTGAGGGAGGGGCCTATTCAGGCAATATTGCACAGATGAATACAAGAAGAGTTGGGAAGGGGCTTGGATGCACAGTGTTAAAGACAGATGGGAGTCTAAGATGATTCCTAGGCAGCCCCTGTGGTGGTTGGTTGAAAGGTAATGTTATTGGCTGTGAGTGAAACCTGAGGGACAGGGGAAGATATAGAAGGAAATATAATGAATTCTAATTAGACAGATTCAGTTTCAGATGGCACTCTGACACCCAGAAGGAGACAGCAGGCGGGCAGTCTGCAACTTGAGACAGGACAAAAAGAGAGAGGTCAGGGGGAGACGGGTAGAGTTGGGTGCCATCGGCAGAAAGGTGGCGCTGAAGTCCAAATGACTGAATACGTTTCCCTCATGAATAGTTACCCCCCCCCCCCCCCATGTCTCTTACCTGCAGTTCTCCAACACGTTTGATTGTTGTCGAAATCGTCCAGGTCAAAGCGCAGTTGGAAATTCCCTGGGGGGCAGGAGAGAGTCAGTAGGGCAGTTCAGCTGCTGCTACATGTACTGAGTCAGAAAAGGGAATCATTTAACCATGAAATAAACCCAATAGGGCTGTTCTGCCCCCAATAAGGGGTAATTATATCTTAGTTGGGATCAAGTACAGGTACTGTTTTATTATTACAGAGAAAAGAGAATCATTTAACCATTAAATAAACCCAATAGGGCTGTTCTGCCCCAATAAGGGGTAATTATATCTTAGTTGGGATCAAGTACAGGTACTGTTTTATTATTACAGAGAAAAGGGAATCATTTAACCATGAAATAAACCCAATAGGGCTGTTCTGCCCCAATAAGGGGTAATTATATCTTAGTTGGGATCAAGTACAGGTACTGTTTTATTATTACAGAGAAAAGGGAATCATTTAACCATTAAATAAACCCAATAGGGCTGTTCTGTCCCCAATAAGGGGTAATTATATCTTAGTTGGGATCAAGTACAGGTACTGTTTTATTATTACAGAGAAAAGGGAATCATTTAACCATGAAATAAACCCAATAGGACTGTTCTGCCCCAATAAGGGGTAATTATATCTTAGTTGGGATCAAGTACAGGTACTGTTTTATTATTACAGAGAAAAGGGAATCATTTAACCATGAAATAAACCCAATAGGGCTGTTCTGTCCCCAATAAGGGGTAATTATATCTTAGTTGGGATCAAGTACAGGTACTGTTTTATTATTACAGAGAAAAGGGAATCATTTAACCATGAAATAAACCCAATAGGGCTGTTCTGCCCCCAATAAGGGGTAATTATATCTTAGTTGGGATCAAGTACAGGTACTGTTTTATTATTACAGAGAAAAGGGAATCATTTAACCATGAAATAAACCCAATAGGACTGTTCTGCCCCAATAAGGGGTAATTATATCTTAGTTGGGATCAAGTACAGGTACTGTTTTATTATTACAGAGAAAAGGGAATCATTTAACCATTAAATAAACCCAATAGGGCTGTTCTGCCCCAATAAGGGGTAATTATATCTTAGTTGGGATCAAGTACAGGTACTGTTTTATTATTACAGAGAAAAGGGAATCATTTAACCATTAAATAAACCCAATAGGGCTGTTCTGCCCCCAATAAGGGGTAATTATATCTTAGTTGGGATCAAGTACAGGTACTGTTTTATTATTACAGAGAAAAGGGAATCATTTAACCATGAAATAAACCCAATAGGGCTGTTCTGCCCCCAATAAGGGGTAATTATATCTTAGTTGGGATCAAGTACAGGTACTGTTTTATTATTACAGAGAAAAGGGAATCATTTAACCATTAAATAAACCCAATAGGGCTGTTCTGCCCCAATAAGGGGTAATTATATCTTAGTTGGGATCAAGTACAGGTACTGTTTTATTATTACAGAGAAAAGGGAATCATTTAACCATTAAATAAACCCAATAGGGCTGTTCTGCCCCAATAAGGGGTAATTATATCTTAGTTGGGATCAAGTACAGGTACTGTTTTATTATTACAGAGAAAAGGGAATCATTTAACCATTAAATAAACCCAATAGGGCTGTTCTGCCCCAATAAGGGGTAATTATACCTTAGTTGGGATCAAGTACAGGTACTATTGTATTACACAGTAACATATTTTTAAAAATATGAATTATTTGAATAAAATGGAGATAGCCTTCCATAATTACAATACCACTATCAGGGTAACATTTCATATAATTCACTTAAAACATAAAACAATTCAACATATGCTGCAATCAACAGCTTTTAGCTCCAAGCACAACATTTAATACTCACGGTTGGATTCCCGAGGCTGACTCTCTCTCAGTGATGGATACACTGCGCAGTTGAGGCGCATGTTTTTATGGATTAAAATCGTAAGCAAACACGTTATTTACCAATGATCATGTGACCATGTGACAGCAATAAAAATAAGACAAATGTGTTTTGTATGAGATAAATGTAAACTCAGTTGTTTGTAAAAGCTTTCTTACATTCATACTGGGCAAAATGGAGGGTTTATCTTTCATGCACACAAATGATTAACCCCAGGTACCTGCTTGAAAACGTTGGCAGAAGAATTAAATACTACTGATGAGCAACTGAGTCTGGGGAAATTTCCCATGACTCGGTACAGGATTTGCTCCATCTGACATTCAGCTGATTTTTCTTTGTTAAATTAGTAACTGCCACGTCTATCAAAACTGCAGAGAATATATTTTTGTTCATACAGTGTCTACAGAAAAAATATGAGATGGTGCTACATACCGCAATCAGAGGAACATAAACACAAAGGGGCAGATTTAACAAAATGTGAGATCAGAGCTCATCACAGAAAATTCACCCACTCTCTATTTTTTCCTATGGGATTTTAAGAAGCATTTTTATAAAAACTCTAACTTTTAACCACTGGCAAATATGCTTCTAAAAGTCCCATAGGAATAAATAGAGAGTGGGTGAATTTTTCTGTGTCGAGCTCTAATCTCACATTTTGATAAATCTGCCCCTTCGTATTTGGCTCATTTTCACAAATCTTTTTTTGCACAAAAAATCATGCTAAGGGACAAATTTACTAAAATTCCATAATTTCCAATTTTTTTTTATTTTCAAATTTGACTAAGCTTGGTTTCCCAAATGTATATTATTTACTAAAAAATGTCAAAAGGAAAAGTCGTAAAAATTCGGCCAAGATTCAGCCTTTTTCGGCAGGATTCGGATTCGGGTGAATCAGTGGCGTAGCGTGGGCTTTCGTCGCCTGGGGCCGACCGGAAATTTGCCGCCCCTCTATTTAGTTATTCTTAAAAAAAATAGACAAAATAAAAAAAGCAGCATTAAATTTTTTATTTTTTTTTGATTGAATCTTAAATGCGGTGCGCATGTCATAATTGTCAAAAGTGGATTCAGCTGTGCGTCCGTGGCTGCCCATGGTGGCAGGGCCGCCATCAGAAATCACGGGGCCCCTCCCATCAGTACAGGACACACAGACATAAAAAGTATTAGGGTCACCCTACCACAGTGCCCCCTAACACTATGCTGGCCAGGCCCCCCTAACGCTATTCTGGCCACGGTCCCCCCATACAACTGCCCCATAGACAGTACCGCCATACACAGTGCCCCCAATTGCCCCATACACAGTGCCCCCCACACACATTGCCTCCAATTGCCCATAGAAAGTGCCCCAATTTCCCCATAGACAGTGCCTCCAATTGCCCCATACACAGTGTCCCCATACACAGCCCCCTCCACACAGTGCCCCCAATTGCCCTTAGACAGTGACCCCAATAGGAAGTGCCCCCATACACAGTGCCCCAATTTCCCCATACACAGTTCCCCCATAGACAGTACCCCCCAAAGACCTTGCCCCCCCCACAGAAAGTGCCCCCATACACAGTGCCCCAATTGCCCCATACACAGTTCCCCCAATAGAAAGTGCCCCCATACACAGTGCCCCCATAAACAGTGCCCCCAATTGCCCCATACAAAGTGCCCCCAATAGGAAGTGCCCCCATACACAGTGCCCCAATTGCCCCATACACAGTGTCCCCATAGACAATACCCCCCAAAGACCTTGCCCCCAATAGAAAGTGCCCTCATACACAGAGCCCCAATTGCCCCATACACAGTGCCCCCAATAGGAAGTGCCCCCATACACAATACCCCACAAAGACCTGCCCCCCCCCCATGGAAAGTGCCCCAATTTCCCCATAGACAGTAGCCCCCACACAGTGCCCCCAATTTCCCCCATAGTACATACCCCCAACAGACCATCGGCGGCGGCTCCTTCTCTCTTACAGGCAACAGGCGCTTCTATAAGGTTGCGCCTCGTCGCTGACGTGTGACGTCATACGCACGGGCGCAACCTTATAAAAGCGCCTGTTGCCTGTAAGAGAGAAGGAGCCGCCGCCGCCCCTTCTGATACGCCGCCCGGGGCCATGGCCCCCTCGGCACCCCCCTCGCTACGCCACTGGGTCGAATCCATGCTGACCGAACCAAATCCGAATCCTAAAAATCACATGACTTTTTGTCACGTAAACACGGAAGTTAACCTTTCTGTAACCTAATTAGCACATGCTAATTAGGAATTGGATTCAGTTCAGTATTCAGCCGTATAGTAAATCTCAGAAAAGTTGCAACGTCCTTTGCCACTTTTTTAAAAAAAAAATCCGAATTGAGTTTAAAATACAGAATCGATGGTTAGTAAATGAGTCCCTAATTATTGTAAACCATAAAAATTCAAAATTTATTAAGTTTAAAAATCACAAAATACAAAACGTTGGCGTCTAAGAGCAGGCAAGGTTATATAGAAGTCAATGGCAGCTGTTCTTTTTTAATTGGAAACGTTCTCTTTGCTTTGTGGTTTTAGAGGTTTTGGGGCTTTTCCAATTTTTTCACTTATCCAAAAAATTCTTAAGAAAAAAAGGATTTACAGGTTTTCGTATTCTTAGTTGGATTCTTTTCACTGTTTTTTTTTTCATTCACGTGTGTTTTTATAAATTACTTGGCAATCTTGGGTTTTAAAGTAAAAATGAGTTTTTCCGAGGTTCCAAAAACCACTAAAATCAGAATGTTGATGGACCTCCAAGAGGCAAATTAATTAAAAATCTGATTTGTGTAATTTCAGAGGTTTTTTTCAACCTTCAACATTTTTTAAAAAGCACAAATGTTTCCTTATTTATTAAAAATAAGGGGGGTAACTTGTAGTCCAGCAAAATCCAAATACATTATGGTTAAGCAACAGTGGCTAGATCCCATTTAAGACCACCACAGCTTTAAACCAAAAATATAACACAACCATGGCCTTCGATCATCTCACCTTTGCCCTTTTAAGTGACAATAATATCTTTGAAGAAATCAGCAGCAACAAAGTTTTCAGACAATGAGGCGCCAATTGAAATATTAATCAACGTTTCTCCCTTCACAGAACCTACAGCCGAAAACAAAAATAACTGAAATATTGTTTACTTTTGAACATTGACCATTTAGTTTGGGATTCATCTTATTTTTTACAAGGAATAGATTTGCCCAAGCCCACACAGAATCCCTATGTCATGTGGCCTCAAAGCACTGGACAATTTCATTTCATTTTTCTTCAAGAAAACTTCTTCATGGGAAAAAAACTATTTTTGGTGATCTTTTAGGTGTAGAAACCATGAAAAACACTCATTCAAAACTTCTTCATCTAACAGCTGTTGAAGTAATGTAGAAGTCAATGGGAGCTGTCCTAGACAAATTATAACACTATTGTAACCCTTTCTTGGCACACTCACTTATTTGGGCTAAATACAGGAGAATTTGTTCTCTTTGAATTATAAAGATACTGGAAACTGGGATTTTAACGCAGTGCCTCCACCTAGTGGACACCGAGGAGCACACCTCAATGGAATTTCCACTAGGAATAATCACACAAAGTTGCAGCAATATCAAGCTTTATATAAATGTTGAAATTGAATGTAAAACAGCTTTAGGGATAACTGATTTTCCAGCCCTGAGGAACCTGTGCAGTCTATCCACTGCTGGCACAGTCTCTCTAGGTGGCTGGTCCCAACTTGGATCCGGATAGACCACAACCCTTAATTCAGTTCAGTCCCTTCCCCAAGAGCTCTTAAGCCCCCCCAGGTAGCGCTACCTGCCCCAGAGTACCTTCCCTTTTGGTAAGGTGGCTGCTCCCACGTAGCAGGAAAACTAGCAATACCTGTTTTCACCAGGGGACACACACGGAGATTCCACAGAGGACTTTGTAATCCTTGGCAGCCCAGCAGACTCTTTTCAGTCTGACCTCACAACAAGTGGTACTGGCTGCTCATTTTGTATCTCTCTTCCAAAAGCCAGCAAAACAACAGGGGCTCCCTTTATCAACTGCTGGTCCCGCCCCTTGATTTTTGGCTCCAAAACTTAAGCACATCTCCTCCCAGAAGTGCACTGGGGCATCCAGCCAACCGGGTCCCTCCCCAGTCTGTAGCTAGGCTGGATGATGTCACAGACAGAATTTGTATTGAATTTATCTAAATATTATGTGATGTATGGATATTACAATTCTGGTTGGCTTTCAGTATTCACAGTATTGATAATGGAGCTCACACACCTGATGAGAATAATTTATAGAGAAATCTCAGGAGACCTTCCAGCAGCTCCTTCTTAGAAATGGTCTTCTCAGCTCCGATGTTTGTGTCATAGAGACAACAGGGATCAAGCTCCTCTTCGTGGTAGTCCTTATGGTCTGCACAGCTCATAGTGAGGTTGTTCTAAAAAAATATTATTAGCAAATGTATGCATTAGTACTAAATAACAAGAAGGAACAATACCAATACCAATACCAATACCATGAACCAATAGGATTTCAGCAAGGAGCAACAACGCATACTGTTATGGAATATAAAAATAATATAAACATATAATATAAATTATTTTTCAGCTAGTCTCAATACAATCCTTCTCAGTGTCACATCTCATGTAGTTCAGATGAAACATCAAATACCTTGGAACTTGCTGTAATCAACACTCTCCTCGGGAATCCTGGGTGATATTCTGGAAGGAGACAGTTGGCACAAGATGCTGGATACATACAGGAGATACACTCCTTGGGTCTGTGCATTTATTGTTGCTGAAAATCATGAATAATCAATGTATTATTTACACAGGAAGTCAGCAGAGACCATGTGACAGTGAGTAAAGAGACCATGTGCTCTCCTTTACCTATCCTTCCCTGTTTTAAATATGTTGGCCCTCCAACTAGTTCTCTTGGCTAATTATTGTTAAAGCTAAAGTTCTCCCTGGGCAAAATACACAGCAAAAAAGTCAACATGGGCAGCTCATTTTCACTCATTTTTTCCAAACCAAAACTGCCATCTAAGCCATCTTGGAGTCAGGAAGGAGTATTTCCCCCTCTGCAGCAAATTAGAGAGGCTTCAGATGGATGGATGTGTGTCTTTTTTCAACCTAACTTACTATGTTACTATGTTACATGGGATAACTGAATCAGAGAAGACATGAGATCCACCCACTTACCCATCATTCCAAGTATGTGTGTCTTTTTAGCAAGTGAGGTAATACACGATTATGGGAGATAGCTCTTAGTACAAGTTGCCCCAGGGACTGGTCCGATTGCCATCTTGGAGTCAGGAAGGAATTTTTTCCCCTCTGAGGCAAATTAGAAAGGCTTCAGATGGGGTTTTTGCCTTTCTCAGGATCAACTAGCAGTTAGGCAGTTTATATATAGGCATTGAGGTTGAACTTGATGAATGTGTGTCTTTTTTAACCTAACTTACTACTTACTCAACTACAACCACGAATGTCTGGTCATTTATTAAAATATCTGAATTAAAAAGCACAAATTAATTAAAATGTGGAATGAAAACAAAAAGTTTTTTTGTTTTTTTTTGTTTGTTTTTCTAAAAAAAAATCTGTAAACCACTAAAATGACAAATTAAAAAAAGATTGTTATAATTTGCCTTGGACATCTCCCAATGAGTCTACATGACAGAAAGCATTTAGATGACAAAGTTATAATCACAAAAAAAAATCATTTTTTTAATGACAAGTTGAATTTTGAAAAAAATCATGAATATTAGTAAATGCTCCCCTAAAATGCACTTACTAACAATAAAAAATGAATTAAAAAATATATTAGATTTTTACTCAGACTGTATTCGAACAATAAATTTCATTTTATGTACTGTAAGTAAAGAAACAAAAACATGAGAGTGACTATAAATACCTAAAGGATATGTGGAGTGTTTCCTCGGGGAAATTTCCCATGACTCGGTACAGGATTCATTCCATCTGACATTCAGCTGATTTTTCTTTGTTAAATTAGTAAATATAACTGCCACGTCTATCAAAACTGCACAGAATATATTTTTGTTCATACAGTGTCTACAGAAAAAATATGAGTGGGTGCTGCATACCCCTATCAAAGTAACATTAACACAAAGGGGCAGATTTAACAAAATGTGAGTTTGGAGCTCACCACAGAAAAATTCACCACTCTCTATTTATTCCTATGGGATTCTAAGAAGCATATTTATCAAATGGTTAACTCTAACTTTTAACCATTGGCAAATACGCTTCTAAAAATCCCATAGGAATAAATAGAGAGTGGGTGAATTTTCCTGTGGTGAGCTCCAAACTCACATTTTGATAAATCTGCCCCTTCGTATTTGGCTCATTTTCACAAATCTTTTTTAGCAGAAAAAAATCATGCTAAGAGGCAGATTTACTAAAATTCCATAATTTCTAAAAAAAAATTCATTTTCAAATTCGACTAAACTTGGCTTCCCAAATGTCTATTATTTACTAAAAAAAAAAGACCCAAGGAAAAGTCGTAAAAAATACACCTTTGGTTCGGAATTCACCCCAAGATTCAGAGTTTTTCGGCAGGATTCGGATTCGGCCGAATCCATGCTGGTCAAACCAAATCCAAATCCTAAAAATCACATGACTTTTTGTCACGTAAACACAGAAGTTGAAAAGTTAACCTTTCCGTAACCTAATTAGCATTTGTGAATGAAGATTTAAACCTTCCGTAAAATTCATAATTTATTAAGTTTAAAAAACACTAATACAAAACGTGCTTTTAGAGGTTCGTGGTTTTAGAGGTTTGGGGGTTTTTCCAATGCTTTCATTGATACGATTTAGAGGTTTTCGTATTCTTATTTGAATTCTTTCTGCTGTTTTTTTTCCATTCATGTGTGTTTTCATAAATTACTTGGCAATCTTGGGTTTTAAAGTAAAAATAGGTTTTCCAAGGTTTCAAAAACCACTAAAATCAGAATGTTGATAGATGGGCCTCCAAGAGGCAAATTTATTAAAATTCGGATTTCTGGAATTTAAGAGATTTTTTTAAACTTCAGCATTTTTAAAAAACAAAAAAATGTTTCCTTATTTATTAAAAATAAGGAATAAATGTGGTAAAAAAAGGGAATACTTTGAATCAGGTGTCAAAAGAATAGTCACACGTCAAAAATTGGCGCAAAAATAGTCATGGGTGTCTAAAGAATAGTCGCGCATCTAAAAATTGTCGCAAGAATAGTCGCAGGTGTCAAAAGAATAGTCACAGGTCCAAATTTTTCACAAGGATCTTTCGAAAGATTCGCGAATTTATTGGCGAAGCGAAATGGGACAGATTCGCTCATTACTAGTTGTAACATGTTGTGGCGATACACAGATCAAAATGAACAACTTTTTCATGAGAGATTTTTGATTCCCATTTCAGGAGATTGTTGGGGTTCTCTGTGGAGCTGACTTTCCAACCGAGTGACCCCCTTGGACGTTGATCTATAAAAGGATATATTTTTTTCGCTGTTTTCAATGATGTCCATCATGACATGAAACGTACAAGTTGATGGAGAATAATGTTATTCTGTTATTTTTTGACTTTACAAAGTTCATGTTAAAAATATATTTAGGGACATTCGAAATGTCCCAAAAAGGTGCAATCTTTGGCCAGACACACTGCAAGGCAAAAAACAAAAAGGTTGAAAGATTGACTGCACATAAGTCCCCGTATATACTCGAGTATAAGCCGATCCGAATATAAGAGGTACCTAATTTTACCTAAGAAAACTGGAAAAACGTATTGACTCGAGTATAAGCCTAGGGTGGGAAATGCAGCCGCTACTACCAATAAAATGAAATGAGGCATCAGTGGGGTATATGTTTTTAAATATTTATTTCAAAGAAAAACAGTAAACTAGCTCTGTAAGCGGAGAAGAGGGTCAACAAAAACAATATGGTATCAACAATGATACCTTAAGAGTACTACCCCCTTAGCTCAATCAGCAACCAAACTAAAACACAAAAAGGCAAGATTCATGAAAACACGAGTTCGAATCCCGAATGGGACAAATTCGGATTGGATACAATAACATCTGAAGATCGCAAAAATCACGAAAAAATACTATTAGTCCCGATAATATCGTATTGGTGATCCAAAATTTTTGTACCGAACGATTGTAAACAGCGGCAAAACCTTGGGTTGTGGGTTGTTTCAGCAGCATCTCTGTCGCCAACTCATCCCTTGTGGGCATTGAGCCCTTCTCCTTTAGCCACCTCAGTCTTATAAAAACTGGACCCATGATAGTATTCTTCACCCCAGGTACCCTTATATTGCTAGCGGGCCTGTTCCACATATTTGGCGGAGGGGGCGGGGCATACCTTACATGTGGGGGGGGAGGGACATTGCTTACATTTGCGCTACTGGGGTGGGAGGTTGGTTTTGCAGCTGGGGTAGAAGATGAAGATGACTGACCAGGGACAGATTCGTGGGACTGAACAGAAGAGCAGGAGCTGCTGATGTAGAGACAGTGCCGGGGGAGACAGGGGAGGGGACAGTATTAGATGTGGGAGGAACAATTTTAGGAGAAGAAGAAGGCAGTTTGGAGGGAGAAGGATGAGCAGAAAGGACAGTGATATTATTATCCTTCAGTGATGTTCCTTCTTGCTGCCCACACTCACTGCTTGATTCATTCAAGACAACTGCCGCACACTTCATTGCCACCTTCTCAACCATCCCCTCACACTCTGTAGAAGTGGCTTCTCCTTCCACACTCACACTCTCGCCCACCTGCCCACTCACACTCTCGCCCACCTGCCCACTCACACTCTCGCCCACCTGCCCACTCACACTCTCGCCCACCTGCCCACTCACACTCTCGCCAACCTGCACACACAAACACACACTCACACTCTCGCCCACCAGCCCACTCACATTCACACTCTCGCCCACCAGCACACTCACACACACACTCTCACCCACCTGCCCACTCACACTCTCACCCACCTGGACACACACACTCAAACTCTCGCCCACCTGCCAACTCACACTCACACTCTCACCCACCTGCACACTCACACTCTCGTCCACCTGCACACTCACACTCCCACTCTCACCCACCTGCACACTCACACTCTCGCCCACCAGCACACTCACACACACACTCTCACCCACCTGCACACTCACACTCTCGCCCATCAGCACACTCACACACACACTCTCACCCACCTGCCCACTCACACTCACACTCCCACTCTCGTCCACCTGCATACTCACACTCTCGCCCACCTGTCCACACACACTGTTTTCCATTTCGTTCAACTCCCCATGCTCCTGGCCAATGGCCAATGAAGCACCCTGCACAGGGGCAGGAGACCCAGCTTTCTTCACAGATACATCTTGTTGCCTGGCAGACTGCTGAGGGGGGGCTTGGAGATTCTCCTCTTGCAGTGTGGATAGGTTTAGCTTGCCCTTTAACTTTATGTATTTCATCTGCGCTAAAAACAAAGTTGGGCGCATGGATTTGAGCAACAACAGTCTTTTTAGATGACAGTTTACCAGACTTTTTGATTTCCTTGTCGCTATCAGATGAGGATGAAGAAATGTGATGTTTAGACCTGTAATGTACCGGCTCTTTAAGAGCTCTCTGTCTGCCTTCAATTTTTTTCTCCTCATTTCTTGTTCATCTGCAGTCTTTATTAGTTGCACTAGCTAAGTGCTGTCACTGACAGCATCACCTTTAAAGTCTTTTGACTTAATACAGTGTCCTGTCCCTTTAAGAACACAGTGCCTTTTGTAACATCAGTGCAGCTATCTGTTGCAATTGGAGTGGCAAGATGGCAGCTGGCTCCAACTTCCTGCTTTATTGGGTGCAGCAAGATGGCCGCTGGCAAGGGATTCACTATGCAGGCCTTCACACAAAGGAGCAGCAATATGGCCGCTAGCAAGGGAGACACTATGCAGGCCTTCACACAAAGGAGCAGCAAGATGGCCGCTAGCAAGGGATTCACTATGCAGGCCTTCACACAAAGGAGCAGCAATATGGCCGCCAGCAAGGGATTCACTATGCAGGCCTTCACACAAAGGAGCAGCAAAATGGCCGCTAGCAAGGGAGACACTATGCAGGCCTTCACACAAAGGAGCAGCAATATGGCTGCTAGCAAGGGAGACACTATACAGGCCTTCACACAAAGGAGCAGCAATATGGCTGCTAGCAAGGGAGACACTATACAGGCCTTCACACAAAGGAGCAGCAATATGGCTGCTAGCAAGGGAGACACTATACAGGCCTTCACACAAAGGAGCAGCAATATGGCTGCTAGCAAGGGATTCACTATGCAGGCCTTCACACAAAGGAGCAGCAAGATGGCCGCTAGCAAGGGAGACATTATGCAGGCCTTCACACAAAGGAGCAGCAAGATGGCTGCTAGCAAGGGATTCATTATGCAGGCCTTCACACAAAGGAGCAGCAAGATGGCTGCTAGCAAGGGATTCATTATGCAGGCCTTCACACAAAGGAGCAGCAAGATGGCCGCTAGCAAGGGAGACACTATGCAGGCCTTCACACAAAGGAGCAGCAAGATGGCCGCTAGCAAGGGATTCACTATGCAGGCCTTCACACAAAGGAGCAGCAAGATGGCTGCTAGCAAGGGATTCATTATGCAGGCCTTCACACAAAGGAGCAGCAAGATGGCCGCTAGCAAGGGAGACACTATGCAGGCCTTCACACAAAGGAGCAGCAAGATGGCCGCTAGCAAGGGATTCACTATGCAGGCCTTCACACAAAGGAGCAGCAAGATGGCCGCTAGCAAGGGAGACACTATGCAGGCCTTCACACAAAGGAGCAGCAAGATGGCCGCTAGCAAGGGATTCACTATGCAGGCCTTCACACAAAGGAGAAGCAAGATGGCCGCTAGCAATGGAGACACTATGCAGGCCTTCACACAAAGGAGCAGCAAGATGGCCGCTAGAAAGGGAGACACTATGCAGGCCTTCACACAAAGGAGCAGCAAGATGGCCGCTAGCAAGGGAGACACTATGCAGGCCTTCACACAAAGGAGCAGCAATATGGCCGCTAGCAAGGGAGACACTATGCAGGCCTTCACACAAAGGAGCAGCAAGATGGCCGCTAGCAAGGGATTCACTATGCAGGCCTTCACACAAAGGAGCAGCAAGATGGCCGCTAGCAATGGAGACACTATGCAGGCCTTCACACAAAGGAGCAGCAAGATGGCCGCTAGCAAGGGATTCACTATGCAGGCCTTCACACAAAGGAGCAGCAAGATGGCCGCTAGCAAGGGATTCACTATGCAGGCCTTCACACAAAGGAGCAGCAAGATGGCTGCTAGCAAGGGATTCACTATGCAGGCCTTCACACAAAGGAGCAGCAATATGGCTGCTAGCAAGGGAGATACTATGCAGGCCTTCACACAAAGGAGCAGCAAGATGGCCGCTAGCAAGGGAGATACTATGCAGGCCTTCACACAAAGGAGCAGCAAGATGGCCGCCAGCAAGGGATTCACTATGCAGGCCTTCACACAAAGGAGCAGCAATATGGCTGCTAGCAAGGGAGACACTATGCAGGCCTTCACACAAAGGAGCAGCAAGATGGCCGCTAGCAAGGGAGACACTATGCAGGCCTTCACACAAAGGAGCAGCAAGATGGCCGCTAGCAAGGGAGACACTATGCAGGCCTTCACACAAAGGAGCAGCAAGATGGCTGCCAGCAAGGGATTCACTATGCAGGCCTTCACACAAAGGAGCAGCAAGATGGCCGCTAGCAAGGGAGACACTATGCAGGCCTTCACACAAAGGAGCAGCAAGATGGCCACCAGCAAGGGAGACACTATGCAGGCCTTCACACAAAGGAGAAGCAAGATGGCCACTAGCAAGGGAGACACTATGCAGGCCTTCACACAAAGGAGCAGCAACATGGCCGCTCATATCAGCTGTGCATGCTCTCTGTGAATCAAAATGGCTGCCGGCCACATGGAGTGAAACTACACCACCACCAATACTGAGAGCACCAACATGGCTGCTGAGAACCAGCAATACCCAACACATCAGTTGCACCAACAGAGACACTTATGGTTTCTGCGCCAGATGGAGCTGCACATACACCGTTACAGAGCCACAGCCTCAACTCTGCTCAGGGAGGCCGACCTGTTGCTTCTCATAGTCCTTCCAGCTGCCGCTCTCTCCTCCTGGCCTTTCCCAGCAGATCTTGTGGACCTTGGCCCCTCCATTGTAGGCCCCAAAGCCTAGGCCTCACCGGAAATTTTTGCCCTGGCCTGGGCAGACACTCTCCATTGCTACTAGCTGCTGGTTCTCTGCAGAGCACTGAGAGCCACGCCTACTCTGATCTCATTTCCCTGGGAGACAATAGGAGCCCTGGATGAGTGCTAAACTGTCTAAACCAGGGGTCCCCAACCGCCGGGCTGTTGACCGCCCAATTCATGTCATGCATGAGCGCTCCTCGCAACTAAAGGCGTAACTGAACGCGCCGCACACTGTGCTTCCACTAGAATGGCGCTTGGCATATGGCCCTGCCCCCCCTCCCCCGGTCCGTGGAACATTTTTCTGGTCGGAAACGGTCCTTGGTGCCAAAAGGGTTGGGGACCCCTGGTCTAAACTGTGTTGGCCTACTGCTACTAGCCACACTCTAGTCCTGCTGCCTCTTGGTACTCTGTAGAGACAGCTGCACTCTTACCAAGAGCAGTCTCAAAAATGAGCGCTGAATCTATAAACAGTGGCCCACTGCTAATAGCGCAGAAACAAATAGGCAATGGGCCTTCTATAGGTACACAAACAGGCCATCAATATAGTAGGCATCAAGAAAGCGCTTAAAGGAAAACTATACCCCCAGAATGAATACTTAATCAGTGGCCTATGATTAAATGCCTTGAGGGCCCAAATAGGAAAGGCTGTTTGTGGATCGTTAGACTGCCCATTGTCTATTTTTTAGTAACCTTAATGGGTGGGGTTATGACGTGGCAATCAGCGATTGGTCAATCGCTGTGTCAATGAATCCTGCCCAGTTTTGCTTATTTGGAAAACCAGGTAGACAGTTTTAACCTGGACAGCCCTTCCGTAAACCTGGCTGTCCAGGTCAAAACCAGACAGTTGGCTACCCTAGATACTCAGCCTAGAAGCCTTGCTGTAGAGCTGTCAGCCTTGACGGCTCTACAGGGCCAAGATGATCAAGGCTGAAGGGACCGGCAACGTGGCATGCTGAGCCTCCACCGCCTTTCCTGTGGCCCAACCCACTGACGCTGTGACTCAAAGCTGAGGTTTTGAGTCACGGTGTCCCCCCAAACTGAGGTTGTGAACCTGGGGAGCAGCTCCATGCTCCAAGGACAAATTTCCAAACCATGAGGAGAAGTTGAGGGACACTTACTCTTACTGTTGTAACCAAGAAATAATTATGGAATGAATCGACTCTGAGACGCAGAAGCAACTTTATTTTAGGGAGAAATAACTGCACAAATCATAGAGTAGCGACTAAAGCCATAACTGCCCAACATCCCCGAGCAGCAATGGAACATTCCCAGGCAATCATTCCAACACAATTCCAAGTGTTAATTTCCCGTGAAAGAAAAACACGGCCTTCTGAATGTAAAATCACCGGATAAGATACCTTGGATTCGATTATTCTCTGTTCCTATAGGGGCCGAAACTTCATTTCAGACTTTTTCAGTGAGTAGTTATACCCTCTGAATGTTTTCCAGGCGATTCCTCCATAGTTCTGACCGAGTGGTCCCCGCAAATATTCCCCATTCAGACAGGCATCGTAACACTTTACATACCACCAGGCCCCTTTGTATTTCTCTGCACAGTTACTGTTAACACTCTCATCGTAATCCGCATCCTTTGAGGCGAAAGCTTTGTTGTTGTGAGAAGACAAGGAGTCCCCTGGAAAGAGACAACATCCTTTACCTCCTCCAGCTCTTGATTTCCAAGGAAAATTACTGCAAGGAATCCCCTACCCATCATCCCCCGGCAGGGCATTCCCCAACCTCCTCACTGCTCTCACTGTAAGGAACTCCCTGCCCAACATCCCCCGGCAGGGCATTCCCCAACCTTACTGCCCTCAACTCGAGGAACCCCCTACCCAACATCCTCCAGCAGGGCATTCCCCAACCCCCTCACTGCCCTCACCATGAGGAACCCCCTACCCAACATCCCCCGGCAGGGCATTCCTTAACCTCACTGCCCTCACCATGAGGAACCCCCTACCCAACATCCCCCGGCAGGGCATTCCCCAACCTCTTCACTGTCCTCACTGTGAGGAACTCCCTACCCAACATCCCCCGGCAGGGCATTCCCCAACCTCCTCACTGCCCTCACCGTGAGGAACCCCCTACCCAACATCCCCCGGCAGGGCATTCCCCAGCCTCACTGCCCTCAACATGAGGAACCCCCTTCCGAACATCCCCCGGCAGGGCAATCCCCAACCTCTTCATTGCCCTCACTGTGAGGAACCCCCTACCCAACATCACCCAACAGGGCTTTCCCCAACCTCACTGCCCTCAACATGATCAACATGAGGAACCCCCTACCCAACATCTTCCAGCAGGGCATTCCCCAACCTCTTCACTGTCCTCACTGTGAGGAACCCCCTACCCAACATCCCCCAGCAGGGCATTCCCCAGCCTCACTGCCCTCAACATGAGGAACCCCCTACCCAACACACCCCGGCAGGACATTCCCCAACCTCACTGCCCTCAACATGAGGAACCCCCTACCCAACCTCTTCACTGTCCTCACCGTGAGGATCGCCCTACCCAACAACTCCAGCAGGGCATTCCCCAACCTCACTGCCCTCAACATGAGGAACCCCCTACCCAACCTCTTCACTGTCCTCACCGTGAGGATCGCCCTACCCAACAACTCCAGCAGGGCATTCCCCAACCTCACTGCCCTCAACATGAGGAACCCCCTACCCAACCTCTTCACTGTCCTCACCGTGAGGATCGCCCTACCCAACATCCCCCGGCAGGGCATTCCCCAACCTCACTGCCCTCACCGTGAAGAACCCTCTACCCAACATCCCCCGGCAGGGCATTCCCCAACCTCACTGCCTTCAAGATTAGGCACCCCCTACCCAACACAGCTTGTTATCCACAAATACCTCTGAATCCTTCTCAATTAAGGATACCTCCAACACATACCCATTTAATGTAATATGATCCCTAGGCAGCGTGCCTGTGTAGTTGATGGAAAGATGATGTTAATGACTGCAAGTTACACCTTGCGGGGGAGGTAGATGTTGGAGGAAATATAATGAATTCTAATTAGATATATTCCGGTGGTGCTGTGACATCCAGGAGGAGACAGCAGACAGGCAGTCTGTAACTTAGGAAAGGACAGAAAGAGAGGGCAGGAGGAGACCAGTAGAGTTGGGTGCCATCAGCATAAAGGTGGTGCTGACATCCAAATGACTGAATACATTTCCCTCAAGAATAGTTACCCCCACCCCCAATGACACAGTCATTTACCTGCAGTGCCCCCAGTGAATGCTCCAAGACGCAGGGTGTATTTCTGAGACTCTGGCTCCAGTCGGAATTGGCTGTAGGTGGCGTAGGTTCGATTGTTATCAAAATCCTCCAGGTCAATTCGCAGCTGGATATTCCCTGAATAGAGTAGGACGTTAGTAAGGTGGTGTGTAACCCCCATAACCAGACCCCCAGAAACAGCTTTGCCAATGTACCAACAACTGCTGAATGTTCCTGTTTCCCGACCTTACCATCTCCTCCCTCTGCTCATCATCCAGTCGATCAAATAATGTTGTATTAATGTAGATTACATTATTTACCATACCAACCCTTCTAAATCCACTGAGTATCTAGTGAGAAAATATGGGCAAGACTGCCGGCATGTGTGGGTACCTGAGGACGTAAGGCGGTGAATGTTCTCATTTCCCAACCAGAACTCGCTCAGTTGGCTGCCAAAACCTTGTCTGTAGGAACCCCAGTCTCTGTAGAAGTCCACAGAACCATCCATTCGTTTCTGAAACACCTGGCAGGGGGGGAAAGTCTATACTATAGGGAGCACAGATACTAAAGGGGGCACAGATATTTTAGGGAGCACAGATACTAGAGGGAGCACAGATACTAGAGAGACTAGAGGGACTTTCTATTGTATACTTACTATCCATCCGCCTCCATCTGTATGCATGTCACAGAGAACATTTAGAGGCTTGTTACCATCTGGGTAGATTGTGTACCAGCCGGAAAATAGGACTCCATACGTGCGCAGCTCCATACAGTTCTTAACAGCTACAGATACACAAGGGATATATTACGATATTAGTTAATTCATGATATTGAAACATGGCTCTTAGGGGGTGGGACTTGGAAAACAAGGAAGCAAAATCACCATATTGGTTAGGGAGAGAGGGGCTAAAAGGAGCCTTGATGGTAGGGGAAGCCAGTGCAGAGATTGGCAGAGTGGCATGGCAGAGGGACTGGCAGAGGGGGAGCGGTTGGAGAGGTGTATGAGCCTGGCGAGAGATGATAAGAGAGTGAATAGGAATTTTGGCAGCATCTTGAGTGATAAATGATCATATTTTGGAAATATTTCTTAGGTGAAAGTGACATGATTTGATAAGTGGATATGAGGAGTGAAGGACAGGGCAGAATCAAGGATAACCCCAAGGTACCAGGCCTGGGAAGATGGGGTGATGGTAGAATTGGTAACTGGGATAGATACCTCGGGAACAATGTGGGTGTTGGATGGGGGAAAGAGAACCAGTTCAGAGAGGGTTAATTTAAGGAAACATTGGGACATCCAAGTAGAGATAATGGGCAGGCAGGGAGAGACACGAGTTAGAAGCTCTAGGTTGAGATGAAAGATAGATCTGAGTATCATCAGCATAGAAAAGCTTGAAAGCCAAGAGAATTGATTAGTTTGCCAAGTGAGGAGGTATAGAGAGAAAATAGTAGGGGGCCCAGGGCAGAGCCTTGAGGAACCCTGATGGAAAGAGGCAAGGGGAGAAGATGATGCTCCATTGTAAGAGACACTGAAAGATCCATCTGAGAAATAAGAAGATGAAAACCAGGACAAGGCAGTGTCACGAAGGCCAAGAGAGCAGAGAGACTGGAGGAGAAGAGGGGGATCCACAGAGTCAAAAGCAGCTGAGAGATAAAGAAGTATTAGTAGTGAGTATTGGTTTTTGGCTTTAGCCGATAGGAGGTCATTAGATAGTCGGGTTAGAGCAGTTTTGGTGAAGTGGTGTTGTCTAAAACCAGATTGTAGGGGATCCAGCAGGTTATTGTCAGAGAGGAATAGCGTCACTAGGCGCTTGAGTAGTTTGGAGATGAATGGGAGAGATAGGTCAGAGCTTACTAACATTGGAAGAATCTATATATATCAACCTTAATCTTTTTGTTTTTTTGTCTGTTTTCTTATAAGGATCAGAACAAATGAGTTGTGGGTCTCAGCCTGCGGAACAGAACATTCTTACCTGGGTACCACACTCTAGATTCTCCTTTCTCCCCTTGATGTCCTGAAAATAAGTAGAAATGTAGGTCATGATAACAAGCTGGGGCACACTGGTCCATTGAGCTTCATACTAAGCCACTGTTCCATGTTCTGTCTCATCCACGAGACTTTTTAATTTCAGATATGGAAAAAAGTAAATCAAAGACTAAATGTAAGGGAAAAACATTGAGAAATCAAATAGGTCTCACAGAGAGATGACACATTTGTTTCAGAAGCTCATTGGAGTTCCCGTTTCACTTGGTCTCATCACCAACCAAGTTTCCAACCCAAGCCTGCCAGCTTACTTCAGTGACTGCATCTGAGGCAGTTGTACATCTACCCTGGGTTCCTTTTTCATTGGGCGCCTACACTGGGTGGGCGTCATCTAGGGATGACTAATCCCACACTGTCTCTCCTTGGTAGAGCAGAGAAGTCCTCATTCTAGCCCTCACATTCCTACAGCAGAACATAACAGGAACTAGATTGGCCCAAGGGCCTACAGCACATCCTACCCTCTGTTCAAAGTGGGTTACCCCTGGGCCAATAGGAGAACATCCCTCCCTCAATGTATACATTTGTTTGATTCCATAATAAGTAAACTGAGTGTAGGACATTGGTCTTTTGCAGAATTTCACTGTTATATATTTCACTTTGAAACATGGAGAAGAAGGTTCCCCACTTACCTGCTGGCCCTGTATCTCCTTTTAAACCTGGTGGTCCAGGAGCCCCTGTGCACTCTCTCAGAATCGCCAGTTTGTCTGATTCACCACCCCCAAGAAGTTTCACATCTGTGGGAAAGCAAAACACATTAGGATCAAGGAATGTGATTGATTTTGATTGCAAGCTCTTCAGGGAAAGGGCCTCACTCACACTGTGATTGGAAATCCTACCACTTACACAGTTAAATATTTAGTAACCGCACCCCCTGTTAGTGCTCACGTTTGGGCGGCGCTGTATAATAATTCAACAGAAATACAATGGGCACAAGGCTATATACAAATGGAACCTCAAGGGAACTCTCAACAGGCTGAGGCACATTGGTCCATTGAGCTTCATACTAAACCAAGGTTCCGCGTTCTGTCTCATCCAAGAGACTTTTTAATTTCAGATTTGAAAAAAAAGTATATTGAAGACTAAATGCAAGGGAAAAACACTGAGAAGTCTAAAAGATCTCACAGAGAGACACATTTGTTTCAGAAGCTCTTGGAGTTCCCGTTTCAGTTGGTCTCATCAGCAAGTTTCCAACCCAAGCCTACCAGTTTACTTCAGTGATTGCATCTGAGGCAGCTGTACATCTACCCTGGGTTCCTTTTCCCTTGGGTCCCTACACTTGGTGGGTGTCCTCTAGGGATGACTAACCCCACACTGTCTCTCCTTGGTAGAGCAGAGAAGTCCTCATTCTAGCCCTCACAATCCTACAGTGTAACATAACAGGAACTAGATTGGCCCCAGGGCCTACAGCACATCCTACCCTCTGTTCAAAGTGGGGTCCAAAGAGGAAAAACTATAGGATCCATCCCCTTTGATAGAATTGAGAATATACATGAGACCCCTGGGCCAATAAGAGAACATCCCTCCCTCAAAGTGTACGTAATGTTTGATTCCATAATAAGTAAATTGAGTGTAGGACATTGGTCTTTTGCAGAATTTCACTGTTATATATTTCACTTTGAAACATGGAGAAGATGGAAGGTTCCTCACATACCTGCTGGTCCTGTATCTCCCTTTAATCCTGGTTGTCCAGGAGCCCCTAGGCACCCTCTCAAAATCACCAGTTTGTCTGATTTACCATCCCCAAGAAGTTTCACATCTGTGGGAAAGCAAAACACATTGGGATCAAGGAATGTGATTGATTTTGATTGCAAGCTCTTCAGGTAAAGGGCCTCACTCACACTTACAATATAAGATCCAGGGAGTTTCCATTGGAGAGAGGGGGCATCAGAGCACAGAGATAACACAAAGGAGGATGTGAGTGCAAGGAGTTTACAGACAGTAGGGGCATTAGGATTGTTAACAGGTATGTTAAAGTCACCTAGTACAATGGATGGGGAATCAGAGGAAAGAAAATAAGAAAGCCAGGCAGAAACGTTGTCAAAGAATTGTGAGGTTGGTCCAGGAGGTCGATATATGACCGCAATTTGAAGCAAACATAGGGAGAAGAGCCTACAAAGGGTTCGGTGGGCCTTTATAATCCCTATCTGGCAAGTTGGGACATGTTGGTTGGAGGTTGGGGCAGGTACTGATAAATCTGCATAAAAGTGACCACAGGACAGTAGTGAGGGAGCGGGATGTGAGGGTTCCAGGAATTGGAAAGACTGCAGTAATGATGGGGGATTGAGCCAACCGAGGGAAGCCATGATGGACCTGCTGGAGGGAGTGGTGATGACCTACATATTTCCCTCCATTCTGGTGTTTGGTGGTAACAATAATGTAGACTGCATAATTAATCATTAACTATATATATCTCTTAAAAATACATAATAGCTTTATTATCCAATATATTTCAACTTTATTCATTACTTATTGGTGTGAGTTTTTTGTCTGTTTTCTGATGAAAATGGAACAAATGAGCTGTGGGTCTCAGCGTGAGGAACAGAACGTTCTTACCTTGGTACCACACTCCAGGTTCTCCTTTCTCCCCTTTTTTTCCTGAAAATTAGTAGAAAAGTAGGTCATGATAACAGGCTGAGGCACATTGGTCCAAAGAGCTTCATGCTAAACCACTGTTCCACGTTCTGTCTCATCCAAGAGACTTTTTAATTTGAGATATGGAACAAAAGTATATGGAAGACTAAATGCAAGGAAAGAACATTGATAAGTCAAATTGATCTCACAGAGAGATGCCACATTTGTTTAAGAAGCTCATTGGAGTTCCCATTTCAGTTGATCTCATCACCAAGTTTCCAACCCAAGCCTACCAGCTTACTTCAGTGACTGCATCAGTTGTACATCTACCCTTGGTACCTTTTCCCTTGGGTCCCTACACTTGGTGGGTGTCATCTCAGGATGACTAACCCCACACTGTCTCTCCTTGGTAGAGCAGAGAAGTCCTCATTCTAGCCCTCACAGTCCTACAGCGTAACATAACAGGAACTAGATTGGCCCCGGGGACTACAGCACATCCTACCCTCTGTTTAAAGTGGGTTCCAAAGAGGAAAAGAAAGAATTTGGAATATACATAAGGTAAGTGTGGGTTTGTGGGTGCTGGGTTTACTTGGATGGGTTGAACTTGATGGACTCTGGTCTTTTTTCAACCCTATGTAACTATGTAACTATAACATAACAGGAACTAGATTGGCCCTGGGGCCTATAGCACATCCTAGCCTCTGTTTAAAGTGGGGTCCAAAGAGAGAAAAACTATAGAGTCCTTCCCCTTTGAAAGAATTCAGAATACACATAAGACCCCTGAGCCAATAGGAGAACATCACTCCCTCAAAGTATACGTTATGTTTGATTCCATAATAAGTAAACTGAGTGTAGGACATTGGTCAGTTTGTTCTTACCTTGGTACCACACTCCAGATTCTCCTTTCTCCCCTTTTTGTCCTGGAAAGTAGTAGAAATATAAGTCATGATAACAGGCTGAGGCACATTGGTCCGTTGAGCTTCATACTAAACCACAGTCCTGTGTTCTGTCTCATCCAAGAGACTTTTTAATTTCAGATATGGAACAAAAGTATATTGAAGACTAAATACAAGGGAAAGAACATTGATAAGTCAAATAGGTCTCACAGAGAGATGACACATTTGTTTCAGAAGCTCATTGGAGTTCCCGTTTCAGTTGGTCTCATCACCAAGTTTCTAACCCAAGCCTACCAGTTTACTTCAGTGACTGCATCTGAGGCAGTTGTACATCTACCCTGGGTACCTTTTCCCTTGGGTCCCTACACTTGATGGGTGTCATCTAGGGATGACTAACCCCACACTGTCTCTCCTTGGTAGAGCAGAGAAGTCCTCATTCTAGCCTCACAGTCCTACAGTATAACATAACAGGGACTAGATTGGCCCCAGGTAGTGATGGGCGAAAAGTTTCGCCAGGCATGGATTCGCGGCGAATTTCCGTGTTTCGCCATTGGCGGATTGTTTCGCGAAACTGCTGAAAAATTTCACCGCGGAAAAATTCGCTGCACGTCCAAAAATTGTCGACGGCGTCAAAAAAGAATAGTCGCGGGCGACAAAATAATAGCTGCGTGCGACTAAACAATAGCCGTGCAACAAAACAATAGCCGCGGGCGATGAAACAATCGCTGTGCGACGAAACAATAGCCGCATGCGACGAAACAATTGCCGTGCGACGAAACAATAGCCGCGTGCGATGAAACAATCGGCGTGCGACGAAACAATAGCCGCGTGCGACGAAACAATCGCCGTGCGACGAAATAATAGCCGCGTGCGACGAAACAATCGCCGTGCGACGAAACAATAGCCGCGTGCGACGAAACGATCGTCGTGCGACGAAATGATCGATGTGCGAAGAAACAATAGCCGCGTGCGACGAAACAACAGCTGCGCACAACAATTTTTTTTGTCGCACAACATTTTCGCCGTTTCGCGAATTTTTCGCCGTTTCGCGGATCTTTTGAAAGATTCGCGAATTTTTTGGCGAAGCGAAACGGAACAGATTCGCTCATCACAAGCCCCAGGGCCTACAGCACATCCTGCCCTCTGTTTAAAGTGGGATCCAAAGAGGAAAAACTATAGAATCCCTCCCCTTTGAAAGAATTTGGAATATACATAAGACCCCTCGGCCAGTAGGAGAACATCCCTCCCTCAAAGTATATGTTATGTTTGATTCCATAATAAGTACCGTATATACTCGAGTATAAACCGATCCGAATATAAGCCGAGGTACCTAATTTTACCTAAGAAAACTGGAAAAACTTATTAACTCGAGTATAAGCCTAGGGTGGGAAATGCAGCAGCTACTGCTAAGTTTCAATAATCAAAATAAATACCAGTAAAATTACATAAATTGAGGCATCAGTGGGGTATATGTTTTTAAGTATTTATTTAAAAGAAAAACAATAAACTAGCTCTGTAAGTGGAGAAAAGGGTCAACAAAAACAATATGAGTACCACCCCACGCTCATTGCTCATTGGCAAACTGGAAGCAGACCCAGTCCCGGAGGACACGTAAGGGGGAATAAGTATTGCTAGTGGGAGCCTAGGCCAGGGCACTGGAGGGTCCGGTTGCAGGTGGCCTAATTTGCACACAAAGGACAAAGGGTGCTGAAGGGAGTCTGGAGGGACCCATGGCACCCGACTCGAGTATGAGCCGAGGCTGACTTTTTCAGCACATTTTGGGTGCTGAAAAACTAGGCTTATACTCGAGTATATACAGTAAACTGAGTGTAGGACATTGGTCAGATTGTTCTTACCTTGGTACCACACTCCAGGTTCTCCTTTCTCTCCTTGATGACCTGAAACTTAGTAGAAATGTAAATCATAACAACAGGCTGAGGCACATTGGTCCATTGAGCTTAAAACTAAATCACTGTTCTGTCTCATTCAGGAGACTTTTCAATTTCAGACATGGAAAAAAAGTATATCGAAGACTAAATGCAAGGGAAGAACATTGAGAAGTCAAATAGATCTCACAGAGGGATGACACATTTGTTTTTTAGAAGCTCATTGGAGTTCCCATTTTGGTTGGTTCAGTTGGTCTCATCACCAAGTTTCCAACCCAAGCCTACTATCTTACTTCAGTGACTGCATCTGAGGCAGTTGTACATCTACCCTGGGTTCCTTTTCCCTTGGGTCCCTACACTTGGTTGGTGTCATCTAGGGATGACTAACCGCACGCTGTCTCTCATTGGTAGAGCAGAAAAGTCCTCATTCTAGCCAGGCCCCGATTTGTGGAGAGGCCACAAAGGGCCGGGCCTAGGGCGGGGCAAACCCGGGGGCGGCATGCCGCACCAAAATCGTAAAATTGTTGTTCCCATACGGAGCAATGGAGACTTCTCCCCACTGCTCCGGATGCAAGTTTGGCCTACCGCACATTCGTGCCCCCCCCCCTGTTTGCGCATGCGCTTTCCCCTGTTAACGCATGCTTGAAACCAGGGGGGGATGTGACTGGGGGAGGCCAGTTTGGAAATCCGGCCCTGATTCTAGCCCTCACAGTCCTACAGTGTAACATAACAGGAACTAGATTGGCCCCGGGGCCTATAGCACATCCAACCCTCTGTTCAAAGTGGGGTCCAAATAAGAAAAACTATAGGATCTCTCCCCTTTTAAAGAATTGGGAATATACATGAGTCCCCTGGGCCAATAGGAGAACATCTCTCCCTCAAAGTATACGTTATGTTTGATTCCATAATAAGTAAATTGAGTGTAGGACATTGGTCAGTTTGTTCTTACCTTGGTACCACACTCCAGATTCTCCTTTCTCCCCTTTTTGTCCTGAAAAGTAGAAGAAATGTAGGTCATGATAACAGGCTGAGGCACATTGGTCCATTGAGCTTCATACTAAACCACAGTCCTGTGTTCTGTCTAATCCAAGAGTCTTTTTAATTTCAGATATGGAACAAAAGTATATTGAAGACTAAATGCAAGGGAAAGAACATTGAGAAGTCAAATAGATCTCACAGAGAGATGACACATTTGTTTCAGAAGCTCATTGGAGTTCCAGTTTCAGTTGGTCTCATCACCAAGTTTCCAACCCAAGCCTACCAGCTTACTTCAGAGACTGCATCTGAGGCAGTTGTACATCTACCCTGGGTACCTTTTCCCTTGGGTCCCTACACTTGGTAGGTGTCATCTAGGGATGACTAACCCCACACTGTCTCTCCTTGGTAGAGCAGAGAAGTCCTCATTCTAGCCTCACAGTCCTACAGTATAACATAACAGGGACTAGATTGGCCCCAGGGCCTACAGCACATCCTACCCTCTGTTTAAAGTGGGATCCAAAGAAGGAAAAACTATAGAATCCCTCCCCTTTGAAAGAATTCAGAATATACATGAGACCCCTGGGCCAATAGGAGAACGTCCCTCCCTCAAAGTATACGTTATGTTTGATTCCATAAAAAGTAAACTGAGTGTAGCACATTTGTCAGATTGTTCTTACCTGGGTACCACACTCCAGGTTCTCCTTTCTCTCCTTGATGTCCTGAAACTTAGTAGAAATGTAAGACATGAAAACAGGCTGAGGCACATTGGTCTGTTGAGCTTAAAACTAAATCACTGTTCTGGGTTCTGTCTCATTCAGGAGACTTTTCAATTTCAGACATGGAAAAAAGTATCGAAGACTAAATGCAAGGGAAGAACATTGAGAAGTCAAATAGATCTCACAGAGAGATGACACATTTGTTTTTTAGAAGCTCATTGGAGTTCCCAATTTGGTTGGTTCAGTTGGTCTCATCACCAAGTTTCCAACCCAAGCCTACTATTTTACTTCAGTGACTGCATCTGAGGCAGTTGTACATCTACCCTGGGTTCCTTCTCCCTTGGGTCCCTACACTTGGTTGGTGTCATCTAGGGGATGACTAACCACACGCTGTCTCTCATTGGTAGAGCAGAGAAGTCCTCATTCTAGCCAGGCCCAGATTTGTGGAGAGGCCACAAAGGGCCAGGCGTAGGGCGGGGCAAACCCGGGGGCGGCATGCCGCACCAAAATAGTAAAATTGTTGTTCCCATACGGAGTAATAGGGACTTCTCCCCTCTGCTCCCTATGCAAGTTTGGCCTACTGCCCCCCCTCCCCGTTTGCGCATTCCCGCTGTTCACGCATGCGTGCGACCGGCGGGGGGGTGGGACTGGGGGCAGCCTCGGGGTCATTCATTGGAACATAACAGAGGGGGTGCAACTGGGGGCAGCCTCAGGGTCATTCAGTGGAACATAACAGGAACTAGATTGGCACATCGTACCCTCTGTTCAAAGTGGGGTCCAATAGGAGAACATCTCTCCCTCAAAGTATACGTTATGTTTGATTCCATAATAAGTAAACTGAGTGTAGCACATTGGTCATATTGTTCTTACCTTTGTACCACACTCCAGATTCTCCTTTCTCCCCTTTTTGTCCTGAAAATAAGTAGATATGTAAGTCATGATAACAGACTGAGGCACATTGGTCCATTGAGCTTCATACGAAACCACTGTTCTGCGTCTTATCCAAGAGACCTTTTAATTTGAGATATGGAAAGAAAGTATATCAAAGACTAAATGCAAGGGAAAAAACATTGAGAAGTCAAATAGATCTCACAGAGAGATGACACGTTTATTTAAGAAGCTCATTGGAGTTCCCGTTTCAGTTGGTCTCATCACCAAGTTTCCAACCCAAGCCTACCAGCTTACTTCAGTGACTGCATCTGAGGCAGTTGTACATCTACCCTGGGTACCTTTTCCCTTGGGTCCCTACACTTGGTGGGTGTCATCTAGGGATGACTAACCCCACACTGTCTCTCCTTGGTAGAGCAGAGAAGTCCTCATTCTAACCCTCACAGTCCTACAGTGTAACATAACAGGAACTAGATTGGCCCCGGGGCCTACAGCACATCCTACCCTCTGTTTAAAGTGGGGTCCAAAGAGGGAAAAACTATAGAATCCCTCCCCTTTGAAAGAATTCAGAATATACATAAGACCCCTGGGCCAATAAGAGAACATCCCTCCCTCAAAGTATACGTTATGTTTGATTCCATAAAAAGTAAACTGAGTGTAGGACATTGGTCAGATTGTTCTTACCTGGGTACCACACTCCAGGTTCTCCTTTCTCCCCTTGATGTCCTGAAACTTAGTAGAAATATAAGTCATAACAACAGGCTGAGGCACATTGGTCCATTGAGCTTCATACTAAATCACTGTTCCGCGTTCTGTCTCATCCAAGAGACTTTTTAATTTCAGATATGGAAAAAAGTATATTGAAGACTAAATGCAAGGGAAAAACATTGAGAAGTCAAATAGATCTCACAGAGAGATGACATTTGTTTCAGAAGTTCATTGGAGTTCCCGTTTCAGTTGGTCTCATCAAAAACTTTCCAACCCAAGCCTACCAGCTTACTTCAGTGACTGCATCTGAGGCAGTTGTACATCTACCCTGGGTTCCTTTTCTCTTGGGTCCTTACACTTGATGGGTGTCTTCTAGGGATGACTAACCCCACACTGTCTCTCCTTGGTATAGAAGAGAAATCCTCATTCTAGCCTCACAGTCCTACAGTGTAACATAACAGGAACTAGATTGGCCCCGGGGCCTACAGCACATCCTACCCTCTGTTCAAAGTGGGGACAAAAGAGGAAAAACTATAGGATCCCTTCCCTTTTAAAGAATTCGGAATATACAAAAGTCCCCTGGGCCAATAGGAGAACATCTCTACCTCAAAAAATACGTTATATTTGATTCCATAATAAGTAAATTGAGTGTAGGACATTGTTCATATTGTTCTTACCTTTGTACCACACTCTAGTTTCTCCTTTCTCCCCTTGTTGTCCTGAAAATTAGTAGAAATGTAAGTCATGATAACAGGCTGAGGCACATTGGTCCATTGAGCTTCATACTAAACCAATGATCTGCTTTCTGTCTCATCCAAGAGACTTTTTAATTTTAGATATGGAAAAAGAGTATATCAAAGACTAAATGCAAGGGAAAGAACATTGAGAAGCCAAATAGATCTCACAGAGAGATGACACATTTGTTTAAGAAGCTCATTGGAGTTCCCGTTTCAATTGGTCTCATCACCAAGTTTCCAACCCAAGCCTACCAGCTTACTTCAATGACTGCATCTGAGGCAGTTGTACATCTACCCTGGGTACCTTTTCCCTTGGGTCCCTAAACTTGGTGGGTGTCATCAAGGGATGACTAACCCCACACTGTCTCTCCTTGGTAGAGCAGAGAAGTCCTCATTCTAGCCTTCACAGTCCTACAGCATAACAGGTTTATGTATGTGAGTCTGTAGATTGGTAGGTGTGGGTTTGTGGGTGCTGGGTTTACTTGGATGGGTTGAACTTGATGGACTCTGGTCTTTTTTCAACCCTATGTAACTATGTAACTATGTAACAATAACATAACAGGAACTAGATTGGCCCCGGGGCTATAGCACATCCTACCCTCTGTTTAAAGTGGGGTCCAAAGAGGGAAAAACTATAGAATCTTCCCCTTTGAAAGAATTCAGAATATACATAAGACCCCTGGACCAATAAGAGAACATCCCTCCCTCAAAGTATACGTTATGTTTGATTCCATAAAAAGTAAACTGAGTGTAGGACAGATTGTTCTTACCTGGGTACCACACTCCAGGTTCTCCTTTATCCCCTTGATGTCCTGAAACTTAGTAGAAATGTAAGTCATAACAACAGGCTGAGACACATTGGTCCATTGAGCTTCATACTTAATCACTGTTCTGCGTTCTGTCTCATCCAATAGACTTTTTAATTTCAGATATGGAAAAAAAAGTATATGGAAGACTAAATGCAAGGGAAAGAACATTGGTAAGTCAAATAGATCTCACAGAGAGATGACACATTTGTTTCAGAAGCTCATTGGAGTTGCCGTTTGAGTTGGTCTCATCACCAAGTTTCCAACCCAAGCCTACCAGCTTACTTCAGTGACTGCATCTGAGGCAGTTGTACATCTACCCTGGGTTCCTTTTCCCTTGGGTCCCTACACTTGGTGGGTGTCATCTAGCGATTACTAACCCTATGTTGTCCTCATTCTAGCCTCACAGTCCTACAGTGTAACATAACAGGAACTAGATTGGCCCCGGGGACTACAGCACATCCTACCCTCTGTTCAAAGTGGGGTCCAAAGAGGAAAAAACATAGGATCTCTCCCATTTTAAAGAATTCGGAATATACATAAGTCCCTTGGGCCAATAGGAGAACATCTCTTCCTCAAAGAATACTTTATTCCATAATAAGTGAATTGAGTGTAGGACATTGGTCATAGTGTTCTTACCTTGGTACCACACTCCAGGTTCTCCTTTCTCCCCTTGATGTCCTGAAAATTAGTAGATATTTAAGTCATGATAACAGGCTGAGGCACATTGGTCCATTGAGCTTCATACTAAACCAGTGATCTGCTTTCTGTCTCATCCAAGAGACTTTTTAATTTTAGATATGGAAAAAAGTATATTGAAGACTAAATGCAAGGGATTGAACATTGAGAAGCCAAATAGATCTCACAGAGTGATGACACATTTGTTTCAGAAGCTCATTGGAGTTCCCGTTTCATCTACCCTGGGTTCCTTTTCCATTGGGTCCCTACACTTGGTGAGTGTCATTTAGGGATGACTAACCCCACGCTGTCTCTCCTTGGTAGAGCAGAGAAGTCCTCATTCTAGCCCTCACAGTCCTACAGTGTAACATAACAGGAACTAGATTGGCCCCGGGGCCTACAGCACATCCTACCCTCTGTTCAAAGTGGGGTCCAAAGAGGAAAAACTATAGGATCCCTCCCCTTTGATAGAATTCAGAATATACATAAGACCCCTGGGCCAATAGGAGAACATCTCTCCCTCAAAGAATACGCTATGTTTGATTATATATTTCAATATATATTTTATATATTTCATTTTGAAACATGGAGAAGATGGAAGGTTCCCCACTTACCTGCTGGCAATGCATCTCCTTTTAATCCAACAGTGACAACTTTCACATCTGTCAAAAAGCAAAACACATTGGGTTTAAGAAATGTGATTGATTGTGATTGAAATCTCTTCAGGGCATGGAACTCACTCACACATATTTAGTAACCCCACCCCCTGTATAATAATTCAACAGAAATGCATTGGGCACGAGGCTACATACAAAGGGAACCTTTTGGGTTTCACATTTTTCCAATGGAAATGTACAGTAATGTTCCAGAATGTTGTATTTTTTGGATCAAAGCTTCAGATAACCAATTCAAAAAATCCCAAGAGAATCCCTGGCTCCATCCCAAGGCAACGTATATTCTCTCTCTGGTTCTACTCACGTACAGCTGCCATTCCTACTTCCCTACAGCCCCATGTTCTGCTGTGTTTGTCTCTGTATTGTATGTACAGTATATAGAGAATACTCCCCAGTATCATGAACATGGCGGCTGCGCCTTCATATCCCCTTTATGTCTCCATGAACTTCTGGGTCTCCTCCAACCCACAGTTCCACCGACCCACAGGTCATGTTAGTATTTCCCTATTCCCAGTTCAACAGAATAATAATAATAGGATCCAGCCCAATGAGACAGAGACATGTCCAGTAGGACAATGGCACAAACCCAACTGGGGCAAATACAGACTGATACATGGGGATAACCAATAAGCCCCAATACACTGAGGGGACCTACATGGGATTGGATGAGACTACTGATCAGCACTGAGAGGGGAACAGAGGAAAAGCCAACAATCCAACCATAGACTGTGAAACACTGGGCTATGATCTTCTTTCCCACTGGTTGTTTTTAGTCACATCTACAAAATGAGGCTAAAACGTAACACTGCACGTCTTTGCATCTGTACTCACCTGGCTTGGACATGTCTTGGGCGCGGCTGGAAACAGTGATCCCAGTAAGAACCAAAAGGAACGTATTTAGGAGAGAAATTCCCATGGCCGCTGCTGCCTCCGTCTATGGTATGGTCTCAGGTATTTGCCAAACTTGATAATATTTACCTGGAAAGATCCCGGGCTTGTTGGTTTATCGGAAAAGGTAAAGATGATTAACTGTAAATAAACTTATGGGCTTTGTCCTTACAGGCAGGGCTTGGATATTATAGAATCTTACCAAACTGGAATATATATACCAGTAAATATTGCCCTTTTACATCCATACTCTTGAGCTGCCATTTTGTGCTTCCTCAGATCATCTGACAGGAAGTGATGCAGCTCTAACTGTAACAGGAAGTATGTAGGGCGGGAGCACACCAAGGCATTCATGCAGGCAGGTTAACAAATAAACTTCACACATATGTCAGTGTAGATAGCTGTATTTACAATGTCGCTGGATTCCCTGACTAACGGGGTGCCTGTTGGAACCTGGTTCCCCTTTCTCCTGGTTGGGGTAGAGGATGACCATTCTATCTACCCTGACTGCCTTATGACCTAGTGCTCGCTATTACATCCCTCTAACCTATTCTAGCTGTTCCTCTCCTAGTGCCTCGGGTCCTGACGGTAGATGGTAACTTGACCACGCCCTCTTGTCAAAAGACCCTGAACCTGGGTGTGGCTGCTCCTTTTATACCTTCCTGTCTGCACTGCCCTCTGGTGGCCAGTGATCTAAGTTACACTAAGCTATTTAAATTATAACCAAATCACTCTACTGCCACCTAGTGGCCAAACTAACCAATAACACTTTTAAAACACCTAAAAAATTCACTAGTACACATATTAAGCATACACATTTCTCCTTCTCTTGCTCCAACATTTTCCACCTCCTTACAAATAGTGTGGGAGTGAAAGGCAGACCACTAAGACCTGACATAAACAGTATGTGTGACTAGGGTTGCCACCTGTCCAGTTGTCACCCAGACAGCCCAGTTTTTTGCCTTCTTTTACTTTCCAGCTTTCAAACAGGGATCAGTCAGACAAAAAACTATTGCTCTGTGAGGACTGGAGCCAAACCTGCCCCCATATTCAAGGTGAGGCCTTACCAGGGAGCTATAAGGAGACAAAGTATGTTTTCATCCCTTGAGTCAATGCCCTTTTTATACAAGACAGCACTTTATTTGCTTTAGTAGCCACAGAATGACACTGCCTAGAGTTACACAGCTTGTTATCCACAAATACCCCCTTAATTCTTCTCAATGTAGAATCCCCCCAGCACTCTACCATTCAGGGTATAACTCACATTGATATAATTTCTACCAAAGTGCATAAACTTGCATTTATCCTCATTGCCTGTATAGTTAGGGGGTGTTACATCACAAAATATGCTGATAGTGGGCTCTGTGTGCAAAAGTTGATTTGGCAGGCGAGAAATCCAAATACGCTATTTTCATTTCGGGGTCAGTACACACCACAGACTTTGGTATATCTATGCATATTGGGCATCAAACTGTTTAGTAGACCTTAGGTGTTCCTATTTGGGGTGACTTGCCTTTGTACGCAAGAAATTGTGTGAGATAAATGCAGTAAATTGCGACATTTTTAGGCGATTTTCTGAAATGTCATAAAAACCACTAACTTTACGAAAGCTTTGCAGATTGGTACTTTGGTGTAGAAAGGACTCCTTACCCATGTTGGATTTGTCAGAATGTGTACTTTCTAAAACTATATGGTTTTCTGGGAGTCTCTGTATAGTTAGGGGGGTTACGGCACATAATACGCTGACAGGGGGCTCTGTGTGCAAAAGCTGAGTTGGCAGGCGAGAAATCCTTATGCGCTATTTTCATTTTGGGGTCAGTACATACTGCAGACTTTGGTATATCTATGCATATTGGGTATCAAACTGTTCAGTAGCCCTTAGGAGTTCCTATTTGGGGTGATTTGCCTTTGTATGCAAGAAATTGTGTGAGATAAATGCGGCAAACTGCAACATTTTTATGTGATTTTCTGAAATGTCATAAAAATCTGCAAACTTAGGAAAGCTTTACAGCTTGGTACTTTGGAGTAAAAAGAAATGTGTACCCATTATAGATTCGGGGGGATGTGTACTTTCCAAAAATATATGGCTTTCTGGGGTGAGTGTACTTTTTATAGCATTATCCCACATTAAGGATGTAAATGTGTTGATTTTGCAGGAGCTGAAATGATAGATCATATGGGGGTATGTTCCCGTTGGGGCCCCTACATGCCACATACTAAGGTAAACCTATACATATTTGGTATTAAACTGTTCAATGGACCCCTGGTGTTCAAATTTAGGGTGTTTCATCTTGGTACCTAACGCTATGTGGGAGATAAGATGCTGCAGGAAGTGGAAGCTTTGAGGGGATTTATGGAAATGTCATCAAAATTGCTAAATTTAGAAAAGCTTTGCGGCTTGGCACTTTGGAGTAGAAAGACACAGATATCCATTTTAGATTCGGGGGAATGTGTACTTTCCAAAAATATATGGCTTTCTGTGGTGAGCATACTTGTTACTAGCTTTATCTAACATATAATTATGTAAATGTGTTGATTTTGCTGGAGCTGAAATGACAGAAATGATAGATCATATGGGGGTATGTTCCCATTGGGGCCCCTACATGCCACATACTTAGGTAAACCCATACATAAAGGGGACCAAACTGTCCAGGGGACCCCTGGCATTGATATTTAGGGTTTTTTATCTGGTTACTTTATGACCTGTAGGAGATAAGATACTATTGACTGGAAGCTTTGAAGCGATTTTTTAAAAATGTCACAAATTTTGATAAAAACCAATAACTTTAGGAAAGCATTGCGACTTGGTAGTTTGGAGTAGACAGACAGTTGTGCCTATTCTGGATTCCCCAGAATCCTTTCTTTCCAAAAATGTACAATTTTCTGGCATAAACCTTCTGTTAGTGGAATTTTTGGCCTTGAAATCAAAAGTATGCAACTTTCTGGAGCAGTGCTTTAGGGATTTGATAGTGTACTGCTGGGAGTTTTTGCCCTATACAAGTGAGAAATCTCCATAAAACTATATATATTTGGTATTGGCACATACAGGAGACACAGGACTTTCCAAATTAGTTGTATTTTCATGCATAAAATAATTTTTTTTTCTAGTATGTTTGTTTATATTATGGAAAATGTGATTTTTTTTTTTCATTTTTAGACATTTAGAAGCCTATATCTTGTTATAGAATTGGAATGACACAAAAATTCTACCATATTTTGAAAGCTTAGGTTGTCCTGAAAAAAGCGATATATTGTTTTCCTGGGCAAACAAAAAGTCCCCCTGAGGAAAGGCCCCTAAAGTGAAATAGTGCAAAATGTTCTAAAACTGTCTGGCAATACAAGTTCCGCTTTGACCAAAACGGCTGGCAGTGAAAGGGTTAAATAAACCCAATAGGGCTGTTCTGCCCCAATAAGGGGTAATTATATCTTAGTTGGGATCAAGTACAGGTACTGTTTTATTATTACAGAGAAAAGGGAATCATTTAACCATGAAATAAACCCAATAGGGCTGTTCTGCCCCAATAAGGGGTAATTATATCTTAGTTGGGATCAAGTACAGGTACTGTTTTATTATTACAGAGAAAAGGGAATCATTTAACCATGAAATAAACCCAATAGGGCTGTTCTGCCCCAATAAGGGGTAATTATATCTTAAGGTGGCCATACACGTGGCGATCTGACGATGTTTCGTACGACCATCGGTCGCACGAAACATCGTAAGATCCGCCACACACCATTCAGGGCTGAATCGGCAGGTAAGGAGGTAGAAACAATAGGATTTCTACCTCCTTCTGCCGATTCAGCTCTGAAGGGAAAATTTTGGTCAGGCGCCTTCTATGGCGCCCGATCAAAATTTTCAAACTTGTCCGATCGGCGAGTCGTCCGATATCGGCAGCTTCCTGCGATATCGGTCGACTCGCCGACATGCCATACACGCACCGATTATCGTACGAAACGAGGTTTCGTACGATAATATCGGTGCGTGTATGGCCAACTTTAGTTGGGATCAAGTACAGGTACTGTTTTATTATTACAGAGAAAAGGGAATCATTTAACCATGAAATAAACCCAATAGGGCTGTTCTGCCCCAATAAGGGGTAATTATATCTTAGTTGGGATCAAGTACAGGTACTGTTTTATTATTACAGAGAAAAGGGAATCATTTAACCATGAAATAAACCCAATAGGGCTGTTCTGCCCCAATAAGGGGTAATTATATCTTAGTTGGGATCAAGTACAGGTACTGTTTTATTATTACAGAGAAAAGGGAATCATTTAACCATTAAATAAACCCAATAGGGCTGTTCTGCCCCAATAAGGGGTAATTATATCTTAGTTGGGATCAAGTACAGGTACTGTTTTATTATTACAGAGAAAAGGGAATAATTTAACCATGAAATAAACCCAATAGGGCTGTTCTGCCCCAATAAGGGGTAATTATATCTTAGTTGGGATCAAGTACAGGTACTGTTTTATTATTACAGAGAAAAGGGAATCATTTAACCATTAAATAAACCCAATAGGGCTGTTCTGCCCCCAATAAGGGGTAATTATATCTTAGTTGGGATCAAGTACAGGTACTGTTTTAATATTACAGAGAAAAGGGAATCCTTTAACCATTAAATAAACCCAATAGGGCTGTTCTGCCCCCAATAAGGGGTAATTATATCTTAGTTGGGATCAAGTACAGGTACTGTTTTATTATTACAGAGAAAAGGGAATCATTTAACCATTAAATAAACCCAATAGGGCTGTTCTGCCCCAATAAGGGGTAATTATATCTTAGTTGGGATCAAGTACAGGTATTGTTTTATTATTACAGAGAAAAGGGAATCATTTAACCATTAAATAAACCCAATAGGGCTGTTCTGCCCCAATAAGGGGTAATTATATCTTAGTTGGGATCAAGTACAGGTACTGTTTTATTATTACAGAGAAAAGGGAATAATTTAACCATTAAATAAACCCAATAGGGCTGTTCTGCCCCAATAAGGGGTAATTATATCTTAGTTGGGATCAAGTACAGGTACTGTTTTATTATTACAGAGAAAAGGGAATCATTTAACCATTAAATAAACCCAATAGGGCTGTTCTGCCCCAATAAGGGGTAATTATATCTTAGTTGGGATCAAGTACAGGTACTGTTTTATTATTACAGAGAAAAGGGAATCATTTAACCATGAAATAAACCCAATAGGGCTGTTCTGCCCCAATAAGGGGTAATTATATCTTAGTTGGGATCAAGTACAGGTACTGTTTTATTATTACAGAGAAAAGGGAATCATTTAACCATGAAATAAACCCAATAGGGCTGTTCTGCCCCAATAAGGGGTAATTATATCTTAAGGTGGCCATACACGTGGCGATCTGACGATGTTTCGTACGACCATCGGTCGCACGAAACATCGTAAGATCCGCCACACACCATTCAGGGCTGAATCGGCAGGTAAGGAGGTAGAAACAATAGGATTTCTACCTCCTTCTGCCGATTCAGCTCTGAAGGGAAAATTTTGGTCAGGCGCCTTCTATGGCGCCCGATCAAAATTTTCAAACTTGTCCGATCGGCGAGTCGTCCGATATCGGCAGCTTCCTGCGATATCGGTCGACTCGCCGACATGCCATACACGCACCGATTATCGTACGAAACGAGGTTTCGTACGATAATATCGGTGCGTGTATGGCCAACTTTAGTTGGGATCAAGTACAGGTACTGTTTTATTATTACAGAGAAAAGGGAATCATTTAACCATGAAATAAACCCAATAGGGCTGTTCTGCCCCAATAAGGGGTAATTATATCTTAGTTGGGATCAAGTACAGGTACTGTTTTATTATTACAGAGAAAAGGGAATCATTTAACCATTAAATAAACCCAATAGGGCTGTTCTGCCCCAATAAGGGGTAATTATATCTTAGTTGGGATCAAGTACAGGTGCTGTTTTATTATTACAGAGAAAAGGGAATCATTTAACCATTAAATAAACCCAATAGGGCTGTTCTGCCCCAATAAGGGGTAATTATATCTTAGTTGGGATCAAGTACAGGTACTGTTTTAATATTACAGAGAAAAGGGAATCCTTTAACCATTAAATAAACCCAATAGGGCTGTTCTGCCCCAATAAGGGGTAATTATATCTTAGTTGGGATCAAGTACAGGGACTGTTTTATTATTACAGAGAAAAGGGAATCATTTAACCATTAAATAAACCCAATAGGGCTGTTCTGCCCCCAATAAGGGGTAATTATATCTTAGTTGGGATCAAGTACAGGTACTGTTTTATTATTACAGAGAACAGGGAATCATTTAACCATTAAATAAACCCAATAGGGCTGTTCTGCCCCAATAAGGGGTAATTATATCTTAGTTGGGATCAAGTACAGGTACTGTTTTATTGTTACAGAGAAAAGGGAATCATTTAACCATTAAATAAACCCAATAGGGCTGTTCTGCCCCCAATAAGGGGTAATTATATCTTAGTTGGGATCAAGTACAGGTACTGTTTTATTATTACAGAGAAAAGGGAATCATTTAACCATGAAATAAACCCAATAGGGCTGTTCTGCCCCCAATAAGGGGTAATTATATCTTAGTTGGGATCAAGTACAGGTACTGTTTTATTATTACAGAGAAAAGGGAATCATTTAACCATTAAATAAACCCAATAGGGCTGTTCTGCCCCAATAAGGGGTAATTATATCTTAGTTGGGATCAAGTACAGGTACTGTTTTATTATTACAGAGAAAAGGGAATCATTTAACCATTAAATAAACCCTGTTCTGCCCCAATAAGGGGTAATTATATCTTAGTTGGGATCAAGTACAGGTACTGTTTTATTATTACACAGAAAAGGGAATCATTTAACCATGAAATAAACCCAATAGGGCTGTTCTGCCCCCAATAAGGGGTAATTATATCTTAGTTGGGATTAAGGACAGGTACTGTTTTATTATAACATAGTAAAAGGAAAAAAATATTTTTAAAAATTTGATTAACACAAAAGCCATTAAATCAGGTTACAAATACCACCAGCAGAAAGTACTTTAACATTTCATATAATTCACTTAAAACATTAAACAATTAATTATTTGCTACAATCAACGGCTTTCAGCTCCAAACACAACATTTAATACTCACGGTTGGATTCCCGAGGCTGACGCTCGCTCGGCGATGGATAAACTGTGTAGTCGAGGCGATTGGTTTTGTGGATAAAAATCATAAACAAACAGCAAGTTATTTACAAGCGATCCTGTGACCCTGTGACAGCAATAAAAATAAGACAAATGTGTTTTGTCTGAGAGGTAAACTCAGTTGTTTGTAAAATCTTTCTTAGATTCTTACTGGGCAAAATGGAGGGTTTATCTTTTCATGCACACAGGTACCTGCTCGCAAACGATGGCAAAAGGATAAAATACTAGTGATGAGTGAATTTTAGTCGGCAGGCATTAATCCACAGCGAATTTCCGCATTTCGCCATTGGCAAATTGTTTCGCAAAACTTCAGTGAAAATTTGCCGTGGAAAAATTTGTTTTATTGCCAATAGATTAGCCACTATATTTATTCTGCAGAAAGCTTTGCCATACTCCTGAGCAACAGCCCTAGAAACTCTCTGTGTTTGTGCAACAAAGCAGCTGCCATTTTAGCTTGGTCCTGTCTGCATCTCTTGCTGCTGAGGGGAGGGGGGATGAGGGGGGAGATAGGAGAAGGGGGGAAGGGGAAAGAGAAGAAAGCTACAAAGACTCATGGCTACACAGGAGGTTTGAGCTGAAAAAAAGGAAGTCTGATACAGAAGCCCATGTGTACTGAATAGAAGAAAGGGAATGTAGTGTTTCTTTTCACAAAGGACTCAGAGCAGCAGTACTGTGAGTGTTGAGGGGAGGGGGGATGAGGGGGGAGAGGGGAGGAGGGGGAGATAGGAGAAGGGGGAAGGGGGAAGGGGAAAGAGAAGGAAACTACACAGACTCATGGCTACACAGGAGGTTTGAGCTGAAAGAAGGAAGTCTGACATAGAAGCCCATGTGTACTGAATAGAAGAAAGGGAATGTAGTGTTTCTTTTCACAAAGGACTCAGAGCAGCAGTACTGTGAGTGTTTATGGCTGTATTTACAGAGACCATTCTGACACTACATAGTTCTTTAAACTTATAATGAACTACAGTTTCCCCTCCTCCACAGCAAACTCTGAAACATGGAATATTCTTCAGCTCACGGTTCATTGCTGATCCAGTTCTCTCAGGCTTTTATACAGAAGTCTCAAGATTCCAGCAACATAATACTTTTTGAAGAAATCGGCAGCAACGAAGTTTTCAGACACGGAAGAGCCAAGTCATATAACAATCCATGTTTCTCCTTCATGTTTTCCAACACTTTATACACAATATAGATTTGTTGAAATCCTTCGCGTTTAGTCAAAAAGAATCAGAACTCCATTAAGGATCGGGTCTGGGTCGGTGGGGCCCATTGGGTTTTTTCCGGTGCCTTGCCAGCCCAGTCCAACCCTGGCTTTCCTTATATGAGACGGGACTTCATTTGATTGATTTCCATTCCATTACCTTTATCTATGATAGACTTAAACATCCATTTATTTCTTGGGAATCAAATAAAAATGCATTTACGTATTCTCGCAGAACCTGGAATTGTGAGGAAATTACAAATTAATGATAAATTAATAATACGGGGCAGGAACATTTTCTCTGGTATTTCTATCTTATCTGGAATATTAAGGAATGTCTGTCTCTAATGTAGATATCAGGGCCAGTCACAATGTCTTAAGTAATATGATAATGGTAATAATAGGAAGCTAAATATAGGGCTAAAGGTTGGAATAATGATTCCACAAGTGAAACAATTGGCTGTTGGTTTGTCTAGTGATTTAGGCAGTAGAAAAAAAGGGTTATTTTTCTTCAATAAATGATATATGTCTGGATCAATCACGCAACACATCAGAAGAAGCTTGGTGTGTATAGCAAGATCCCTGCCATAAAGCAAATAGGAAGTGTTGCATTTTTTTTCTCAGAAAGGAAATCTTTTGTAGCACAAAAAATCATGCTAAGGGACAAATTTACTAAAATTCCATAATTTCTAATTTTTTTATTTTTAAATTTGACTAAACTTGGCTTCCCAAATGTCTATTATTTACTAAAAAAAAGTCACAAGAAAAGTCGTAAAAAAAACCCCTTTGGTTCAGAATTCGGCCAAGATTCGGCTTTTTTCAACAGGATTCAGATGAATCCATGCTTCTGGGCAAAACAAATCCGAATTCTAAAAATCACGTGATTTTTTGTCATGTAAACACGGAAGTTGAAACTGTAACCTTTCCGTAACCTAATTAGCATATGCAAATGAAGAGTTAAGCCCATGCTAATTAGGATTCGGATTTGATTCGGTATTCAGCCGCATAGTTGCAGTGTACTTTGCCAATTTTTTTTAAAGAAAAAACCGAATTGAGTTTAAAATACAATATCGATGGTTAGTAAATGAGTCCCTAATTATTGTAAACCACAAAAATTCATAATGTATTAAGTTTAAAAAACATTAATACAAAATGTTGGCGTCTAAGAGCAGTTGAGGTTATGTAGAAGTCAATGGCAGCTGTTCTTTTTTAATTGGTTCGTGGTTTTAGAGGTTTTGGGGTTTTTCTGATGCTTTCACTTATACGAAAAAAAGGATTTCGAGGTTTTCGTATTCTTATTTGGATTCTTTACGCTGTTTTTTTTTAAATTCCTGTGTGATTTCATAAATTACTTGGCAATCTTGGGTTTTAAAGTAAAAATGAGTTTCAAAAACCAATAATTCAGAATGTTGATACAGTAAATGGGCCTCCAAGAGGCAAAATTATTAAAATTCGGATTTCTGGAATATCAGAGATTTTTTCAACCTTCAATATTTTTAAAAAGCACAAATCTTTCCTTTTTTAATAAAAATAAGGGGGTGTAACTTGCAGTCCAGCAAAATCCAAATGCATTATGGTTAAGCAACAGTGGTTAGATCCCATTTAAGGCCACCACAACTTTAAACTAGATCTTTTAGGACCTATGCTCCATTTAGAACCTCTGTTGAGATAAAATGAACCCCAACAAGGTAAACTTTTTGCCCAAGCCCACACAGAATCCCTATGTCATGTGGCCTCAAAGCACTGGACAAATTAATTTCATTTTTCTTCAAGAAAACTTGAATTTTTCATGGGGAATAAAAACTATTTTGGTGATCTGTTAGGCGTAGAAACCATGAAAAAAACAAATACAAAACTTCTTTATCTAAAAGCTGTCAAATGTAGATGTCAATGTAGAAGTCGATGTAGATGTAGAAGCCAATGGGAGCTGTCCTAGACAAGTTATAACACTATTCATGCTTTTAGAGGTTTTCAGGGGTGGGGGGTTGTTCGGTTTTCCATGAGTCTTCATAAAAGTCCACAACCATTCAAGGAAAAATGTAAAAACCACAAAAAAGTTCTGGTTTTCACAGTTTTACCACCTTTTTTGTTTGTGCTTTTTTTTTTTTAAAGGCTCTTTCAATGAGAATGTTGATAAATGGGCCTCTTATGTTTGTTATTTATTGGAATTTGTATTAAATTTATTATGTGATGTATGGATATTACAATTCTATCACCCTTTGGTTGGCTTTCAGTTTTCTCAGTTTTTTCAGTTTTCTCACTATTAATAATGGAGCTCACATACCTGATAAGAATAATTTATAGAGAAATCTCAGGGGATCTTCCAAGAGCTCCTTTTTAGAAATGGTCTTATCAGCCCCGACGTACGTGTCAAAGAGACAACAGGGGTCAAATGGTAGTCCTTATGGTCTGCGCAGCTCATAGTGAGGTTTTGCTAAAAAAAATATTATTAGCAAAGGTCACTTAATATCTTTTAACCGGAATTCAAATGTATGCATTAGTAGTAAATAACGAGAAGGAACAAATGTCTAATGCTCAGAAATCATTAGGTTTTAGGGTTTTTCATACCATGAACCAATAGGATTTCAGCAAGGAACAACAATGCATACTGTTATAGAATATAAAATTAATATAAACATATAATATAAACTATATGCCAGCTAGATCTCAATACAATGCTTCTCAGTGTCACATCTCATGTAGTTCAGATGAAACATCAAATACCTTGGAATTTGCTGTAATCGACACTCTCTCCTGGTATCCTGGGTGATATTCTGGAAGGAGACTGTTGGCACAAGATGCTGGATACATGCAGGAGATACGCTCCTTGGGTCTGGGCATTTATTGTTGCTGAAAATCATGAATAATCAATGTATTATTTACAAAGGAAGTCAGCAGAGACCATGTGACAGCGAGTAAAGAGACCATGTCCTGTCTGCTACAACATGTGCTCTCCTTTACCTATCCCTCCCTGTTTTAAATATTTCAGCCCTCTAGCTAATTATTGTGAAAGATAAAGTTCTCCCTGGGGAGAGAAGTCAACATGGAAAGTCAACACGAAAAAAAGTCAACATGGGCAGCTCATTTTGACTTCTATATTTCAGTTTATCTTCAAAACGAGTCTGGTCTCCATGCTAATGTATCCAGTCATTTAGCCTGAGATGCAGGGTTGGACGGGGGGGGTGCAATGTGTAAGGCAACAGGGGGGTTCAAACCAGGATCCTCCTTGTTGATGACTGCTCTGCCTTAACCTTTGGACCAGCGGAGCAGCCAGCAAGTTCTTCAGGAACCTGATCTTTCTTAAAACTGGTTTTAGCATCAACTCCTAAAAGTCTTATTGGCCTTGTAGGGTTAGGCAATTAGAGCTCGTGTTAATGTTATAGCTTGAGCACTGTGGCTTGCCCTAGCTTTTGCTCCTCCTTGCTCGCACTCTTTTCTGGTTTAAAACTTCCTAGAGAATTGGAAATAATATGGAGAGGTCCATTTATTAACAATTTCTTATTTGTGGTTTTAGAGGATTTCGAAACCACAACTGCCATCTAAGCCATCTTGGAGTCAGGAAGGCATTTTTTCCACCTCTGCAGCAAATTGGAGATGGTACAGATGGGGTTTTTGCCTTCCTCTGGATCAACTAGAAGTTAGGCAGGTTATATATAGGCATTATGGTTGAACTTGATGGACATGTGTCTTTTTTCAACCTAACTTTCTATGTTACATGGGATAACTGAATCAGAGAAGACACCTACATATGAGAAACTCCACCCACTTACCCATCATTCCAAGTATGTGTGTCTTTTTTAGCAAGTGAGATAATACAAGGTTATGGGAGATAGCTCTTAGTACAAGTTGATCCAGAGACTGGTCCGATTGCCATCTTGGAGTCAGGAAGGAATTTTTTCCACTTCTGCGTCAAATTAGAACCTGCTGGCTGCTCCCCTGGCCCAAAGGTTAAGGCAGAGCAGTGATCAACAAGGAGGATCCTGGTTTGAACCCCCCTGTTGCCTTACACATTGCACCCCCCCAGTCCAACCCTGCATCTCAGGCTAAATGACTGGATACGTTAGCATGGAGACCGGCCTCATTTGGAAATAATATGGAGAGGTCAATTTATTAACAATCTCTTATTTGTGGTTTTAGAGGATTTCCAAACCACAACTGCCATCTAGGCCATCTTGGAGTCAGGAAGACAATTTTTCCACCTCTGCAGCAAATTAGAGAGGGTACAGATGGGGTTTTCGCCTTCCTCTGGATCAGCTAGAAGTTAGGCAGGTTATATATAGGCATTAAGGTTGAACTTGATGGACATGTGTCTTTTTTCAACGTAACTTGGGATAACTGAATCAGAGAAGACACCTACATATGAGAAACTCCACCCACTTACCCATCATTCCAAGTATGTATGTCTTTTTTAGCAAGGTTATGGGAGATAGCTCTTAGTATAAGTTGCCCCAGGGACTGGTCCGATTGCCATCTTGGAGTCAGGAAGGAATTTTTTCCACTTCTGCGTCAAATTAGAGAGGCTTCAGATGGGGTTTTTGCCTTCCTCAGGATTAACTAGCAAAAAAAAAATACCTTAAACCACTAAAACCACAAATTAAATAAAGATTGTTACAATTTTCCATAAAAAAGCTCCCTCTGATTCTACTTGACAGAAAGCATTTAGATGGCAAAGTATATAATAATATTATATATATATATATATTATAATAATATAATAATATAATAAATCACAAAAAAAATCAGTTTTTTGCATGAAAATTTGAGCAAAAAACACGAATTATGAAAAAAAAATCATGAACATTAGTAAATGCTCCCCTAAAATGCACTTACTAACAATAAAAAATGAATTGAAAAATATACTAGATTTTTACTCAGACTGTATTTGAACAATAAATTTAATTTTATGTAAGTAAAGAAACAAAAACATGAGAGCGACTGTAAATACCTAAAGGACATGGGGAGTGTTTCTCAGGGAAATTTCCCATGACTCGGTACAGGATTTGCTCCATCTGACATTCAGCTGATTTTTCTTTGTTAAATTAGTAAATATAACTGCCACGTCTATCAAAATTGCTCACAAAATATTTTTCTTCATACAGTGTCTACAGAAAAAATATGAGAGGGTGCTGCATACCCCCATCAAAGGAACATAAACACAAAGGGGCAGATTTAACAAAATGTGAGATCAGAGCTCACCCCAGAAAATTCACCCACGCTCTATTTATTGCTATGGGATTTTAAGAAGCATATTTATCAAGCTAACGTTTAACCATTGGCAAATACGCTTCTAAAAATCCCATAGGAATAAACAGAGAGTGGGTAAATTTTTCTGTGGTGAGCTCTAATCTCACATTTTGATAAATCTGCCCCTTCATATTTGGCTCATTTTCACAAATCTTTTTTAGCACAAAAAATTATGCGAAGAGGCAGATTTACTAAAATTCCAAGTTTAAAAAAAAAAAAATATATATATATATATATATAAATATAATATAAGCAAATAATATAATGAGTAACTCTTCATATCTGGCTTTTTTTGACTTAATAAATATTTGTTTTCTGATAGAAGTGACTTTGGGTCTGTTACATTTTAACTCCATCCGCTTTCACTTTCACACTCGGGTCCTCAAAGTTTCCCTATTTCTCAATGTATATATAGGCCTAACAAATCCCCTAATATCCCCAAATCCGATGGAAAAATCAAGCCTGCCCGATTGAAATCCGTCCAGGTATCATTTGGGAAGGCCCATCGGTGGTGCCCATACGCATGCAGATAAGCTGCCTAATTGGTCTAAAGGGCCAATATCGGCAGCTGAAATTGGATCATGTATGGGCACCTTTACCCAATGATCATGCAACTAACCTGTGTAGGTATGTACCCAGCACAATCCAATGCATAATGTATAACAGCCTGAAACATCCCAAAGTGATAGATGGGACCGGAACTAGGGGCAGATCAGGTGATTGGTCGGCTGAACTCTGGCTATGGCCCACCCTGCATAGGATGTTATGGTGCCCCCAAATCCTTTAGAAGTTGCCTGCAGTCATCTTATTCATATACTCACCACTGCCCCAACCCCTGTTGATTTCAGAGGTAGTTGGGTTGGGTAGAGTATATAAATAATAATGGCTCACCAGGTCAGGTTGGGAAAGGGTGGGTTAGGGCTGATTCTGGTTGGCTTTTTGCCGACCTGCACATAATTACTACTAATGTAGGAGAGCCCTGGCCTCATCTTCCTTCCTCTCTACAGCCATGGGTAGGTGCTCATGAGTAGTAGAGCTCAGATCCGGGCAAGAGATCACTGGAAGATGGAAGAAGATGGCAAAGCAGTCCCTATACATGAGTTCCACGGGCCAGGGCAGTTGTTAGCACCAACCCAGGATTTCAGATTAGCAATTATACTCACTGAGATGAGCTAATCCAATAACCAGACAATATGTATAACTAGTGCTAGCATTGAATTTGCCATGGGTCATGCAATAGCAGCAATTAAGATGAACTTGCATGGGTGATGCTAATACCTACGTAAAAGGGGCATTGGGGACTCCAAGGCATCTCATTCCTCTGAACAGCACTGACTTTATCAGTACCAGCCTGTGCTCTTCTACATGGCTATTCCTGGGGCTCTGGGGTAGCCCCAGTCACATACTCTATCTCTCATTGGTTCCGAAAGTAACCATTATCCGCGAACACCCCATATTTGACACTGTGCCAAGATAGCACCACGGTCCTTAAGGTGCATTTGTCATTGGTGAATGAGTACTTTGGTTGCGCCCATATGATCTCAAAATACAGATTATTCAGAGGCCCACTCTGTTTCTCAAGATATTCTACTGGCAATCCTGAGACAGGTGGGTCTATCATCGTAGGTTACATTTTCTGACCAAGAGGTTCTCCTGTTCTTCTCCAGAAGAAGTGCGCTGTGAGCAAGACCCACTGGCTTTGGAGGAATCTACCCAATAGATCAATTCAGTTCATGCAATGTAACAATAAAGACAATACTTAGTTAATGGAGCTTCATAATTTGTCATTTAAAGTCCAATGGCCACCAAATGCTGTATGGTGAAGGGAAAGGAAGAAGTTTCTTCAAGTGGGGTTCATCTGACATTTGATCGGTGCTTTCTTAAGGACAGACAGACTGTGGAGTAGGTCTAGGATGCAACTGGTTGAACTGATATACAGCTGCCATAGGTGACTATGAAACCATTAGTGGTAAATGCTCTTTTCTTGGGATGAGATTGAAGAACAGATCTACTGGGCAGAGATTGATGGAAGAACAGATTGCCTGGGATGGTCCTTATGTAGTAATACATCAGCTCCATGACACCACTTATGTTGTAGCCCTACACAATGCTCCCCAGCAATGTAGAACTGTACATATTAATATGATGAAACCCTATTATGAGAGAGGTGGAATGGTTTCAGCCATATGCAGCCTACCTTTAGAGCATTCTGAGAAGTCCAGTATCCCTGATTTACTTCTTGATCCACAAAATCCATCTCTCCAGCAATTTACAGTGGAGAAGCAACTATCAGCCTTCCAACAGGAGCAACTGCAAGAACTCTTGCAATGATACAAATACATATTCTCGTCTAACCCAGGTTACACCAAGTTAACAGAACAACAAGTCCACACTGGGGATCACCCTCCAATCCGCTGCCAGGCCTATCGCATACCTGAATCAATACAGGTTACCATAAGCAAAGAGGTAAATACAATGCTGGAAATGGGTTTTATTGTACCCTCACACAGCCCATGGGCTGCCTCTGTAGTGTTGGTGCCTAAAAAAGATGGGAGTATTAAATTCTGCGTGGATTACAGGAAACTCAATTCTATCACAACGACTGATGCCTACCCAATGCCCAGGATAGATGAGCTTCTGGATCACCTAGGGGGGGGCCCACTTTCTAACCACATTAGGTCTCAGTCGGGGTTACTGGCAAATACCTTTAGCCCCTGAGGCATAAGTTAAATCTGCCTTAATAACCCCATTTGGATTGAATCACGTTAAGGTTCTGCCACTTGGCATGAAGAATGGACCTGCACCATTTCAGAATCTGGTGAACTACCGTTTCAGTGAGTGTCAAAACTTTGCCCAGGCTTACCTGAATGACATCGTTGTCTACAGTAACACTTGGGGGGCACCTGTCACATTGTTCTCCCTCCCTCAGGATTGGTGTTACCAGGCTTTCCCAACATTGGGTGAAGCCCTGGAACACCAGAATTGGGTAGACCTCATTCTAGACAAGCCGTCAGCATTACCATGTTGTTTGCCACTGCGGTGCTGGATGGAGAAGGAATACTGCTGTAGTGAAGTAGCTTCCCATTATCCCCCGAGACTCGATGCAGCCAGCTGAGGGGGTTTTGGTCGGTCATAACTGTAAAGTCTCTGCCATACAAATATGGCTGTAGCTTTTTCAAGGACCAGACTATAGCAGGGCATTCCTTCTCCACTGTAGCGTGGGCTATTTCCCACAGCAACAACTTTTGGCTTTCCCATTGGAATGATCACATTTCCTGTCCCAAGCATATCATCTCAGCGATGCTCAATGGGAAACCGGCTGAAGGTTTTCTGGATTCTGAGGAGTCCAGTATTCCTGATTTACTTCTTGATCCACAAAATCCATCTCTCTAGCAAGTTATGGTGGGGAAACAACTATCCACCTTCCAACAGGAGCAACTGCAAGAACTCTTGCAAAGATACAAATTCCTATTCTCGTCTAACCCAGGTAACACCAAGTTAACAGAACACCAAGTCCACACTGGGGATCACCCTCCAATTCACTGCCAGGCCTATCTCATACCTGAATTAGCACGGGGCACCTGTCATACAACTCACCCCCAAGTGCAGACAGGAGCCAAGATGCAGGGGAAAGCAGGTCCTTACTGGGCCCCCACAGAAGTCACTAATACAAATACACAAACCTTGTGTTTATGTGAAATATAAATATAGCCCTACGGTAGATTGGAGGGGTGGTTGGAGGTGAAAATGCACCTTAAGGAGCGTTACAAACATTTATATCTTTTTTGTTTTCACAAACCATATTTTTTAGGGCTAAAAATTGTGGATTTAAAAGAAAAAACTCTACCACAAAACTTTTCCGGCGCTTTCATTCACAAAATCTTATGTGTGAACCAGAATGGGGGACCTAATGGTCAAGTCCATTCCCAGGCTACAAAATGATAGAGCATGAGGAGTGCAGTAACATTTAGTAAGTGCATAAGTGACAATAATTGGCTGCCTAAGGCATAGAGGCGGGGCAGGCAATATATGACTGGCAGCTCAGATTTTTTAATACATTTATAACAGGTATGGATGTTTTAATAAAAAAGAATTTGTGTTTTATGTTTAAAGAAAAACTAGTTTTATTGGTTTGTATGGTTCTGTACCCAGAGGGAAGAGAGACAGTCCCATCTACAGATGCAGCCAGCAAGTTTTCAAATTTTGTCTCGCCATGTCCAGACACCATTTGAGCGGTTCCAATTCCAGTGTTTTAGAACTGAATACATGCTTTATACCCATGATTCATTTAGTCACATAAATTGGAATAGTTCTCACATTACGCTAATTTGGCATTAAAAGTGCATCTACTGTTTCCAACTGTAGGGACCACATGGTGGCGGCACCTTCATATCTCCTGCAGGGCCAAGATAAGTGATCATTTTATGTTGGTTCTCCATGAAGTTCTGGGTCTCCTATAACACAGGTAGCACCTAACCTGGGGACATGCAAGTCCTTCCCTAATCCCTGTGGAACAGATAATATAAGGAGGCATCTGCTCAAAGCAAATTCTCCCCAGTGAGATGACACAGACAGGGCCAGTAGGACAATAACATAAACACAACAGTGAGAGACTCAGACAGAGTCAGTAGGACAATGACATAAACACAACAGTGAGAGACTCAGACAGGGTCAGTAGGACAATGACATAAACACAACATTGACAGATACGAAGATAACCAGTAAGCCTGAATATAGTGAGGCCAAGTCATTGGTTCAGATGAATTCCATTTACTGGAAAGCACGTTGGCCTAGAGAAACTAATATAATCAGTAACTTGATATCCGGCATTTCTTTACTAAATAAATATTTGGGTTTTTTTTTTATAGAAATGACTTTGGGTCCAGCCTGGGTCTGTTACATTATAACTCCATCCACTTTCACTTCCACACTCAGGTCCTCAAAGTTTCCCTATTTCTCAATATATATATATATATATTTTTTTTTTTTTTTTTTTAAAGAATAGGAGGCCTAACAAAACCCCTAATATCCCCAAAACCTGATGGAAAAATCAAACCTGCCCAATTGAGATCCGGCCACTCTCAGGCCAGGTATCGTTTACGCAGGCCCGTCGGTGGTGCCCATACAGCCGAATCGGTCTAAAGGGCAAATATCGGCAGCTGAAATCAGCCCGTGTAGGGCCCTTTTACCCAACCATCATGCAACTGACCTGTGTAGGTATGTACCCAGCACAATCTAATGCACTTAGCAATATTTCCACCCTGAGAAACATGAGAGAGTTGACAGAACATGGACCCACTAAGAGTTTTACCATATTGCTATAAATCCATAGGGCACAATGTTTTGAGTCATCGTTCCATGTTCCATTGACACATGAGCAAGGGGAAATATCGCTCTCAAACTGGCTTTGGGTCTGAACTAGGGATGCACCGAATCCTGGATTCGGTTTGGATTTTAAGGATTCGGTTTCAGACGAATCCGCGGTCCCGGCCAAACCGAATCCTAATTAGCAGAAATTTGCATATGCTAATTAGAATTCAGAAAGGGTTTCATGGGAAAAAAATCACTGCACGCCGATTTTTAACCCCTTCCAATCCTAATCAGCATATGCAGCAAATTTGATTTGGATTCGGCCGAATCCTTCTGGGTTGGTTCGGGGGTTCGGTGGAACCCAAAAAAGTGGGTTTGGTGCATCCCTAGTCTGAACTAGTACTTTCTATAGATGTCACATATGGAGACTAGTACTCACACTCCATCTGTATAAAGGAGAAGCGAACAAGCTACAACACACATAGAGGAGAGCTGTGCCGAGCTGGAACGTTCCACTTGGAAGGAGATTAAAGATATAACAAACGCCATTTCTAACAGGCATCGCAGTTACACTATTCTCCAATAATTGTTTAGCAATACATTTTCATAGTATATATATTTACTACACAAAGAGCCCTATTTATCTGGTGATTAATATCAGTGGGAGAAGCCATGACTGAACTCATGAGAAGATCTCATCTACAGCCTCGGCTGCATTATCATGGAAAACTGAGCAACTTGTCTTCTGCCTTAACATCATCACATCTCATCTACAGAATCCTTGTTGAACTTACCTTTATCTTAGTTATCAGGGTCTCTCTACCCTCTCCCTATTGGTTACCTGTCCTTCTTGATCTTAAAATTACATTGGCTCTGTGGGTGAGAAGGAAACATTTTTTGAAGATGGCTTTTTGCTGCTCCTACAGAAGCAGGGACCTCAATGTGCTTAAAGTCAGTAGCCCCATTAAGTCTCTTTTATTTTCTAAATCCATAACCAGGGAATATAATTTGCAACGTGGTCAGTTATCAACATATGTCTTCTATAAATAAATCTAAACCAACTGGACTTGTTAGATGTATTTATAGAAGATATACCATGACCTGGATGGATGAATGAAAAGCTTCATAGTCATATTATCATCATATGTTATCTTCAGTCAGTTATGGGCAGTTATCAGCATATGGTCTCCCTGAGCTCCCTCTGAAAATCAACACATGAAGCAATAATAAAACAATTTCCTGTTAATTTTCTGGGTGGAACTTCATTTCAGACACTTTCAGGGAGTAATTGACCCCTCTGAATTTGGCCCAGTGGACTCCGCTGCTGAGCTTATTGTGGGCTCCTCGCTTATATTCCCCATTCAGACAGGAATGGTAACACCTTGCGTACCCCCAGGCCCCTTTGTACCGTTCTTACATAGTTACATGGTTACATAGGGTTGAAAAAGTCCATCAAGTTCAACCCATCCAAGCACACACAACCCACACTTACTGTTACTGGCTGGATCATTATCCAAATGGAACTAAGACCGGAACTAGGGGCAGATCAGGTGAGTGGTTGGCTGAACTCTGGCTATGGTCCATCCTGGCTGGGATGTTACCATCCCCCAAATCCTCTGGAAGTTGCCTGCAGTCATCTTATTCATATACTTGCAACTGCCCAACCCCTGTTGGTAACATCAGAGGTAATTGGGTTGGATAGAGTATATAAATAATAATGGCTCACCAGGTCAGGGAAAGGGTGGGTTAGGGCCGATTCTGGTTGGCTTTTTCCAACCTGCACATCATTACTACTAATGTACGATAGTCCTGGCCTCATCTTCCTTCCTCTCTACAGCCATGGGTGGGTGCTCATGAGTTGTAGAGCTCACATCCGGGTAAGAGATCACTGGAAGATGGAAGAAGATGGCAAAGCAGTTCCTATACATAAGCTCCATGGGCCAGGGCAGTTGTTAGCACCAACCCAGAGTTTCAGTTTAGCAATTATACTCACTGGGATGAGCTAATTCAATAACCAGACAATATCTATAACTAGTGCTAGCACTGAGTTTGCCATGGGTCACGCATTAGCAGCCATTAAAGGCATACAAAATACAGAAACGGGAGGGGAAAAAAAAGAAAATCCAGCAGCCATTACAATAAAGTCACATGAAATGGACTTTGATTTATTGCGCTTTAAAATATAGACAGCTGTTAAGGAATGTTCCAAATCTTCCAGGTTACTTCTGTGGGCGGAACTTTATTTCAGACACTTTCAGTGAGTACTCAATCCCTCGGAAGTTGTGCCAGAGCACCCCGCTGCCCCTCTTGCTGTGCTTGCCCCGCAGGTATTCCCCATTCAGGCTGGAATTATGGCAGCTACTGTACCACCAGGCTCCTACATACAATACTGCACAGCTACTGTCATTGGCTGTATCATTATCTGCATCCTTAGTGCTAAATGCTCTGTTCTTGTGAGGACCCAGAGAGTCACCTGGGCAGAGAAGAAACAAACATTAAAGAAACATGGCAAACTGAAAATGGTGGGTTCATCTGATGATCTGATAGGCTACATATCTAGGGTAGGTTGGAGATGAGGTTACACTTCTGTGCACAAAAGCCCCAGCACTGAACTATATTTATAAATTGGTGGTAATCCCAAATACTTATCTCCATTCCATTAAGAAGTAGTGCTTAGTGAGGGAGGCCCACTTAGCCTGCATATTGCACTATATACAGTAAATACAACCAAATATTTATACCTGTTTCACGCTGTACATCACACTACTTCCATATAATATCCGTGGGTTTAATATTCAAAATTATTGCTACCAAGAAACACAAATTAACTGCATCAGTGAAGGTAAACTTTTTAATGTCTTCAGAATGGGTCTTCTGCCCGGATAAACAGTGATTGTTCATTTTAGTTTCCTTCTGTATTGTTTTGGTCTCTTTGAGTTGTGTGAAGGCAAACAAATGGGGGGCTTGTGGAGAACAAGAATGGCTACATATTCCCCTTTCTACCACCCATGCCTGTTCAACCAGCACTTACATTTGGGCAAAGTTCATTGCTTGGTTATTGGATTTTTAGGAATTGGCCACATTCACATACAGGTGGATATATGAGGAAGACTGACAGTTGATGGACAGGACTATAATGGATGTGCATAATGAATGTAGACATTGCACTGGACTTTTACATGTACTGTACTTTAGGGGTCTGCCAGTAGGTGGCAGTGTAGTAAGGGGTTTAGGGTATGACTCAGTAGGTTATATTGGTAGAGGGGGCTGTATCACTTGTATCCTCTGGAATAACATTAAACATGGATGCTCTCCTAAACCGATAACCAATGGTCAGTTGGCATCGTCACATTCAATTTTCCCCTTTAGACATCTAATCTCTCTGATCATTGGACTTCTAATAAGGTCCTACAGCTGATATAATTCCTAAAGGTGAATACACAGACATTTTCAATTTATGATTTACGAACAATATAATAAGTGAGGGTGGTTGTCTCCTACTCTCCTCATGCAGAGATGGGACCTCTTACCTGCAGGGCCCCCAGTGAATTCTCCAAAACGTAGGGTGTATTTCTGAGACTCTGGCTCCAGTCGGAATTGGCTGTAAGTGGCGTAGGTTCGATTGTTGTCAAAATCCTCCAGGTCGAAGCGCAGTTGGAAATTCCCTGTGGGGCAGAAGAGAGTCAGTAGGGCAGTTCCCTCAACTGAACCCTTAAACCCTGCAAAACTCATTCATTCAACTTTAATTGGCTTCCACCTATTCAGTAGTGAGAAAATATGGGCAAGACTGCCGGCATGTGTGGGTACCTGAGGACGTAAGGAGGTGAATGTTCTCATTTCCCAACCAGAACTCGCCCAGTTGGCTGCCAAAGCCTTGTTTGTAGGATTTCCAGTCTCTGTAAAAATCCACAGAACCGTCCACTCGTCTCTGAAACACCTGTTGGGTTTAATATGTCAACGTATTGTGCAGGGTACTGGGTAAGTAGGCCTACGTTCTGTACCTACAAATACTACCCCAACCTGTTGAGCATCTCACTTCAGAAGCAATGTTTTTATATTTATTCATACAAACCAATGACTGTTATTGTATCTGGATGTCTCCATACTTACTATCCATCCCCCTCCATCCGTATCCATGTCACAGAGAACATTTATAGGCTTATTACCATCCGGATAGACTGTGTACCAGCCGGTGAGAGTGGCTCCATTATTGAGCAGCTCCATACAGTTCTTGGAAGCTACAGATACATAAGGGATATATTACAACTACTGATTAAATTATCTACTGCTGTTTATTTACAGTAAATATAACTAATAACAAGGCAAAGCTAAACCAGTATAAAACCATTGCTCTGTCAGCCAGTGTGATCTATAGTATCAAAAATATCAAGGGCACTTTCTTCCAAGCTTGGTTTCCAATAATATTTAGGAAGGACATTCTCCACATATGTCACCCATAACTGGACTTGAAGTTGGTTCCGTCCCACCTCTCATCCTTCTGGTCATTGCTGTGTGTCAGCCCCACAGTTTGGGGACCATTGGACTAGATCCATCCAAGTACAACAGGGAGGGAGATGCTCTTCAGCTTAACCTAGTAGTTAGGTTCTACAGTTACTAGACCAGTCGTTCTCCTTAGATGCTGTACAAAGCCAGAGAGATACTCTGGCCAACCTCCTAGTTGGATCAAGCCAAATGCAAGGGGAACCTTTTTCTGCTCATATTAAATCATTGGTTTGTCCCACAGGTATATTTTTCAAGGATCTAAGTTTTCAAACATCTTATACACTACTTTCCCATAGATGGGTTCCTGCACTGCTGGACTTACCTTTCACGCCAGGTGGCCCCCAGGGTCCAGGAGGCCCAATGTCTCCTATTGTTACAAAAAAATTAAAAAAAAGAGCAGAATGATAACAAACAAACAGGCAAAACCATCTTATATATTACTGAAACAATCTCTAGGGTGTTGAACACACACATAAACTTTTTGGAATATATTTAGGTTCGGGCACAAATATTTAGGTACAAAAAAGCTTTCTATGTGACAATTTAGACTTCTCCTCTAATACAAACTGCTCTGGTTCTCCCAGATATGAAGGATCCCTCCCAACTGCAGTTTCCAGATCCCCCCAGGAGTGGCCCATTGGATTTAGATCAGGGCGGGTATTACCTTTCTCACCACGGGGGCCCAAGATTCCAGGGATTCCTTGGTTTCCAGTGAATCCTGTTTTTCAATAATAAAAAAAAAATAACAAAAACACCATTGAAATAAAAACATTTAACCAAAGGTGCAGAAACGTGTATTTTTATACTGATGGTATTAATTAGGCACCTGCTTTCCACTACTAATCACTATATCTAGGGGTATAATAAATCTATAATATACAGGTCAGTTATTTCCACATGGGACCAAACTGTAAATTATATCATTATAAATAGTGCCTAGTGATGTCATCAGTTATAATCGGAGCTTAGTGATGTCATTTCTGTCACATGACTCACTGAAACTTGTAAATTATAATAAATAAAGTGCCCTCTGTTGTAAAATATGAGGAGTTCCATGGCCTCTGAGTTCCATGGCCTGTATAAATGTATATGACCTCTAAATGGTACATTATTCCCTATATATTATAAGGAACTCCTTGGGGGCTTATAATATCCCTATATGTTACAATAGGGGGTACAATATTCACTATATATTATAAGGAACCCCTTGGGGGCTTATAATATCCCTATATGTTACAATAGGGGGCACGTTATTCACTATATATTATAAGGAACTCCTCGGGGGCTTATAATATCCTTATATGTTACAATAGGGGGCACTTTATTCACTATATATTATAAGGAACCCCTTGGGGGCTTATAATATCCCTATATGTTACAATAGGTGGCACTTTATTCACTATATATTATAAGGAACTCCTCGGGGGCTTATAATATCCCTATATGTTACAATAGGGGGCACTTTATTCACTTTATATTATAAGGAACCCCTCGGGGGCTTATAATATCCCTATATGTTACAATAGGGGGTACTTTATTCACTATATATTATAAGGAACTCCTCGGGGGCTTATAATATCCCTATATGTTACAATAGGGGGTACTTTATTCACTATATATTATAAGGAACTCCTCGGGGGCTTATAATATCCCTATATGTTACAATAGGGGGTACTTTATTCACTATATATTATAAGGAACTCCTCGGGGGCTTATAATATCCCTATATGTTACAAGTGGGGGCACTTTGTGTGTACCAGCCGGTGAGAGTGGCTCCATTATTGAGCAGCTCCATGCAGTTGGAAGCTACAGATACATAAGGGATATATTCCAACTACTGATTAAATTATCTACTGCTGTTTATTTACAGTAAATATAACTAATAACAAGGCAAAGCTAAACCAGTATAAAACCATTGCTCTGTCAGCCATTGTGATCTACAGTATCAAAAATATCAAGGGCACTTTCTTCCAAGCTTGGTTTCCAATAATATTTAGGAAGGACATTCTCCCCAAATGTCACCCCTAACTGGACTTGAAGTTGGTTCCTTCCCACCCCCCCCATCCTTCTGGTCATTGCTGTGTGTCAGCCCCACAGTTTGGGACCATTGGACTAGATCCATCCAAGTACAACAGGGAGGGAGATGCTCTTCAGCTTAACCTAGTAGTTGGGTTCTACAGTTACTAGACCAGTCGTGCTCCTTAGATGCTGTACAAAGCCAGAGAGATACGCTGGCCAACCTTCTATTTGGATCAAGCCATTGCTGGGGAGCCTATTTCTGCTCATATTAAATCATTGGTTTGTCCCACAGGTATATTTTTGAAGGATCTAAGTTTTCAAACATCTTATACACTACTTTCCCATAGATGGGTTCCTGCACTGCTGGACTTACCTCTCTCGCCAGGTGGCCCCAAGAGTCCAGGAGGCCCAATGTCTCCTATTGTTACAAAAAATAAAAAAGAGCAGAATGATAACAAACAAACAGGCAAATCCACCTTATATATCACTGAAACAATCTCTAGGGTGTTGAACACACACAAGTAATCTTTTTGGAATTTATTTAGGTTCGGGCACAAATATTTAGGTACAAAAAAGCTTTCTATGTGACAGTTTAGACTTCTCCTCTAATACAAACTGCTCTGGTTCTCCCAGATATGAAGGATCCCTCCCAACTGCAGTTTCCAGATCCCCCCAGGATTGGCCCATTGGATTTAGATCAGGGTGGGCGTTACCTTTCTCACCACGGGGGCCCATCTTTCCAGGGATTCCAGGGTTCCCTGTTTTTTAATAAAGAAAAAAAAAATCAACACAAACACAATAACAATAGAAACATTTAACTAAAGGTGCAGAAACGTGTATTTATCCAATTAGGCAAAACACATTGTGAAAAGGGAAAATATATACTGAGGGTATTTATTAGGCACTTGTCTATCACTACCAGTCACTATATCTAGGGGTATAATAAAACTATAATATACAATTTAGTCATTTCCCTATGGGACCAAACTGTAAATTCTATCCTAATAAATAGTGATGAGTGAATCTGTCCGGTTTCGCTTCTTGAAACGGCAAAAAATTCACAAAACGCATTTGACGCACGTTTTTTTTGTCACCCTCATCTATTGTTTTTGTCATCCACCCTTTTTTGACGCGCCCAATTTGACACGCGGCAAATTTTTCCGCGGCGAATTTTCACGGAAGTTTCGCGAAACAATGGCGAAATACGGAAATTTGCTGTGAATCCATGCCTGGCGAAAAAATTTGCTCGTCCCTACTTATAAACGGTGCTTAGTGATCATCAGTTATAATCGGAGCTTAGTGTCATTTCTGTCACATGACTCACTGAAACTTGTATATTATAATAAATAAAGTACCCCCTGTTGTAAAACATGAGGATATTAGAAGTCACTTTGGAGTCCCATGACCTTCAGTCTTTGTGCTTTTATTTGGTCATGGAACTCCTCGGTGACTTATAATATCCCTATATGTTACAATAGGGGGCACTTTATTCACTATATATTATAAGGAACTCCTCGGGGGCTTATAATATCCCTATATGTTACAATAGGGGGCACTTTATTCACTATATATTATAAGGAACTCCTCGGGGGCTTATAATATCCCTATATGTTACAATAGGGGGTACTTTATTCACTATATATTATAAGGAACTCCTCGGGGGCTTATAATATCCCTATATGTTACAATAGGGGGCACTTTATTCACTATATATTATAAGGAACCCCTCGGGGGCTTATAATATCCCTATATGTTACAATAGGGGGCACTTTATTCACTATATATTATAAGGAACTCCTTGGGGACTTATAATATCCCTATATGTTACAATAGGGGGCACTTTATTCACTATATATTATAAGGAACTCCTTGGGGACTTATAATATCCCTATATGTTACAATAGGGGGTACTTTATTCACTATATATTATAAGGAACTCCTCGGGGGCTTATAATATCCCTATATGTTACAATAGGGGGCACTTTATTCACTATATATTATAAGGAACTCCTCGGGGGCTTATAATATCCCTATATGTTACAATAGGGGGCACTTTATTCACTATATATTATAAGGAACTCCTTGGGGACTTATAATATCCCTATATGTTACAATAGGGGGCACTTTATTCACTATATATTATAAGGAACCACTCGGGGGCTTATACTATCCCTATATGTTACAATAGGGGGTACTTTATTCACTATATATTATAAGGAACTCCTCGGGGACTTATAATATCCCTATATGTTACAATAGGGGGCACTTTATTCACTATATATTATAAGGAACTCCTCAGGGGCTTATAATATCCCTATATGTTGCAATAGGGGGTACTTTATTTACTATATATTATAAGGAACTCCCTGGGGACTTATAATATCCCTATATGTTACAATAGGGGGCACTTTATTCACTATATATTATAAGGAACTCCTCGGTGACTTATAATATCCCTATATGTTACAATAGGGGGCACTTTATTCACTATATATTATAAGGAACCCCTCGGGGGCTTATAATATCCCTATATGTTACAATAGGGGGCACTTTATTCACTATATATTATAAGGAACTCCTTGGGGGCTTATAATATCCCTATATGTTACAATAGGTGGCACTTTATTCACTATATATTATAAGGAACTCCTCGGGGGCTTATAATATCCCTATATGTTACAATAGGGGGCACTTTATTCACTATATATTATAAGGAACTCCTCGGGGGCTTATAATATCCCTATATGTTACAATAGGGGGCACTTTATTCACTATATATTATAAGGAACTCCTCGGGGGCTTATAATATCCCTATATGTTACAATAGGGGGCACTTTATTCACTATATATTATAAGGAATTCCTCAGTGACTTATAATATCCCTATATGTTACAATAGGGGGCACTTTATTCACTATATATTATAAGGAACTCCTCAGGGGCTTATAATATCCCTATATGTTGCAATAGGGGGTACTTTATTTACTATATATTATAAGGAACTCCCTGGGGACTTATAATATCTCTATATGTTACAATAGGGGGCACTTTATTCACTATATATTATAAGGAACTCCCTGGGGACTTATAATATCCCTATATGTTACAATAGGGGGCACTTTATTCACTATATATTATAAGGAACTCCTCAGTGACTTATAATATCCCTATATTTTACAATAGGGGGCACGTTATTCACTATATATTATAAGGAACTCCTCGGGGACCTATAATTTCCCTATATGTTACAATAGGGGGCACTTTATTCACTATATATTATAAGGAACCCCTCGGGGGCTTATAATATCTCTATATGTTACAATGGGGGGCACTTTATTCACTATATATTATAAGGAACTCCTCAGTGACTTATAATATCCCTATATTTTACAATAGGGGGCACTTTATTCACTATATATTATAAGGAACTCCTCAGTGACTTATAATATCCCTATATGTTACAATAGGGGGCAATTTATTGACTATATATTATAAGGAACTCCTCAGTGACTTATAATATCCCTATATGTTACAATAGGGGGCACTTTATTCACTATATATTATAAGGAACTCCTCGGGGACTTATAATATCCCTATATTTTACAATAGGGGGCACTTTATTCACTATATATTATAAGGAACTCCTCAGTGACTTATAATATCCCTATATGTTACAATAGGGGGCACTTTATTCACCATATATTATAAGGAACTCCTCAGTGACTTATAATATCCCTATATTTTACAATAGGGGTACTTTATTCACTATGTAGACCCCCTTCCAATACCTCACATTATCTTTGTACTGAACTGTGGAACAGAACCAAGTAGTTCCCAACAACAGGTAACAGGTAGAGACAGTAAGTTGATACATAGTTGCAGGTTGGGTTGTCTACTTACCTTTGGTTCCTTGTGTCCCTGCTTCTCCCTTTTGCCCAGGGGATCCCGTAGACCCGGGACACCCTCTTACAATGGCCATTTTTTCTGATTCTCCAACTCCAATGAGTTTTACATCTGTAGTGGGATGTAGTCATCAAACCATGAACACATACAAAATGGCGCCATCCTTCCTGTACTGATATCTATATCTATTGACCAACTTCTCTATCTGCATCACATGTAGGAATATTGACTGCACGTCTCTACTCACCAGGACACGTGTCTTGGGCACGGCAGGATATTGTGATCCCAACAAGAATCAGGCAAAAGAGACTTGGAAGAGAAATTCCCATGGTCGGTGGTTTTTCCATTTATGAGACTGCACAGATCTGTGGCTCTTTATCAATCACACAGGTATCTGAATTCAGCTCTGACCCTGTTTTGCTATATATATATATCTATAATGTCCCAAGGGAACAGAGGTGACTGTCTTCTTAGGAATCAGCTGATGTTTTCCATAAAGGTCACTGACTTGTTTGCTTATGGGAAAAAGTAGAAATGATTAACTATAACTTACACTTACACCCATATACATTCAATTGCTACCTGCTGGAATTGGATCTATTTATTAAACCTGGCCAATGTCTTCTGCAAGAGAACTCTCTCTCTTCTTCCTGTAAGAAGGTCAGTTTCCTACTACTTACCTACTGCTCTACCTTACAAAAGCCACACTTACCAGAGATTCATTGACTGCTGATCCATCTGATCCTTACATGTTCCTTTCTCAGAGACGAATATATAGAATTATACAGTTGCTATCATAAAACCAACAAACACCCCCCTCTCAGTGAGGTTACCATTCATTGAACCCTTTATCCACTTACATAGATAATACGTCTCTATAATACAATGATACCATTTGGAATCTTGCAAGAAGTGCTGGAATTTCAGGCGACTCCGGCAACCAAATCCTGGATTCAGTGCTACCCAAGTTATGAGCCAGTCGGGAGGCTAAGCCAATTTGAGAGGTGTTCTTCGGGGGGGGGGCAATCTTTTTGTAAAATCCTGCCTGGAATTGAACCAGTGACCTGCAGGCTGCTGGTCATAATCCAAGAATTGATTGGAGTACTGGGAGATTCTAGAATGGGGTATTGCTTGTAAGTCTACCTGCATTAAATACCCCTTATGTTTGGCTGTTGCATTGCTTGAGGGTCTCCCAGAGAAACCTTCCCACCCCATAGACCCTATGATTGTCCTATAGAGCTGCTGCCAGGGACCACACCTCCCAGAGGTAGAACTTACCCCCTTTCTCTGCCTGACACTGAGGCAATGAAGGAATATATAAAAGAAAAACTAGAAAGGGGTTTTATTAGACCTTCAACCTCCCCGGCTAGAGCTGGGTTCTTTTTTTTTTTTTTGCAGAAAGGATGGGGGTCTTCGTCCATGCATTGTTTAAAGTGGTCTTAATAAAATTACTGTTAAGAACCGCTACCCCTTCCCTTAATTTCTCAATTATTTGATCAAGTCAAAGGTGCCAAAACGTTTTCTAAACTAGATCTCCGTGGTGCTTGATTTGGATAAGGGTTTCTATGTTTTTTATTAACTACTTCACAAGAAAGAACTAACATAACTCAGACGGACATGCCGGCCAATAATTTCAACTTACAACCAAAATTAAGTGGAAGACAGCTTTTAATACTCGGGATGGGCACTATGAATATTTTGTGATGCCATTTGGCCTTTGCAATGCCCCTGCCATTTTCCAAGACTTTGTCAATGAAATTTTTCATGATGTTTTGGACAAATTCATTGTAGTATATTTAGATGATATACTGATATTTTCATCTAACTTATTGGAACATAGTCAACACGTACATCTAGTCCTTTCTAGACTCAGGCATATTATTTCTAAACATGGCCTAGAGATGGATCCTACCAAGGTGGAGGCAGTTCTAGCTTGACCTCAGCCCCGGACCCTCCGTGCTATTCAACGTGTTCTTGGCTTTGCTAACTATTACAGACAATTTATTAACGGGTTCTCCACTTTGGTAGCTCCCATTGTTGCACTTACTAAGAAAGGGGCTGAACCTAGCATTTGGCCAGAAGCAGCTGTGTTGGCTTTTGAACAATTGAAAAGAGCTTTTGCTTTTGCTCCTGTGCTTTGCCATCCTGCTACATCTCTCCTCTTTGTAGTAGAAGTCGAAGTCTCCCATCGGCACCCAATTACTAACAAAATGCATCCCTTTGCTTACTTTTCTCACAAATTTTCTCCCGCAGAGGCTAACTATGACATAGGTAACCGGGAATTGCTAGTCATCAAGTTGGCCCTTGAGGAATGGAGGCATCTGCTGGAGGGCGAAAAGCATCAGGTTGTAATATAAACTTATATATTGAATCTGCCAAGTGCCTTAACTCACGACAGGCTAGGTGGGCATTGTTTTTTTCCAGATTTAATTTCATCATCACATATAGGCCTGGGTCCAGAAACACTAAGGTTGCTTCCTTGTGCAGAGTGAAGCCCCGCCCCAACTTCCTGTTCAGTTCTCTCTTTGAGAGTCGGAGAGCCTTGTGCACATGCCTGGAGGCAGCAGGAGCTAGTCTGTGCATTAGCTGGGTTTTTTTTTTAATGAGAGAGCTGAACAGGAAGTGGGGGCGGGGCTTCACTCTGCACAAGGAAGCAAAGAAAAAGAATACCTTCTGACTGAGGAACCAGGTCAGAGAGAATGCTTGGACAAAGGTAGGTAATTCTGGAGGCTGTTTAGAGTAATTTTACTCATACAATATTTTACTCATAGAAAAAAGTTTACTTATTCTTTAACATGATTGGGTAGATTGCAATTGCTCTTTTTTATGTTTTTGAACTTCAAGTTTTTAATACATAATCACACATTCAAGATTTTTGAGTTTTATCACATTACATTCAAAAACGTTATATTTTTGATAAATTAGCCTCTACATTTCACCATTTTTTTCTTTTTAGTACAGAGTTCAAGGAGCAGGAAGAAAAAGCCAGAAGAGCAATCAAACAGATCGTAAAATGGGAGTTGACCCAAGAGAATCCATTGGGCGATACTGTGTTGCCCCAAGCAGACTGTGTGCTTTGCATGTATTACTTGGAAGTTGTTAGTAAAGATCGCAATATGTTTCTGAAGCTCCTGAAACTATTATCATCCCTTCTGAAGACAGGAAGTCATCTCATCGTGTTTGTTGCGCTCAATATGACCTATTATATGATTGGCCAGCACAAGTTTTCTGCGCTAAAGTGTGATGAAGAGTTTGTACAAAAAACCCTCACAGATACCGGCTTCATTGTGGAGCACTTTGATAAATACAAGTGTGCAGTTGATGTCGACCTGACAGATTATGAGCACATTGCGTGTTTCGCAGGCCGTAAAGATTTTAATTATTAGTGATGAGCGAATTTTTTCACCAGGCATGAATTTGCAGCGAATCCCACATTTCGCCACCGGCAAATTATTTTGCGAAACTTCTGCAAAAAATCGGCGCGGGAAAATGCGTTGTGCATCAAAAAAGTTGTGTTTGCATCAAAAAAAGATGTGCGTGACAAAATAAAGATGCGTTACAAACGCGTTTCGCATATTTGTTGCTTCACGGATTTTTCGGCCAAGCAAAACGGGACAGATTCGCTCATCACTATTGATTATCACAGGCTTAAAAACCCAAGCAAAGTCATCAATGTTTATTAGACATCAATCGTTTGTTCTAAAGCAAATAACGAGCCTAAGGGAATTAGTTGAATTTGTCTAATTCCAAATAGAATTGCTTGCTTGCTTCATTATTAATCAATATTGTATAAACAAAAAAATTTCATAAATAAATAAAGGGAGGAAAAAATTGCTTCTGTCTTCAAGCGAGGTGAGAAACATTGCCTGCCCATCCACAGAGCCAACTTTTTTTTAAGATCCGGCAGGCCAGGTAACCAATAGGGAGAGGGTAGAGAAGCCCTGATAGTCCTGAAAGTTGTATAAACTCAAGATGGGATAAATTCGTATTCAAAATGGAAAATTTAGAAAATCACAAATTTTTCAAGCTGAAAGTATTGTGAAAACTCAAAAAATTTGAGTTTAAATGGACATTCATTTCCATGAATCCTCTTTATTTTTCCAGAAGTTGCTCCAGCAGCCATTTTAGGAGAACTGGCGCTCATTATTGGAAAGCAATAATGTGTTACATTTTCACTTGAAACTGTGGGAAATAGGAAACAACGGTGGGATTAACTTCCCCTTGAAAATATGTGAAATTGAAAACAATGATGGGATTAATTCCCTCTTGAAACTGGGTGAAATAGAAACAATGGTGCAATTAACTTCTCCTCGAAGCTGGATGAAACTGAAAACAATGATGGGAGTCATTTCCCCTTGAAACTGGGTGAAATAGACAACAATTATGGGATTAACTTCCCCTTGAAAATGTGTGAAATTGAAAACAATGATGAGATTAACTTCCCTCTTGAAACTGTGTGAAATAGAAAACAATGGTGCAATTAACTTCTCCTCAAAGCTGGATGAACCTGAAAAAAATGATGGGGTTAATTTCCCTACTGTATGGAGCTGCTCAATAATTGAGCCTCTCTCACCGGCTGGTACACAGTCTATACGGATGGTAATAAGCCTATAAAGGTTCTCTGTGACATGGATACGGATGGAGGGGGATGGATAGTAAGTACGGAGACATCCAGATACAATAACAGCCATTGGTTTGTATGAATAAATACAAAAACATTGCTTCTGAAGTGAGATGCTCAACGGGTCGGGGGTGTATTTGTAGGTACAGAACGTAGGCCTACTTACCCAGTACCCTGCACAATACGTTGACATATTAAACCCAACAGGTGTTTCAGAGAAGAGTGGACGGTTCTGTGGATTTTTACAGAGACTGGAAATCCTACAAACAAGGCTTTGGCAGCCAACTGAGCGAGTTCTGGTTGGGAAATGAGAACATTCACCGCCTTACGTCCTCAGGTACCCACACATGCCGGCAGTCTTGCCCATATTTTCTCACTACTAAATAGGTGGAAGCCAATTAAAGTTGAATGAATGAGTTTTGCAGGGTTCAAGGGTTCAGTTGAGGGAACTGCCCTACTGACTCTCTCCTGCCCCACAGGGAATTTCCAACTGCGCTTCGACCTGGAGGATTTTGACAACAATCGAACCAGCCAATTCCGACTGGAGCCAGAGTCTCAGAATTACACCCTACGTTATGGAGAATTCACTGGGGGCCCTGCAGGTAAGAGGTCACATCCCTGCATGAGGAGAGTAGGAGACAACCGATCCTCACTTATTATATTGTTTGTAAATCATAAATTAAAAAATGTCTGTGGATTCACCTTTAGGAATTATATCAGCTGTAGGACCTTATTAGAAGTCCAATGATCAGAGAGATTAGATGTCTAAAGGGGAAAATGGAATGTGACGATGCCAACTGACCATTGGTTATTGGTTTAGGAGAGCGTCCATGTTTAATGTTATTCCAGAGGATACAAGTGATACAGCCCCCTCTACCAATATAACCTACTGAGACATACCCTAAACCCCTTACTACACTGCCACCTACTGGCAGACCCCTAAAGTACAGTACATGTAAAAGTCCAGTGCAATGTCTACATTCATTATGCACATCCATTATAGTCCTGTCCATCAACTGTCAGTCTTCCTCATATATCCACCTGTATGTGAATGTGGCCAATTCTTAAAAATCCAATAACCAAGCAATGAACTTTGCCCAAATGTAAGTGCTGGTGGGACAGGCATGGGTGGTAGAAAGGGGAATATGTAGCCATTCTTGTTCTCCACAAGCCCCCATTCGTTTGCCTTCACACAACACAAAGAGAACAAAACAATACAGAAGGAAGCTAAAATGAACAAGCACTGTTTATCCGGGCAGAAGACCCATTCTGAAGACATTAAAATCAAAGTTTACCTTCATTGATGCAGTTAAATTGTGTTTCTTGGTAACAATAATTTTGTATATTAAACCTGAGGATATTATATGAAAGTAGTGTGATGTACAGCGTGAAACAGGTATAAATATTTGGTTGTATTTACTGTATATAGTGCAATATGCAGGCTAAGTGGGCCTCCCTTACTAAGCACTACTTCTTAATGGAACGGAGATAAGTATTTGGGATTACTACCAATTTATATATATAGGCGACCCCATACTCAGGATTGTGATCAAGTTGGACACTTACATTCAGGGTTGTTTTCTAGGACTTTGGATTTCTTTATGGGTTTAAAATGTACTGTATATTCTAAAGGGCATGATTTACTTAAAATGACATGTGGCTTCAAATTGTATTCACTGGTGCCCCTTCTTGTATAGTGGCCACATGTAGGGGGTTCCTATAGCAATGGGAGCATAAAACCCAATGAAGCTGTTTATTTTGTGCAGTGCTGTGGCTTTAGGGTACAGAAGTGTAACCTCACCTCCAGCCTACCCTAGATATGTAGCCTAAGAAGAATCAGCTGCCATCTAGCTATCTAATGTACGGTATATTTACTTTTCACAATAACAGCAAAAACTGTGTCATCAAATAAACCCACCATTTTCAGGTTGCCATGTTCCTTTAATGTTTGTTTCTTCTCTGCCCAGGTGACGCTCTAGGTCCTCACAAGAACAAAGCATTTAGCACTAAGGATGCAGATAATGATACAGCCGATAGCACCAACTGTGCTCTATTATATGTAGGAGCCTGGTGGTACAGTAGCTGCCATAATTCCAACCTGAATGGGGAATACCTGCGGGGCAAGCACAGCAAGAAGGGCAGAGGGGTTATCTGGCACAACTTCCGAGGGAACGAGTACTCACTGAAAGTGTCTGAAATAAAGTTCCGCCCACAGAAGTAACCTGGAAGATTTGGAACATTCCTTAACAGCTGTCTGTATGTTAAATCACAATAAATCAAAGTCCATTGGATGTAGGTTTTTTTGTAATGGTTTCTGGATTTTCTTTACTGTTTCTGTATTTTGAGAACATATGGGCACAACCAAAGTACTCATTCTGCCCTGGCCCGTTGTACTTATGTATAGGGACTGCTTTGCCAACTTCTTCCATCTTCCAGTGATCTCTTGTTGCGGATGTGAGCTCTACTACTCATGAGAACCCACCCATGGCTGTAGAGAGGAAGGAAGATGAGGCCAGGGCTCTCCTACATTAGTAGTAATGACGTGCAGGTCGGAAAAAGCCAACCAGAATCAGCCCTAACCCACCCTTTCCCAACCTGACCTGGTGAGCCATTATTATTTATATACTTTATTCAACGCAACTACCTCTGATGTCACAAACAGGGGTCGGGGCAGTTGTGAGTATACGAATTAGATGACTGCAGGCAACTTCCAGAGTATTTGGGGGCACCGTAAAATCCCAGGCAGGAATGACCATAACCAGAGTTCCGGTCCTGTCTGTCACTTTGGGATGTTTCAGGCATTTGCATTTGGCACAAAGGATTTGGATAATGATCCAGCCAGTAACAGTAAGTGTGCAGAACGGTACAAAGGGGCCTGGGGGTACGCAAGGTGTTACCATTCCTGTCTGAATGGGGAATATAAGCGAGGAGCCCATGATAAGCTCAGCAGCGGAGTCCACTGGGCCAAATTCAGAGGGGTCAATTACTCCCTGAAAGTGTCTGAAATGAAGTTCCACCCAGAAAAGTAACAGGAAATTGTTTTATTATTGCTTCATGTGTTGATTTTCAGAGGGAGCTCAGGGAGACCATATGCTGATAACTGCCCATAACTGACTGAAGATAACATATGATGATAATATGACTATGGAGCTTTTCATTCATCCATCCAGGTCATGGTATATCTTCTATAATCAAATCTAAAGCAACTGGACTTGTTAACAAGTCCAGTTGCTTTAGATTTATTTATAGAAGACATATGCTGATAACTGACCACATGGCAAATTATATTCCCTGGTTATGGATTTAGAAAATAAAAGAGACTTAATGGGGCTACTGACTTTAAGCACATTGAGGTCCCTGCTTCTGTAGGAGCAGCAAAAAGCCATCTTCAAAAAATATTTCCTTCCCACCCACAGAGCCAATTTAATTTTAAGATCAAGAAAGACAGGTAACCAATAGGGAGAGGGTAGAGAGCCCCTGATAACTAAGATAAAGGTAAGTTCAACAAGGATCCTGTAGATGAGATGTGATGATGTTAAGGCAGAAGTTGCTCAGTTTTCCATGATAATGCAGCCGGTGCCGAGGCTGTAGATGAGATCTTCTCATGAGTTCAGTCATGGCTTCTCCCACTGATATTAATCACCAGATAAATAGGGCTCTTTGTGCAGTATATATATATACTATGAAAATGCATTGCTAAACAATTATTGGAGAATAGTGTAACTGTGATGCCTGTTAGAAATAGTGTTTGTTATAGCTTTAATCTCCTTCCAAGTGGAACGTTCCAGCTCGGTACAGCTCTCCTCTATGTGTGTTGGAGCTTGTTCATTACTCCTTTATACAGATGGAGTGTGGGCCCCAGAGTAGATAGAAAGTACTAGTCTCCATATGTGACATCTATAGAAAGTACTTGTATAGACCCAAAGCCAGTTTGAGAGCGATATTTGCCCTTGCTCATGTGTTAATGGAACATGGAACGATGACTCAAAACATTGTGCCCTGTGGATTTATATCAATATGGCAAAACTCTTAGTGGGTCCATGTTCTGTCAACAGTCTCATGTTTCTCAGGGTGGAAATACTGCTAAGTGCATTGGATTGCGCTGGGTACATACCTACACAGGTCAGTTGCATGATGATTGGGTAAAAATGGCCCTACACGGGCTGATTTCAGCTGCCGATATTGGCCCTTTAGACCGATTCGGCTGTATGGGCACCACCGACGGGCCTCCCCAAACGATACCTGGCCTGAAATTGGCCGGATCTCAATCAGGCAGGTTTGATTTTTCCATCAGGTTTTGGGGATATTAGGGGTTTTGCTTGTGGCATCCTATTCTGTTAAAAAAAATATATATATATATATTGAGAAATAGGGAAACTTTGAGGACCTGAGTGTGAAAGTGAAAGTGGATGGAGTTATAATGTAACAGACCCAGGCTGGACAAGTCTTTTCTACAGAAAAACAAATATTTATTAAGTCAAGAAAGGCCAGATATGAAGAGTTACTGATTATATTAGTTTCTCTAGTCCAACGTGCTTCCAGCAAATAGAATTTATCTGAACCAATGACTTGGCCTCATTATATTCAGGCTTATTGGTTATCTCCGTATCTGTCAATGTTGTGTTTATGTCATTGTCCTACTGGCCCTGTCTGTGTCTCTCACTGTTGTGTTTATGTCATTGTCCTACTGGCCCTGTCTGTGTCTCTCACAGTGACTGTCGTCTCACTGGGGAGAATTTGCTTTAAGCAGATGCCTCCTTTTATTATCTGTTCCACAGGGATTAGGGAAGGACTTACATGTCCCCAGGTTAGGTGCTACCTGTGTTAGAGGAGACCCAGAACTTCATGGAGAACCAACATAAAATGATCAGTTATCTTGGCCCTGCAGGAGATATGAAGGTGCCGCCACCATGTGGTCCCTACAGTTGGAAACAGTAGATGCACTTTTAATGCCAAATTAGCGTAGTGTAAGAACTATTCCAATTTATGTGACTAACTGAATCATGGGAAGGGGTATAAAGCATTTTTTCGGCTCTAAAACACTGGAATTGGAACCATTTTTGTAAATTCATTAAATCCCACTATCTTGCACCCTGAACCCTGATATGATGGATCTAGCGGTACTCAGCATGTTAAACAAACAAACACTGGCATTTATGGGATAGAGACAAATTATTCGGAAAGCCAATGGCATCCCATGGAACGGTGACCTTGAAGGTTCCTGATATACAGTCTTGTTCATGGGCATTCATTGCTCCCTATGTGTGTGAAACTTAATGGGGTTGGTGAATCAGACAGACTGGTTATTGTAAGAGGATGCCCGGGGTGTCCTGGACCACCAGGATTAAAGCAAAGGTAAGTAGGCAGTCTTGTATCTTCATTCCTTTGGTACCTTCTCCATGGAGACAGAGAGTTCTAAAGTGCCATTAGGCTCCACACATGGTATAATCCTGTGTCCTTAATAAAAGATGCAGTTTATACCTCTATCATATACAGATGGAGCCAAGTCTCTTTACCATGTTGTTGCGTTCTGTCTTTTCCAGTTAACACAGGGGGGAAAAATGCCAAAATTCACCACCAGATGGCGCATGGTCTGTGGGGGTTTTCTATTGTGTTTTACTGGCAAGTCTTTGCACCCTAGCACCATCTAGAGGCAGGATTTAACACTCAAATGGTGTCTGGACATGGTGAGACAAAATGTGAAAACTTGCTGGCTGCATCTGTAGATGGGATTGTCTCTCCAGAACCATATAAACTAATAAAACTAGTCTTTCTTTAAACATAAAACCCAAATTCTTTTTTTATTAAAACATCCATACCTGTTATAAATGTATTTAAAAATCTGAGCTGTCAGTCTTATATTGCCTGCCCCGCCTCTATGCCTTAGGCAGCCAATTACTGTCACTTATGCACTTACTAGATGCTACTACACTCCTCACGCTCTATCATTTTGTAGCCTGGGAATGGACTTGATCATTAGGTATTTAATATTGTTCCCTTAATGCCTGTTTCTTCTCTGTCCAGGTGATTTTCTAGGTCTGAGGTCCCCAACCTTACTCACCACAGTCAAATGTAAAAAGACTTGGAGAGCAACACAAACATCATAAGAGTTAATGGAGGAGCCAAATAAGGGCTGTGATTGGCTATTAGATAGCCTGTATACACCCTATCAGCTTACAGGGGGCTTTATTTGGTAGTACATCTCCTTTTAATTCAACCAAAACTTGCCCCCAAGTCAGGAAATAAAAAATCTGATTTGGGGAGCAACATCCAAAAGGCTGATGAGCAACATGTTGCCCCCGGGACACTGGTTGGGGATCACTGGGTTATTGGGTGCCACTACAGGGCACTGACATTGATGGAGTTGGTGCTGTGTGTAAGACCACAAAATGCTACAGAAGACCTTTCTAATGCCCTTTTTGACTGCATCAGAGGTACACAGAAACCAATGTCCCCCTCGAAGAACCCCTCTCTAAACCATGGGCTTAGCTTTCCAACTGGCCCATAACTTAGGTAGCACTGAATCCAGGATTTGGTACCTGGAGTTGGTCAAATTCCTGCACTTTTTGTAAGATTCCAAAGTGATTAAACACTGCATCATTGTATTACAGAGACGTGGTAACGCAGGGATACAATATATGTAAGTGGATAAAGGGTTCAGTGAATGGTGACCTCACTGAGAGGGGGGTGTTTGTTGATTTCATGATAGCAACTGTATAATTCTATATATTCATCTCTGAGAAAGGAACATGTAAGGATCAGATGGATCAGCAGTTAATGAATCTCTGGTAAGTGTGGCTTTTGTAAGGTAGAGCAGTAGGTAAGTAGTAGGAAAGTGACCTTCTTACAGGCAGAAGAGAGAGAGTTCTCTTGCAGAAAAATAAATAGATCCAATCCCAGCAGGTAGCAATTGAATGTATATGGGTGTAAGTGTAAGTTATAGTTAATCATTTCTACTTTTTCCCATAAGCAAACAAGTCAGTGACCTTTATGGAAAACATCAGCCGATTCCTAAGAAGACATTCATCTCTGTTCCCTTGGGACATTATAGATATATATATATAGCAAAACAGGGTAAGAGCTGAAGTCAGATACCTGTGTGATTGATAAAGAGCCACGGATCTGTGCAGTCTCATAAATGGAAAAACCACCGACCATGGGAATTTCTCTTCCAAGTCTCTTTTGCCTGATTCTTGTTGGGATCACAATATCCTGCCGTGCCCAAGACACGTGTCCTGGTGAGTAGAGATGTGCAGTCAATATTCCTACATGTGATGCAGATTGAGAAGTTGGTCAATAGATATAGATATCAGTACAGGAAAGATGGACGCCATTTTGTAAGTGTTCATGGTTTGATGACTACATCCCACTACAGATGTAAAACTCATTGGAGTTGGAGAATCAGAAAGAATGGCAATTCTAAGAGGGTGTCCGGGGTCTATGGGATCCCCAGGGCAAAAGGGAGAAGCAGGGACACAAGGAACCAAAGGTAAGTACACAACAAAACCTGCAACTATGTATCAACTTACTGTCTCTACTTGTTACCTGTTGTTGGGAACTACTTGGTTCTGTTCCACAGTTCAGTACAAAGATAATGTCATGTATTGTAAGGGGGGCTACATAGTGAATATTGTGAATATAGGGATATTATAAGCCCCCGAGGAGTTCCTTATAATATATAGTGAATAAAGTGCCCCCTATTGTAACATATAGGGATATTATAAGCCCCCGAGAAGTTCCTTATAATATATAGTGAATAAAGTGCCCCCTATTGTAACATATAGGGATATTATAAGCCCCCGAGGGGTTCCTTATAATATATAATGAATAAAGTACCCCCTATTGTAAAATATAGGGATATTATAAGCCCCCGAGGGGTTCCTTATAATATATAGTGAATAAAGTGCCCCCTATTGTAACATATAGGGATATTATAAGCCCCCGAGAAGTTCCTTATAATATATAGTGAATAAAGTGCCCCCTATTGTAACATATAGGGATATTATGAGCCCCCGAGGGGTTCCTTATAATATATAGTGAATAAAGTGCCCCCTATTGTAACATATAGGGATATTATAAGCCCCCGAGAAGTTCCTTATAATATATAGTGAATAAAGTGCCCCCTATTGTAACATATAGGGATATTATAAGCCCCCGAGGGGTTCCTTATAATATATAGTGAATAAAGTGCCCCCTATTGTAACATATAGGGATATTATAAGCCCCCGAGGAGTTCCTTATAATATATAGTGAATAAAGTACCCCCTATTGTAACATATAGGGATATTATAAGCCCCCGAGGGGTTCCTTATAATATATAGTGAATAAAGTACCCCCTATTGTAACATATAGGGATATTATAAGCCCCCAAGGGGTTCCTTATAATATATAGTGAATAAAGTGCCCCCTATTGTAACATATAGGGATATTATAAGCCCCCGAGGGGTTCCTTATAATATATAGTGAATAAAGTGCCCCCTATTGTAACATATAGGGATATTATAAGCCCCCGAGAAGTTCCTTATAATATATAGTGAATAAAGTGCCCCCTATTGTAACATATAGGGATATTATAAGCCCCCGAGGGGTTCCTTATAATATATAGTGAATAAAGTACCCCCTATTGTAAAATATAGGGATATTATAAGCCCCCGAGGGGTTCCTTATAATATATAGTGAATAAAGTACCCCCTATTGTAACATATAGGGATATTATAAGCCCCCGAGGGGTTCCTTATAATATATAGTGAATAAAGTGCCCCCTATTGTAACATATAGGGATATTATAAGCCCCCGAGAAGTTCCTTATAATATATAGTGAATAAAGTGCCCCCTATTGTAACATATAGGGATATTATGAGCCCCCGAGGGGTTCCTTATAATATATAGTGAATAAAGTGCCACCTATTGTAACATATAGGGATATTATAAGCCCCCGAGAAGTTCCTTATAATATATAGTGAATAAAGTGCCCCCTATTGTAACATATAGGGATATTATAAGCCCCCGAGGAGTTCCTTATAATATATAGTGAATAAAGTGCCCCCTATTGTATAATATAAGGATATTATAAGTCCCCGAGGAGTTCCTTATAATATATAGTGAATAAAGTACCCCCTATTGTATAATATAAGGATATTATAAGTCCCAGAGGAGTTCCTTATAATATATAGAGAATAAAGTGCCCCCTATTGTAACATATAGGGATATTATAAGCCCCCGAGGAGTTCCATGACCATATAAAGGCACGAGGCCGAAGGCTGAAAGTCATAGCACTCTGAGGTGACTTCTAATATCCTTATATTTTACAACAGGGGGTACTTTATTTATTATAATATACAAGTTTCAGTCAGTCATGTGACAGAAATGACATCACTAAGCACCGATTATAAGGATATAATTTACAGTTTAGTCCCATAAGGAAATGACTAAACTGTATATTATAGTTTTATTATTCCCCTAGATATAGTGACTGGTAGTGATAGACAGGTGCCTAATAAATACCCTCAGTATATATTTTCCCTTTTCACAAATGTGTTTTGCCTAATTGGATAAATACACGTTTCTGCACCTTTGGTTAAATGTTTCTATTGTTATTGTTTTTTTGTTCATTTTTTTTTCTTTATTTAAAACAGGGAACCCTGGAATCCCTGGAATGTTGGGCCCCCGTGGTGAGAAAGGTAACGCCCACCCTGATCTAAACCCAATGGGCCAATCCTGGGGGGGATCTGGAAACTGCAGTTGGGAGGGATCCTTCATATCTGGGAGAACCAGAGCAGTTTGTATTAGAGGAGAAGTCTAAACTGTCACATAGAAAGCTTTTTTGTACCTAAATATTTGTGCCCGAACCTAAATAAATTCCAAAAAGATTACTTGTGTGTGTTCAACACCCTAGAGATTGTTTCAGTGATATATAAGGTGGTTTTGCCTGTTTGTTATCATTCTGCTCTTTTTTATTTTTTTGTAACAATAGGAGACATTGGGCCTCCTGGACTCTTGGGGCCACCTGGCGAGAGAGGTAAGTCCAGCAGTGCAGGAACCCATCTATGGGAAAGTAGTGTATAAGAAGTTTGAAAACTTAGATCCTTCAAAAATATACCTGTGGGACAAACCAATGATTTAATAAGAGCAGAAATAGGCTCCCCTTGCATTTGGCTTGATCCAACTAGAAGGTTGGCCGGAGTATCTCTCTTGCTTTGTACAGCATCTAAGGAGCACGACTGGTCTAGTAACTGTAGAACCCAACTACTAGGTTAAGCTGAAGAGCATCTCCCTCCCTGTTGTACTTGGATGGATCTAGTCCAATGGTCCCCAAACTGTGGGGCTGACACACAGCAATGACCAGAAGGATGGGGGGGTGGGAAGGAACCAACTTCAAGTCCAGTTAGGGGTGACATTTGGGGAGAATGTTCTTCCTAAATATTATTGGATTCCAAGCTTGGAAGAAGTGCCCTTGATATTTTTGTGACTATAGCTGACAATGGCTGACAGAGCAATGGTTTTATACTGGTTTAGCTTTGCCTTGTTATTAGTTATATTTACTGTAAATAAACAGCAGTAGATAATTTAATCAGTAGTTGTAATATATCCCTTATGTATCTGTAGCTTCCAAGAACTGTATGGAGCTGCTCAATAATGGAGCCACTCTCACCGGCTGGTACATATAAAGTACCCCCTATTGTAAAATATAAGGATATTATAAGTCCCCGAGGAGTTCCATGGCCATATAAAGGCACGAGGCCCAAGGAGAAAGGCCATGGAGGTGACTTATAATATCCTCATGTTGTACAACAGGGGGTACTTTATTTATCATAATATAGAAGTTTCAGTCAGTCATGTGACAGAAATGACATCACTAAGCTCCGATTATAACTGATGACATCACTAAGCTCCATTTATAAGGATATCATTTACAGTTTGGTCCCATAAGGAAATGACTAAACTGTATCATAGTTTTATTATACCCCTAGATATAGTGACTGGTAGTGGTAGACAGGTGCCTAATAAATACTCTCAGTATTTTCACATTGTGTTTTGCTTAATTGGATCAATTCATGTTTCTACACCTTTCGTTAAATGTTTGTATTGAAATTGTGTTTTTGTTCATTTTTTTATTAAAAAACAGGAGACCCTGGAATCCCTGGAATGTTGGGCCCCCGTGGTGAGAAAGGTAACGCCCACCCTGATCTAAACACAATGGGCCAATCCTGGGGGATCTGGAAACTGCAGTTGGGAGGGATCCTTCATATCTGGGAGAACCCAGAGGAGAAGTCTAAACTGTCATGTAGAAAGCTTTTTTGTACCTAAATATTTGTGCCCGAACCTAAATAAATTCCAGAAAGATTATGTGTGTGTTCAACACCCTAGAGATTGTTTCAGTAATATATAAGGTGGATTTGCCTGTTTGTTTGTTATCATTCTGCTCTTTTTTATTGTTTGTAAATAACAATAGGAGACATGGGGCCTCCTGGACCCTCAGGGCCACCTGGCGAGAGAGGTAAGTCCAGCAGTGCAGGAACCCATCTATGGGAAAGGGGTGTATAAGATGTTTGAAAACTTAGATCCTTCAAAAATATACCGGGGGGAAAACTAATAATCTAATAAGAGCAGAAATAGGCTCCCCTTGCATTTGGCTTGATCCAACTAGGAGGTTGGCCAGAGTATCTCTCTGGCTTTGTACAGCATCTAAGGAGCATGGCTGGTCTAGTAACTGTAGAACCCAACTACTAGGTTAAGCTGAAGAGCATCTCCCTCCCTGTTGTACTTGGATGGATCTAGTCCAATGGTCCCCAAACTGTGGGGCTGACACACAGCAATGACCAGAAGGATGGGGGGTGGGAAGGAACCAACTTAAAGTCCAGTTAGGGGTGACATTTGGGGAGAATGTCCTTCCTAAATATTATCGGAAACCAAGCTTGGAAGAAAGTGCCCTTGATATCTTTTATACTATAGATCACAATGGCTGACAGAGCAATGGTTTTATACTGGTTTAGCTTTGCCTTGTTATTAGTTATATTTACTGGAAATAAACAGCAGTAGATAATTTAATCAGTAGTTGGAATATATCCCTTATGTATCTGTAGCTTCCAACTGTATGGAGCTGCTCAATAATGGAGCCACTCTCACCGGCTGGTATACCTGTCCAGTGCCTTTATATGGAATACATATATATTTATTTCTTAAGAAATAGCAGTAAGTGAATTAACTAATAGTCGTAATATATCCCTTATGTATCTGTAGCTGCTAAGAACTGTATGGAGCTGCTCAATTATGGAGTCTTATTCACCGGCTGGTACACAATCTATCTGGATGGTAATAAGCCTATAAAGGTTCTCTGTGACATGGATACAGATGGAGGGGGATGGATAGTAAGTACGGAGACATCCAGATACAATAACAGTCATTGGAATGTATGAATACATGCAAAAACATTGCTCCTCGGGTCAGGGTAGTATTTGTAGGTACAGAACGTAGGCCTACTTACCCAGTACCCTGCACAATACGTTGACATATTAAACCCAACAGGTGTTTCAGAGACGAGTGGACGGTTCTGTGGATTTTTACAGAGACTGGAAATCCTACAAACAAGGTTTTGGCAGCCAACTGAGCGAATTCTGGTTGGGAAATGAGAACATTCACCGCCTTACGTCCTCAGGTACCCACACATGCCGGCAGTCTTGCCCATATCCCTTCCCTCACTAGTTACTTAATAGAGTAAGAGGAAAGGAACTATCAAGCTACATAAGGATTCATAAGGATTTACAGGGAGAGGTTAATATAGAGAATCAGTGAGTGTTGGGATACTGGCAAAGCTGGTTTTTGGGGGTAGGTTCAAGCACAACTTGTACCAACAGGCAGTCAGCCAATGAAAGCATAATTGTAGGCCTTGAGTAGGGTTATGCAGCCCAGTAACTTACTGACTCTCTCCTGCCCCACAGGGAATTTCCAACTGCGCTTCGACCTGGAGGATTTCGACAACAATCGAACCTACGCCACCTACAGCCAATTCCGACTGGAGCCTGAGTCTCAGAATTACACCCTACGTTTTAGAGAATTCACTGGGGGCCCTGCAGGTAAGAGGTCACATCTCTGCATGAGGAGAGTGGGAGACAACCACTCTCACTTATTATATTGTTCGTAAATCATAAATTGAAAATGTCTGTGGATTCACCTTTCGGAATTATATCAGCTGTAGGACCTTATTAGAAGTCCAATGATCAGAGAGATTAGATGTCTAAAGGGGAAAATGGAATGTGACCATGCCAACTGACCATTGGTTATTGGTTTAGGAGAGCGTCCATGTTTAATGTGATTCCAGAGCATACGAGTGAAACACTTTTAGTGAGTGCTCACTCCCTCGGAAGTTGTGCCAGATTACCCCATTGCCCAGGTTACTGTGGGGCAAGCAAGCAAGTGTCTTAAATAAAGTTCCGCCCACAGACGTAACCTGGAAGATATGGAACATTCTGTTACAGTCTGTATACTTAGGAGCCCAGTAACTGCCCGGAATAACCCCTTAGGCAAGCAGGAGAGCCCTGCCGACCCCGGTGTTCACCGACGCCCTTTTGGGGCCCCGGACTTTCTGCGGCGGGAGAGGCAGGGATCCTACTTACGGCCAAGGTTATTCAAACACGGTACCAAGGGTTGAGACGAAATCGGAGTCGTGGTCAGGCAAGGGTCGGTGGCAGGCGGCAAGGATCAAAGTCGAAAGTCAGGCAAAGGTCGGTGGCAGGCAGCAAGGAGCGTAGTCAAAAGTCAGGCAGGGAGTCAAAAAACCAGATAATCAGACAAAGACTGCTTAGCAAGGCACCAGGAATACAGGACCAGCTTGGGCAATGAAAACAAGCAAGGAACCGCTTTTTAAGTTTGAATTTGGCGCCAAGATGACGTCAGCGCGTCCACTGACGTCATCGCGCAGCGCCGAGAGGACCTAAAGTTACTGCGCATGCGCGCGCGCGCCCATTGCCATTGCGCGTCGGGACGCGCCGAAGAGAGGTGCGCGCAGGAGTGCGCTGTACCGGAGGAGGCCGGGGACCGGCGCGCTTGAAGGTAGGAATGCGCGCCGGTCTCCCGGTGCTCCTTACACATTCCTTAACAATTGTCCTAATTTTAAAGCACAATAAATCAAAGTCCATTTCATGTGTCTTTTTTGTAACGGCTGCTGGATTTTATTGTTTTTCCTCCTGTTTCTGTATTTTGAGATCATATGGGCAGAACCACAAGTACTCATTCACCAATGAGAAATGCACCTTAAGAAAGGGGGTCATCTGCTATCATGGCACAGTGTCAAATATTCAGTGTCAAATAATGTTCACGTATAATGGTTACTTTTGGAACCAATGAGAGATAGCTAGAGTATGTGACTGGGGCTACCCCAGAGCCCCAGGAATAGCCATGTAGAAGAGCACAGGCTGGTACTGATAAAGTCAGTGCTTTTCAGAGGAATAAGATGCCCTAGGAAAGTCTCCGATGCCCCTTTTGCGTAGGTATCAACATCACCCAAGCAAATTAATCTTAATTGCTGCTATTGCGTGACCCATGGTAAATTCAGTGCTAGCACTAGTTATACATATTGTCTGGTTAATAAATTAGCTCATCCCAGTGAGTATAATTGCTAACCTGAAATCCTGGGTTGGTGTTAACAACTGCCCTGGCCCATGGAGCTTATGTATAGGGACTGCTTTGCCATCTTCTTCCATCTTCCAGTGATCTCTTGTGGCGGATGTGAGCTCTACTACTCATGAGCACCCACCCATGGCTGTAGAGAGGAAGATGAGGCCAGGGCTCTCCTACATTAGTAGTAATGATGTACAGGTCGGCCAAAAAGCCAACCAGAATCAGCCCTAACCCACCCTTTCCCAACCTGACCTGGTGAGGCACTATTATTTATATACTCTACCCAACCCACCCACCTCTGATGTCAGAAACAGGGTTCGGAGCAGTTGTGAGTATACGAATAAGATGACTGCAGGCAACTTCCAGAGGATTTGGGGGCACCATAACATCCCAGGCAGGGTGGGCCATAGCCAGAGTTCAGCCGACCACTCACCTGATCTGCCCCTAGTTCCGGTCCCGTCTATGACTTTGGGATGTTTCAGGCTGTTCCATCAATATGTATTATATGTCTTCTCAGGAGACTCCTTGTTTACTCACAAGGACAGAGCATTTAGCACAAAGGATGCGGATAATGATCCAGCCAGTAAAACTAACTGTGCAGAACGGTACAAAGGGGCCTGGTGGTACGAGAGTTGTTACCATTCCTGTCTGAATGGGGAATATATGCGAGGACAACACGATAAAGCAGATGGAGGAGTCCACTGGGCCAAATTCAGAGGGGTTAATTACTCCCTGAAAGTGTCTGAAATGAAGCTCCGCCCAGAAAAGTAACAGGAAATCACTTGATTATTATCTGTTAATTTTATAAATTGATTCCAAGGGCGCCATTATTCTGTACTGTGCTATTCACTGACAAATGTTTGAATTTTTTTTTAAATAAAAAAAACATGCATTTTATGTTCATGTTTTTGAGAGTTTTCCTATGAATTAAATATTTGCAGCTCAGGGAGATAAACTTCAGTCACACTTTACTGCTGCACTGCGTTGGCATGATATCCCCCCCCCCCTCACCCCCAGCAGAACAATGGGAAGGGAGCAAGATAGCAGCTCCCAGTAGGTATCAGAATAGCACTCAATAGTAAGAAATCCAAGTCCGGCTTGGGACTCCTCCAGTTACATGGGAGTAGGAGAAACAATAGGTTAGCTGAAAGCAGTTCTAATGTGTAGCGCTGGCTGAAAGCTCAGACTCAGGCACACTTTACTGCTGCGCTGCAAGTTGGAGTGATATCCCCCCCCCCCACCCCCAGCAGCCGATCAGCAGAACAATGGGAAGGGAGCAAGATAGCAGCTCCCAGTAGGTATCAGAATAGCACTCAATAGTAAGAAATCCAAGTCCGGCTTGGGACTCCTCCAGTTACATGGGAGTAGGAGAAACAATAGGTTAGCTGAAAGCAGTTCTAATGTGTAGCGCTGGCTGAAAGCTCAGACTCAGGCACACTTTACTGCTGCGCTGCAAGTTGGAGTGATATCCCCCCCCCTCACCCCCAGCAGCCGATCAGCAGAACAATGGGAAGGGAGCAAGATAGCAGCTCCCAGTAGGTATCAGAATAGCACTCAATAGTAAGAAATCCAAGTCCGGCTTTGGACTCCTCCAGTTACATGGGAGTAGGAGAAACAATAGGTTAGCTGAAAGCAGTTCTAATGTGTAGCGCTGGCTGAAAGCTCAGACTCAGGCACACTTTACTACTGCGCTGCAAGTTGGAGTGATATCCCCCCCCCTCACCCCCAGCAGCCGATCAGCAGAACAATGGGAAGGGAGCAAGATAGCAGCTCCCAGTAGGTATCAGAATAGCACTCAATAGTAAGAAATCCAAGTCCGGCTTGGGACTCCTCCAGTTACATGGGAGTAGGAGAAACAATAGGTTAGCTGAAAGCAGTTCTAATGTGTAGCGCTGGCTGAAAGCTCAGACTCAGGCACACTTTACTGCTGCGCTGCAAGTTGGAGTGATATCCCCCCCCCTCACCCCCAGCAGCCGATCAGCAGAACAATGGGAAGGGAGCAAGATAGCAGCTCCCAGTAGGTATCAGAATAGCACTCAATAGTAAGAAATCCAAGTCCGGCTTTGGACTCCTCCAGTTACATGGGAGTAGGAGAAACAATAGGTTAGCTGAAAGCAGTTCTAATGTGTAGCGCTGGCTGAAAGCTCAGACTCAGGCACACTTTACTACTGCGCTGCAAGTTGGAGTGATATCCCCCCCCCTCACCCCCAGCAGCCGATCAGCAGAACAATGGGAAGGGAGCAAGGTAGCAGCTCCCAGTAGGTATCAGAATAGCACTCAATAGTAAGAAATCCAAGTCCGGCTTGGGACTCCTCCAGTTACATGGGAGTAGGAGAAACAATAGGTTAGCTGAAAGCAGTTCTAATGTGTAGCACTGGCTGAAAGCTCAGACTCAGGCACAAGGCACTGAGATGGCGCCTACGCACCAATATTACAGCTACAAATACATTTGTTGGTTCAAGAATAAAATGTTAAATGGCAGAGGGAATTATTTGTTGTGTAACAATGTTATTTAGAAATAAAATGTACCCCATAAATATCATGGCAGTGTCTCTTTAAGCAAATTGAGGTCCCTGCTTCTGTAGGAGCAGCAAAAAGCCATCTTCAAAAAATGTTGCCTGCCACCTATGGAGCCAATTGAACTTTGAGATCAAGAAGGACAGGTAACCAATAGGAAGAGGGTAGAGAGACCCTGATAACTAAGTTAAAAGGTAAGGATTGTTTCATACTCACTGTGATCGTCCTTTTTCTAGACAAACTCAATGTCAGTACTGTACCAAGGATGGGAAGGGATGTACCAAGCTACTCTTTCCCAATGGGAGGGCAATAGAGAGCCCACAATAAGCCAAGAATAAGAAGAAGGATAATCTTACAGTATAGACCCTATACCCCAGAATAAGAGGTGCTGGCATCCCCCAGAATAAGGAAAACATAGGGTACATATTGTCAAAGGTGACATCCTGGAAGGAGTCCAGAATAGGTATGATCCTATAGACACAGAGGGCACTATGGGATACACATGAGGTATGTACAATAAATACTGACTAAAGGCAGACACAGCTGTCTCGTAATCAGATCTAACCGAATGCTGATCCCAAAGAACATGTTCACAGGCACCTGGGGTGAGAACTAACAATGGAAAACCCCAGTACCAGCTTCATATCCAGCAAGATAAGCCCCGTGGCACCCAGACCAACTATATATGAAAAAAGAACCATAGTTGGATGACAGACCATAGCAACCTTATGAGAAAGGCCTACCTGGTTACCTCTCATGGTTTTCAGGTCCAAGACAGAATAAGCCCAGAGATGCTCAAAATCCAGGGAGACAGGTTGTAGTGCCTAGGCAGATGCCCAGGATCATGCACAAAAACAAGTCTGTCTTTATCCTACATACAAGAACATATTTACCTGTAGAAAATCAGCCTTCCTACACAATATAAACCCCATAAACCACACAGACCCTGGGACTGGATTACTTTGATATACCAGTAATGATGGTATATCAGAATGGCTGCTATTCCATCAGACTAGAGCTTTATTGGGACAGATGACCAAGTGTACTCGAAACCAGAATGTATTCTAAACCCCAGACCTGGAGTGACCGAGCTTCATGAGGAAGAACCTTCCCTTTATAGAGCATCAACATAATGTGAGAACCCCTGAACAAAGAGAAACCACCCGAGTGCCCTATCTTGGAAGTTACCTAGACAGAGAGCCCTCTGACCATGGAACCTAGATACAACCTGTGTATGGGGTGCCGTTTGTCCAATGCACATTTTGTCAACAAAAACACATTCTGTATACAAAAAACAATACCCAAAATTCTATGTGGATAAAGATATATTTCGAGTGAAGAATGAAAAAAAATCAATTTTGTGCACAAAATCATATTATGTTAAAAACTCCATTCTGTAAATTTTGACAAGCATTCTGTCTCACAAATGTCCATACAACAAAACCAGTTATGTGTAAAGTTACATACAGAATGAATTATGTAAGACAAAACTTTGACAAAATATATAATGATGTAACTAAGTAGCATATTCCAGCTAGATTTTCATGACAAAATAGATACTTGTGACAGAAAGCAAGATATTGCGTTAATTAGCGAATGAAAACAACACATGATTCACAAAAGCACATTAACCATTAAAGGCGCTAAATAATGCAATAATCTGTGTGAATATTAACACCTAATTGGGGGAGGCGTTAGTCAGAGCACATTGCGATTTTGGAGTGTTTGTGAAGACAAGATGAGTTTGCTATGGGATTTTTGTTGGATTTGGAGGAGGATCAGCAAGTCCTTGAACGTTGTAGAGTGATGCGTCCTCAGCTTTTCAGGGAAAGGTCCACTCTAGAGGGCTTAACTGAGGATGACGTTGTCAGGTGCTACAGGCTAAATAAAGCTGCAATATCCAGCCTGTATGGGGTACTGGAGCCTTATCTGCAGCCACTAACCCACAGAAGCCACGCTCTTCCTGGCATGGTTAAACTTCTGTGCTCCCTGCATTTTTGGGCTACGGGAAGTTTCCAGAGGGTTGGGGGGGTCTACGGGGGGGTGTCACAGCCTACTTTTTCACTGTGCCTTGGCAAGGCCCTGCCTGCCATAAGCTTGTTTTGCAATTTGAAAAGTGCCCTCTTTTGCCACTGGGAGAGTCAAAGCAGCTACTTGTAGTGTCAGTATCTAGCACAACTTGCCCACATTTGCTTTCTGTCTCCCACTGTCAAACCAGGCCCTGCCATAAGCTTGTTTTGCAATTTGTAAAGTGCCCACTTTTGCCACTGGAAGCAGCTACTTGTAGTGTCAACTATCAGTCTCACACTGTCACATCTGTTGCAAAAGGGCCCTGTTTTGACAGAGGGAGACTGGAAGCATCTTATTCCTTCTTATTTTATTTCAGGAGATCACATAGTCTTGTGATTTGCAATATATCCAAGTATCCCTTATTAATCCTCCCAAAAGCTTTCCAACTACTGATGTCAGACTAACAGGCCTATAGTTTTCAGGCTGAGAACGGGATCCTTTTTTAAATAACGGCACCACATTAGCAATTCTCCAGTCTTTGGGCACCATGCCAGACCTTAATGGATCCTGAGGACAATTCAGTTCAAGTTCCTCCACCAAATCTATGTTACCCCAGTAAGACTACAAAAGATGCGAAACCAACCAGTAGCTGATTGTCCCCCCAGATGTCAGGGCTCAAATGTTTCTTTTCTCCACATGCTGTGGGTGTTTCCACCCCTACAAACTTACTGAAGGGACATGGTCCAATATATGATAGATACCCCAGCCTTCCCTAACTTAAACACCTCCGCAATAGAACTTCTGGGCTTGGTGTAAGAGTTGTTCCCATTGAATAAACCAGGTCTCTAGCATGGGTTCTCCTGTGTATTGCAAAGTAGTGGGCAATTATGAACTGGATAGGAACTACAGCACCCAGTGTTGCACAGTGGATGAATTTGGTAAATAAGCCACTCCCCCTAATTAGACTAATCTTTGAAGCTCAGAACTGCCCAGCCAAATTCGAGAATCTGGTCCCCCCTGGCTGGATATTCACCCTTAGTGATATCCAGGTCCTGGCCTATGCTATAAAAACCAAATCCAGGATTTGGTTCAGTATTCAACCAAGATTCAGCCATTTTTGGCAGGATTTGAATTCGGTCAAAACGAATCCTAAAAATCACATGACTTTTTGTCACGTAAACACGGAAGTTGAACATTTGTTTACATTTAACCCTTCCATAACCTAATTAGCATATGCTAATTAGGATTCAGTAATGGGTCGAATCCTTTACATAGGATTCAGGGGTTCGGCCGAATCCAAAAAATTCGATTTGGGGCATCTCTAGTTTAAAGTGCACCATTTTCTCTTTGTTAAATGTTCCGTCTTTGTTGTCTTGGGTTTAAAATGTCAAATAAAACCATTTTAAAAAAAACTAAATAAATCAAAATATATATATACGTAGCTAACGTTTGTAATAATGACTCCACAGCAGAAACAATGGACCTTCCCATTGGTTTGCCTATCGTGGATTATTTTTCTTTCATAAATGATATATATCTGGATCAATCACACCACACATCAGAGGAGGCTAGTTATGAGCAAGAATCCTTGCCATAGAACAAAAAGGAAGTGTTATTTTTCCAGACAGGAAGTAGAGAAATTTCCTTGTGTAACAAGAAGTAAAGTCCACCATGGAAGCACATTTTTTTTCCCTGTCGCTCTTTTTTTTTTTAAAAAAAGATACAGATTCACACAATGTTACACACAGTGAATTCTTCTTTTATTTTGACGATGGCACCCCTATAAGATCATGAGATTAGGAGATATTTTTTTTTATTGCAACTGAGTGTGAATCTGACCAATTAAACTGTCCTGTCTTTACCTGTCTTCCATCCCCTTTACCAGTTTAGTTGCAGTCTCTGCACTCTCTCCAGCTCATTAATATCCTTCTTAAGGACTGGAGCCCAAAACTGCCCCCCATACTCAGGGTGAGGCCTTACCAGGGACCTATAAAGAGGCTAAACTATATTCTCATCCCTTTAGTTGATGCCTTTTTTATACAGCACTTTATCTGCTTTATTAGCCAGTCCATTAAGGGTTGAACATGATGGACTCGGGTCTTTTTTTCAACTCAACTTAACTATGTAACTATGCAACTAATTTTATGATGTTTATTTATTGAAACTGTAGTTAAACAATCTGTTTCAGCTCATGTAAGTAATGAAATAAAAACAATTTGCTTGAGAAAATATTTTCCATGACTCGGTACAGGATTTGCCCCATCTGACATTTAGCTGATTTCTGTTTTGTTGAATTAGTCAATATAACTGCCACTTTTATTTTACCTGTAAGGGTTGATGGCCTTTAGATAAGGTTGCCACCTTTAAAAAAGGAAAATACTGGCAAGGGATATCCCAATGGGGAAACAACCTCAACCCTGACAGTCTAACCTCATAGTTTAACCCTTCCATCCCCTTTACCAGTTTAGTTGCAGTCTCTGCACTCTCTCCAGCTCATTAATATCCTTCTTAAGGACTGGAACCCAAAACTGCCCCCATACTCAGGGTGAGGCCTTACCAGGGACCTATAAAGAGGCAAAATTATGTTCTCATCCCTTGAGTCAATGCCCTTTTTTATACAAGACAGCACTTTATTTGCTTTAGTAGCCACAGAATGATACTGCCTGGAATTAGACAACTTGTTATCAACAAAAACCCCTAGATCCTTCTCCATTAAGGTTCCCCCCAAAACACTACCATTTAGTGTATAACTTGCATTTATATTATTTCTACCAAAAGGCATAGCCTTGCACTTGTCCACATTAAACCTCATTTTCCATTTTGCTGCCCAGTTTTCCAATTTTGTCAAATCGCTCTGCAAAGCGGCACATCCTGCATGGAACTTATAGTTTTGCACAATTTAGTGTCATCAGCAAAAATAGAAACAGTACTGTCTATGCCCCCCTCCAGGTCATTAATAAACAAGTTAAAAAGCAAAGGCCCAAGGACTGACCCCTGCGGTACTCCACTAACAACACTGGCCCAATTAGAAAATGTTCTATTTACTCCTACTCCTTCAGCCAGTTCTCTATCCAAGTACAAATATTATGTTCTAGGCCAATATTCAATTTCATCATTAACCTTCTGTGAGGTACTGTATCAACAACTTTAGCAAAGTCTAAGTAGATCCCATCCACTGCCATTCCAGCATTGAGGTTCCTGCTCACCTCCTCATAAAAGGCGACTAAATTAGTCTGGCAAGATCATTTACGTATTAAAAACCATGCTGGCACAAACTTATCATGTGATTTGCAATGTATTCAAGTACCCTATCCCTTATTACCCCTTCCAAAAGCTTTCCAACTGCTGATGTCAGACTAACAGGCCTATAGTTTTCAGGCTGAGAACGGGATCCTTTTTTAAATAACGGCACCACATTAGCAATTCTCCAGTCTTTGGGCACCATGCCAGACCTTAATAAATCTTGAGGACAATTCAGTTCAAGTTCCTCCACCAAATCTATGTTACCCCAGTAAGACTACAAAAGATGCAAAACCAACCAGTAGCTGATTGTCCCCCCAGATGTCAGGGCTCAAATGTTTCTTTTCTCCACATGCTGTGGGTGTTTCCACCTCTACAAACTTACTGAAGGGACGTGGTCCAATATATGATAGATACCCTAGCCTTTCCTAACTTAAACACCTCCGCAATAGAACATCTGGGCTTGGTGGAAGAGTTGTTCTTATTGAATAAACCAGGTCTCTAGCATGGGTTCTCCTGTGTATTGCAAAGTAGTTGGTAATTATGAATGGGATGGGAAATACAACACCCAGTGTTGCACAGTGAATGAATTTGGTAAATAAGCCACTCCCCCTAATTAGACTAATCTTTGAAGCTCAGAACTGCCCAGCCAAATTCGAGAATCTGGTCCCCCCTGGCTGGATATTCACCCTTAGTGATATCCAGGTCCTGGCCTGTGCTATAAAAACCTAATTGCACCGAATCCAGGATTTGGTTCGGTATTCAGCCAAGATTTGGCCATTTTCAGCAGGATTTGAATTCGGCCAAAACGAATCCTAAAAATCACATGACTTTTTGTCACGTAAACACGGAAGTTGAACATTTGTTTACATTTAACCCTTCCAAAACCTAATTAGCATATGCTAATTAGGATTCATTAATAGGCCGAATCCTTTACATAGGATTCAGGGGTTCGGCCGAATCCAAAAAATTCGATTCGGTGCATCCCTAGTTTAAAGTGCACCATTTTCTCTTTGTTAAATGTTCTGTCTTTGTTGTCTTGTGTTTAAAATGTAAAATAAAACCTTTTTAAAAGAACTAAATAAATCAAAATATATATATACGTAGCTAACGTTTGTAATAATGACTCCACAGCAGAAACAATGGACCTTCCCATTGGTTTGTCTATCGTGGATTATTTTTCTTCCATAAATGATATATGTCTGGATCAATCACACCACACATCAGAGGAGGCTAGTTATGAGCAAGAATCCTTGCCATAGAACAAAAAGGAAGTGTTATATTTCCAGACAGGAAGTAGAGAAATTTCCTTGTGTAACAAGAAGTAAAGTCCCTCATGGAAGCACATGTTTTTCCCTGTCACTCCTTTTTTTTAAAAAAAAAAATGATACAGATTCACACACTGTTACACACAGTGATTTTTTTTTATTTTATTTTGACGATGGCACCCCTATAGGACCATGAGATTAGGAGATATTTTTTTTTCAACTGAGTGGTAATCTGACCAATTAAACTGCCCTGTCTTTACGGGACACAAAATAGCCAATTGATTCATAATTGGTCAAAGGGGATATAAATTTCCTCTTGTGAGTTTCAGAGCTCAGGATCCTGCACCCGGCTTCTGTCATAGCCTTTTGTATGAACTCTTCATTGCACTTTAGTGCAGAAAACTTGTGTTGGCCGACCATGAAGCAAGAGAAGTTGATCGCTGCCACCATGACCAGGTGACCTCCAATCTTCAGAGGGGATAACAATTTCTTCAGAAGGTTTGTATACATATCGTGATCTTTGCTAACTAGCTCCAAATGATAAAGAGTGATTAAGCAATCTGCTTGGGGCAACACAACTGTGCCGAGTGGGTTCTCCTTGGTGATGTCCCATTTTACCACTTGTTTGATTGCCCTTCTGGTTTTCTCCTCTTGTTTCTTCCACTCGGTACTGAAAAACAATACATTTGCTTTGTTTAAGAATATGTAATATAACACCCTATTTACTGGAGGAGCTAAAGCTCTACGATCCCTTTTGCAAGTCACAGTTTTTCCTCTTACACAGCTGACCAAACAGGAGGCAAAAATATGTTTCTCCAGAAAAACATTTTTCCCACAGCTAACCACTGCTTTCCTGCCCTAAAAAAAATCCTTCTAGAACTAAAGATCTTCAGATTCTCCTCTGGTTGGATCTACTGCTCATGAGGTACCCAGAGAGTTTGGATCATATGCACCCTTAGGAACCCCTAGGATATAAAATCAACCCCAACCAAGTAAGCCTATTTGCTAACACAAGATAGGTCTTTATACTTTTTAGCTTAGTCATTGTTCTCTGAATATTCTTTTGCTTCAAGATGCCATTTCTCAATAGACTATTTACATGCATGGAGATGTATATGTTCCTCAGGTTGCCTATACTATTTATTTATTTCAGGTGGAAACAAGTTGAGCTTATCTCAGGTGGAAACATGTTGGGCTTATCTCAGGTGTAAACATGTTGGGCTTATCTCAGATGGAAACATGTTGGGTTTATCTCAGATGGAAACATGTTGGGTTTATCTCAGATGGAAACATGTTGGGCTTATAGCAGGTGTTAACATGTTGGGCTTATAGAAGGTGGAAACATGTTGGGCTTATTTTAGATGGAAACATGTTGGGCTTATCTCAGATGGAAACATGTTGGGTTTATCTCAGGTGGAAACATGTTGGGTTTATCTCAGGTGGAAACATGTTGGACTTATTTTAGATGGAAACATGTTGGGCTTATCTCAGATGGAAACATGTTGGGCTTATCTCAGATGGAAACATGTTGGCTTATTTCAGGTGGAAACATGTTGGGCTTATCTCAGATGGATACATGTTGGGCTTATCTCAGATGGAAACATGTTGGGCTTATCTCAGATGGAAACATGTTGGGCTTATCTCAGATGGAAACATGTTGGGCTTATCTCAGATGGAAACATGTGGAACTTATCTCAGATGGAAACATGTTGAGCTTATCTCAGATGGAAACATGTTGGGTTTATCTCAGATGGAAACATGCTGGGCTTATCTCAGATGGAGACATTTTGGGCTTATCTCAGATGAAACCAGTTTGGGTTCATCTCAGATGGAAACATTTTGAGCTTATCTCATATGGAAACATGTTGGGCTTATCTCAGATGGAAACACATTGAGCTTATCTCAGATGGAAACATGTTGAGCTTGTCTCAGATGGAAACATGTTGGGCTTATCTCAGATGGAAACATGTTGGCTTATTTCAGGTGGAAACATGTTGGGCTTATCTCAGATGGAAACATGTTTGGTTTATCTCAGATGGATACATGTTGGGCTTATCTCAGATGGAAACATGTTGGGCTTATCTCAGATGGAAACATGTTGGGCTTATCTCAGATGGAAACATGTTGAACTTATCTCAGATGGAAACATGTTGAGCTTATCTCATATGGAAACATGTTGGGTTTATCTCAGATGGAAACATGCTGGGCTTATCACAGATGGAAACATTTTGGGCTTATCTCAGATGAAACCAGTTTGGGTTCATCTCAGATGGAAACATTTTGAGCTTATCTCATATGGAAACATGTTGGGCTTATCTCAGATGGAAACACATTGAGCTTATCTCAGATGGAAACATGTTGAGCTTGTCTCAGATGGAAACATGTTGGGCTTATCTCAGATGGAAACATGTTGGCTTATTTCAGGTGGAAACATGTTGGGCTTATCTCAGATGGAAACATGTTTGGCTTATCTCAGATGGATACATGTTGGGCTTATCTCAGATGGAAACATGTTGGGCTTATCTCAGATGGAAACATGTTGGGCTTATCTCAGATGGAAACATGTTGAACTTATCTCAGATGGAAACATGTTGAGCTTATCTCATATGGAAACAAGTTGGGTTTATCTCAGATGGAAACATGCTGGGCTTATCACAGATGGAAACATTTTGGGCTTATCTCAGATGAAACCAGTTTGGGTTCATCTCAGATGGAAACATTTTGAGCTTATCTCATATGGAAACATGTTGGGCTTATCTCAGATGGAAACATGTTGAGCTTATCTCAGATGGAAACATGTTGAGCTTATCTCAGATGGAAACATGTTGGGCTTATCTCAGATGGAAACATGTTGGGTTTATCTCAGATGGAAACATGTTGGGCTTATCTCAGATGGAAACATTTTGGGCTTATCTCAGATGAAACCAGTTTGGGTTCATCTCAGATGGAAACATTTTGAGCTTATGTCATATGGAAACATGTTGGGCTTATCTCAGATGGAAACATGTTGAGCTTATCTCAGATGGAAACATGTTGGGCTTATCTCAGATGAAAACATTTTGGGCTTATCTCAGATGAAACCAGTTTGGGTTTATCTCAGATGGAAACATTTTGAGCTGACATAAGCCTCTAAGCAAGGTTTTGGGCTTCTACCAGTCCTTTATCAAGCCAAGACTTCAGAGAACCTGAGGAGCAGGCTAAAAAGTTTATTAAGTGACATTGCTTTGAAAATACCACCCTAATAGTGTTTGACTATAATTCCTAGCATTATTTAACCCTTCAAAATATTTGGAAATTCCTTGGGGTAACTTGCAGTGCAGCAAAATCCAAGTATGGTTAAGCATCAGTGGTTAGATGCCCTTTAAGTCCACCATGGGTTCTTTAAACTAGATCTTAACAAAGAAATAATACAACTAGGGTCATTTTCCACCTCACCTTTGTCCTTTAAGTGAGCAAACAAACTCTGCAAAGTGGGAATGATCCACAGCTCCGGGCTCATTTCGGATCCATTTCTTTATGGTTTCCACACAGCAGTCTGAAGATTCCAGCAATATGATATTTTTGAAGAAATCAGCAGCAACAAAGTTTTCAGAAACATGAGAGCCAACCGAGAGATGAATCAGTGTTTCTCCTTTCACAGAACCTACAGGCAAAAACAATGATGATCAATTAATAAACTACTCTACTATGTACTTTTATATTGATGATTTAGCTTGGAATTTATCATATTTTCCAACAAATTTCACAATATAAAGATTTGCCCAAATTCTTAGAATTCAGCCCAACCGAATCAAAACCCATATGTGATGCCACCTGAAAGCACCAGACATTTGAAGGTGACACAGATGAATTGATTTTGGGGATTGTTCTCAAATTCGAACATTAAAATTCTGTTTTAGTTCAGTATTCAGACAGGATTTGGTATTTGGCTGAATTTGAGGACAACAAAAAAAACTAAAACGCTATAATTTCTAATTTTTTTCATTTTAAATTTTACTAAACTCATTTCCTTGAACGTCTAAATCCAAAAAATCTAACGTTTCGAGAGAAAAGAAGGATCTTCCAGGAAAGCGAAGGGACCTCTGCCATTGACTTCTACATGAACCCGACAAGTTTTAGATGGCAATTGTCAGATTTGGATTTTTAGCCATTTAGACACGAGAGTAAATCTCGAAAAAAAATTGGGGGGGGGGGAGGTGAAATTCCTATAGTAAATGGGCCCCTAGATGATCAAATTCAATTTAGTTAATGCATCACTGTACAAATATTACAATCCCAGCACCCCTCTGGTTGGCTTCCAGTATTCTTATTTTTCATGATGTAGCTCACATACCTGATGAGAATAATTTATAGAGAAATTTCAGGGGATCTTCCACCAGCTCTTTTTTGGAAACCGTCTTATCAGCCCCGACGTACGTGTCAAAGAGATGACAGGGATCAAACTCTTCATCATGGTAGTGCTTCTGTTCTGTGCTGCTCATGGTTAGGGTTCTCCAAAAAGTCCTGTTACACTCGGTCGCTTTATATCTTTCAACTGAAATGAAAATACTTATTAAAAGTCTTATTAAGGTGAAGGATACAATGCTGTAATGCTACAGTAACAATTACAGATTTTATGCATGAACTATCAGTAAAGAACCATTGGTGCCGAGCTATAACCACCTGGAGTCCTGTGCGATGTTCTGAATAAAGTCAGTAGATAGAGCCCTTGGGTCTGTGCATTTATTGTCGCTGAAAATCATGAATAATCTTTGTATTATTTACAAGCGATCACAACATCCCTCCTTGGTTTAAATATTTTTGCCCTCGAACTAGTTCCCTTGCCTAATTGTTTGTGAAAGCTTGGGAATCTTCTTGGGAAAAATACACAGTACCGGAGGCAACATGAGAAGCTCAGTTTGACCTTTATTTTACTGTATCTATCAAACCATAGTGAGTGGTCTTTGTGCTGCAGTATCCAGGCATTTAGAAGTCATTAAACTGTGTTAATTACTCTATATATTAACCAATATAGGGAGCGTTATGTGGCTATTAGTTCATAACAAGGGACAACTACAAAGGTTTTCAAGGTATGGCAGCCATCTCTATTTACTTTTTCCAAACCCTGTAGCCCTACCATTGATGGCTTTTGCACACGTTTATGTGGCGACTAAAGGGTTAACCCTAGAGTAGTGGTTCAGAAACTGTGTGGATGACCACAAGGGGGGTTTCAAGCAGTGGCGGGGGGGGGGGGGCTAATCCTGCAAGCCATTTAGGGCAAGATTTGAAGATGCCAAGTTCTTTCCTGGATACCCATGAAAGCCAACCTAGGAGGTCATTTAGGGTGGGGTTTTGGGTGATTCTTTATAACATTTTATTGAAATTATGGCTAAATGACTGAAACGCCAGTGTTTTTGTTTATCTTTTTATGAACTTAATGGGGCCAGAAGAAAGATAAAAGTTGGGGGGCTTGAGCCAAAAATGCCTGATAACCACTGCCCTAGAGATATATGTCTTTGCTGAGGAAGAAAGCAGATCCCTACAGTCCAGAGGAGTTATGGGCATCCCCTAGTTTATACAAGTGAGGGGATCCCATAGTTCTGTCTCCTTGAATGGCAGGTTGATGGGTTGAGGAGGGTTGATGGTAGCAGTTAGCCTGAGGCACAAGTATGTAACGATGATCCTTGGGGTAAGGAGACACCTTAGTAAAAGCCATGAATATGGAGCCCATAAATGAGGGACTGAATGTGTGAAACTAACTCCTGTTATAGCGCCCTCTAGGATTGTGAGGTAGGTGCATGTTGAGACAGTGTGTGGTTCTACACAACACATTGTAGGGACTCCAGTTCTGGTATCCTGGGGTAAACACATTTGGACAAGATCAATTCATGGAGCTATGAGCTACTATGTGATAACACTGATATTAGTGAAGCTACACTATATGGTTAAGAGTATGTTGACCCCCTTTCTATTGTAATTGGCTATTCCAGCCATGCCCATCAATGTGGCCACAGGTACCACCACAACATACAACGACTGTACTGAAACCTCCATGCTGCCTTCTTTGCGGCAACAGTTTGGGTTTAGACCTTCTCCTGTCTCAGTGGTCAATAACCCAATGCCATACGGAACTGGTTTGCAGAGATGGCCACTGGTTTAAAATGTACCATAAAATGTTATAATATTAGGTTCTTTTTCAAGATTTCTCTTCATTATAAGGCACTTTTGTGCTAATACTTAAATAAATTTTGTTAAACGTTGACTTTTAAATTTGTTATTTTTATTATGTAATAATCAGATCAATAACATATTACAAAATGTTACAATTATTACTGACATCTTTTGTCAATTTCCATTCATTATAATATATAATTATGACTTTTGGGTTAAAACCTTAACAAACGTACTTTGAAATATGTCTTTATATTATTAAAAAGTAGTAACTATAATAACAATATGACTTACAAAACAAATTATAAAATATATACAAATTTGCAATATCATGTGATTAATATTTAATTACTAAAACTCAGCTTATGTAAGTAATAGGGATGCACCAAATCCGGACAGGATTCGGCCTTTTCTGGCAGGATTCCGATTCGGCCGAATCCACGCTCCTGGCCGAATCAAACCCGAATCCTAAAAATCACATGACTTTTTGTCATGTTAACACGGAAGTGGATTCAGATTCGGTTCAGTATTCGGTCAAATTCCTTACGGTGGATTCTGGGGTTCGGGTGAACCCAAAAAACTGGATTCGATTCATTCATAGTAAGTAATGAAACAAGAACACAAGAGAACTACTGTAAATACAGTGTTGGGAACATATTTTCCGTGACTCGTTATGGGATTCTCTCCATCTGACATTCATCTGATTTCTGTTTTGTTGAATAGTAAATATAACTGCCACTCTTACTATAATTGTAAGGGGTGAAGGGCCCTAAGAAAGGGTTCCCTCCATTTAAAAAGGAAAATACTGCTCAGGATGGCATGGGCGTGGTCAATGAAGTGGGGTGGTGGGCCAATGGTGTAAAATAGTAGGGTGGTGATGTAAATGAGCAGGTCATGGGGTGGATTCTGGATGATCAAATAGAGAAAGGGGAGGTAGAGCTGAAATTGGGGCAGATCAGGGCCCAGGATGGTGTTTTATTGGCTAAGCTGTTAAAAAAAACCATATGAGTAGCAACAATTCCATCAGTAGGGCCTGATGGGACTGTATATGGGAAGGCCCAGGGCACACAGCCTGGCTCTACAGTTCTACAGAAAGGTCAGGGTAACCCAATAGCAGGAGAATGTCCATTCCATGCACCCCTAAATTTCTCAAAAAGTAAATTCCTAAATGTGTGGATAGTTTTGGAAATTACACTTTACTGTCAAGATGTCATGTATTGGGTTGGATCCCCCAGATACCTGGTTCTTCTTATTGTCTGTTACATTGTCTGGAATAACTCAAAGCAAATCTTATCGGCAGTTTTTCCAGGAAGTGGAGCTATAGACCTAAATGAACCTTTCAGATAAAGTTCTTATGCCTTATAAGACTATTGATGTGATCCTCTATGTGGAGGTGAAGTCTAAAGACAATGTAGAGAGGGTCACCCTATTGTGGTGGTGCAACTTCCGGAGGTACAGCCATTTCCCAACTTGGTAGCCAAAAAACAAATTAGAAACTAAGTCCTCACCAAAGTGCCATAATGGTGTCTTTATTCAAGCCAGGTGTTTATTTATTAGGAATCAAATAAAAATGCACTTAATTATTCTCTCATACACTCAGAGCCCCTGGAATGGATGTATATCCTGTAGATCTTTCACATCAATGGTTTATTTTTGTTCAAAAATATCTGTCAATCTGATCAATCACACCATACATCAGAAGAAGCTCCTTATGAGCAAGAACAAAAAGGAAGGGTTGCATTTTTTTAGACAGGAAGTAGAGAAACTTCCTTGTGTAACAGGAAGTAAACTCCCCCATAGAAGCACATTTTCAACCATTACTTTTATCTTTTCAAAGCGACACAAATTCACACAATGTTGCACACTGTTTTCAAGCACAATGATTTTTTTCTGTTTTGATGATGGTATCACCTTTGAGAGATTAGGAAATATTTTATGCATTAGCGCCACTAATCTAAGATGAGATTTAATCATTCAAATTTAATGCACTATTAAAGATAGAATCATTATTGTGACTGAGTGTTAATCTGACCGTTTAAACCACTCGGTCTTTACGGCACACAAAGTAGGCAATTGATTCATAATCGGTCAAAGGAGATTTAAATTTCCTTCTGTGAGTTTCAGTGCTTACGATGGTGCAACCGGCTTCTGTCACAGCCTTTTGTATAAACTCTTCATTGTACTTCAATGCACCAAACTTGTGTTGGCCGACCATGTAATAAGAGATGTTGATCACTGCCACCATGACCAGGTGACCTCCAATCTTCAGATAGAATAACAATTTCTTTAGAAGGTTTACATACATATCGTTATCTTTGCTAACAGCCTCCAAGTGATAAACAGTGATTATACAATCTGCTTGGGGCAACACAACTGCACCCAGTGGGTTCTCCTTGGTGACGTCCCATTTTACCACTTGTTTGATTGCCCTTCTGGCCTTTTCTTCTTGCTTCTTCCACCCAGTACTGCAAAACAACACATTTGCTGTGCTTAAGAATATGTATATTATCATATATTATTATTATTATTTACCCTATTTATTGGAGGAGCTAAAGCTCTATGACACCCTTTTGCAAGTAACAGTTTTTGAAGTTAAAAAAGACACACAGCTATCAAGTTAAACCCTGGCTTTTAACTGAACAAAAGGGAGGTAAAAAATATGTCTAGTTTTCCTCTGAAAAATATTTCTCCTCACAGCTCATCACAGTTTTGTTGCACTGGAAAAAGCATTTATACTATCTATAAGGTCTCCTCTGGTGGGACCTACAGCTGATGAGGCACCCAGAGAGTTTGGACAGCTAATGGCAACTTTGTTATCATGGAGAAAATAAAATTCTACAAATGAAGATCTATAAAGTCTACTCTGATGGGATCTACTGCTGATGAGGCATCCAGAATGTTTGGATCATATGGACCATTAAGAACCTCTGTTGAGATGAAGTCAACCCCAACCAGGTTATTTTCTAACCTGAGATAACACCGGTAAGTATACCTGAGTATACACCGGTATACTTGTAGGGTTATCAGAGAACTCTTTCTGCTGTTTTCCTGTTTGTGACATCATCCAGCCCAGTTACAGGTTGGAGAGAAATCTGATTGACTTTAAGCCCCAGTGCACTTCTGGGAAAAGGGGAGGATCCAGGAAGTGCCTTGCTTTGGAGCCAAAACCAGGGGGTGGGCCAGGAGAGGTTATAAGGGAGTCATGCTGCTGCAACCAGCCAGATCCAGAGAACAGAAAGAGAGAGTAAAAGGCTGAGTGTGCTCTGCCATACTACCAAGCTCCAGCCATATAAAGGGAGACATCTGCTTAGCTGCTGTTGGGTGCCTCTATCTCTGTGTGAATCCTCAGTGAGAGATCCATGTGAGGGAGGCTATTGGAAGGCTCCAGTGTGTGGTCCCCTGTGTGAGGACAGGTGTTGATTGAGTGCCCCAAAGTACCTCTCCAAAGGGAGTGGTAGTTTGGGGCAGGTAGCGCTACCTGAGGAAACTAAAGAGCTCTTGGGAAGAGATTTTGCCAGAGACTAAACTGGGTAAGGGTATTTGTGCTGTTCTGGGAGTTGGCTAAACCACACAGGTTTCCCAGAGCAGGGTTTATACAGTTCTGTTTGCATTTAATAGTTATTGCCATTTCTGAACTAAGATTTTAGGTGCTGCAAAACTGTGTGTGATTTATTTCCTAGTGGAATTCTACTGAGATGTGCTCCTCACTGCCCAACAGATGGAGGCACTTTAGTGACCCTGAGGAGCAGGATACAAATGTTATTGAGCAATGTTGCTTTAAAAATACCACCATGATATAATTCCTAGCGTAATAAAGCCCTTCAAATATTTGGCAATACCTTCTGGTTAGATTCCCCTTAAGGCCACCTTGAATTCTTTAAACTAGATCTCAACAACAAAAAATAACAGCACCGTGGTCTTTTCCCACCTCACCTTTGCCCTTTAAGTGAGCAAACAAACTCTGCGGCGTGGGAATGTTCCAAAGCCCCGGGCTCGTTTCGGATCCAGCTCTCTATGGCTTTCATACAGCAGTCTGAAGATTCCAGCAATATGATATTTTTGAAGAAATCGGCGGCGACAAAGTTTTTAGACATGTTGGAGCCAACTGAAATATTTATCAGTGTTTCTCCCTTCACAGAACCTAAAGGCAAAAACAACGGTCATTTTTGAACTATGGTTAGTGATGCCCTTTTTTACGTGAATGATTTTGTTTGGGGGCTCATTATATATTTCAGCACATTTCAAAATGTATAGATTTCCATAGAGTTCAGCAAAACATAAGAAGAACCCGTATGTGATTGGGCCTTTATTGAACATCTCTCTCTAGCCCCCCACCAAATATCTTTCCTTGGCAGACACAGAAGCCCGTAAAGTTCCCCCTCAACAGCCTCCAAATTAAATTTACACTTGGGATTTGGGAAAAATGCCGCAAAAAGACCCCCTTGGCCAGTCCTTCTCTTTTTCTGCTAAACATCATTGCCAATACTCTCTTTCCCCCGGGCCTCTCCATCATATTTAGAGAATACTGGGGCTCACTCAACCTATTTTGAATATAAGATTTTTTTAATCCCATCACAGGCAAACAATACACCTTCATGAACTTTAAGCTAAACCCCAGATCCCTCTACAACAGGACTATGAGTATATTCAGTTGTCACATTTTATTCAAAGTGCCTCCATTAGGCACTTCTCTGTAACCTGGTTTGAAAGAATGTGCATGGAAGGGCTACCCCAGAAGGCCCTGATATCTATCATTTACCCTTTTTTAAATAACATAAGAGAGCACCCATTCCCTAAGCATAAATACATGTTACAATGGGAAAGAAAGACCTCGACCACACTATCTATAACTGATTGGGAAAATACCAGGACAGGGGTAACTTATGTGAGGCAGAAAGAAAGTGTATGTAAGACAATGTTCTTCTGGTATTGCACCCCAGTAAAGTTGAGCAGAATATTCCCAGACACCCCATAGACATCCACAATGTCTTGGGAAGACGGCACACTTTTATATCAAGACAAGAGCAGAAGATCCTGAACTATATTTATACCCCTGCTAGGCTCTCCATTAGCGCTAAATGAAAATCGGCAATACCCCCTACTGTAGGTGAGGTTGTTTCTCATTTACTAGAGATGACCTCAAGACATAAAGGGTTAATCACATCACATGAACAAGTTTGGTCGAAATGGGACTACTATCTCTCTCAACATAGGGCATCCCAACTACCTAGTGCAAGATAGTAACCCCCACTCCAATATCTCATTCCCCCCTGTCCAGCTTAAGATAGCCCACGATCTTGCCCCCATAGTGAAACATAGTTACTACCCACTTACACGGCCGATAATGCCAGAAGCACCCATAACCCATACACTACCCTGAAATTTGATATGTGGTTGTTCTTTTTTTACCTATGCGTGAACGTTCTCTGAACTGTTTGATACGAGATTTGAATGTCCAATGCTGATATGTTTGTAAAACTGTATAGAAAACCAATAAAATCTAAATTACAAAAAAAAAGAACCCGTAGGTGGTGTGAGATATATGGCTATTACAATAATGTAGCTCACATACCTGATGAGAATAATTTATAGAGGAATCTCAGGGGATCTTCCAACAGCTCCTTCTTGGAAATGGTCTTAGCCCCGACGTACGTGTCAAAGAGATGACAAGGATCAAGCTCTTCATCATGGTAATGCTTCTGCTCTGTGCAGCTCATAGTGAGGGTTCCCCAACAGTCCCGTTACACTGAAAACAAAGGTCATTTAATATCGATCAACTGAAATTAAAATACTTGTATCAAGATTTTTTATCCATGAACTATTAATTTTATCAGTAAAGAACCATTGGTGCTGAGTTATAATCACCTGGAGTCCTGTGCGATGTCCTGAATAAAGTCAGTAGATAGAGCCCGTGGGTCGGTGCATTTATTGTTGCTGAAAATCATGAAAAATCATTATATTATTTACAAAGGATCACAACATCCCTCCTTGGTTTAAATATTTTCACCCTCCAACTAGTTCCCTTACCTAATTGTTTGTAAAAGCTTGGGAATCTTCATGGGAAAAATACACAGTACCGGAGGCAACACGGGCAGATTTTTTTTAAATCTTCTTTAGTTTACTGTATCTTTCAAACTATAGTGAGTGGTCTTTTTGCTGCAGTATCCAGGCATTAAGCAGGCATTAAACTGTGTTAATTGTTGTATATATTAATATTAGAAGCATAATTTGGCTATTATAAGAAGATTTTCAAAGTATGGCAGCCATCTCCATTTACTTTTTCAAAACACTGTAGCCCTATTATTGATGGCTTTTGCACAAGTTTATGTGGAGGACTAAAAGGTTAATCATAGAGTAGGGGTTCTGAATCTGTGCAAATAACCTCAAGGGGGGTTTCAAGCAGTGGCAGGGGGGCTAATCTTGCAATCCCGTTAGGGTGAAATTTAAAGATAACGCCAAGTTCTTTAATGAAAGCCCACATAGGTGGTCATTTAGAGTGGGGTTTGGGATGATTCCTTATAAAATTTTATAGATCTTATTGGAATTATAGCTAAATGACTGATACGCCAGTGTTTTCATAAACTGTTCATCTTTTTATGATCTTAGTGGGGCATGAAGAAAGGTTGGTCCTTGAGGAGCACTTTGGCCAAAAATACCTGATAACCACTGCCCTAGAGAGCTATAGAGAAAGGAAATCCATACTGTCCAGTGGACACTGTGGGCATCCCCTAGTTTATGAAAGTGATCAGATATCCCATAGTTCTGTCTTCTTGAATGCCACTCTGTGAAGAAGGGTTGATGGTACCAATTAGCCTGGGGTACAAGTATGTAAAGATGATCCTTAGGGTAAGAAGAGCACCTCAGTAAAATTCATGGAGAGGGAGCTCATAAATGAGGTACTTAAAAATGGGTGAAATTAGCTCCTGTTATTGCACCCTCTAGGAATGTGTGGTAGGTGTATGTTGAGATAGTGTGTGGTCCTATACAACACATTGCAGGGACTCCAGTTACTAAGGCTCAGGGTAGGGTAAAATCCCTGAATTGTGATATCCTGGGGGGTAAACACCTATTGGAAAGATTAAACCATGAAGAAACTATTATTCTCTATGGCCTGAATCTGTGGGCTGGTAAGTAATATTAGTGTGATATTACTGAAGCTTCACTATATGGCTAATGTATGTTGACACCCTTTATAATTAATTTAATTGGCTATTCCAGTCTCACCCATCATTGCATACACAAGTTCCACCTCAATATACAATGACAGCACTGACAATTCTATGCTGCTTTCTTTGTGGCAACACTATTGGGTAGACCTTTTTCTGTTTCAGTGGGACAATAACCCAATGCCATAGAGACCTAACAGAATTTACCATAGAATTTTAAAATATTACTGAAATGTTATTTTCTTCAAAATTTCTCTTTTTTTTTTACAACAGATCATAATTTTGTGTTGAAACATTATGAAATATACCTTTATATTTGTTAAACATTTGCTCATTTTTTATTGTTATACAATATGTCTATGAAGATTCTCATTCATCCAGGTCATGATATATAGTATCTAGTAGAATTAAGTCTAAAACAACTGGACTTTTCTGAGTTTTTCTTGAAAACATACATACAATGGCGCGTTGACATCCTTACCCCGGCAGTTTCACAACAGTTCACACTTCCAGTCATGTACTTTGAAGGATTAACACCTTCATCAATGAGAATCTTGGTACCATTGTGATTGGATCATACCTTCTTACACCTGTCAGTTTCAGCTAACACCTAACTGAACAAGTTCAATGGAACCATTGTGATTGGATGTCTGTGACTCTACTACCATCAAGAGTTTAAATACCGGGGAATTCCCTACCAGTCATTTGAACTGAAGAAGCCACTCGGATGAGTGGTGAAACGTTTTCAAGAAAAACTCAGAAAAGTCCAGTTGTTTTAGACTTAATTCTACTAGATACTATATATTGTTATACAATAATAATATCCATAACATATTACAAAATGTTAACATTATTACTGATTTTTTTTTACAATTCTCTTCATTATACAGGTATTGGATCCCTTATCCGGAAACCCATTATCCAGAAAGCTCCGAATTACGGAAAGCCCATCTCCCATAGACTCCATTTTAATCAAATAATACAGAATTTAAAAACTGATTTCCTTTTTCTCTGTAGAAATAAAAGAGAACCTTGTAATTGATCCCAAATAAGATATAAATAATCCTTACTGGATGCAAAACAATCCTATTGGGTTTAATTAATGTTTTATTGATTTTTTAGTAGACTTAAGGTATGGGGATCCAAATTACAGAAAGACCCCTTATCCGGAATACCCTTGGTCCCGAGCATTCTGGATAATGGGTCCTATACCTGTAATATAAAATTGATAATATAATTTTGACTTTTATGTTGAAACATTCTGAAATATGCCTTTTTATCTGTTAAACATTTGCTCATTTTGTATTGTATACAATAATTATATTCGTAACATATTACAAAATGTTAAAATTATTACTGATTTTTTTATTATACTTATATTCATTACAATATACTATTGATAATATAATTATGACTTTTGTGTTAAAACATTATGAAATATACCTTTATATTTGTTAAACATTTGCTAATTTTTTATTGTTATACAATAATAATATTCATAACATATTACAAAATGTTAACATTATTACTGATTTTTTTTACAATTCTATTCATTATAATATAAAATTGATAATATAATTTTGACTTTTATGTTGAAATATTATGAAATATGCCTTTATATTTGTTAAACATTTGCTAATTTTCTATTGTTATACAATAATAATATTCATAACATATTACAAAATGTTAACATTATTACTGATTTTTTTTTACATTTCTATTCATTATAATATAACATTGATAATATAATTTGGACTTTTATGTTGAAACATTCTGAAATATGCCTTTTTATTTGTTAAATATTTGCTCAAAACCTTAACATTATTACTGTTTTTTTTATTTTTATATTTCTATTTATTATAATATACAATTGATAAAATAATTTTGAATTTTATGTTGAAACATTATGAAATATGCCTTTATATGTGTTAAATGTTTGCTTTTAATAATATTCATAACATATTACAAAATGTTAACATTATTACTGATTGTTTAATATTTCTATTCATTATAATATAATATTGATAATTTTGTTTTGACTTTTGTGTTGAAACATTAAGAAATGTTCTCTGAAATATCTTAACATTGTTACAAATGTACTTAACTGTTATTATTACATATTATCAATAACATTAATAAAACATATAAAATATATAACATTTAACAAAATGTTACATAACAAAATGCAACAAAATAATGTAAGTTAAAAAAAAATCTATAATATTTACTGACAATCTTGTTAAACAATCCATTTCAATTTATGTAAGTAATAAAATTTTTACAAATGAAATATTTGTTTTTACACAAGAGAATTACTGTAAATACCTGTAGGAGTGCTGGGGGAAATATTTTGCATATTTTACAGGATTCTCTCCATTTTACATTCAGCTGATTTCTATTTTGTTGAATTAGTAAATATATCTGCTACTAAACTCTGCCTATAAGGATTGTTACCTTTCACAAAGGAAAATACTGCCCAGGATGTCATAGGGGTAGTTAATAAAGTGAGGGGTGGGCGGGCCAATGGTAAAGAATGGCAGACTGCTGATGTAAACAGGTGGGTCATGGTGTAAGAATAGATGATCAAATAGAGAAAGGGAAGTGAAACACTGATGCTGAACCCCTAACATCAGTGCCCAACCTCTTGCATATAGATGGAAGCAAAAACCCTCTAACAATGCTCCAACATATAGAAGAAAGTCCTCCTACAAAAGCAGAGGAAACACTAACCTTTTAGCAGCAAAGAGATTACCAACTTCACATAAACAACTTTAGAATTTGGGTCCATAATTTTTTGGGCACACAGTGAAATCCCTTCTTTCATTTAAGAGTTTTGTTTAGCCCTAACATTATTATTCTTGTTAAAGAACCAATGATGTCTAATTCTTGCAAAGATCTGTGGCGTTTGGGATTTAGATAGGAGACCCTTTACCTCCATTTAATATAGGTAGAACACAACTGAAAGGGAGGGAGTTGTATGATTTGTTGTATAATGTGGGTTTGTCAAATAATGGGGGAATAAGATGAGTTGAATGTATTCAATCAAAAGGTTGCTAAAAATTGGCCATTATATAACATACTAAAGATTGATTTAAAGGTAAACCACCTCTTTAATGGAAGAGTTTGCTTTCAACTGAAGTTTTTTCCGCAGTGTTACACAATCATGGTTAACTAATTCAAGTTTAGAAAAAAACACAATAGCAGAGAAAAAAATTAAAATCAAAGAAATCTGCCCTTAAGAATAAAGAAAGTATATAATTTTTAAAGCTACAACAGCATTTAAGGACTTGGGATTTCTTTGGTGCAATTTTTTTTGGAAATGTTTCATACAGTTTCAAGTCTCATTATTGTTTTGAAGAGGATTCATAGAAATTAATATCTGTTTAAATGTTTCTCAAGAAATTGTAATATAATCTAAAACATTTTGTAAAATGTACAAAAATTCGAGAACTTTTGAAAAATTATTGCAACTATTAATAAATACATATATGATTTACTTTTTTCATCAAAAAACTCTCATGAGTTTATATGTTTCTAAAAAAAAATCAAATTTTTAGTAAATCTGCCCAAATTTTGTTTATCTATAAAGCTAGAAAAGCTACTTACAATCTAAACTAGACTACAATTTGATAAAAAAAGCTAATTCAATTCCAAATTCTCCCATAGAGCCAGATGCAATAAATTGAGAAAAACTTCTCACTGTTTATCCCATGAAAAACTCTATTGAAGTCTATGGGAAAAAACTGGAACTGAATTAGGAGAATGTTTTTTCTTGTGTTTAATCTCACACATTTGGGCGGAGTCACCAACAGCCAATCAAATTTCACCTGTTGAATTTTATTGGTTTAATGCCACGGTTCCCAAACTTTGCAGTTTGTCACTGGGTGACTACACCCCAAGTTTAGAAAAGTGGGTGGCACCAACAACAGCTAATCAGATTTCACCTATAGCCTTTCATTGGTTTAAATTTAAACCACTGCCATTCTTTAAGTATTAAACCCCAAACTTTGCAGAGTTAGTCACCAGGTAACTGCAGTTCGCAGTTAGAAGAAGTGGGTGGAGCCACCAACAGCCAATAAGATTTTACCTGATGACTTTCAATGGGAAAATTTAACCTGCTGCCATTCTCACCGTATTAACACCAGGGTACCCAAATTCTTCAAAGTTGGTCACTAGGGGACTGCATTTTTAGGTTTGAAAAAGTGGGTGGAGCCACCAGCAACCAATAATATTTCATCTATTGAAAGATTTCATCTTATACTAATTACACCAGGGTTCCAAAACTTTGCGTAGTTAATCATTGGGTGGCAATAATTCAAGGTTTTTTTTAAAAAAGTGGGTGGAGCCACAGGCAGCCAATCAGATTTATTTCAATGATTTTAATGGGGAAAGTTTAACTGCTGCCATTCTCATACATTTAATGCCAGTGCCCCAAACACTGGGGGACTAAGGTTAAAGGTTTTAAATAGTGGGTGGAGCCACAAACAGCCAATCTGTTTCCATACATTAGATTTCATTGGTCTATATTTAAACTGACACCATTATTTAAGTATGAATTCCAAGGTTGTTAAACTTTGCAAAGTTAGTCACTGGGTATTTGTGGTTAAAAAGTGGATGGAGCCATCAACAGCCAATCACACTAGGGAACTGCAGTTCAAAAATAGGAAAAGTGGGTTAGGCCATTAACAGCCAATCAGATTTCATTGATTGCATTTCATTAGTTTAAATTTAAAATGCTGTCATTCTCACACTATTTATGCCAGGGTGCCCAAACTTTGCAGTTTGTCACTGGGTGACTTTGATTCAAGGTGAGAAAAAGTGGGCACACCCACCAATCGCAATTTGTCTATTAACTTTTATTGGTTTGAATCAAAACTGTTGATGTTTTCTAACTTTTAATTGTAGGGTCCCTAAACTTTGCAAATTTAGTCACTGGGTAACTGCACTTCAAGGTTAGAAAAAGTGGGCAGAGCCACCAACCACCAATTGGATTGACTTTTAGTGGTGAAATTTAAATTGCTGCCATTTAGACACTATTAAGACCAGGGTCCCCAAACCTTGCACAGTGGTTTTTACTATAGAGCCAACAACAGCCAATCAGATTTCATTCAGTGACTAAGTTTTTTCAAACCAACATGAAGTTTGTTCTTCCTTTTCTAGTTATTATTGTTTTGTACAATGTAATTATTTCTTGAAAATGTACTTATAATAGTAATTATTATTGTTATTTCAAACATTATTATGTATTAAATATGTATGTATAATTGTAATTATTATTACTATTTATAATATGATTATTTCTTGAAAATATGTATAATTGTAATTATTATTATTTACAATATTATTATTTTATGAAAATGTACCTATAATAGTAGTTATTATTGTTATTAATAACATAATAATATTATTGTTATTTACAATATAATTACTTCTTGTTAATATACGTATAATAGCAATTATTATTGTTATTTATAATATTATTTCTTGAAAATGTACTGTATGTATAACAGTAATTATTATTGTTATTTATAATACAATAATTTCTTAAAAATGTACCTAGAATTGTAAGTATTATTGTTATTTACAATATTATTATGTATTGAAAATGTACATATAATTGTAATTTTTATTGTAATTTATAATATAGTTATTTCTTGAAAATGTACGTATAATAATAATTATTGTTATTTATAATATAATGAATTCTTCAAAATGTACGTAAAATAGTAATTATTATTGTTATTTATAATATAAATAATTCTTCAAAATGTATGTATAATAGTAATTATTATTGTTATTTATAATATAATTATTTCTTGAAAATGTATGTATAATTGTAATTATTATTTTTATTTATAATATAAATATTTCTTGAAAATGTATGTATAATAGTAATTATTACTGTGATTTACAATATAATTATTTCTTGAAAATGTACGTATAATCGTAATTATTATTGTTATTTATAAAATTATTTCATCAAAATTTACATATAATAGTAATTATTGTTATTTATAATATTATGTATTGAAAATGTACGTATAATTCAATTATTGTTATTTACAATATAATTACTTTATCAAAATGTATGCATAATAGTAGTTATTATTGATGTTATTATTTTTTTTAATACAATTATACATTGAAAATGTACATATAATGGTTGTTATTATTGTTATTTACAATATTATTATTTCGTGAAAATGTACTTATAACAATAATCATTATTGATATTACAGTATTATTACATATTTTCCATAAGGTTGACAAAATGTATTATGGAATATATTAAAAAAACAAAACAACTAAAGTCTATAAATCTACAATTTTTTAAATTAAAACTCTAGTTAATCAATCCATTTCAGCTGATGTAATTAATGAAATAAAGACCTACTGTGGGGAACATATCTGCGGAACATTTTTCCATGACTTGGTACAGGAGTTGCTCCATCTAATATTCAGCTAATTTCTGTTTTATTGAATAAGTAAATATAACTGCCACTTCATTAAATAATCCTTTAATTATATAATTGTTCACCTGAGAACTAGAAAATCTGGTCATGTAGGGCCACCGTAACTGTTATGGGCTTATTTATCAATTTTCGAGTTTGTCACAGGCAGTTGTCTGAAGGGGTACGTATCGAGAAGGGGTACAAACTGCTTAAGGTGGAACATTATGGGGGTCTGTATGTTTTTAACATGGATATTTGAAAAAACTTGTATCTTTTTCAAAGACTCTTTTTAAGTTTGGGACACTTTATTAATGTGGTTTGTATATGTGCCCTTTAATCGGGGGGTAGTATCCTATTAACTCTGGCCCTTTTTGACTGGCTATTTATGACCTCTATTATCAATAAATTAAGAAATTTCAATGTGTAAGAGAAAGTAAACTCACCCATGGAAGCACATTTTTAACCATTCATTATTTTTCTTATTTATTTCTCAAAACAATACAGATTCAAACATTACACACTGTTTTTATACATTTTGATGATGGCACCCCTATAATTTCACAAAAATTGGGAACATTTTATGCAATAGGGACTAGACTAGACAAGAATAGATATAACATTACAAATTTAATGCAATTATTAATGAGAGAAATATAACTGCAAGTGGGTATGACTCTGACCAGTTAAACCGCCTTTTCTTTACAGCACACAAAATAGGTAATTGCTTCATAATCGCTCAAAAGTGATTTAAAGTCCCTTTTGTGAGTTTCAGAGCTCAAGATACTGCACCCGGCTTCTGTCAGAGCCTTTTGTATGAACTCTTCATTGCACTTCAGTGCAGCAAACTTGTGTTGGCCGACCGTGTAATAAGAGATGTTGATCAGTGCCATTAAGATCAGGTGACCTCCAATCTTCAGAAGGGATAACAATTTCTTTAGAAGGTTTATATACATATTGTGATCTTTGCTAACTAGCTCCAAGTAATAAAGAGTGACTATACAATCTGCTTGGGGCAACACAACTGCACCCAGTGGGTTCTCCTTGGTGATGTCCCATTTTACCACTTGTTTGATCGCCCTTCTGGTTTTTTCTTCTTGCTTCTTCCACTCTGTACTGAAAAACAACACATTATTTGCAGTGCAGTTGAAGAATACAGAAATTAGCACTTTTTTTACTCTATTTATCAGTGGTAGAGGTAGAGCTCTATGACATTTTTTGCAAGTCGTTGTGTTTAATGTTGAAAAATAACACATAACTAACAAGTAAAACCCTAGCTTTTAACTAAACAAGAGGGAGGAAAACAAGTCCTGTTTTCTCAAGAAAAAACTGTTTTCAGTTTTGGATCCTATGCTCCATTGAGAACCTCTGTTAAGATAAAATCAACCCCAACAAGGTAAGTCTGTTTTCTGAACTGAGATTTCCTCAGGGTGCCTATTCTGGGTTTTTTTTTATATTTTTTTCAAATTATTTTTGTTCATATAACAATATAAAGCCTCCAACTACTACAAACCCTGTGCAGGAGCAAGATTCACATAAACAAGCTTGGTGATTTGTGTATTAATATGGCAAAGTGTCCAACCTTTTGGGCTTAGACCCATGTAACATTTTGGGTTTGGATAAGCAATCAAGCAATGTATTGGGCCTGTCTAAGATGGAAACATTTTGTGCTGACATAAAGAGCTTAAAAAACATTTTTGCTTATCCTTAGTACTCTATTAAGTACTAAGTACTTAAGTTTTTTTGAGACACCTTGCTTTAAAAATACCACCCTGATATTTCTGGACTATAACTCCCAGCATAAAGCAGAACTAAAGCCTAACTAAAGAAGTAGGCTATAAATTATTTTTTGGGGCTTCTGGATGAGCCAAAGGCAACCACACCCCTTTGGCAGGGAAGATCTGTGCCTCCAAAGATTCCCCCAGTAGCCCCCCATCTTCTTTTCTGTTAATCACTGCACATGCTCCTGTGCTACTGTTGGATACTGAGCTTAGGGACTGACTCACAATATACAGAATATACATTTCACAATATATGGCCGATTAGTAATTAATAAAGATAATTACTACATGGCAGCCCAGAAACCAGTGCAATTAGCATCAGAATGTATTAATCAGCCCTGTAGCATCATCTTATATGACAGGCCAACCTCATTTTCTACTTGATAATGCGACCCCTAAACTCAGCTTCTCAACAGCTGCTCAGAGCCCACTGAGCATGTGCAGTGTCACATTCTCAAAGGTGGGGAGCGCCTTTGATGAATTTGAAGGCCTGGATCATTGCTGCTATTGAAATTCCAAAACTTTAGGCTGGTGCAGTATATAAAATATTTCATTTTCAGCCTGTTTTATTTTTGGGGTTTAGTTCTCCTTTAACACTTGATAATATTTTGCCGTAACCTGGGGTAATTTAGTAGTCCAGCAAAATCCATGTAAAATAGGGTTAATCAATGATGGTTAGAGCTTCTTCAAGGCCACCACGGGTTCTTGAAACCATAAATAACCCAACCATAGTCTTTTATCGTCTCACCTTTGCCCTTTAAGTGAGCAAGCAAACTCTGCGGCGTGGGATTGTTTTGCCCCTCCGGGTTCATTTCTCACCCAGTTCTCCAAGGCTTTCATAGAGGGGTTTGAAGATTCCAACAATATAATATAATTGAAGAAATCAGCGGCAACAAAGTTTTCAGACAAGTTACCATCAACTGAAATATTCATCAACGTTTCTCCCTTCACAGAACCTACAGCCGAATACAAACAAAAAATATTGTTTACTTTTTTAACATTCATGCCCGTGGCATAGAGGCAGGTGGGTAATATACAGATCATATTTTCGAGTAGAATTACTTAAACTGCGCCTTCAACACCTCCTACATGTCACCTAGATGGCGCATACATTTTGGGTTTATACGAAACTTTCCTCTATAACAGTGTCCACAAAATGGTGCCTGCCCTCTTGCTGTGATTGTAAATTTCAAGACTGATGGAAACAAAATTTAAATAATTAATATGGTGTAAGTAAAGTTTAATTTGCTCGACTAACACAATAGAAAAGGATTTGGAATTTCTTATTAGAGTGACAGGTCCCCTTTAAAAACTGATTTTCTACAATAAAATAGTATCTTGCGCGTGATCCCAACTAAGATATAATTACCCCTTATTGGGGGCAGAACAGCCCTATTGGGTTTATTTCATGGTTAAATGATTCCCTTTTCTCTGTAATAATAAAACAGTACCTGTACTTGATCCCAGCTAAGATATAATTACCCCTTATTGGGGCAGAACAGCCCTATTGGGTTTATTTAATGGTTAAATGATTCCCTTTTCTCTGTAATAATAAAACAGTACCTGTACTTGATCCCAACTAAGATATAATTACCCCTTATTGGGGCAGAACAGCCCTATTGGGTTTATTTAATGGTTAAATGATTCCCTTTTCTCTGTAATAATAAAACAGTACCTGTACTTGATCCCAACTAAGATATAATTACCCCTTATTGGGGCAGAACAGCCCTATTGGGTTTATTTAATGGTTAAATGATTCCCTTTTCTCTGTAATAATAAAACAGTACCTGTACTTGATCCCAACTAAGATATAATTACCCCTTATTGGGGCAGAACAGCCCTATTGGGTTTATTTAATGGTTAAATGATTCCCTTTTCTCTGTAATAATAAAACAGTACCTGTACTTGATCCCAACTAAGATATAATTACCCCTTATTGGGGGCAGAACAGCCCTATTGGGTTTATTTCATGGTTAAATGATTCCCTTTTCTCTGTAATAATAAAACAGTACCTGTACTTGATCCCAACTAAGATATAATTACCCCTTATTGGGGCAGAACAGCCCTATTGGGTTTATTTAATGGTTAAATGATTCCCTTTTCTCTGTAATAATAAAACAGTACCTGTACTTGATCCCAACTAAGATATAATTACCCCTTATTGGGGCAGAACAGCCCTATTGGGTTTATTTCATGGTTAAATGATTCCCTTTTCTCTGTAATAATAAAACAGTACCTGTACTTGATCCCAACTAAGATATAATTACCCCTTATTGGGGCAGAACAGCCCTATTGGGTTTATTTAATGGTTAAATGATTTCCTTTTCTCTGTAATAATAAAACAGTACCTGTACTTGATCCCAACTAAGATATAATTACCCCTTATTGGGGGCAGAACAGCCCTATTGGGTTTATTTAATGGTTAAATATTCCCTTTTCTCTGTAATAATAAAACAGTACCTGTACTTGATCCCAACTAAGATATAATTACCCCTTATTGGGGGCAGAACAGCCCTATTGGGTTTATTTAATGGTTAAATGATTCCCTTTTCTCTGGAATAATAAAACAGTACCTGTACTTGATCCCAACTAAGATATAATTACCCCTTATTGGGGGCAGAACAGCCCTATTGGGTTTATTTAATGGTTAAATGATTCCCTTTTCTCTGTAATAATAAAACAGTACCTGTACTTGATCCCAACTAAGATATAATTACCCCTTATTGGGGCAGAACAGCCCTATTGGGTTTATTTAATGGTTAAATGATTCCCTTTTCTCTGTAATAATAAAACAGTACCTGTACTTGATCCCAACTAAGATATAATTACCCCTTATTGGGGGCAGAACAGCCCTATTGGGTTTATTTCATGGTTAAATGATTCCCTTTTCTCTGTAATAATAAAACAGTACCTGTACTTGATCCCAACTAAGATATAATTACCCCTTATTGGGGCAGAACAGCCCTATTGGGTTTATTTAATGGTTAAATGATTCCCTTTTCTCTGTAATAATAAAACAGTACCTGTACTTGATCCCAACTAAGATATAATTACCCCTTATTGGGGCAGAACAGCCCTATTGGGTTTATTTCATGGTTAAATGATTCCCTTTTCTCTGTAATAATAAAACAGTACCTGTACTTGATCCCAACTAAGATATAATTACCCCTTATTGGGGCAGAACAGCCCTATTGGGTTTATTTAATGGTTAAATGATTTCCTTTTCTCTGTAATAATAAAACAGTACCTGTACTTGATCCCAACTAAGATATAATTACCCCTTATTGGGGGCAGAACAGCCCTATTGGGTTTATTTAATGGTTAAATATTCCCTTTTCTCTGTAATAATAAAACAGTACCTGTACTTGATCCCAACTAAGATATAATTACCCCTTATTGGGGGCAGAACAGCCCTATTGGGTTTATTTAATGGTTAAATGATTCCCTTTTCTCTGGAATAATAAAACAGTACCTGTACTTGATCCCAACTAAGATATAATTACCCCTTATTGGGGGCAGAACAGCCCTATTGGGTTTATTTAATGGTTAAATGATTCCCTTTTCTCTGTAATAATAAAACAGTACCTGTACTTGATCCCAACTAAGATATAATTACCCCTTATTGGGGGCAGAACAGCCCTATTGGGTTTATTTAATGGTTAAATGATTCCCTTTTCTCTGTAATAATAAAACAGTATCTGTACTTGATCCCAACTAAGATATAATTACCCCTTATTGGGGGCAGAACAGCCCTATTGGGTTTATTTAATGGTTAAATGATTCCCTTTTCTCTGGAATAATAAAACAGTACCTGTACTTGATCCCAACTAAGATATAATTACCCCTTATTGGGGGCAGAACAGCCCTATTGGGTTTATTTAATGGTTAAATGATTCCCTTTTCTCTGTAATAATAAAACAGTACCTGTACTTGATCCCAACTAAGATATAATTACCCCTTATTGGGGGCAGAACAGCCCTATTGGGTTTATTTAATGGTTAAATGATTCCCTTTTCTCTGGAATAATAAAACAGTACCTGTACTTGATCCCAACTAAGATATAATTACCCCTTATTGGGGCAGAACAGCCCTATTGGGTTTATTTAATGGTTAAATGATTCCCTTTTCTCTGTAATAATAAAACAGTACCTGTACTTGATCCCAACTAAGATATAATTACCCCTTATTGGGGCAGAACAGCCCTATTGGGTTTATTTAATGGTTAAATGATTCCCTTTTCTCTGGAATAATAAAACAGTACCTGTACTTGATCCCAACTAAGATATAATTAATCCTTATTGGTAGCAAAACAATTGTATTGGCTTTATCGAACAATTAAATTATTTTTTGCTGGATTTAAGGTATGATGATCCAAATTATGGAGGTTTCCCTTATCTAGAAACCCACAGGTCCTGAGCATTCTGTATAACAGGTCCCATACCTGTACAAAAATGTTATTTTAACTTGAAGCTAATGACAATTTTGCTTTCTATTGCATATTATTGATGAAATATTACATGATTTATGGATATTTACAGTGCAAGACAACTGTGATTAACTTTTAGTATTTATAATGTAGCTCACACACCTGATGAGAATAAATTATAGAGAAATTCCAGGGCATTTTCCAAAAACTCCTTCTTGGAAATGGTCTTATCAGCCCCGACTTACATGTCATAAAAAAGACAAGGTTCAAGTCCAAAACTCGATTTTTTTCAATTGTTGCAGACCAAGTCAGGATTTTCACAATAACAATTTGAAAAAGTCGAATTTTTAAAGATTTTTCCTTTTGACTTTTTTTTGTACGTATTAGACATTCAGGAAAAAGAATTTAGGTGAATTTGAAAATTAAAAAAAAAAAAGAGAAATTAAGATGTTTTAGTAAATCTGCCCCTTAGGGGCCCATTCAATAGAGCACAAATTTTTGTTACTTAAAAGCACAATTGGAAAAATTTCGTAGCAACCACAGTAATTTCTGATGTTCGGAAATGTCACAAAAATTTGTTTCTTGGACGTAAGAAAAATCGTGGTTGCGATCTGAAAGTCATAATATTTTCGTATACGAATGATTGTAAAGGGCACAAAAAACATTCTGGCTTTGAAACCTCAGTGCATGATTTTGGAAGCCTCCCATGGACTCAATGGCACTCTGCAGCTCCAACCCGGCCCAAGGAAAGTCTCCCATAGGGCTCAATGGCACTCTGCAGCTCCAACCCGGCCCAAGGAAAGCCTCCCATAGGGCTCAATGGCACTCTGCAGCTCCAACCTGGCCCAAGGAAAGTCTCCCATAGGGCTCAATGGCACTCTGCAGCTCCAACCCGGCCCAAGGAAAGTCTCCCATAGGGCTCAATGGCACTCTGCAGCTCCAACCCGGCCCAAGGAAAGTCTCCCATAGGGCTCAATGGCACTCTGCAGCTCCAACCCGGCCCAAGGAAAGTCTCCCATAGGGCTCAATGGCACTCTGCAGCTCCAACCCGGCCCAAGGAAAGTCTCCCATAGGGCTCAATGGCACTCTGCAGCTCCAACCCGGCCCAAGGAAAGTCTCCCATAGGGCTCAATGGCACTCTGCAGCTCCAACCCGGCCCAAGGAAAGTCTCCCATAGGGCTCAATAGCACTCTGCAGCTCCAACCCGGCCCAAGGAAAGCCTCCCATAGGGCTCAATGGCACTCTGCAGCTCCAACCCGGCCCAAGGAAAGTCTCCCATGGACTCAATGGCACTCTGCAGCTCCAACCTGGCCAAAAGATACCGAAGCTCGAATGAATAATGAAAAAATACGAAAAGCATGACTTTTTCGTGGAAGAACATACATAAGACAAAAAAGTTGTACTATTTGAACGATATTATTGTGGTCAGTACAAAAAGGTGTCAAAATGACAAAAAAAAACGATTTTTTTTCTGAAAAAAAAATCGTACTTTTATGAATGGGCCCCTTAGTGTTACATCTCATGTAGTTCAGTAACATCACATAATGTGACATTTGTTGTAATGGACTCTCTCACCTTGAACCATGGGTAATATTCTGGCAGGAGGCAGCTGACACAAGATGCTGGATATATATATATATATAGTATAAAAAAGACCAGCAACTCCGGGATTTCTTGTGAAAAATCAAAACATGTATTCAAAGTAGCATAAACAGCCCTGAGAAAGGTCCCGATGGGGACCGAAACGTTACGTCGGCTGTTTATGCTACTTTGAATACATGTTTTGATTTTTCACAAGAAATCCCGGAGTTGCTGGTCTTCTTTATACTATTGGAACCCTTTACCGAGCACCCGAGGTATGTTATGTAGCGGTGTGCCATCCTTTGTGTATATATATATATATATATATATATATATTGGTTATATCATAGAAAGTCGGTATTTAAGGGGGATTTTGTACGCTCAAAACGTTGGAACTTTTCTAAATAAAACTTTTTGGTTATTAGTTAAGTGAGTGCGGTACTCTTTCCTTTTTTTTATTTCTCTTTACCTTCCCCCGGGGCACAGTTGGCCTTAAGGTTAAGAGTAGTGCTCCTCTTTGGTCCTGTATATATACCAAAAAAAGCAAGGTCTAACACAAAGTTTAATACTCACGGTTGGATTCCCGAGGCTGATGCTTGCTCAGCACTGGATAAACTGTGTAGTCGAGGCGCTTGGTTCTCTTGATGAAAATCATGAACAAACAACATGTTATTTACAAATGATCCTGTGACCATCTGACAGCAATTTAAAAAAAAAAAAAAAGATATTTCTTGTCTGAGATAAATGTAATCTCAGTTGTTTGTTAAACCATTCTCACATTCTTACTGTGCCAAATTGTTTTTTAAACTACTGTATCCCCCAATCAGAGTGCAGGCTCTATTAGCCCACACCTGTGGGGGAACAATATTTATGGCCGCTAGAGGCCAGCACTGGCAATTCATTTTCACTTCATCATGGTCTTTGTGCTCTGGTATCCAAGCATGCAGCAGATTTAAGGCAAAACATCACAATTCTCTTTGGAAGAGGGTACATCTTTTATCCACACATATTTTTAACCAGAGGTACCTGTTTACAGACAAACAATGACAAAATACGAAACTAAAATGTTGATATTAATTATCAACAAATTATTGACAAACTATAATTCACTCAAACTGTATTTGAATAAATAATAATAACATAATGATGCTCTTGGTAGACACTTAGGGGCAGAAAAGGCCGAGGTGCAAATTATAGACCAGTTTTACTGGCCAGGTTTAAAATACGAAGTGAAAAACTACTGTGCCTCCTGTCCTACCTGCTAATTAATGGCTCCATCCTGGCATTTTTGTAGCTCATTGGTGCCCTTGCCCATTATCTAGGTACCATTTGAGTGTATAGCAATAGATTTGGTAGGCCCCCTGGTAAATCTGCCTGAGGGCACCAGTACATTTTGGTTATCCTTGACTATGCCACCCGATATCCTGAAGCTATTCCTCTAAGGAATGCTTTGTCTAAAGCAATTGCCCACATGTTCTCCAGAACAGGGTTTCCCAAAATGATATTGAGAGATCAGGGTACCCCATTCATGTTACATACCTCTGTCTACCATCCACAGACGGATGGGCTAGTTGACATTCTCCACCCCTGAGGGCAATTTTCTATTTAGGAGAATGCCTTTTGGTTTGCAGACAGCCCCCGCAGCATTCCAGATAGCTATGGATAAGCAGTTACGACCCCACCAGAGGTACACCTCTGTCTACCTGGACGATATTGTAATTTTCAGTAGGGACTGGGAGTTGCATCTTCCCAAAGTCCAAACTAAAAAGCAGGTACGTGCATTCCTGGGAATGGTTGGGTACTACCGACCCAATTTTGCACTATATCGGCCCCATTGACTGACCTGACCAAAGGTCAGAAGTCAGTTATAATTGAGTGGAACACAGAAGCTAAAAGGGCTTTCATAGAACTCAAGTTCACCCTTTGTCATCACCCTGTGCTGGTGGCTCCTGACTTTGTGGTTCAGACAGATGCTTCTGATGTAGGTCTGGAAGCTGTACTGTCACAAATCCTCAATGGGGAGGAGCATCTAATAGTTTTCCTTAGTTGAAAGCTGACAGCAGCTGAGAGAAACTATGCAATAGTGGAGTGAGAAAGTCTGGCCATCAAGTGGGCCTTGGACTCACTCCATTATTACCTCTTAGGAGGAAAGTTCTGCTTGGTGTCTGACAATGCCCCTCTTACCTGGATGAAGAGTTTGGGTATGTGGTTGAGCACAGACCCGAAAAACAGCATGCGAATGCAGATGCTCTTTCCCGGGTCCATTGTTTGGGCTCTTCCATTGCCTCTGCCTCCCCTGGGTTGAGGCAGAGGGGGGGATATGTACAAGTCTTTGCTGAAAATTTTCCCGGAAGTTTTGTGAAACAATTCGCCAATGGCAAAATGCAGAAATTCCTATGCCTGCTGAAAAAATGCACTCATCACTAACTATCCCATGTGTAACAGGAAGTAAACACCCCATGGAAGCACATTTTGAACCATTCATTGTTTTGTGTCAAATTTTTTTTTGCAAAATGATACAAATTCACATAATATCTGTTTTCAAGACCAGTGATTTTTATTTTTCAATTTTGATGAAAATCTGGAAAATTGGGAATGTTTTATGTATTAGGGACACAAATCTAAATGTAGAAGTGATAATAATCCAAATTTAATGCAAGATTAATGGGAGAAATATAATTGCAACTGGGTTATGCATCTCACCAGTTAAACCGCCCTGTCTTTACGGCACACAAAATATGCAATTGATTCATGATCCACCATAGGGGATTTAAATTCCCTTTTGTGAGTTTCAACGCTCAGAATACTGCACCCGGCTTCTGTCAGAGAATTTTGTATGAACTCTTCATTGCACTTCAGTGCAGCAAACTTGTGTTGGCCGACTGTGTAATAAGAGATGTTGATCAGTGTCATAAAGATCAGGTGACCTCCAATCTTCAGAAGGGATAACAATTTCTTCAGAAGGGTTATATACATATTGTGATCTTTGCTAACTAGCTCCAAGTAAAAAAGAATGACTATACAATCTGCTTGGGGCAACACAACTTCACCCAGTGGGTTCTCTTTGGTGATGTCCCATTTTACCACTTTTTTGATTGCCTTTCTGGTTTTTTCTTCTTGTTTCTTCCACTCCGTACTAAAAAAAAAAAGATCTGTGGTTCAGAATACTTAGCACTTTTTTTTACATTAATTACTGGAGGAGCTAAACCTCTATGACATTCTTTGCAAGTCACTGTGTTTTAAAAAAATGACAACCAGCTACCAAGTAAAACCTTTGTTATTAACTAAACAAGAGAGTGGTAAAGCATAAGTATAGTTTTCTCAAGAAGAAAACCCATTTTCTCAAAATTCACATAGACAAGCTTAGTGATTAAAGTGCCCAACAATTTAGCCTTGGCCCCATGTAACATTTTAGTTGGGATAAACCATCAAGCAACATTTTGTTTATTTCTCAGATATAAACATTTTGGGATGACATAAGCCCCTAAACAAATTTTTTGGCTTATCCTTAAGTACTTTATCAAGCCAAGACCACAGTGACCCTGAAGATCAGGAGAATTGTATTGAGAGATGTTGCTTTAAAAACTACCACCCTGTTAGTTCTGGACTATAATTCCCAGCATGCTTTAACCTTTAAAAATACTTTGCAGGACCCTGGGGGGTAAATTGTAGTCCAAAATCCAACTACAGGTATCAGACCCTTTATCCAGAAACCCATTATCCACAAAGTTCTGAATTACAGAAAGGCTCTCTACCATAGACTCCATTTTAATCAAATAATTCACATCTTTTAAAATGGTTTCCTTTTTTTCTGTAATAATAAAACAGTGCCTGTACTTGATCCCAACTAAGATATAATTACCCCTTATTGGGGCAGAACAGCCCTATTGGGTTTATTTCATGGTTAAATGATTCCCTTTTCTCTGTAATAATAAAACAGTACCTGTACTTGATCCCAACTAAGATATAATTACCCCTTATTGGGGCAGAACAGCCCTATTGGGTTTATTTCATGGTTAAATGATTCCCTTTTCTCTGTAATAATAAAACAGTACCTGTACTTGATCCCAACTAAGATATAATTACCCCTTATTGGGGGCAGAACAGTCCTATTGGGTTTATTTAATGGTTAAATGATTCCCTTTTCTCTGTAATAATAAAACAGTACCTGTACTTGATCCCAACTAAGATATAATTACCCCTTATTGGGGCAGAACAGCCCTATTGGGTTTATTTCATGTTTAAATGATTCCCTTTTCTCTGTAATAATAAAACAGTACCTGTACTTGATCCCAACAAAGATATAATTACCCCTTATTGGGGCAGAACAGCCCTATTGGGTTTATTTCATAGTTACATAGTTACATAGGGTTGAAAAAAGACCAGTGTCCATCAAGTTCAACCCATCCAAGTAAACCCAGCACACACAACCCACACCTACCAATCTATATACTCACATACATAAACTATATATACAACCACTAGTACTAACTGTAGATATTAGTATCACAATAGCCTTGGATATTCTGATTGATCAAGAACTCATCCAGGCCCCTCTTATAGGCATTAACAGAATCTGCCATTACCACATCACTAGGAAGGGCATTCCCCAACCCCCTCACTGCCCTCACCGTGAAAAACCACCTACGCTGCTTCAAATGGAAGCTCCGTTCCTCTAAGCTAAAGGGGTGACCTCTGGTGCGTTGATTGTTTTTATGGGAAAAAAGAACATCCCCCAACTGCCTATAATCCCCTCTAATGTACTTGTACAGAGTAATCATGTCCCTTTTCTCTGTAATAAAAAAACAGTACCTGTACTTGATCCCAACTAAGATATAATTGCTCTTTATTGAAGCCAAAACAATCCTATTGGATTTAATTACTGTTTAAAAAAGTAGACTTAAGGTAGGAGATCCGAATTACAGAAAGACCCCTTATCCAGAATACCCCAGGTCCTGAGGATTCTGGATAACTGGTCCCATACCTGTACATTATGGTAAAGCAACAGTTGTTAGATCCCATTTATGGCCACCATGGGTTCTCTCTCTTTAGATCTCACTAAGGAAATAACCCAACCATAGTCTTTTATCTTCTCATGTAAAATATGGTTAACAGTGGTTAAAGCTCCTTCAAGGCCACCATGGGTTCTTCAAACAACAAATAACACAATCCTAGTCCTTTATCGTCTCACCTTTGCCCTTTAAGTGAGCAAACAAACTCTGCAGCGTGGGATTGTTCTACAGCTCCGGGTTCATTTCTCACCCAGTTCTCTATGGCTTTCATACAGGCGTCGGAAGATTCCAGCAGTATAATATTGTTGAAGAAATCAGCGGTAATAAAGTTTTCAGACAAGCAACCGCCAACTGAAATATTCATCAACGTTTCTCCCTTCACAGAACCTACAGCCGAAAAGGAAAATAACTGAAATATTGTTTACTTTTTAACATTCATGATATAGTTTGGGGGGTTCATGATATTGTCCAATACTTTCTACAGGCTATAGATGAAACCAAATCCAAACAGGATCAGAACCATAGGTGATGTGGCTTCAAAACACCGGAGATTTGGAGGTGACAGAGATCATTACACTTTCTGGATTGTTCTCAGGTTTTAAAATGTCAATTAGAATGATGTGTTGGTTCAGTATTCAGAGAGAATTGAGTATTTTGGCCCAGAGACCTGGGTTCAATGCCTGATTATATATGTCTTTCCTTGTAAAGTTCCTGGGTGCGTAAAATATTGTTTTGGCTTGATCTACTGGCTTCTGACTTCCTGCTTTGTTCCTGTCTACGCTGTTTGCTGCCTGCCCTGATCTTTTGCCTGAATTCACCTAAAAGACTTGCTTAACCCAGTGTATACCATGTATTAGACATCCTCCTTGGTCCCGACCTTAACCCCAATAAGGGCCACCAGGGGACAGTATTCTCAGTATTTATAATGTAGCTCACAAACCTGATGAGAATAAATTATAGAGAAATTCTAGGGCATTTTCCAAAAACTCCTTCTTGGAAACTGTCTTATCGACCCCGACGTACATGTTAAAAAAAAGACAAGGTTCGAGCTCTTCGTCATGGTAGTCCTTTAGCCTTGAGCAGCTCATAGTGAGGTTTTCCTAAAAAGTGCCGTTATCTTGTAAGCAAAGGTCACCTTTTAAATGAAATTAAAACATATGTATTAAAACTCAGGGGCCAATTTATTAAAGTACAACAGGCACGAAATACAAAAAAATCATATTTGATCTTTTTGTGCGTATTTTCTGCTACTTTTTTGTATAGTCGTGCAACTTTTTCATATTTTGCGTGACTTTTTTCGTAGTTTGCGACAAAATTTGTGCAACAAAATCGTATTGTCCCGCAGAATACGAAAGTTTCGGATTCATTCAAGCTTTGGTATGGTGACTTTCCTTGGGCCGGGTTGGAGCTGCAGAGTGCCATTGAGCCCTATGGGAGACTTTCCTTGGGCCGGGTTGGAGCTGCAGAGTGCCATTGAGCCCTATGGGAGACTTTCCTTGGGCCAGGTTGGAGCGGCAGAGTGCCATTGAGCCCTATGGGAGACTTTCCTTGGGCCAGGTTGGAGCTGCAGAGTGCCATTGAGCCCTATGGGAGACTTTCCTTGGGCCGGGTTGGAGCTGCAGAGTGCCATTGAGCCCTATGGGAGACTTTCCTTGGGCCGGGTTGGAGCTGCAGAGTGCCATTGAGCCCTATGGGAGGCTTTCCTTGGGCCGGGTTGGAGCTGCAGAGTGCCATTGAGCCCTATGGGAGACTTTCCTTGGGCCGGGTTGGAGCTGCAGAGTGCCATTGAGCCCTATGGGAGACTTTCCTTGGGCCGGGTTGGAGCTGCAGAGTGCCATTGAGCCCTATGGGAGACTTTCATTGGGCCGGGTTGGAGCTGCAGAGTGCCATTGAGCCCTATGGGAGACTTTCCTTGGGCCAGGTTGGAGCTGCAGGGTGCCATTGAGCCCTATGGGAGGCTTCCAAAAACATGCACAGAAGGATCAAAGTCAGAAAGGTTTTCCTGCTGTTTATGATCATTTGGATACGAAAATTTTGTGACTTTTGGATCGCCAATATGATTTTTCATGATATTATCGCTCTGAAAAGCAATTAAATCCAGTGAATTGTTTTGCCTCCAATAAGGGTAATTATATCTTAGTTGGGATCAAGTACAGGTACTGTTTTATTATTACAGAGAAAAGGGAATCATTTAACCATTAAATAAACCCAATAGGGCTGTTCTGCCCCCAATAAGGGGTAATTATATCTTAGTTGGGATGAAATACACATACTGTTTTATTATTACAGAGAAAAGGGAATCATTTAACCATTAAATAAACCCAATAGGGCTGTTCTGCCCCAATAAGGGGTAATTATATCTTAGTTGGGATCAAGTACAGGTACTGTTTTATTATTACAGAGAAAAGGGAATCATTTAACCATTAAATAAACCCAATAGGGCTGTTCTGCCCCCAATAAGGGGTAATTATATCTTAGTTGGGATCAAGTACAGGTACTGTTTTATTATTACAGAGAAAAGGGAATCATTTAACCATTAAATAAACCCAATAGGGCTGTTCTGCCCCCAATAAGGGGTAATTATATCTTAGTTGGGATCAAGTACAGGTACTGTTTTATTATTACAGAGAAAAGGGAATCATTTAACCATTAAATCAACCCAATAGGGCTGTTCTGCCCCAATAAGGGGTAATTATATCTTAGTTGGGATCAAGTACAGGGACTGTTTTATTATTACAGAGAAAAGGGAATCATTTAACCATTAAATGAACCCAATAGGGCTGTTCTGCCCCCAATAAGGGGTAATTATATCTTAGTTAGGATCAAGTACAGGTACTGTTTTATTATTACAGAGAAAAGGAATCATTTAACCATTAAATAAACCCAATAGGGCTGTTCTGCCCCAATAAGGGGTAATTATATCTTAGTTGGGATCAAGTACAGGTACTGTTTTATTATTACAGAGTAAAGGGAATATATATATTGTTGGCAGAAAAAAATAATTAAAAGCTATTAAAATATTAACTAAATTAATCATCTTTTTGGAAATACATCCCTACTTAACACAAAAGCCATTAAATCAGGTTACAATACCACCAGCAGAAAATACCTTTCAGTGTAACATTTCATATAATTCACTTAAAACACAAAACAATTCAACATTTGTTGCAGTCAATGGCTTTCAGCTCCAAACACAACATTTAATACTCACGGTTGGATTCCTAAGGCTGACGCTCGCTCGGCGATGGATAAACTGCGTATTTTTGGGCACTTGGTTCTGTGGATGAAAATCATGCAACAAACAACATGTTATTTACAAATGATCCTGTGACCATAAAAAAACGATAAATGTAAATTCAGTTGTTTGTAAATTCTTTCTTACTTGTCAAAATGGAGGGTACATCTTTCATGCACACAAATGATTAACCCCAGGTACCTGTTTACAAACAACGGCAGAAGAGCAAAATACGGAACAAAATGAAAAAAAAATATTTGTAAAATAAAAGTGTCATTATTAATAATCAACGAACGGCTGAAAAAATATCATTCGCTCAAACGGTATTTGAACGACTTTATTACATTCGCATGCAGTAGCAGTAATGCAAGATGTGGGTTTGTCACATTATAGTGGGAGTAAAATTCATCAAATGTATTGTCAACTGTTAAAAATATAAGTGAAATTGTACAGGGTCGGACTGGGGGGTGCAGGGCCCACCGGGGCTCCCACCCCAGGGGCCCTGCAGGTGCCCCAGCCGCATCCCCTAACCCCCCCCAGGGGCCCCCCTAACCCCCCCGTAGCGCGTATAAATTGAATGCGTAGGGGAGGAACAGTCAGTAGGGGGAGCGCCGGCAAACATCGGTCTGGGCCGATGGGGCCCACCGGGATTTTTCCCGGCGGCCCAGTCCGACCCTGAAATTGTATTATTCTGTCGATTTCTATTCATTACTAGTGATGAGTGAATCTGTCTTGTTTTGCTTCGCCGTAAAATTCGTGAAATGACAAGAAAATTCGCAAAACGCGTCTGTCATGTGACTTTTTTGTCGTCAACATCATTTTTTGTCCCCTGCGCCTGTGACCGCACCCATTTTGCGTGACAAATTTATCACAAGTGAATTTTCATGAAACAATTCACCAGTGGCGAAATGTGTAAATTCATTGCGAATCTGTGGTTGGCAAAAAATGTGCTCATTGCTGTTCATTATGATATATATTCTTTTTTGAGATGGTACTGTGCAAAGTGTGGTTGAGCAGCAGTGTTTTTATTGCCAATAGATTCATCACAATAGTTCAAGCTAGACTACTATATTTATTCTGCAGAAAGCTTTACCATACCTGAGCAACAGCCCTAGAAACTCTCTGTGTTTGTTCAACAAAACAGCTGCCATTTTAGCTTGATCACACATCATTTTCCTGCCTGTATCTCTTGCTGCTGAGGGGAGGGGGGATAAGGGTGGAGGGAGAGGGGAGGAGAGAGAAGGCGGAAGGGGAAGGAGAAGGAAGCTACACAGGCTCATGGCTACACAGGAGGCTTGAGCTTAAAGAAGGAAGTCTGACACAGAAGCCCATGTGTACTGAATAGAAGAAAAGAAAATGTAGTGTTTCTTTTCACAAAGGACTCAGAGCGGCAGTACTGTGAGTGTTTATGGCTGTTTACAGAGACCATTCTGATTAAAGGGGAAGGAAAGGCAAAGTCACTTGGGGGTGCCAAAATGTTAAGCACCCCCAAGTGACTTTAACCGCTTACCTTGTACCCCGGGCTGGTGCCCCTGTTAGGAGAAAATAGCACCAGCCCGGGGCACCTGGAGCGCAGCACTTCCTCCTTCCGCCTTCCACTTCCTAAACTGCCGGTGGCCGGGCATGCACAGTAGAGCGAAAAAGCCGACTTAAATGTTTAAGTTCGGCTTTTCACTCTACTGCGCATGCGCGCGCAGCGAAGCCGGAAGGAGGAAGCGCCGGCAGCTACCCCGGGCTGGTGCTGTTTTCTCCTGACAGCGGCACCAGCCCGGGGTAAAAGGTAGGCGGTTAAAGTCACTTGGGGGTGCCTAACATTTTGGCACCCCCAAGTAACTTTACCTTTCTTTTTCCTTTAAGCTTAGTTTTAACCTTTTATTCTCCTTTAAAGACACTACATGATTCTTTAAACTTTTAATGAACTACAGTTTCCCCTCCTCCTCAGCAAACTCTGAAACATGGAATATTCTTCAGCTCACGGTTCATTGCTAACCCAGTTCTCTCGGGCTTTTATACAGAAGTCTCAAGATTCCAGCAATATATTTTTTGAAGAAATTGGCATCAACAAAGTTTTCATACACGGAAGAGCCAAGCCAAATAACAATCAATGGGGCTGTTTCACTAAAGGTCGATAACGCTTATCGCATGCTTTTTTGCTTTAAAAAGCATGCAATAATTAATTCCTGATTCATTAAAGTTATTTTACATGTGTAGAGATGTATATCGCATGCGCAGAAAAACGCACTGCATTTATTAGCCAATAGAAATAATACTAACGCATGATTCACAAACACATATGAAGGGTTAAATGCACTAAATATCACATTAGTCTGTACGAATATTAACACCTACTTGGGGTAGGCGGTACTTAAAGAAAATTGTGTTTCCCATGACTTGGCACAGGATGTGCTCCATCTGCTATTAAGCTGATTTTTCTTTGTTAAATTAGTAAATATAACTGCCACGTCTATCAAAATTGCACACAAAATATTTTTGTTCATACAGTGTCTACAGAAAAAATATGAGAGGGTGCTGCATACCACAATCAAAGGAACATAAACACAAAGGGGCAGATTTAACAAAATGTGAGATCAGAGCTCACCACAGAAAAATTCACGCACTCTCATCTACATGAACTCAAAAAGTTTTTTCGAAGGTGAATCTCAAAAAAATCTTGCCTTTTTTCTGTGCAACAAAAAATTGTTGCCCGTGTCAAAAAAATTGTTACACACGTATTTTTTTGATGCATGAGTCTCTTTTTGATGCGTGTGTTAAAAAAAATTGCCCCACGCAACAATTTTTTTGGGACGCACAACATGTTTGCCAGTTCACTAAACGTTTGCAAGATTCACATAATTTTTCGTCAAAGCCAAACGGGACAGATTCCCTCATCACTAGTTAGTAAATGTGCCCGAAAGTGTTATAATGCATATTATCCTATGTAGTGCTACCATAATATAAAGCTCTTCATGACATTAGTTCCTGCACCGGTGGAGCATTCAATATAAGAACACTATCACATTTACAAATTTTATCAGGGCCAATTAAGCTGCCTCTATATTTTTAGCATGTGGAAGGAAACAGATGGAAAACCCATGAAGACATGGGGAAACATACACACTCCTTGCAGATACTGTAGGTACAGTTCATAAAGTACATAAAAATACAAGCATAGGGAACCAGCAGAAGATGTTACATGGCTGTCCCTCATTCCTGACTGTCTGCTAAGTCCAGACATCCAGCCTCTCTTATCCACCTTTATCCTGTGAAAATCATACCTCCACAAAAGGTGGCTTTGATGGTTTACCAGCCCATTCTTGTTTACGCATAAACAAATAGCATGCACCTCCTGAAAATGTAAGTTGTAAGCTATTTACCAAACAATGACACAACTGTTTGCACTGTTGTGTAGTGTACTCCTTGTGTTAAATTTGCAAAAAACCTTATCTATATTATCAAATATAATATAAAGGTATGACCCCCCACACATCAAATCATCAAATCAAATAAGCTGCTTCCAGTCTCCCACTGTGAAAACAGGGCCTGCTTGCAATGGATAGCACATTGTGAGACTGATAGCTGACACTACAAGTAGTTGTGTATAGTCTCCCAATGTGAAAAGAGGGCCTGCTTGCAATGGCAAACCGTGCTTATGGCAGGCAGGCCCTGGTTTCACAGTGGGAGTCAGAAAGAAAATATAGGAAACTTCTGATAGACATGACCCAAATACTTACCTAAAAGCTATCCATGAGGCAGCACAGAATCAGAATCCGGTAGAATGGTCAGGCAGGCAATGGTCAGTTCAGGCAGCAAACAAGGAAGGTCAAGAACGGGCAAAAGGTCCAAACAGGCAGCAAGTGAGAGAAGTCAGATACAGGCAAGGTCAAGAACACAGGAAAACAGTAGATAAGCACACCCCGGAAATCAGCAAGGAAAACCTATGTTGGGCAACGAATACAGTGCAGTGAGTGCTTTAAATATTTGAATTTCGCGCCGAAATGACGTCACGCGCGCGCCGGAGAAAACTCGAGTGCGCATGCGCACGCATCAAGAACGCACATGCGCATAAGGAGCAGAATGAGGCGCGTGCACGCGCCTAGAAGATGACGGCGGGCGTCCCCGCACCGGAGGAGGCGGCGGGCGTTCCCGCCGCCCCGCTAGACCACCAGGTATCATTACAACAATGTAGAGAGGGTCATCCTTTTGTGTTGGTGCAACTTCTGGATGTACAGTCATTTCCAAACTTGGTAGCCAAAAAGCAAAGTAGAAGTTAAGTCCTCACCAAAGTGCCATAATAGTGTCTTTATTCAAGGCAGGTTTTTCCACGGTGTAGAAAAGCATTTCAAAATTTGGACACCTCCCAGCATTTCAATATTTTGACTACCTTTTGACCATCATGAGGTGGTTGCATAATGATCTTGCTCCTAACCTTAAAAATATAAGTATTTTCAAGTCTTGGGAAGTATATTAGAAGGAACTCCAGGTTCTGAAGACCCCTCACTTCCAGTCCATGTTGGGTTATGGACTTTACTGGGGGAATTAACCAGGAGGGAGCAATAGCACTAAGGTGGGTGTGTTCAAAAGTCCATGTGATCAGAGTTCACATGGATAAGTCTCTTTCTGAGTCTGAGTCTCATTTTAAAGTCAATTTTTGCAATCCTTATATGCAGAACTAGTAGTATTTGAAGCCAAAGCAATACTAATTGGCCCAGCACCATCCACTTAATATCTCCTACTCTTTCTCCCTTTCTGGTCCTTGACTCAACTGGTGGCTCCCAAACCCCTGTTGGATGCTCACCCTCCGGCCCTTTGTTCACTCTCTTTTCTCAACTCTTGCACCCTAGGCAGCTGCCTCTCCTACTTAGATCTGGCCCTGCTTAAGGCAAGACTTAAGACCTAGTCTATTATTCTGTCAAAGAAAGGCTTAAATATCAATTTATTAATTTGGAAAAAATGCACTTAATTATTCTCCCATACACTCAAAACCCCTGGAATGGATGTATATAGATCTTTCACATCAATGGTACAGAGTATGAGCCTTCTCTCTAATATTGCTTTTTCATATAGAGTGTTAAGAAAATGCCTTAGGGATGTATCAAAGCCATCCACAACTTCTTAAGTAAATAGATATCAATATGTATATAGAGCTAAAGGCTGTAATAAAGATTACACAGCAGAAACAATAAGCCTTCTGATTGGTTTATTTTTGTTCAATAAATGATACCTGTCAATCTGATCAATCACACCACACATCAGAAGATGCTACTTATGAGTAAGAATCCTTGCCATAGAACAAAAAGGAAGTGTTGCATTTTTTCAGACAGGAAGTAGAGAATCTTGCTTGTGTAACAGGAAGTAAACGTCCTCATAGAAGCAGGTTTTCAACCATTACTTTTTTCTTTTCGAAGCAACACAGATTCATAGAATATTGCGCACTGTTTTCAAGCACAATGATTTTTTTCTATTTTGATGATGGTATCACTGTTGAGACCATGAGATTAGGAAATATTTTATATATAAGCAGCACTAACCTAAGAGTAGATATAATCATTCAAATTTAATGCAATATTAATGTTAGAATCATTATTGCAATTGAGGGTGAATCTGACCGGTTAAACCACTCGGTCTTTACGGCACACAAAGTAGGCAATTGATTCATATTCGGTCAAAGGGGATTTAAATTTGCTTCTGTGAGTTTCAGTGCTCACAACGGTGCAACCGGCTTGTGTCACAGCCTTTTGCATAAACTCTTCATTGTGGGCTAGTGCACCAAACTTGAATTGGCCGACCATGTAATAAGAGATGTTGATCCCTGCCATCATGACCAGGTGACCTCCAATCTTCAGATGGGATAACAATTTCTTTAGAAGGTTTATATACATATCGGGATCTTTGCAAATGGCCTCCAAGTGATAAACAATGACTATACAATCTGCTTGGGGCAACACAACTGCACCCAGTGGGTTCTCCTTGGTGATGTCCCATTTTACCACTTGTTTGATTGCCCCTCTGGCCTTTTCTTCTTGCTTCTTATACCCAGTACTGAAAAACAACACATTTGCTGTGTTTAAGAATATGTATATTATCATATATTATTATTATTATTTACCCTATTTATTGGAAGGGCTAAAGCTCTATGACACCCTCTTGCAAGTTACAGTTTTTGATGTTAAAAAGACAGACAGCTGTCAAGTTAAACCCTGGCTTTTAACTGAACAAAAGGGAGGAAAAAAATATGCATAGTTCCCCCCCCCAAAAAAAAAACATTTCTCCTTACAGCTCATTGCAGTTTTGTTGCACTGGAAAAAGCATTTATACAGTCTATAAGATCTCCTCTGGTGGGACCAAAGGTAGAGGTACTTTGGGGCAGGTAGCGCTACCTGAGGAAACTAAAGAGCTCTTGGGAAAGGGACTTTGCCAGAGACTGAACTGGGTAAGGTTATTCCCATCAGGAGTGGAGTGTGGGACTGCATCTTGGGAAAGACTGTGCTGGGAGTTGGCTAAACCACATGGGTTTCCCAGAGCAGGGTTTATACAGTTCTGTTTGCATTTAATAGTTATTGCTATTTCTAAACATTTATACAAAGATTTTAGCTGCTGCAAAACTGTCTGTGATTTATTTCCTAGTGGAATTCTACTTAGATGTGCTCCTCACTGATGGAGGCAGTTTAGTGACCCTGAGGAGCAGGAGAAAAATGTTAATGAACGAGTTTGCTTTAAAAATACCACCATGATATTGCTCGACTACAAGCATAATAAAGCCCTTTGATTGTTTTGCCACATTGAATTCTTTCAACTAGATTTTAACAACAGAGAATAACAGGACCATGGTCTTTTCTCACCTCACCTTTGCCCTTTAAGTGAGCAAGCAAACTCTGCAGCATGGGATTGTTCCGCAGCTCCGGGCTTATTTTGGATCCAGCTCTCTATGGCTTTAATAGAGGAGTCTGAAGATTCCAGCAATATGATATTTTTGAAGAAATCGGCAGCGACAAAGGTTTTAGACACGTCAGAGCCAACGGAAAGATTTATCAGTGTTTCTCCCTTCACAAAACCTAAAGGCAAAAACAACAACGGTCATTTCTGAACTATTGTTAAAGGGGACCTGTCACCTTATCGCCATGCATGTGGTGATATTTAACCCTTCCCAAACCTTATTAGCATATGCCAATTCAGATTCGGTTCGGTATTCGGCCGAATCCTTTATGAAGGATTCGGAGGTTCGCCAGAATCCAAAAATGTGCATTCGGTGCAACCCTACTTGGGATAAACAAAAAATTACAGTCATAAATCATCTTGAATTAATTCATTTAGGAGAATAGAGTACAAAAAGTTCTCTTAATTTTGATTTGTTAATACTGATTTTGTTTTCTAATGCTTAACATTCTTTTACAAAATATGAAGCAGAACAATTCAAAGTAAACGTTTCAGTATTCTCAATATTTATAATGGGGGTCACATACCCGATGAGAATAATTTATAGAGAAAGCTCAGGGGATCTTCCAGCAGCTCCTTCTTAGCAATGGTCTTATCAGCCCCGAAGTACGTGTCAAAGAGAAGACAAGCATCCAGATCTTCATCAAGGTAGTACTTCTGCTCTGTGCCGCTCATAGTGAGGGTTCCCCAACAGTCCCGTTACCCTGAAAACAAAGGTCATTTAATATCAATCAATTGAAATTAAAATACTTGTATCAAGACTTTTTATCCATGAGCTAATGAATTTTATCAGTAAAGATACCAAACACAACATTCTGTACTCACGGTTGGATTCCCGAGGCTGACTCTCGCTCAGTGATGGATAAAGTGCTTAGTTGAGGAGCTTGAATTTGTGGATGAAAATCATGAACAAACAACATGTTATTTACAATACAAAGTTTAATACTCGTGGTTGGATTGATGAGGCTGACGCTCGCTCAGCGGTGGATAAACTGTGTAGTCGAGGCGCTTGGGTTTGTGGATGAAAGTCATGAACAAACAATATGTTATTTACAAACGATCATGTGACCATGTGACAGCAATAAAAATAAATAAATAAGAGATAAATGTAAACTCAGCTCTTTGTAAAATTTTTCTTACATTCTTATTTGGTAAAATGGAGGGTACATCTTTCATGCACACACATTTTCAACCACAGGTACCTGTCTACAGACAATGGCAGAAGAGTAAAATACGGAACAAAATGTAATAAAATATATGTAAAATAAAAGTGTCTTTATTAGCGATGAGCGAATTTTTTTGCCAGGCATTGATTTACAGCGAATTTCCGCATTTCGCCATTGACGAATTGGACGCGATTGCGTAAAAAAGCACGGGCGACAAAAAATAGTCATGGGCGACATAAAAGAAGCGGGGGACAAAAGAAAAATCACAGAAGTTGAAACTGTAACCTTTCCGTAACCTAATTAGTATATGCAAATTAGGATTCGGATTCGGTATTCAGCCACATAGTAAATCTCAGAAAAGCTGCAGCGTTTTTCCTTTGCCACATTTTTAAAAAAAAAAATCAGTGTTAGTAAATGAGTAAACCACAAAAATTCATAATATTTTAAGTTTACAAAGCATTAATACAAACCGTTGGCGTCTAAGAGCAGGCGACGTTATATAGAAGTCAATGGCAGCTCTTCTTTTTTAGTTCATAAAAGTCCACAACCATCCAAGGAAAAATGTAAAAACCACAAAAAAGTTCTTCTTTTCACAGTTTTACCACTTTCTTTTTTGTTTGTGCTTTTTTAAAAAAGGCTCTTTCAATGAGAATGTTGATATATGGGCCTCCAATGTTTATTATTTATTGGAATTTGTATTAAATTTATCTAAATATTATGTGATGTATGGATATTACAATTCTATCACCCTTTGGTTGGCTTTCTGTATTCTCAGTATTGATAATGGAGCTCACACTCCTGATGAGAATAATTTATAGAGAAATCTCAGGGGATCTTCCAGCAGCTCCTTCTTAGAAATTATCTTATCATCCTCGACGTACGTGTAAAAGAAACAACATGGATCAAACTGGTAGTCTTTATGCTCTGCACAGCTCATAGTGAGGTTTTCCTAAAAGCACCGTTATATTATTAGCAAAGGTCACTTCATATCTTTTAACCGGAATTCAAATGTATGCATTAGTACTAAATAAAGAGAAGGAACAAATGTGTAATGCTCAGAAATCATTAGGTTTTAGGGTTTTTCATACCATGAACCAATAGGATTTCAGCAAGGAAAAACAACGCATACTGTTATAAAATATAAAAATAATATAAACATATAATGTAAACTATATGCCAGCTAGATCTCAATACAATGCTTCTCAGTGTCACATCTCATGTAGTTAAGATGAAACATCAAATACCTTGGAATTGCCTGTAATCAACACTCTTGCCCAAAATCCTGGGTGATATTCTGGAAGGAGACAGTTGGCACAAGATGCTGGATACATACAGGAGATACACTCCTTGGTTCTGTGCATTTATTGTTGCTGAAAATCATGAATAATCAATGTATTATTTACCAAGGAAGTCAGCAGAAACCATGTGACAGCGAGTAAAGAGACCGTGTCCTGTCTGCTCTCCTTTACCTATCCCTCCCTGTTTTAAATATTTTGGCCCTCTAGCTAGTAATCTTGTCTAAATATTGTGAAAGATAAAGTTTTCCCTGGAGAAAATACATAACAAAAAAGTCAACATGGGCAGCTCATTTATATATATATATATATATATATCCAAAAAAGACCAGCAACACCGAGTTATGTTCCAAAAACAATCAATTGTGTATTAAAAACGCATGAACAGCCAATGTTACGTTTCGGTCCCCATCGGGACCTTTCTCAAGGTATATATATAAGGTATATATATTATCTTCAAAACTAAAGAGGCCGGTCTCTGTGCTAATGTATCCAGTCATTTAGCCTGAGATGCAGGGTTCAGACTGGGGGGTGCAGGGTCCACTGGCACTCCCAGCCCAGGGGACTCACACCCCACCAGGTGAAACCTGCCCTGGCCCCAATGGAGATTGGGAAAAAATCTAAAAATGCTTTAATGTTACAAAAAACAAATGACTTCTATAAAAGCCTGCCAGTTAAAAATTTGAATTGAAAAAATATGTTAAATAAAAAAATCTATTAAAATATTTGTTTGTTTTTCTAAAAAAATCTGTAAACCACTAGAACCACAAATTAAATAAAGATTGTTACAATTTGCCATAAAAAAAAGCCCCCACTTCTATATGACAGAAAGCATTTAGTTGGCAAAGTTATAATAAATCACAAAAAAAATCCGTTTTTTTGCACAAAAAACACAAATTGTGAGAATAAATCATGAACATTAGTAAATGCTCCCCTAAAATGCACTTACTAACAATAAACAAATGAATTAAAAAATATATTAGATATTTACTCAAACTATATTTGAACAATAAATTTCATTTTATGTAAGTAAAGAAACAAAAACATGAGAGCAACTGTAAATACCTAAAGGATATGGGGAGTGTTTCTCAGAGAAATTTCCCATGACTCAGTACAGGATTTGCTCCATCTGACATTCAGCTGATTTTTCTTTGTTAAATTAGTAAATATAACTGCCACGTCTATCAAAATTGCACAGAAAATATTTTTCTTCATACAGTGTCTACAGAAAAAATATGAGAGGGTGCTGCATACCCCCATCAAAGGAACATAAACACAAAGGGGCAGATTTAACAAAATGTGAGATTAGAGCTCACCGCAGAAAAATTCACTCACTTTCATCTACATGAACTCAAAAAGTTTTATAGATGATAAATCTCAAAAAAATCTTGACCTTTTTCCACACGACAAAAAATTGTTGCCCGTGTCAAAAAAATTGTCAGACATATGTAGTTTTTTTGATGCATGAGTCTCTTTTTAATGCATGCATTAAAAAAATTGCCCAGCCCAACAATTTTTTTGGGACACACACCATGTTTGCTATTTCACTAAACTTTTCTCAATGCAAAATGGAACAGATTCACTCATCAATAGTTAGTTAATGTGCTCAAAGGTGTTATAATGCATATTATCCTATGTAGTGCTAACATATTATAAAGCTCTTCATGACATTAGTTCCTGCACCGGTGGAGCATTCAATATAAGAACCCTATCAAATGAACAAATTTTATCTGGACCAATAAATCTGCCTCTATATTTTTAGCATGTGGAAGGAAACTGATAAAAAACCCATGTAGACATGGGGAAACATACACACTCCTTGCAGATACAGGTAGGTACAGTTAAAAAAATACAAGCATAGGGAACCAGCAGAAGATGTTCAATGGCTCTCGCTCATTCCTGTCTGACATTCCTGTCCTGTCCAGACATACAGGCTTTCTTATCTGCCCTTTTCCTGTAAAAATCATACCTCCAAAACAGGTGGCTTTGATGTTTTACCGGCCCATTGTTGTTTACGCATAAACAAATAGCATGCGACTCCCTGACAATGTAAGTTGTAAGCTATTTACCAAACAATGACACAACTGTTTGCACTGTTGTATAGCATACTCTTTGTGTTAAATTTGCAAACAACCTTACCTATATTATCAGATATAAAAAAAAGTTATGACCCCCACACATCAAATCATCAAATCAAATAAGCTGCTTCAAGTCTCCCACTGTGAATACAGGGCCTGCTTGCAATGGATAACACAGTGTGAGACTGATAGCTGACACTACAAGTAGCTGCATATAGTCTCCTACTGTGAAAAGAGGGCCTACTTGCAATGGCAAACCATGCTTATGGCAGGCAGGCCCTGGTTTCACAGTGGGAGACAGAAAGCAAATATAGGAAACCTCTGATAGACATGACCCAAATACTTACCTAAAAGCTATCCATGAGGCATTTTTCCACTTTCAAAATCAGCATATAATCCGGACAGCTTCAAGATGTAAGAATCATGTGAGGAGCCTGGAAATCCTGACACAATACTTATGAACATTCATGTTACTGTCACAAACGACTTGGATATTCAGAGAATAGTCATTTTTGCGATTTCGGAAAATATGCTCTTTGTCTAGGGGGGATTAAATGCCACATCTATGGCACCTAATATGTTTGGGATTCCACTCACACAATAGAACTGAACATATTGCATTCAGGACCTGCCCAAAGCACCGTAAAAATGTGGACTGCAACTTTCCACCATATATCACTGAAAACTTCCATTTTCAAAAAAATGAAGGGAGAACAGAAGTTTCAATATGAGAGGGACAGCATGGCTTCTGTGTGTTAGTGACTGCAGGTAAGGCTCTAGTACCTCATACAGGCTATAGATTGCTGCTCTATTTACCCTATAGCTCTTCACTAATTCCTCCTCTGATAATCCCTCTAGAGTTGATCTTTCCCTGAAAACTCCAGGATGCATCACTCTAGGGCAGGGGTAGGGAACCTTGGCTCTGCAGCTGTGATAAAACTACAAATCCCAGCAAGCATTTTCCTTAATTAACCATGACTGTGGCTGTCAGACTCCTGCAATGCATTGTGGGACTGGTAGTTCCATAACAGCTGGAGAGCCAAGGTTCCCTACCCCTGCTCTAGGGCGATCACATACTTGATTCTCTTCTTCCCAATCCAACAAAATCCAACTGCAAACTCCATATTGTCTTCACAAATGCTCACCAACCAACCGTTGTTTAGTGACACCCACTCCTAGGAGGTGTTAATATTTGCAATAATTATTCCGATATTTCATGCTTTTAACTCTTAAAATATGTCTGTGAATTATGTGTTAGGACGATTTCTATTTGATAATTTTTGCAATGTGATGGACATAGCACTCTGCGATAATTGAGATTTTTGCGTATACGATATGACTATTAAGGCATGCTTAATGACTTTGATGAATCTTTACTTAATTAAAAATCATTTTTAACGCATAAATATGTTTGAATATTTTCTGAATCAGCCCCTAAAACTTTCATTTTCAAATTCAACTAAACTCATTTTCTTGAACGTCTAAATCCAAAAAGAATAATGTTCCGAGACAAAAGAAGGATCTTCCAGGAAAGCGACGGGACCTCTGCCATTGACTTCTACATGAACTCAGCATGTTTCAGATGGCAATTTGTGGGATTCAGATTTTTGGCCAGTTAGACGAATAGTAAATCTCGAAAAAAATTGTGGGGGGGGGGAAATTCTATGGTTAGCCCCTAGATGATCAAATTCAATTTTGGTAATGTATAAATGTACAAATATTGAAATCTTAGCACCTTGTGGTTGGATTCCAGTATTCTCAGTATTCATGATGTTGCTCACATACCTGATGATAATAATTTATAGAGAAATTTCAGGGGATCTTCCACCAGCTCTTTTTTGGAAACCATCTTATCATCCCTGACGTAGGTGTTAAAGAGATGACAGGGATCGATCTCTTCATCATGGTAGTACTTATGGTCAAGGAATAAAACAAAGCAAATCGAATCAGTATTCCAGGAAGTGGAGCTATAGACCTAAATGAACCTTTCAGACAAAACTCTAATGTCTTATAAGACTATTGATGTGATCCTCTATGTGGAGGTGAAGTCTAAAGACAAAGTAGAGAGGGTCACCCTTTTGTGTTGGTGCAGCTTCTGGATGTTCAGCCATTTCCCAACTTGGTAGCCAAAAACCAAAGTAGAAGTTAAGTCCTCACCAAAGTGCCATAATGGTGTCTTTATTCAAGGCAGGTTTTTCCGCAGTGTAGAAAAGCATTTAGAAATTTGGACACCTCCCAGCATTTCGATATTTTGACCACCTCATAATGAGGTGGTTGCATAATGATCTTGCTCCTAATCTAAAAATATAAGTATTCTCAAGTTTTGGGGAGAATATTAGAAGGAACTCCTCAGAGAGGCCAGGTTCCGAAGACCCCTCACTGCCAGTCCATGTTGGGTTATGAACTTTACTGGGGGAATTAAACAGGAGGGAGCAATGGCACTAAGGTGGGACCCCTGGGTCCTCATCTAAACTTCTCCCAATTTTCCCCAGCTAAGTGGGTGTGTTCAAAAAGTCCATTTGATCAGAGTTCACATTGATAAGTCTCTTTCTGAGTCTGAGTCTCATTTTAAAGTCAATTTTTGCAATCCTTATCTGCAGAACTAGTAGTATTTGAAGCCAAAGCAATACTAATTGGCCCAGCACCATCCACTTAATATCTTCTACTATTCCTCCCTTACTGGTTCTTGACTCAACTGGTGGCTCCCAACCCTCAAATGGATGGTCACCCTCCGGCCCTTTGTTCACTCTCTTTCCTCAACTCTTGCACCCTAGGCAGCTGCCTCTCCTACTTAGATCTGGCCCTGCTTAAGGCAAGACTTGAGTCCTAGTCTGTTATTCTGTCAAAGAAAGCAAAATAAAGCCTTCACTCAGGGCATAAATATCAATTTACTTATTTGGAATCAAATTAAAATGCACTTAATTATTCTCTTATATACTCAGAACCCCTGGAATGGATGTATATAGATCTTTCACATCAATGGTACAGAGTATGAGCCTTCTCTCTAATATTGCTTTTTCATATAGTGTGTTAAAAAAATGCCTTAGGCATGTATCAAAGCCATCCACAACTTCTTCAGTAAATAGATATCAATAACAATATCAATATCAATATATATATATATATATATATATATAGCTAAAGGTGTAATAAAGATTACACAGCAGAATCAATAAGCCTTCTGATTGGTTTATTTTTGTTCAATAAATGATATCTGTCAATCTGATCAAACACACCACACATCAGAAGATGCTACTTATGAGCAGGAATCCTTGCCATAGAACAAAAAGGAAGTGTTGCATTTTTTCCGACAGGAAGTAGAGAATCTTGCTTGTGTAACAGGAAGTAAACGCCCCCATAGAAGCACATTTTAAACCATTACTTTTTTCTTTTCAAAGCGACACAGATTCATAGAATATTGCACACTGTTTCCAAGCACAATGTGAGATTAGGAAATATTTTATATATAAGCAGCAATAATCTAAGAGTAGATATAATCATTCAAATTTAATGCAATATTAATGATAGAATCATTATTGAAATTGAGGGTGAATCTGACCAGTTAAACCACTCGGTCTTTACGGCACACAAAGTAGGCAATTGATTCATAATCGATCAAAGGGGATTTAAATTTGCTTCTGTGAGTTTCAGTGCTCACAACGGTGCAACCGGCTTCGGTCACAGCCTTTTGCATAAACTCTTCATTGTGGGCTAGTGCACCAAACTTGTATTGGCCGACCATGTAATAAGACATGTTGATCCCTGCTATCATGACCAGGTGACCTCCAATCTTCAGATGGGATAACAATTTCTTTAGAAGGTTTATATACATATCGTTATCTTTGCAAATGGCCTCCAAGTGATAAACAATGACTATACAATCTGCTTGGGGCAACACAACTGCACCCAGTGGGTTCTCCTTGGTGATGTCCCATTTTACCACTTGTTTTATTGCCTTTCTGACCTTTTCTTCTTGCTTCTTATGCCCAGTACTGAAAAACAACACATTTGCTGTGTTTAAGAATATGTATATTATCATATATTATTATTATTTACCCTATTTATTGGAAGGGCTAAAGCTCTATGACACCCTCTTACAAGTTACAGTTTTTGATGTTAAAAAAGACACACAGCTATCAAGTTAAACCCTTGATTTTAACTGAACAAAAGGGAGGTAAAAAAATATGTCTAGTTTTCCCAAGAAAAAACATTTCTCCTCACAGCTCATTACAGTTTTGTTGCACTGGAAAAAACATTTATACAATCTATAAGGTCTACTCTGGTGGGACCTACAGCTGATGAGGCATCCAGAGAGTTTGGACAGCTAATGGCAACTTTGTTATCATGGAGAGAAAAAAATTCTATAAATGAAGATCAATATCTGGTGGGATTTACTGCTGATGAGGTATCCAGCATGTTTAGATCATATGGACCATTAAGAACCTCTGTTGAGATAAAGTCAACCCCAACCAGGTTATTTTCTAACCTGAGATACACCGTTATACTTGTAGGGGTTTAGAGAATTCTATCTGCTTATTTTCCTGTTTGTGACATCATCCAGGCCAGTTACAGGCTGGAGAGAAATATGATTTGCTGTAAGCCCCAGTGCACTTCTGGGAAAAGAGGAGGATCCAGGAAGTGCCTTGCTTCAGAGCCAAAATCAATTGACTGCAATTCCAAGCATAATATAGCCATTCGAATGTTTGGCCACCTTCATTTCTTTCAACTAGATCTTAACAACAGAAAATAACAGGACTGTGATCTTTTCCCACCTCACCTTTGCCCTTTAAGTGAGCAAGCAAACTCTGCGGCGTGGGATTGTTCCACAGCTCCGGGCTCGTTTCGGATCCAGCTCTCTATGGCTTTAATAGAGGAGTCTGAAGATTCCAGCAATATGATATTTTTGAAGAAATCGGCGGCAACAAAGTTTTCAGACATGTTGGAGCTAATGGAAATAATTATCAGTGTTTCACCCTTCACAGAACCTAAAGGCAAAAGCAACAACGGTCATTTCTGAACTATTGATAACGACGCCCTCTTTATTTGAATGATTTCGTTTTCATATATTTCAACACTTTTCACAATCTATAGATTTCCATAGAGTTCAGCAAAACAGAAGAAGAACCCGTATGTGGTGTGACCTGAAAGCAAAAAAAGTTCACCCAGCACACCCTTACCTCCTCCAAAAGTTCTTACTCGGTGCACAGCCCAGAGAGTCGGCACTCCCAGCACAGTCCGGCAAAAAATAGTTGACCGGCACAACGAGTGTAATGCAAGCGGGGCTTAGCCCCTGCGTGTTTATTCAAAAAATAGCAGCAATGTTTCAGCAAGCCTGATGAAGAGGTACAAACCTGAAATGTTGCTGCTATTTTTTGAATAAACACGCAGGGGCCAAGCCCTGCCTGCATTACACTCGTTGTGCCGGTCAACTATTTTTTCTGTGACCTGAAAGCACATTTGAATGTGAGACTGATTATTCAATTTTGCCGATAGTTCTCAGATTTCAATATGTATATTAGAAGTCTGTTTTAGTTGAGTATTCAGACAGGATTTGGCATTTGAGGCCATTTGCAAAGGAATATGGGGTGTGCATTGGTTAATCTGTCAGCAATCCATTATTTTTTTTTATGACCAACATCAGCAACATAATTAATGGCATTCAAAATGTCTTATCTGTTATCTGCCATAGGAATGGGCTAAAAAAAATTCCATTAGGATCCAATATGGTAGCCTCCATTGCCACTTCTGAACCAAAATTTCTTAACGAGCCCCCCACAACACAAAAACCCCCTAATATCCCTATCACTGTAATTTGTTCCTTTAACTATGAATAAATACCATTTTTATGTGCTGAAATCCAGCTGCAAAACTGTTTTTCTCTTTCTGCATCATTTGAAATCTTGGCTAGGGAGGAGGGACTAAAACATTGCAAATTGTGACAACATCTCCAGAGTGTACAGACAGCATGCAGGAACTATATAACCCACAATGCATTGCCTGGGTTGTTCCTTTCCTTATTGATGTCACGTATGCAGGGAATTGTGGGAATTGGATCAGATCAACAGGGCAACAGGCTTAGGGGACGGTTCCAAACCATATGATTATATAAAATTATAATGTAATAAAAATGAACAGGCTACATTTTTTCATTGCTGTGTATTGAAAGTTGCTTGAAATTATGTTAACCTTTTCAAAAAGCTTGTGTTGCCCTTTAAGTAGGTCTTGAAATTAGGGATGCACAGAATCTAGGAATCAGTTTGGTATTCAGCCAAGATTCAGCCTTTCTCGTCAGGATTTGTATTCCTCCAAATCTACGCTGCTGGCCAAAACGAAAAATCACTGACTTTTTGCCATGGAAACATAGCAATTGAAAATTTTTCGCCATGCGTGTGGCAACATTTAACCCTTCCCAAACCGAATTAGCATATGCCAATTCAGTCTAAAACAACTGGACTTTTCTGAGTTTTTCTTGAAAACGTTTCACCACTCATCCAAGTGGCTTCTTCAGTTCAAATGACTGGTAGGGAATTCCCCGGTATTTAAACTCTTGACGGTAGTAGAGTCACAGACATCCAATCACAATGGTTCCATTGAACTTGTTCAGTTAGGTGTTAGCTGAAACTGACAGGTGTAAGAAGGTATGATCCAATCACAATGGTACCAAGATTCTCATTGATGAAGGTGTTAATCCTTCAAAGTACATGACTGGAAGTGTGAACTGTTGTGAAACTGCCGGGGTAAGGATGTCAACGTGCCATTGTATGTTGGTGACAAGCGGTGTCTCAGGCCCCCTCCTCTGTTCAGGGATGGTTTTTCCAGGCTGGCATAAATGGCCTCTTTCACACCTCTTTCAAACCATCTGTCCTCTCGGTCCAAAATATGCACGTTACTGTCCTCAAAAGAGTGACCTTTTTCTTTGAGGTGTAGATAGACCGCTGAGTCTTGTCCTGAGGAGTTTGCCCGCCTGTTTCACAACAGTTCACACTTCCAGTCATGTACTTTGAAGGATTAACACCTTCATCAATGAGAATCTTGGTACCATTGTGATTGGATCATACCTTCTTACACCTGTCAGTTTCAGCTAACACCTAACTGAACAAGTTCAATGGAACCATTGTGATTGGATGTCTGTGACTCTACTACCATCAAGAGTTTAAATACTGGGGAATTCCCTACCAGTCATTTGAACTGAAGAAGCCACTTGGATGAGTGGTGAAACGTTTTCAAGAAAAACTCAGAAAAGTCCAGTTGTTTTAGACTTAATTCTACTAGATACTGTATATCATGACCTGGATGAATGAGAATCTTCATAGACATATGCCAATTCAGATTCGGTTCTGTATTCGGCCAGATCCTTTATGAAGGATTCAGGGGTTCACCAGAATCCAAAAATGTGGAATTGGTGCATCCCTCCTTGGGGTAAACAAAAAATTACAGTCATAAATCATCTTGAATTAATTCATTTAGGAGAAAAGTGTGCAAAAACGTTCTTTTCATTTTGTTAATACTGATTTTGTTTTCTAATGCTTAACATTCTTTTACAAAATATGAAGCAGAACAATTTAAAGTAAAAGTTTAGTTGGCTTTCAGTATTCTCAATATTTATAATGGAGCTCACATACCCGATGAGAATAATTTATAGAGAAATCTCTGGGGCTCTTCCAGCAGCTCCTTCTTAGAAATGGTCTTATCAGCCCCGATGTACGTGTCAAAGTGAAGACAAGGATCCAGCTCTTTATCAAGGTAGTGCTTCTGCTCTGTGCTGCTCATAGTGAGGGTTCCCCAACAGTCCCGTTACATTGAAAACAAAGGTCATTTAATATCAATCAACTGAAAATAAAATAAGTGTAACAAGACTTTTTATCCACGAACTAATGAATTTTATCAGTAAAGATACCAAACACAACATTTAATACTCACAGTTGGATTCCGGAGGCTGACACTCGCTCAGCGATGGATAAACTGTGTAGTCGAGGCGATTAGTTCTATGGATGAAAATCATGAACAAACAGCATGTTATTTACAAATGAACCAATAAAAAAAAGACAAATATTTTATGTCTGAGATAAATGTAAACTCAGTTGTTTGTAAAATCTTTCTTACATTCTTACTGGGCAAAATGGAGGGTATATCTTTCATGCACACACATTTTTAACCACAGGTGCCTGTCTACAGACAATGGCAGAAGAGTAAAATACAGAACAAAATGTAAAAAAAAAAGATATTTGTAAAATAAAAGTGTCTTTATTAGTGATGAGCTAATTTGTTTGCCAGGCATTGATTTGCAGCAAATGTCCACATTTCGCCATTGACAAATTGGACGCCATTGCGTAAAAAAGCACGGGCGACAAAAAATAGACATGGGCGACTGATGAATTGTTTTGCGAAACTTCCAGGAAAATTTGCAGCGGAAAAATTCATTGCGCAGAATTTTTTTTGTCACACGTCAAATTGAATGCGGTCGCATGGAAAAGGGCGCAGTTGCATAAAAATAGGGAGTGGTCATGTCACGTTGGGCGCGGTCGCGTAAAAAAGGGCAGGCAACAAAAAATAGATGCGGGTGACAAAAAGGAAGCGGACGACAAAAGAAAACGCGCAACAAATGTGTTTCGTGAATTTTTCGCCGTTTCGTGAATTTACTTGTCGTTTCACGAATTTTATTACGAAGCGAAACAGGACAGATTCGCTTATCACTAGTCATTATTAATAATCAACAAACGATTTAAATACTATCATTCACTCAAACGGTATTTGAACGACTATTATATTCGCATGCAGTAGTAGTAATTCAAGATATGGGTTTGTCACGTTATAGTGGGAGTAAAATTTATCAAATGTATTGTAAACTTTTAAAAATGTGAGTGAATCTGTCCCGATTTGCTTTGCTGTAAAATTCACAAAAAAGACAAGTAAATTCGCGAAAACATGTTTGTCACATGACTTTTTTGTCGCCCATGTCTTTTTTTGTTGACCACACCCATTTTGCGTGACAAGTTTTTCCAAAGAGAATTTTCACAGAAGTTTCGGGAAACAATTCACCAATGGCAAAATGCGGAAATTTGTTGCGAATCTGTGGCTGGCCAAAAAATTAGCTTATCACTATTCATTACAATATATAATATTTTTTGAGATGGTACTGTGCAAAGGCTGGTTGAGCATCAGTATTTAGAGCCCTTAAAGGAGAAGGAAAGCTACTGAGGCAGTTTATTCCCAATAGATTCGCCACAACAGTTCAAGCTAGAACGCTATATTTTTTCTGCAGAAAGCTTTACCAGACCTGAGCAACAACCCTAGAAACTCTCTGTGTTTGATCAACAAAGCAGCTGCCATTTAAAGGAAGCAACACAGGCTCATGGCTACACAGGAGGTTTGAGCTGAAAGAAGGAAGTCTGACACAGCAGCCCATGTGTACTGAATAGAAGAAAAGGAATGTAGTGTTTCTTTTCCCAAAGGACTCAGAGCAGCAGTACTGTGAGTGTTTATGGCTGTATTTACAGAGACCATTCTGATTAAGCTTACTTTTAACCTTTTATTCTCCTTTAACGACAATACATGGTACTTTAATGAACTACAGTTTCCCCTCCTCCTCAGCAAACTCTGAAACATGGAATATTCTTCAGCTCATGGTTCATTGCTGACCCAGTTCTCTCAGGCTTTTACACAGAAGTCTCAAAGTTATAGCAATATAATATTTTTTTAAGAAATTGGCAGCAACAAAGTTTTCAGACATGGAAGAGCCAAGCCAAATAACAATCAATGGGGCTGTTTCACTAAAGGTCGATAACGCTTATCGCATGCTTTTTTTGCATTAAAAAGCATGCGATAATTAATTCCTGATTCATTAAAGTCATTTCACATGCATAGAGATGTATATCGCATGCGCAGAAAAATGCACTGCATTAATTAGCCAATAGAAATAATACTAACGCATGATTCACAAACACATATGAAGCGTTAAATGCACTAAATATCGCATTAGTCTGTGCAAATATTAACACCTACTTGGGGTAGGCGGTACTTAAAGAAAATTGTGTTTCCCATGACTTGGCACAGAATTAGCTTCATCTAATATTAAGCTGATTTTTCTTTGTTAAATTAGTAAATATAACTGCCACGTCTATCAAAATTGCACACAAAATATTTTTGTTCATACAGTGTTTACAGAAAAAATATGAGAGGGTGCTACATAACACAATGAAAGGAGCATAAACACTAAGGGGCAGATTTAACAAAATGTGAGATCAGAGCTCACCACAGAAAAATTTACCCACTCTCTATTTATTGCTATGGGATTTTTAGAAGCATATTTATCAAATGGTTAACTCTAACTTTTAACCATTGGTAAATATGCTTCTAAAAATACTATAGGAATAAATAGAGAGTGGCTTCCCAAATGTCACAAGGAGAAGTTGTAAAAAAAAACCTTTGGTTTGGAATTTGGCCAAGATTCTGCCTTTTTTTGGCAGGATTCAGATTCAGACAAATCCATGCTCCTGGCCGAAGCAAATTTAAACTCTAAAAATCACATGGTTTTTTGTCATGGAAACACAGAAGTTGAAACTGTAACTTTTCTGTAACATAATTAGCACATGCTAATTAGGATTCATCATCAGTATTCAGCCGCATACTAAATCTCAGAAAAGTCACAGCGTTTTTCCTTTGCAACTTTTTTTTAAAAAAAAAAATCTGAATTGAGTTTAAAATACAAAATCGATGTTTACTAAATAAGTTCCTAATTATTGTAAACCACAAAAATTCATAATTTTATTAAAACATTAATACAAAACGTTGGCGTCAAAAAGCAGGTGAGGTTATGTAGAAGTCAATGGCAGCTGTTCTTTTTTAATTGGAAACTTTTCTTTGCTTCGTGGTTTTAGAGGTTTTGGGGCTATTCTGATGCTTTCATTTAAACGAAAATTCTTAAGAAAAAAAGGATTTAGAGTTTTTCATTTTCTTATTTGGATTCTTTTCGCTGTTTTTTTAGATTCATGTGTGTTTTTATAAATTACTTGGCAGTCTTGGGTTGTAAAGTAAAAATTAGTTTTTCCAAGGTTTCAAAAACCAATAAATTCGAATTCTGATTTGTGTAATTTCAGAGTTCTTTTCACCCTTCAACATTTTTAAAAAGCTAAAATGTTTCCTTATGTATTAAAAATAAGGGGGGTAACTTGCAGTCCAGGAAAATCCAAATACATTAAAGCGGACCTGTCACCTTAAGAAATAATTTCAAATTGTTTTCTATTGTGTTTGGTAAGCAAAATAAACTTTACTTACACTGTATAAATTATTTTAATCTTATTTTCTTCAGCCTTGGAATTCACAATTGCAGCAAGCAGGCAGGGGCCATTTTGTGGACACTGTTATCAAAGCAGGCATTGCATCCTGCCAATATCTTGTTTCTGTGCCAGTATGGGGGGACCTGATGCTCATGCTTATGCACTGGTTACACAGTTACATGGTGAGGAGGGAGGGGGAATGTGAGGAGGGCAGCAACATCTAAGAAGTTCTGAATTGGAAGTGAAAGTAACTGTCTGCCCCACCTCTATGCCTAAGGCATAGAGGCGGGGCAGGCATTAAATGATTGACAGCTGGGATTTTAAAATGCTTTTATAATGGGTATGGATGTGGTAATAAAAAATTATTTTGAGCTTCATGTTTAATTTGAAAAGTCATTTTATTATACAGCTTTTTATGTCTGGGTGACAGGTCCATTTTAAGGTTAAGCAACAGTTGTTAGTTCCCATTTAAGGCCACCACAACTTTAAACTAGATCTTTTGGGACCTATGCTCCATTAAGAACCACTGTTGACATAAAAAATGAACCCCAACAAGGTAAACTTATTTGCCCAAGCCCACACAGAATCCCTATGTCATGTGGCCTCAAAGCACTGGACAATTTCATTTTTCTTCAAGAAAAATTGAATTTTTCATGGGAAAAAAATATTTTTAGTGATCTCTTGGGTGTAGAAACCATGAAAAAAAACACAAATACAAAACTTCTTCATCTAAAAGCTGTCAAAGTGATGTAGAAGTCAATGGGAGTTGTCCTAGCCATATTATAACACTATTTATGCTTTTAGAGGGTTTCTGAGGTGGAGGGTTGTTCAGTTTTCCATGAATCTTCATAAAAGTCCACAACCATTCAAGGAAAAATGTAAAAACCACAAAAAAGTTATTTTTTTCTTTCTTTTTTGTTTGTTCTTTTTTTTTTTAAAAAGGCTCTTTCAATGAGAATATTGATATATGGGCCTCTTCTGTTTGTTATTTATTGCAATTTGTATTAAATTTATCTAAATATTATGTGATGTATGGATATTACAATTCTATCACCCTTTGGTTGGCTTTCAGTATTCTCAGTACTGATAATTTATAGAGAAATTCCAACAGCTTCTTCTTAGAAATGGTCTTATCAACCCTGACGTAAAAAGAGACAACAGGGATCAAACTCCTCATCATGGTAGTCCTTATGGTCTATGCAGCTCATAGTGATTATATTATATTATTAGTAAAGGTCACTTAATATCTTTTAAACAGAATTCAAATGTATGCATTAGTACTAAATCACGAGCAGGAACAAATGTGTAATGCTCAGAAATCATTAGGTTTTAGGGTTTTTCATACCATGAACCAATAGGAATTCAGCAAGGAGCAACAACAAATACTGTTATAGAATATAAAAATAATATAAACATATAATATAAACTATATGCCAGCTAGATCTCAATACAGTGCTTCTCAGTGTCACATCTCATGAGTTTAGATGAAACATCATATACCTTGGAATTGCCTGTAATCAACACTCTCGCCTGGAATCCTGGGTGATATTCTGGAAGGAGACAGTTGGCACAAGATGCTGGATACATACAGCAGATACACTCCTTGGGTCTGTGCATTTATTGTTGCTAAAAATCAAGAGTAATCAATGTATTATTTACACAGGAAGTCAGCAGAGACCATGTGACAGTGAGTAAAGAGACCATGTCCTGTCTGATACAACATGTGCTCTCCTTTTCCTATCCCTCCCTGTGTTAGCCCTCTAGCTAGTTCTCTTGGCTAATTATTGTGAAAGATAAAGTTCTCCCTGGGCAAAATACACAGCAAAAATCAACATGGGCAGCTCATTTCACTTTATTTTCATAACTAAAGAAGCCGGTATCTGTGCTAATGTATCCAGTCATTAAGCCTGAGATGCAGGGTTCAGACTGGGGGGTGCAAGGCCCACTGTTGCTCTCACCCCAGGGGACTCACAGCCCACCAGGTGACCCCTGCCCTGGTCCCCACGGGAATTGGAAAAAAACTCAATAGCTAAAAGTGCATAAAAGTTACAAAAATCAATTGACTTCTATAAAAGCCTGTCAGTTATAAATTTGAATTTAAAAAATATGTTAAATAAATTATTAAAATTTTTGTTTGTTTTTCTAAAAAAATCTGTAAACCACTAGAACAAAAAATGAAATAAAGATTATTACAATTTGCCATATAAAAAAGCTCCCACTGATTCCACATGACAGAAAGCATTTAGTTGGAAAAGTTATAATTAATCACCAAAGAAACAGTTTTTTGAATAAAAAAATTGAGTTTTAGTGTAAAAAACACGAATTGTGAGAAAAAATTGTGAGAAATTTCCCAAGACTCAGTACAGGATTTGCTCCATCTGACATTCAGCTGATTTTTCTTTGTTAAATTAGTAAATATAACTGCCACATCTATCAAACTTGCACACAAAATATTTTTTTTCATACAGTGTCTACAGAAAAATTCATACCACAATCAAAGGAACATAAACACAAAGGGGCAGATTTAACAAAATGTGAGATTAGAGCTCACTGCAGAAAAATTCCCCCACTCTCATCTACATGAACTCAAAAAGTTTTTTAGTTGATAAATATCAAAAAAATCTTGACATTTTTCTACGCGACAAAAAATTGTTGCCCATGTCAAAAAAATTGTCACACATATGTCTCTTTTTGATGCGTGCATGAAAAAATTGCACCACACAACAATTTTTTGGGGACTCACAGCATGTTTGCTATTTCACTTAACTTTTGCAAGATTCACAAAATTTTTCTTCAAAGCATAATGGAACAGATTCACTCATCACTAGTTAGTTTATGTGCTCAAAAGTGTTATAATGCATATTATCCTATGCAGTGCCAACATATTATAAAGCTCTTCATGACATTAGTTCCTGCACTGGTGGAGCATTCAATATGAGAACCCTATCCAATTTGCTTGCAATGATTGTCACAGTGTGAGACTGATAGCTGACACTACAAGTAGCTGCGTATAGTCTCCTATTGTGAAAAGAGGGCCTGCTTGCAATGGCAAACCATGTTTATGGCAGGCAGGCCCTGGTTTCACAGTGGGAGTCAGAAAGCAAATATAGGAAACTTCTGATAGACATGACCCAAATACTTACCTAAAAGCCATCCATGAGGCATTTTTCCACTTTCAAAATCAGCATATAATACGGACTGCTTAAAGATGTAAGAATCATGTGAGGAGCCTGGAAATCCTGAAACAATACTCATGATATTCATGTTACTATCACAAACGACTTGGATATTCAGAGAATGGTCATTTTTGCGATTCCAGAAAATATGCTTTTTGTCTAGGTGGGGATTAAATGCCACATGGGTGCAATCTATGGCACCTAACACATTTGGGATTCCACTCACTCAATAGAACTCTTTTTTTACAGTGTTCCAGTCATTTCTATTGATGGGAAACTTTATATATTCCCAGACACTGAACATATTGCATTCAGGACCTGCCAAGGCAATGTAAAAATGTGGACTGTGACTTTCCACCATATATCCCTCCAACTTTCTGAAAACTTCCATTTCCAAAAAAATGAAGGGAGCACAGAAGTTTAACTATTTCCTCCTCTGATAATCCCTCTAGAGTTGATCTTTCCCTGAAAACTCGAAGATGCATCACTCTAGGACGATCATATACTTGATTATCTTCTTCAGAATCCAACAAAAATCTGACTGCAAAGTCCATGTTGTCTTCACAAACCCTCACCAACCGCAATGTTGTTTAGTGATGCCCACTCCTAGGAAGTGTTAATATTGGCAATAATTATCACAATATTTCATGCTTTTAACGCTTAAAATATGTCTGTGAATTATGCCTTAGGACTATTTCTATTTGAAAATTATCGCAATTGGATGGACATAGCGCTCTGCGATAATTGAGATTTTTGTGAATACGATGTGACAATTAAGACATGCTTAATGACTTTAATGAATTGTTACTTAATTAAACATCATTTTTAATGCATAAATATGTGTTAAGTGATAACAACCTTTTGTGAATCAGCCCATAAAACTTTCATTTTCAAATTCAACTAAACTCATGAATGTCTAAATCCAAAAAAATGAATGTTCCGAGACAAAAGAAGGATCTTCCCAGAAAGCAACGGGACCTCTGCCATTGACTTCTACATAAACTCAGCAAGTTTTAGATGGAAAATTGTCGGAATCGGATTTTTTGGCCATTTAGACACATAGTAAAAAAAATTGTGGGGGGGGAAAAAATTCTATTGTTAGTAAATGGGCACCTAGAGGATCCAATTCAATTTTGGTAATGTAGAAATGTACAAATATTGCACACTTAGCACCTTGTGGTTGGCTTCCAGTATTCTCAGTATTCATGATGTAGCTTACATACCTGATGAGAATAATTTATAGAGAGATTTCAGGGGATCTTCAACCAGCTCTTGGGAACCATCTTATCAGCCCTGACGTACGTGTGAAAGAGATGACAGGGATCAAACTCTTCATCATGGTAGTCCTTATTGTCAAGGAATAACTCAAAGCAAATCGTATCAGCAGTTTTTTCCAGGAAGTGGAGCTATAGGCCTAAATAAACCTTTCAGACTATTGATGTGATCCTCTATGTGGAGGAGAAGTCTAAAGACAATGTAGAGAGGGTCACCCTTTTGTGTTGGTGCAACTTCTGGATGTACAGCCATTTCCCAATTTGGTAGCCAAAAACCAAAGTAGAAGTTAAGTCCTCACCACAGTGCCATAATGGTGTCTTTATTAAAGCCAGGTTTTTCCACGGTGTAGAAATGAGGTGGTTGCATAATGATGCTTCCTCCTAACCTTAAAAATATAAGTATTCTCAAGTTTTGGGGAGAACATTAGAAGGAACTCCTGAGAGAGGCCAAGTTCCAAAGATCCCTCACTGCCAGTCCATGTTGGGTTAGGGACTTTATTGGGGGAATTAAACAGGAGGGAGCAATGGCACTAAGGAGGGGCCCCTGGGTCCGCACATAAACTTCTCCCAATTTTCCCCACCTAAGGGGGTGTGTTCAAAAAGTCCAAGTGATCAGAGTTCACATGGATAAGTCTCTTTCTGAGTCTTATTTTAAAGTCAATTTTTGCAATCCTTATATGCAGACCTAATAGTATTTGAAACCAAAGCAATACTAATTGGCCCAGCACTATCTACTTAAAATCTCCTACTCTTCCTCCCTTACTGGTCCTTGACTCAACTGGCAGCTCCCAAACCCCTGTTGGATGCTCACCCTCTGGCCCTTTATTCACTCTATTTCCTCAACTCTTGCACCCTAGGCAGCTGCCTCTCCTACTTAGATCTGGCCATGCTTAAGGCAAGACTTGAGTCCTAGTCAGTTATTCTGTCAAAGAAAGCAAAAAAAACCTACACTCAGGGCATAAATATCAATTTATTTATTTGGAATCAAATTAAAATGCACTTAATTATTCTCTCATACACTCAGAACCCCTGGAATGGAGGTATATAGATCTTTCACATCAATGGTACAGAGTATGAGCCTTCTCTCTAATACTGTCAAAGCCAGCCACAGTAAATAGATATCAATATATATATATATATATATATATATATAGAGAGAGATAGAGAGAGAGAGAGAGAGAGAGAGAGAGAGAGAGAGAGAGAGAGAGAGAGAGAGAATTAAAGGCTGTAATAAAGATTACACAGCAGAATCTGGGTGAATCTGACCAGTTAAACCACTCGGTCTTTACGGCACACAAAGTAGACAACTGATTCATAATCGGTCAAAGGGGATTTAAATTTCCTACTGTGAGTTTCAGTGCTCACAACGGTGCAACCGGCTTCTGTTACAGCCTTTTGCATAAACTCTTCATTGTGGGCTAGTGCACCAAACTTGTGTTGGCCGACCATGTAATAAGAGATGTTGGTCCCTGCCACCATGACCAGGTGACCTCCAATCTTCAGGTGGGATAACAATTTATTTAGAAAGTTTATATACATATCGTTATCTTTGCAAGTGATAAACAATGACCATACAATCTGCTTGGGGCAACACAACTGCACCCAGTGGGTTCTCCTTGGTGATGTCCCATTTTAACACTTGTTTGATTGCCCCTCTGGCCTTTTCTTCTTGCTTCTTACACCCATTACTGAAAAACAACACATTTGCTGTGTTTAAAAATATGTATATTATCATATATTATTATTATTATTATTTACCCTATTTATTGGAAGGGCTAAAGCTCTATGACACCCTCATGCAAATTTTTATACAATCTATAAGGTCTCCTCTGGTGGGACCTACAGCTGATGAGGCATCCAGAGAGTTTGTACAGCTAATGGCAACTTTGTTATCATGGAGATAAAAAAAATCTACAAATGAAGATCTATAAAGTCTACTCTTGTGGGATTTACTGCTGATGAGGCATCCAGAATGTTTGGTTCATATGGACCATTAAGAAACTCTGTTGAGATGAAGTCAACCCCAACCAGGTTATTTTCTAACCTGAGATACACCGTTATACTTGTAGGGGTTTAGAGAATTCTTTCTGCTGTTTTCCTGTTTGTGACATCATCCAGCCCAGTTACAGGCTGAAGAGAAATATGATTTGCAGTAAGCCCCAGTGCACTTCTGGGAAAAGAGGAGGATCCAGGAAGTGCCTTGCTTTGGAGCCAAAATTGGGGGGTGGGCCAGCAGAGGTTATAAGGGAGCCCTACTGCAGCAACCAGCCAGATCCGGAGAACAGAAAGAGAGAGTAAAGGACTGAGTGTGCTCTGCTGTAGTACCGAGCTCCAGCCATATAAAGGGAGACATCTGCTTAGCTGCTGTTGGGTGCCTCTATCTCTGTGTGAATCCTCAGTGAGTGATCCATGTGAGGGAGGCTATTGGAAGGCCCCAGTGTGTGGTCCCCTGTGTGAGGACAGGTGTTGATCGAGTGCCCCAAAGTACCTCTCCAAAGGTAGAGGTACTTTGGGGCAGGTAGCACTACCTGAGGAAACTAAAGAGCTCTTGGGAAAGGGATTTTGCCTGAGACTGAACTGGGTAAGGGTATTTCCACCAGGAGTGGAGTGTGGGACTGCATCTTGGGAAAGACTGTGCTGGGAGTTGGCTAAACCACATGGGTTTCCCAGAGCAGGGTTTATACAGTTCTGTTTGCATTTAATAGTTATTGCCATTTCTAAACTGTTTTAGCTGCTGCAAAACTGTCTGTGATTTATTTCCTAGTGGAATTCTACTGAGATGTGCTCCTCACTGCCCAACAGATGGAGGCAATTTAGTGACCCTAAAGAGCAGGAGAAAAATGCTATTGAGCGAGTTTGCTTTGAAAATACCACCATGATATTGCTTGATTACAATTTCTTGCATAATATAGCCCTTCGAATGTTTGGCCACCTTGAATTCTTTCAACTAGATCTTAACAACAGAAAATAACAGCACCGTGGTCTTTTCCCACCTCACCTTTGCCCTGTAAGTGAGCAAGCAAACTCTGCAGCGTGGGATTGTTCCGCAGCTCCGGGCTCATTTCGGATCCAGCTCTCTATGGCTCTAATACAGCAGTCTGAAGATTCCAGCAATATGATATTTTTGAAGAAATCGGCAGCGACAAAGGTTTTAGACACGTCGGAGCCAACGGAAAGATTTATCAGTGTTTCTCCCTTCACAGAACCTAAAGGCAAAAACAACAATGGTCATTTCTGAACTATTGTTAGCGATGCCCTCTTTATATGAATGATTTAGTTTTGGGGCTCATCATATATTTTAACTCTTTTCACAATCTATAGATTTCCATAGAATTCAGCAAAACAGAAGACGAACCCATATGTGGTGTGACCTGAAAGCAAAGAAAGTTCACCCAGCACACCCTTACCTCCTCCAACAGTTCTGTAAGATTCTTGTAAAATATAGATATATTGTGGGTTCCAATATTTTATTAATCAGTAATGAAACCTTTTCTTCTAGTAGAGGAAACTGTCTTTTTAGCTTAGCACCTGGTTGTCTGGTCCAAACAATAATTTGGAAAACAAAGGTACTTGTCTGGGAAAGGTTCGGTCACACCTAAACTCTAATTAGCATTATCAAAGGGTGAAGGACACTGGTGATATGCATAATCAGTTACTCAGGACAGACTTTGTGGAGATGCAAACATGACAATTGGAATATCCAAAATGGAGGACAGGTAACTTCCTGTAACTGACTGGTATGTGCTAGCATCATTCAAATCAGGAGAGACTTCTAGAAAGTTCTAGAATCCACCCATCTCTCCTGTATATAAGTTGGCTTCAGTAGGGCACAAGTAGACTCAGGGCCAGGAGAGGAGTGACCACTATACCAAATCAGAGGGAATTCGGTGCATCCCTACTTGGGATAAACAAAAAATTACAGTCATAATTGAATCAATTACAGTCATCTTGAATTGATTCATTTAGGAGTACAAAACAGTTCTGTTCATTTTGATTTGTTAATACTGATTTTTTTTTCTAATGCTTAACATTCTTTTACAAAATATGAAGCAGAACAATTAAAAGTAAAAGTTAAGTTGACTTTCAGTATTCTCAATATTTATAATGGAGCTCACATACCCGATGAGAATAATTTATAGAGAAAGCTCATGGGATCTTCCAACATCTCCTTCTTAGCAATGGTCTTATCAGCCCCGAAGTACGTGTCAAAGAGAAGACAAGCATCCAGATGTTCATCAAGGTAGTGCTTCTGCTCTGTGCTGCTCATAGTGAGGGTTCCCCAACAGTCCCGTTACCCTGAAAACAAAGGTCATTTAATATCAATCAACTGAAATTAAAATACTTGTATCAAGACTTTTTATCCATGAACTAATGAATTTTATCAGTAAAGATACCAAACACAACATTCTGTACTCACGGTTAGATTCCCGAAGGCTGACTCTCACTCAGTGATGGATACACTGCGTAGTTGAGGCGCTTGGGTTTGTGGATGAAAATCATGAACAAACAACATGTTATTTACAATACAAAGTTTAATACTCGTGGTTGGATTCCCGAGGCTGACACTCGCTCAGCGATGGATAAACTTTGTAGTCGAGGCGCTTGGGTTTGTGGATGAAAATCATGAACAAACAACATGTTATTTACAACACAAAGTTTAATACTCGTGGTTGGATTCCCGAGGCTGACACTCGCTCAGCGATGGATAAACTGTGTAGTCGAGGCGCTTGGGTTTGTGGATGACAATCATGAACAAACAACATGTTAATTACAATACAAAGTTTAATACTCACGGTTGGATTCCGGAGGCTGACTCTCGCTCAGCAATGGATAAACTGCGTAGTCGAGGCGCTTGTTTGAGATAAATGTAAACTCAGTTGTTTGTAAAATCTTTCTTACATTCTTACTGGGCAAAATGGAGGGTATATCTTTCATGCACACAAATGATTAACCCCAGGTACCTGCTTGGCAGAAGAGTAAAATACGGAACAAAATGAAAAAAAAATATATGTAAAATAAAAGTGTCATTATTAATAATGAACAAACGATTGAAAAAATATCATTCACTCAAATGGTATTTGAATGACTTTATTACATTGACATGCAGTAGTAGTTATTCAAGATGTGGGTTTGTCATTGTTTGTAGTGAGAGTAAAATTAATCAAATGTATAGTAATATTGTATTGTAATATTTTAAAACTGTAAATGAAATTATGCTATTCTGTAGATTTCTATTCATTACTATTGATCAGAAAATCGGGAGAGGCGGGAGAAGAGAGGAGGGAGAAGGGGGGAAGGGGAAAGATTAGGAAGCTCCACAGACTCATGCTGTGCTTTGGAGGTTTGAGCTGAAAGAAGGAAGTCTGACATAGAAGCCCATGTGTACTGAATAGAAGAAAGGGAATGCAGTGTTTCTTTTCACAAAGGACTCGGAGCGGCAGTACTGTGAGTATTTATAGCTGTATTTACAGATACCATTCTGATTAAACTTAGTTTTAACCTTTCATTTTCTTTTAAGGCCACTATATGGTTCTTGAAACTTATAATGAATTACAGTTTCCTCTCCTCCTCAGCAAACTCTGAAACATGAAATATTCTTCAGCTCACGGTTCATTGCTGACCCAGTTTTCTTAGGCTTTTATACAGAAGTCATAAGATTCCTGCAATATAATATGTTTGAAGAAATCGGCAGCAACAAAGTTTTCAGACACAGAAGAGCCAAGTCAAATAACAATCAATGTTTCTCCTTCATGTTTCCCAACACTTTATACACAAAGTTGAAATCCTTCGAGCTTAGTAAAAAAAAAATCAGAACCTGAAAATCTCTGGATACCAAAGGTGACACCGATCATTTTTACTTTGGTTCAGTATTTAGACAGGATTGGGTATGTACTGGGTATGTATTTGGCCAATAGAAGTTATCATGCATTATATAAATATTTAAAGATTATTTTTATCATGGCTGTTTAACATCATTGAAGTTGCATTCTAAACAACATTCTATCTGCCATGGAAACTGGATAACATTCTGCTGGACTTCTCTTTGAATCTTTGTAATCAAATATAAATTTGATGATAACAGGTCATTGTATTTCAATGTAGATAAAGTCCATTAATTTTGGTGCTATTGGCTCTATAACTGGAGAACGTCTTCAACAGAGTATTGAGATAAACAAAAAAGTCCTTTATAAATAATTCAGAATATCTTATACAGTATATATACGGAATAACTAATAAATAATGATTTATACAAACACGTGTTCCTATATTATCTCCACTTCCCAATTGTGGCCTCCACTCCCCCAGGGACCTTCGCCGCCCCTCTCCAGTGCCTTATCTTTGGCATGAGTGGGGAACTCTGTCAAGGATCGGGTCTGGGTCGGTGGGGCCCATTGGGTTTTTTCCGGTGCCTCGCCAGCCCAGTCCAACCCTGGCTTTCCTTATATGAGACAGGACATCATTTGATTGATTTCCATGCCATTATCTTTATCGATCATAGACTTAAACATCCATTTATTTCTTGGGAATCAAATAAAAATGCATTTACTTATTCTCGTAGAACCTGGAATTGTGAGAAGCAGCCACAATGTCTTAAGTAAATAGGAAGCTAAATATATGGCTAAAGGTTGGAATAATGATTCCACAAGAGAAACAATTGGCTGTTGATTTATCTTAGGCAGTGGAAAAAAAGGGACGCGTGGGTTATTTTTCTTCAATAAATGATATATGTCTGGATCAATTAAGGAACACATCAGAAGAAGCTTGGTGTGTATAGTAAGATCCTTGCCATAAAGCAAATAGGAAGTGTTGTATTTTTTTCTCACAAAGGAAGTACAAACATTTCCATGTGTAACAGGAAGTAACCTCTCCCATGGAAGCACATTTTGATCCATTCATTATTTCCTGTGAATTTTGTTTTTTCAAAATGATACATATTCACACAATATTACCCATTGTTTTTAAGACCAATCATTTTTATTTTTCACTATTGATGATGATGATGGTAGCCTTACAAAATCACAAAAATTGGGAATATTTTATGCATTAGGGACACAAATCTAAGAGCAGATATAATAAAGCTAATCTAATTCAAGATTAATCAGAGAATATAATGGCAACTGGGTACGAATCTGAACAGTTAAACCACCCTATCTTTACGGCACACAAAATGGGCAATTGATTCATAATCGCACAAAGGTGATTCAAATTTACTCTTGTGAGTATCAGAGCTCAGGATACTACACCCGGCTTCCATCAGAGCCTTTTGTATAAAATCTTCATTGTACTTCAGTGCAGCAAACTTGTGTTGGCCGACCATGTAATAAGAGATGTTGATGACTGCCACCATGGCCAGGTGACCTCCAATCTTCAGATGGGATAGCAATTTCTTTAGAAGGTTTATATACATGTCGTGATCTTTGCTAACTACCTCCAAGTAATAAGTCGTGACTATACAATCTGCTTGAGGCAACACAACTTCACCCAGTGGGTTCTCATTGGTGATGTCCCATTTTACTATTTGTTTGATCGTCCTTCTGGTTTTTTCTTCTTGCTTCTTCCACTCCGTACTGTAAAACAATACATTATTTGCTGTGCGTTTGAAGAATACATAAATTAGCCCTTTTTACCCTATTTATTGGAGAAGCTAGAGCTAGATGTTGAAAAATGACACATAACTATCAAGTAAAAGAGGGAGGGAAAACATAAGTCTAGTTTTCCCAAGAAAAAACTTGGTTTTGACAGCCAATGATAGTTTTGTTGCCCTTGAAAAAGGCATTCTCTAACCGAACATCTAAACTTCACTGGTGGGTCCTACTGCTGTTGGGGCATCTAGTTTTGTGACCTATGCTCCATTGAGAACCTCTGTGGAGATAAAATGAACCCCAACACGGTAAACTTATTTTCTAAACTAAGATTCCCTCAGAATGCCTATATTATTGTTTCATATAGTACAACAAAGTAGTTTTATCCATATAAGAATATAAAGAATCTACTCCCAACCTTATATCAGGGCACCTATGCAGGAGCAAGATTCACATAAATGAGCATAATGATTTGTGTATTAATATGGTAAAGTGCCCAACTATTTAGGCTTAGTCATTTGCAATATTTTGGTTGGGATGAGCCATCAAGCAACATTTTGGGCTGATCTCAGATAGAAACACTTGAACTAAGGTCCTAAACAAAGTTTTTGGCATATCCTTTGTACTTTATCAAGCGAAGACCACAGTGACCCTGAAGAGACATTGCTTTAAAACTACCGCCTTTTTATTTCTGGACCATAATCCCCACTATACTTTAACCTTTGAAAATATTTTGCAATATGTTTGGGGGGTAACTTGTAGTCCAGCAAAATCGGAATACATTATTGTTAAGCAACAGTGGTCAGATCCCATTTAAGGCCACCACAGTTCTTTAAACTAGATCTTACCAAAAAATAACACAACCATGGCCTTCAATCATCTCACCTTTGTCCTTTAAGTGAGCAAACAAACTCTGCGGCGTGGGATTGTTCTACAGCTCAAGGTTCATTTCTCAACCAGCTCTCCAAGGCTTTCATACAGCAGTCTGAAGATTCCAGCACAATAATATCTTTGAAGAAATCAGCGGCAACAAAGTTGTCAGACATGTTACCGCCAATTGAAATATTAATCAACGTTTCTCCCTTCACAGAACCTACAGCCGAAAAGAAAAATAATTGAAATATTGTTTACTTTTTAACATTGACGGTTTAGTTTGGGATTCATCATATTTTCTACAAGGTATAGATTTGCCCAAGCCCACACAGAATCCCTTTATGATGTGGCCTTAAAGCACTGGACGATTCAATTCAATTATTTTCAAGAAAACTTGAATTTTTCATGGGAACAAAAACATTTTTGGTGATCTTTTAGGTGTAGAAACCATGAAACCACTAATACAAAACTGTCAAAGTGATGTAGAAATCAATGGGAGCTGTCCTAGACAAATTATAACACTATTCATGCTTTTAGAAGTTTTCAGGGGTGGAGGGTTGTTTGGTTTTCCATGTATCTTCATAAAAGTCCACAACCATTCAAGGAAAAAATGTAAAAACCGCAAAAAAGTTCTGGTTTTCACAGTTTTATCGCTTTTTTTTTGTTTGTGAATTTTTTAAAAGGCTCTTTCAATGAGAATATTGATTTATCAGCCTCTAATATTTGTTATTTATTGAAATTTGTATTAAATGTATCTAAATATTATGTGATTATGGATATTACAATTCTATCACCATTTGGTTGGCTTTCTGTATTCTCAGTATTGATAATGGAGCTCACACACCTGATGAGAATAATTTATAAAGAAATCTCAGGGGATCTTCCAACAGCTCCTTCTTAGAAATGGTCTTATCATCCCCGACGTACGTGTTAAAGAGACAACAGGGATCAAACTCTTCATCGTGGTAGTCCTTATGGTCTGCGCAGCTCATAGTGAGGTTTTTCTAAAAGAGACATTATATTATAAGCAAAGGTCACAATATCTTTTAAACGAAGTTCAAATGTATGAATTAGTACTAAATAACGAGAAGGAACAAAGGTGTAATGCTCAGAAATCATTAGGTTTTAGGGTTTTTCATACCATAAAACATGAATTTCAGCAAGGAACAACAGCACATGCTGTTATAGAATATAAAATTAATATAAACATATATACAAACTATATGTCAGATAGATCTTAATACAATACTTCTCAATGTCACATCTCATGAGTTCAGATGAAACATCAAATACCTTGGAATTTGTTGTAATCGACACTCTCACCTGGAATCCTGGGTGATATTCTGGAAGGAGACAGTTGGCACAAGATGCTGGATACATACAGGAGATACACTCCTTCAGTCTGTGCATTTATTGTTGCTGAAAATCATGAATAATCAATGTATTATTTACAAAGGAAGTCAGCAGAGACCATGTGACAGCAAGTAAAGAGACCATGTCTTGTCTGCTAAATTAGAAAATATATTAGATTTTTATTCAGACTGTATTTGAACAATAAATTTCAGTTTATGTAAGTAATGAAACAAAAACATAAGAGCGACTGTAAATACCTAAAGGATATGTGGAGTGTTTCTTGGGGAAATTTCCCATGACTCGGTACAGGATTTGCTCCATCTGACATTCAGCTGATTTTTCTTTGTTAAATTAGTAAATATAACTGCCACGTCTATCAAAATTGCACACAAAATATTTTTGTTCATACAATGTCTACAGAAAAAATGTAACGGGGTGCTGCATACCACAATCAAAGGAACATAAACACAAAGGGGAAGATTTAACAAAATGTGAAATTAGAGCTCACCCCAGAAAAATTCACCTATTCTCTGTTTATTCCTATGGGATTTTTAGAAGCATATTTATCAAATGGTTAACTCTAACTTTTAACCATTGGTAAATATGCTTCTTAAAATCCCAAAATCCCATAGGAATAAATAGAGAGTGGGTGAATGTTTCTGTGGTGAGTGAAAAAAAATCATGCTAAGGGGCAGATTTATTAAAATTCCACAATTTCTAATTTTTTTTAAATTCTGCTAAACTTGTTTTTTTATTATTTACTAAAAAAAAAACGACTGCAAGAAAAGTTGTAAAATAAAACTTTTTCGAATTGTTGCTGTTAAAATCCCAACTGTTGCTGCGACATTTCAAAAAAGTTTTTTACAACTTTTCTCGCGATTTACTAAAATTCCATAATTTCTCATTTTTTTTTCAATTTTCAAATTTGACTAAACTTGTTTTCCTGAATGCCTATTATTTACTAAAAAAAAGTCACAAGGAAAAGTCACTGTGAGAAAAGTCGGAAAAAACTTTTTCGAATTGTTGCTGCGAAAATCTCAAATCCAGGATTTGGTTAAGGATCTGGCCAAAATTTGGTCTTTTTTGGCAGGATTTGGATTCGGGCGAATCCATGCTCCTGGCTGAACCAAATATGAATCCTAAAAATCACGACTTTTTGTCACGTAAACATGGAAGTTGAAAATTTTAACTTTCCGTAACCTAATTAGCATATGGTAATGAAGATTTAACCCTTCCTTACCCTTGCTTTATCTGAGAAAATAAGAAAAAAAATCGAATACCTCAAAGTAATAGGACTGCAAAATAATGGCTAGGGCATCTTCCATTGACTTCTACATGACCTTCCAAGCTTTCAGAGGGTGTATTTACATGAATTTGACACGTAATAAATAGCAAAAACAAAAATCACTTTTATTAAAGCAAAAAAAATATGAATCACGGAGAAAAATATGATTGTTGATAAATATGCTCCTGAGAGCATGAAGATAGCCAAAATTGTAGAGCCGTATCCCTAACCTTTTTGACCCATTCAAATGTAAAAAGATTTGGGGAGCAACATAAAAGTTCCTGGGGTGCCAAATGAGGGCTCTGATTGGCTATTTGGTAGCCCCTATGTTGAGTGGCAGCCTACAGGAGGCTCTGTATGTCAGTACACCTGGCTATTATTCAACCAAAACTTACCTCCAAGCCAGAAATTCAAAAATAAGCACCTACTTTACTTCAACATCCAAGGGGCTGGTGAGTAACAGAACCGATTTTTGAAGTGGCAGAGAAAATTGCCATTTTAAGAATTAAGGGCCGCCCCCTGGGATCTGAGTTCTGCCTTTTGCTTCTATACTACTTCCTGTTACAGTTAGAGCTGCATTATTTCTGGTCATGTGGTCTCTGAGGGAGCACATAGTTGCATTATTTTCTGTCAGGGGATCTCTGAGGGAGCACATAGCTGCATTATTTCCTGTCAGGGGATCTATGAGGGAACACACAGCTGCATTATTTTCTGTCAGGGGATCTATGAGGGAACACACAGCTGCATTATTTCATGTCTGTCTCTAATGGATATAATTGGACCAGCCACAATGTCTTAAGTAAATAGGAAGCTACATTTACATAGTTACATATGGTTGAAAAAAGACCAGAGTCCATCAAGTTCAACCCATCCAAGTAAACCCAGCACACACAACCTATATATGACAAATATATGACTAAAGGTTAGAATAATTATTCCACAAGAGAAACAATTGTTGGTGGGAAAAAGGGACCCGTGGGTTATTTTTGTTCAATAAATTATACAGAATATATCTGGGTCAATCACGCAACACATCAGAAGAAGCTTGTTGTTTATAGTAAGATCCCTGCCATAAAGCAAATAGTAAGTGTTGCATTTTTTTCTCACAAAGGAAGTACAAACTTTTCCATGTGTAACAGGAAGTGACCTCTCCCATGGAAGCACATTTTGATCCATTCACTATTTCCTGTCAATTTTTTCTCAAAATAATACAGATTCACACAATATTACCCATTGTTTTCAAGACCAATCATTTTTATTTTTCACTATTGATGATGACGATGATGGCAGCCTTATAAAATCACATAAATTGGGAATATTTTATGCATTAGGGACACAAATCTAAGAGCAGATATAATAAAGCTAATCTAATTCAAGATTAATGAGAGAATATAATGGCAACTGGGTACGAATCTGACCAGTTAAACCGCCCTGTCTTTACGGCACACAAAATGGGCAATTGATTCATAATCGCACAAAGGTGATTCAAATTTACTCTTGTGAGTATCAGAGCTCAGGATACTGCACCCGGCTTCCATCAGAGCCTTTTGTATAAAATCTTCGTTGTACTTCAGTGCAGCAAACTTGTGTTGGCCGACCATGTAATAAGAGATGTTGATCAATGCCACCATGACCAGGTGACCTCCAATCTTGACAAGGGATAACAATTTTTTTAGAAGGTTTATATACATATCGTGATCTTTGCTAACTAGCTCCAAGTAATAAGTAGTGACTATACAATCTGCTTGGGGCAACACAACTTCACCCAATGGGTTCTCATTGGTGATGTCCCATTTTACTACTCGTTTGATCGCCCTTCTGGTTTTTTCTTCTTGCTTCTTGCACTCCGTACTGGAAAACAATACATTATTTGCTGTGCGTTTAAAGAATACGTAAATTAGCACTTTTTACCCTATTTATTGGAGGAGCTAGAGCTAGATGTTGAAAACTGACACATAACTATCAAGTAAAAGAGGGAGGGAAACCATAAGTCCAGTTTTCCCAAGAAAAAACCTTTTTCCTATAAGGTCTACTCTTGTGGGTTCTACTGCTGATGAGCTATCCAGAGAGTATGGATAGCTAATGACTGTTTAGTTGCCCTTCAAAAAGGCATTCTATAACTCAGTGGTTCTCAACCTTCCTAATGCCGCAACCATTTAACACAGTTCCTCATGTTGTGGTGACCCCCAGCCATAAAATTATTCCTAAGACCATCGGAAATATGTGTTTTCCAATGGTCTTAGGCGACCCCTGTGAAAGGGATTCGACCCCCAAAGTGGTCACGACCGACAGGTTGAGAACCGCTGCTAAAACTGAAGATCTATAAGTTCTCCACTGGTGAGACCTACTGTTGATGAGGTATCCAGAGAGTTTGGACAGCCAATGAAACAAAGTTTTGTTGCCATTGAAAAAAGCATTCTATATCTGAACATCTATACTCCATTGGTGGGCCCTACTGCTCATGGGGCATCTAGTTTTGGGACCTATGCTCCATTGAGAACCTCTGTTGAGATAAAATGACCCCCAACAAGGTAAACTTATTTTCTGACCTGAAATTCCCTCAGGGTGCCTATACCATTTTTTTCATATAGTACAACAAAGTAGTTTTGTCCATATTAAAATATAAAGAATCTTACAACTCCCAACCTTATATTAGGGCACCTATGCAGGAGCAAGATTCACACAAATGAGCATAGTGATTTGTTTATTAATATGGTAAAGTGCCCAACCATTTAGGCTTAGTCACATGGGATATTTTGGTTGGGCTGAGCCATTAAGCAACATTTTGGGCTGATCTCAGATAGAAACACTTTGGGTTGACATAGGGCCCTAAACAAAGTCCCAAAAGAGCTGTTGCTTTAAAACTACTACCCTGTTATTTCTGAACTATAATCCCCACCATACTTAAACCTTTGAAAATATTTTGCAATATGTTGGGGGTGTAACTTGTAGTTCAGCAAATTTCAAATACATTATGGTTAAGCAACCGTGATCCCATTTAAGGCCACCACAGGTTCTTTAAACCAAAAAAATAACACAACCATGGCCTTCAATCATCTCACCTTTGCCCTTTAAGTGAGCAAACAAACTCTACGACGTGGGATTGTTCTACAGCTCCGGGCTCGTTTCTCAACCAGCTCTCCAAGGCTTTCATACAGCAGTCTGAAGATTCCAGCACAATAATATCTTTGAAGAAATCAATGGCAACAAAGTTTTCGAACAATGAGGCGCCAATTGAAATATTAATCAACGTTTCTCCTTTGACAGAACCTACAGCCAAAAAGAAAAATAACTGCAATATTTCTAGTATAAATAAATCTAAAGCAACTGGACTTGTTTGGTAATCATTGAAGACGTTTCACTACTCATCCGAGCAGCTTCTTCAGTTCAACTGACTGGTATGGGAAGTCCTCAGCATATATACTCTTCCACTAATCCAATCACAATGGCACTTCGTAACTCTTCAGAAAGGTGGCATCTGAAACTCACAGAGGTGTGAATGCTGTGGAGTTACTTTGAAAGGATTACCCAAGTATCATGCAACTCTTCAAACAGGTGTTACTTGTTAGAGTTGCATGAATGGATGTGTGAACACAAACTGGGGGTCATTAGAACTCTACACCACAGGGTGGAAAGTGTGACAACTGATACAGAGTCCAAGGACAAGGAATGTAAACATCTCAGAGGAGCACTGAAAGCTTGTGGCTACCCAGACTGGGCCTTTGTCAAAACAAGAGCAACTAAGCCCAACAGGAACCCCAAAAAGGAATAACCATCCTGAGGCAGAGAGAAGGCGCAATATAGTCACCCCCATATGTAGCAGGAGTATCGGAGAAACTCAGGAGAATTTTCAACAAACACCACATCCCTGTGTTTTTCAAACCTAGCAACACACTGAGACAAAAACTTGTACACCCAAAGGATCCAACACCAAAGGAAAAACAAAGCAATGTTGTATACGCAGTCCAGTGTAGGGAGGAGTGCACAGACATTTACACTGGGGAGACAAAGCAACTGCTCTCCAAGCGAATGGCTCAGCATAGGAGGGTGAACACTACAGGCCATGACTCTGCTGTATTTCTACACCTAAAAGACAAGGGACACTCCTTTGAAAATAGCAACGTCCAAATTTTGTATTTTGAAAGAGGTGTAAAAGAGGCCATTCATGTCAAAGTGGAGAAACCATCCCTAAACAGAGGCGGGGGACTTCAACACCATCTGTCTGCTACATACAATGCTGTTCTAACATCTGTACCCCGGCAGTTTCAGAACTCTTTACACATCCATTCATGCAACTCTAACAAGTAACACCTGTTTGAAGAGTTGAATGATACTTTGGTAATCCTTTCAAAGTAACTCCACAGCATTCACACCTCTGTGAGTTTCAGATGTCACCTTTCTGAAGAGTTACAAAGTGCCATTGTGATTGGATTAGTGGAAGAGTATAAATGCTGAGGACTTCCCATACCAGTCAGTTGAACTGAAGAAGCTGCTCGGATGAGTAGTGAAACGTCTTCAATGATTACCAAACAAGTCCAGTTGCTTTAAATTTATTTATACTAGATATACCATGACCTGGATGAATGAAAATCTTCATTAACATAACTGCAATATTGTTTACTTTTGAACATTGACGATTTAGTTTGGGATTCATCATATTTTCTATAAGGTATAGATCCCTATATGATGTGGCCTCAAAGCACTGGACAATTCAATTATTTTCAAGAAAACTTGTATTTTTCATGGGAAAAAAACATTTTTGGTTCATCTGTTATGTGTAGAAACCATGAAACCACTAATACAAAACTATCAAAATGATGTAGAAGTCAATGGGAGCTGTCCTAGAAAAATTATAACACTATTTATGCTTTTAGAGGTTTTCAGGGGTGGGGGGGTTGTTCGGTTTTCCATAAACAGCCACAACCATTCATGGAAAAATGTAAAAACCACAAAAAAAAGTTCTGGTTTTCACAGTTTTACCACTTTTTTTTTGTTTGTGCTTTTTTTCTTTTTTAAAGGCTCTTTCAATGAGAATGTTGATATATGGGCCTCTAATGTTTGTTATTTATTGAAATTTGTTTTAAATGTATTTTAATATTATGTGATGTATGGATATTACAATTCTGGTTGGCTTTCTGTATTCCCAGTATTGATAATGTAGCTCACACACCTGATGAGAATAATTTATAGAGAAATCTCAGGGGATCTTCCAACAGCTCCTTCTTAGAAATGGACTTATCAGCCCCGACGTACGTGTCAAAGAGACAACAGGGATCAAGCTCCTCATCGTGGTAGTCCTTATGGTCTGCGCAGCTCATAGTGAGGTTTTCCTAAAAGAGCCATAATATTATTAGCAAAGGTCACTTAATATCTTTTAACTGGAAATCAAATGTATGAATTAATACTAAATAACGAGAAGGAACAAATATGTAATGCTCAGAAATCATTAGGTTTTAGGGTTTTTCATACCATGAACCAATAGGATTTCAGCAAGGAACAACAACGCATACTGTTATAGAATATAAAATTAATATACACATATAATATAAACTATATGTCAGCTAGATCTCAATACAATGCTTCTCAGTGTCACATCTCATGTAGTTCAGATGAAACATCAAATACCTTGGAATTTGCCGTAATCGACACTCTCGCCTGGAATCCTGGGTGATATTCTGGAAGGAGACAGTTGGCACAAGATGCTGGATACATACAGGAGATACACTCCTTGGGTCTGGGCATTTATTGTGGCTGAAAATAATGAATAATCAATGTATTTTTTACAAAGCATGTCAGCAGAGACCATGTGACAGTGAGTAAAGAGACCATGATTTGTCTGCTACAATTAGAAAATAGATTAGATTTTTACTCAGACTTTATTTGAACAATAAATTTTAGTTTATGTAAGTAAATACCTAAAGGATATGGGGAGTGTTTTTCAGGGAAATTTCCCATGACTCGGTACAGGATTTGCTCCATCCGACATTCAGCTGATTTTTGTTTGTTAAATTAGTAAATATAACTGCCACGTCTATCAAAATTGCACGAAAATATTTTTGTTCATACAGTGTCTACAGAAAAAATATGAGAGGGTGCTGCATACCCCCATCAAAGGAACATAAACACAAAGGGGCAGATTTAACAAAATGTGAGATTAGAGCTCACCCCAGAAAAATTCACCCACTCTATATTTATTCCTATGGGATTTTTAGAAGCATATTTATCAAATGGTTAACTCTAACATTTAACCATTGGTAAATATGCTTCTTAAAATCTCCAAATCCCATAGGAATAAATAGAGAGTGGGTGAATTTTTCTGTGGTGAGTGATAATCTTACATTTTGATAAATTGGCCCCCTTGTATTTAGATCAATTTTACAATTCTTTTCTTGCACATAAAATCACAGAGAAAAATATGATTGTTGATAAATCTGCTCCTAAGAGCATGAAGATAGCCAAAATTGTAGAGCCGTATCCCCAACCTTTTTGACCCATTCACATGTAAAAAGATTTGGGGAGCAACATAGGCATGAAAAAGTTTCTGGGGGTGCCAAATGAGGGCTCTGATTGGCTATTTGGTAGCCCCTATGTTGAGTGGCAGCCTACAGGAGGCTCTGTTTGTCAGTACACCTGGTTATTATTCAACCAAAACTTACCTCCAAGCCAGAAATTCAAAAATAAGCACCTACTTTACTTCAACATCCAAGGGGCTGGTGAGTAACAGAACAGATTTTTGAAGTGGCAGAGAAAATTGCCATTTTAAGAATTAAGGGCCGCCCCCTGGGATCTGAGTTCTGCCTTTTGCTTCCATACTACTTCCTGTTACAGTTAGAGCTGCATTATTTCTGGTCATGTCGTCTCTGAGGGAGCACATAGCTGCATAGTCAGGGGATCTATGAGGGAACACACAGCTGCATTATTTCCTGTCAGGGGATCTATGAGGGAACACACAGCTGCATTATTTCATGTCTGTCTCTAATGGATATAATTGGACCAGCCACAATGTCTTAAGTAAATAGGAAGCTAAATTTACATAGTTACATAGGGTTGAAAAAAGACCAGAGTCCATCAAGTTCAACCCATCCAAGTAAACCCAGCACACACAACCTATATATGACAAATATATGACTAAAGGTTAGAATAATTATTCCACAAGAGAAACAATTGTTGGTGGGAAAAAGGGACCCGTGGGTTATTTTTGTTCAATAAATTATACAGAATATATCTGGGTCAATCACGCAACACATCAGAAGAAGCTTGTTGTTTATAGTAAGATCCCTGCCATAAAGCAAATAGTAAGTGTTGCATTTTTTTCTCACAAAGGAAGTACAAACTTTTCCATGTGTAACAGGAAGTGACCTCTCCCATGGAAGCACATTTTGATCCATTCACTATTTCCTGTCAATTTTTTCTCAAAATAATACAGATTCACACAATATTACCCATTGTTTTCAAGACCAATCATTTTTATTTTTCACTATTGATGATGACGATGATGTCAGCCTTATAAAATCACATAAATTGGGAATATTTTATGCATTAGGGACACAAATCTAAGAGCAGATATAATAAAGCTAATCTAATTCAAGATTAATGAGAGAATATAATGACAACTGGGTACGAATCTGAACAGTTAAACCACCCTGTCTTTACGGCACACAAAATGGGCAATTGATTCATAATCGGACAAAGCTGATTCAAATTTACTCTTGTGAGTATCAGAGCTCAGGATACTACACCCGGCTTCCGTCAGAGCCTTTTGTATAAAATCTTCGTTACACTTCAGTGCACCAAACTTGTGTTGGCCGGCCATGTAATAAGAGATGTTGATCAATGCCACCATGGCCAGGTGACCTTCAATCTTCAGAAGGGATAACAATTTCTTTAGAAGGTTTATATACATATTGTGATCTTTGCTAACTAGCTCCAAGTAATAAGTAATGACTATACAATCTGCTTGGGGCAACACAACTTTACCCAATGGGTTCTCATTGGTGATGTCCCATTTTACTACTTGTTTGATCACCCTTCTGGTTTTTTCTTCTTGCTTCTTGCACTCCGTACTGGAAAACAATACATTATTTGCTGTGCGTTTGAAGAATACATAAATTAGCACTTTTTACCCTATTTATTGAAGGAGCTAGAGCTAGATGTTGAAAACTGATACATAACTATCAAGTAAAAGAGGGAGGGAAACCATAAGTCTAGTTTTCCCAAGAAAAAACCTTTTTCCTATTAGGTCTACTCTGGTTGGATAGCTAATGACAGTTTAGTTGCCCTTGAAAAAGGCATTCTATAACTGAGCATATAGTTCATGGGGCATCTAGTTTTGGGATCTATGCTCCATTGAAAACCTCTGTTGAGATAAAACAGAGGTAAACCAGGTAAACTTATTTCCTGACCTGAAATTCCTTCAGGGTGCCTATACCATGTTTTTCATATAGTACAACAAAGTAGTTTTGTCTGTATGAGAATATAAAGAATCAAACTACTCCCAGCATTATATTAGGGCACCTATGCAGGAGCAAGATTAACATAAATGAGCAATGAGTTGGGATGACATTTGGGAACATTTTGGGATGATCTCAGATAGAAACACTTTGGGTTGACATAGGGCCCTGAACAAAGATCCTAAAGAGACGTTGCTTTAAAACTACCACCCTGTTATTTCTGGACTATAATCCCCACCATACTTTAACGTTTGAAAATATTTTGCAATATGTTGGGGGTGTATCTTGTAGTCCAGCTAAATCCAAATACATTATGGTTAAGCAACAGTGGTTAGATCCAATTTAAACTAGATCTTACCAAAAAAACAATAACACAACCATGGCCTTCAATCATCTTACCTTTGCCCTTTAAGTGAGCAAACAAACTCTACGACGTGGGATTGTTCTACAGCTCCAGGTTCATTTCTCAAGCAGCTCTCTATAGCTTTTATACAGCAGTCTGAAGATTCCAGCATAATAATATCTTTGAAGAAATCAGCGGCAACAAAGTTTACGGACAATGAGGCGCCAATTGAAATATTAATCAACATTTCTCCCTTCACAGAACCTACAGCCGAAAAGAAAAATAACTGAAATATTATTTACTTTTGAACGTTGACGGTTTAGTTTGGGATTCATCATATTTTCTACAAGGTATAGATTTGCCCAAGCCCACACAGAACCCCTATATGATGTGGCCTCAAAGCACTGGACAATTCAATTATTTTAAAGAAAACTTTTTTCTATTTTTGGTTCATCTGTTATGGGTAGAAACCATGAAACCACTTATACAAAACTGTCAACATGATGTAGAAGTCAATAGGAGCTGTCCTAGAAAAATTGTAACACTATTCATGCTTTTAGAGGTTTTCGGGGGTGGGGTTTGTTTGGTTTTCCATAAATCTTCATGAAAGTCCACAACCATTCATGGAAAAATGTAAAAACCACAAAAAAAGTTCTGGTTTTAACAGTTTTACCACTTTTTTTTTTGTTTGTGCTTTTTAAAAAAAAAAAATTCTCTTTCAATGAAAATGTTGATATATGGGGCTCTAATGTTTGTTATTTATTGGAATTTGTATTGAATTTATCTAAATATTATGTGAAGTATGGATATTATAATTCTATCACCCTTTGGTTGGCTTTCAGTATTCTCAATATTGATAATGGGGGTCACATACCTGAGGAGAATAATTTATAGAGAAATCTCAGAGGATCTTCCAGCAGCTCCTTCTTAGAAATGGTCTTATCATCCCCACCGTACGTGTCAAAGAGACAACAGGGATCAAGCTCCTCATCGTGGTAGTCCTTATGGTCTGCGCAGCTCATAGTGAGGTTCTTCTAAAAATGCCATTATATTATTAGCAATGGTCAAAATATCTTTTAACCGGAATTCAAATGTATGCATTAGTACTAAATAACGAGAAGGAACAAATGTGTAATGCTCAGAAATCATTGGGTTTTAGGGTTTTTCATACCATGAAGCATGAATTTCAGCAAGGAACAACAACCATACTGTTATAGAATATAAAATTAATATAAACATATAATATAAACTATATGTCAGCTATATCTCAATACAATGCTTCTCAATGTCACATCTCATGTAGTTGAAATGAAACATCAAATACCTTGGAATTTGCTGTAAACAAAACTCTTGCCTGGAATCCTGGATGGAAGGAGACAGTTGGCACAAGATGCTGGATACATACCTTGGGTCTGTGCATTTATTGTTGCTGAAAATCATGAATAATCAATGTATCATTTACAAAGAATGTCAGCAAGTAAAGAGACCATGTGTTGTTTGCTACAATTAGAAAATATATTAGATTTTTACTCAGACTGTATTTGAACAATAAATTTCAGTTTATTTAAGTAATGAAACAAAAACATGAGAGCGGCTGTAACCTAAAGGATATGTGGAGTGTTTCTCAGGGAAATTTCCCAAGACTCGGTACAGGATTTGCTCCATCTGACATTTAGCTGATTTTTCTTTGTAAAATTAGTAAATATAACTGCCACGTCTATCAAAATTGCACAAACATATTTTTGTTCATACAGTGTCTACAGAAAAAATATAAGAGGGTGCTGCATACCACCATCAAAGGAACATAAACACAAAGGGGCAGATTTAACAAAATGTGAGATCAGAGCTCACCACAGAAAAATTCACCCACTCTCATCTACATGAACTCGAAAAGTTTTTTAGATGGTGAATCTCATATCTCAATCCCTAAACTGCACTTACTAACGATAAACAATTGAATTAAAAAATATATTAGATTTTTATTTGAACAATAAATTTTATTTTATGTACTTTGTAAATAAAGAAACAAAAACATGAGAGCGACTGTAAATACCTAAAGGATATGTGGAGTGTTTCTCAGGGAAATTTCCCATGACTCAGTACAGAATTTGGTCCATCTGACATTCAGCTGATTTTTCTTAGTTAAATTAGTAAATATAACAGTCTATCAAAATTGCACACAAAATATTTTTGTTTATACAGTGTCTACAGAAAAAATATAAGAGGGTGCTGCATACCCCCATCAAAGGAACATAAACACAAAGGGGCAGATTTAACAAAATTTGAGATCAGAGCTCACCACAGAAAAATTCAACCACTCTCTATTTATTGCTATGGGATTTTTAGAAGCATATTTATCAAATGGTTAACTCTAACTTTTAACTATTGGTAAATACACTTCTTAAAATCCCCAAATCCCATAGGAATAAATAGAGAGTGGGTGAATTTTTCTGTGGTGAGCGATAATCTTACATTTTGATAAATCGTCCCCCTTGTATTTGGCTCAATTTTACAAATCTTTTCTTGCACAAAAAATCATGCTGTGGGGCAGATTTATTAAAATTCCATAATTTCTAATATTTTTTTTTTAATTCAATTAAACTTGTTTTCCCGAATGTCTATTACTTACTAAAAAAATGGCACAAGGAAAAGTAGCTGAGAAAAAAGTTGTAAAAAAAACTTTTTCGAATTGTTGCTGTGAAAATCCCAAATTTATTGAACTGTTGCTGTGACAAATCGAAAAAGTTTTTTTTTACAACTTTTCTCACGATTTACTAAAATTCCACAATTTCTAATTTTTTTTAATTTTCAAATTCAACTAAACTTGTTTTCCCGAATGTCTGTTATTTACTAAAAAAAAAGGCACAAGGAAAAGTTGCTGCGAGAACAGTTGTAAAAAAAACTTTTTCGAATTGTTGCTGTCAAAATCCCAACTTTATCGAACTGTTGCTGTGACAATTCGAAAAAGTTTATTTTTACAACTTTTCTCATGATTTACTAAAATTCCACAATTTCTAATTTTTTTTAATTTTCAAATTCAACTAAACTTGTTTTCCCGAATGTCTGTTACGGCACAAGGAAAAGTTGCTTTTTTAAAAAACTTTTTTGAATTGTTGCTGCAAAAATCCCCACTTTATCGAACTGTCAATGCGACACTTTAAAAAAGTCAAGTTTTCGGACAAAACCCAGAAAAATCTCTAAAGTTCTTGAGACAAAAGAAAGAACTTCAAGAAAAGGAAAGGGACCTTTGCATTGACTTCTGCATGAAGTGGACAAGTTTAACCTGGTGAATTGTAGGATTCAGTTAAGGATTCAGATTCGGACGAATCCATGCTCCTTGCTGAACCAAATCCTAATCCTAAAAATCTTGACTGTTTGTCACTTAAACACGGAAGTTGAAAATGTAACCTAATTAGCATATGCTAATTAAGATTTAACCCTTCTGTAACCCTTACGCTCCACAAGAAAAAAAATCGAATACCTCGAAGTAATAAGACTGCAAAATAATGGCTAGGGCATCTTCCATTGACTTCTGCATGACCTCCCAAGCTTTCAGAGGGTGTATTTTTATATTTGCATTTACATGAATTTGACACATAATAAATAGCAAAAAAAATAACTTTTATTAAAGCAAAAAAATATGAATCACAGAGAAAAATATGATTGTTGATAAATCTGCTCCTGAGAGCATGAAGATCCCCAACCCTTTTGACCCATTCAAATGTTAAAATATTTGGAGAGCAACATAGACATGAAAAATGTTTCTGGGGGTGCCAAATGAGGGCTCTGATTGGCTATTTGGTAGCCCCTATGTTGAATGGCAGCCTACAGGAGGCTCTCCTCACCATCCAAGGGGGTGGTGAGTAACGGAACAGATTTTTGAAGTAGCAGAGAAAATTGCCATTTTAAGAATTAAGGGCCACCCCCTGGGATCTGAGTTCTGCCTTTTGCTTCCACATTACTTCCTATTACAGTTAGAGCTGCATTATTTCTGGTCATGTGGTCTCTGAGGGAGCACATAGCTGCATTATTTCCTGTCAGGTGATCTCTGAGGAAGCCCACAGCTGCATTATTTCCTGTCAGGTGATCTCTGAGGAAGCCCACAGCTGCATTATTTCCTGTCGGGGGATCTCTGAGGGAGCACACAGCTGCATTATTTCCTGTCAGGTGATCTCACAAATCACAAAATGGTGGCTAAAGGGAAAGGATGTAAAAGGGCAATATTTACTGTTATATATATTCCAGTTTGGGGAGATTCTTTAAAAGGTCACTTAATATAATATAAACTGTTGGTTATGTATTCATTCTGTGGGTATAGTTTTCCTTTAAGGCATTTGACATTATAAAAGCTAGTATACTTGTCCTTTATTTTTTATTTTTTTTGGTTTGCCCTTTTCCATGACCACATGCTAAAAACAGCATTAGTAACGGACTGCGGGTCAATGAATAAAGTGTAAATATATCTTTATTACAATGATGATTACAATGGTTCAGCAACCACACATTTGACATTCCAAATATCATTATAATATTGCACTAATTATACCCACAGATCAGAGGTGATGCCCTAAACCAGTGCTGTCCAACTTCTGCGGTGCCGAGGGCCGGAATTTCTCTAGCATACATGGTGGAGGGCCGCTAATGGAAGCCAGTTTTGGCCACTCCCCCTTTTTGAACCACACCCACTTCAAACCACACCCATTTTATCACAATGGTGGTAGTGCAGCAAAAACCCAAATGCTTGGTCCTCACTGCGGGGATATCAACAGTTATTCATATATGAAAGAATTATACATAACTACACACCTTAGGGACCTTAGGGACCATTTAATGGCTGTTTCTAACTACTAATAAACTCCCAGAACACACCCCTGCCAGGTTCACCTCTCACAGGCAGCATAGGGCAGGCCAACACACAGGCAGCACTCTGCTTCCCTTATGCTGCCTATGTGTGCCATACTCTACCTGCCCTTTGCTGCCTGTGTGTGCCATACTCTGCCTACCCTATGCTGACTGTGTGTTCCATACCTTCCCTACCCTATACTGCCTATGTGCCATACTTTGCCTCCCCTATGCTGCCTGTGTGTGCCATACTCTACCTGCCCTATGCTGCCTGTGTGTGCCATACTCTGCCTACCCTATGCTGACTGTGTGTTCCATACCTTCCCTATACTGCCTATGTGCCATACTTTGCCTCCCCTATGCTGTGCCTGTGTGTGCCATACTCTACCTGCCCTATGCTGCCTGTGTGTGCCATACTCTGCCTACCCTATGCTGACTGTGTGTTCCATACCTTCCCTGCCCTATACTGCCTATGTGCCATACTTTGCCTCCCCTATGCTGTCTGTGTGTGCCATATACACAGGCAGCATAGTCCAGGCACTACATACAATGTCTGAGGTGTGAACAGTTGAACAATGTGGGGATTACATGTTTAAACAATACAGGGGGATTACAGCCTGAATCTGAGGTGAGAACCATGCAGGGGGCCAGTTAATCTCAGTACTGATACTATTTAAAGCTTACACAAAGGTAAGCCATCAAAGCAGCCAGACAGGTGGGGGGCCACACAGAGGGGGGTCGCGGGCCGCCAGTTGGACAGCACTGCCCTAAACCAACAAATCAAAAGCTATTTAAAGCAGAGCATTTAATAAAACTCTATAATTTCTCATTTTTTTACATCTTCAAACTTGTCTAAACTCATTTACTCATATGTCTAGCATTTACTAAGAAAATAAGATAGAAAAAGTTGCCAAAAATGTGAATTTTTTTGAGTCGCCTCTCTGAAACTGCAATTTTTTTCGAATTGTTGCACAAAAACCAGCGTCAAACATCTGGAACAAAAAAAAAGAACTTCCTGGAAAGTGGGGATATCTGCCATTGACTTCTATATGAACTCGGCAAGTTTTAGACGGCAAATTGTTGGATTTAGATTTATAGCCATTTTAGACACATAGTAAATTTTGAAAAAATTGTGACTTTTTTCACTTTTTTCAAATGGTTATTAAATGTGCCCCAAAGTGTGAATTTTTTCATCAGGTATGGGTTTGCAGCGAATTTCCGCATTTCGGCATTGGTTAATTGGTTAGCAAACTTCTGTGAAAATTTGCGGCTAAATATTTTTTTTTGCTCGTCAAATTGGGCGTGGTCGCATCAAAAAAGGGTGTGGTTGTGTCAAATCGGGTGCAGTTGCGGCAAAAAAGGGTGCGGGCACATATAAAAAGGGCACGGTCAGGTCAAAATCGTGTCAGAAAAGTGTGGGCGACAAGAAAAAAATAGACGTGGGTGACAAAAATAGCTGCGGGTGACAAAAAAAGCACAGGCGACAAAAAAAATCGCGTGGCAAATGCTTTTCGTGAATTTTTCGCTGTTTTGCGAATTGGGACAGATTCGCTCATCACTACACATGAGTTCCTGCACCAGTGGAGCTTACAATCTAAGAACCCTATCAAATTTACATACACACGAAAGTAAATTTTATCAGGGCCAATTAATCTGCCTCTATATTTTTAGAATGTGGAAGGAAACTGGAGGAAAACCCATGTAGACACTGGAAAGAATAGACACTCCTTGCAGATAGTGCCCTGGCTGGAATACAGTCTAGAACCCTATATCTAAGTTTATAAATGAATGGGAAATCCACAAATTTTTTGACACGCAACATTTTAGCCATTTCCTGATTTTTTTTTTCAAATGATTCACTCATTTTTCAGAGAAGCGAAATGGGGCAGATTCACCCATCAGTAACTATTAGTAATGTAATCATTTCAATGAACTCTGCCTATGAGCTTTACCTATGAAGAATCGGTAATTTAGACCTCTCTTTCCTTCCGGCATACAAAATATGCCATATATTCATAATCTATCATATCAGAACCATGTCTGTTTTTCTCTTTCCCAGATCTCTCTATAATTAACCCAATGCTTGTCAGAGCCTTTCGTACAAACTCTTCATCACATGGCAGTGCAGAAAACTTGTGTTGGCCTATCATGTAGTAAGTTATATTGAGGACTGCAATCAGGATCAGGCGACCTCCTATCTTCAAAAGGGAGCAGATTTGTTTTAGGAGTTTCAGATACATCTCATGATCTTTACTAACCAAGTCCAAATACCCCACACTGAGCACACAGTCTGCTTGGGGCAACACAACATCCCCCAGTGGGTTTTCTTGGGTAATATCCCATCTTACAATCTGTTTGATGGCTCTTCTGGTCTTTTCTTCATGTTCCTCCCATTCCGTGCTACAAAACAAGACATTATTACTCATGTTTTCAATTTAAGTTACAGAAACATCCGTTTAAATGGACAGATTGATTAGCAATCCAATCAGTAGTTACCCTTACCCTAAAATTATATTTGCATATATTGGCGAATGGTTGGGGTACACCCGAAGGTTGGGAACTGGTGTCAAAATGTAATTTTTAATAGGTTGTTCTTGTGTAAAATTCACTGTATTTAGTTGCACCGGTATTATACTCACCATTCCTCTTTAAGTCCACAGAAAAATGTTGTACGGTGGGAGTGGTCTATGGCTCCAGGTTCCTTGTTTAACCATTTCTGTGCCTCTTGATAATCAGATTCATAGGATTGTAACAAAACGATGTTGCCAAAGTAATCAGCAGCCACCAAAATATGTAGAAATGATTAACTAAAACTAAGTTCGATTAAAGTTTCTCCTTTCACTGATCCTGTATCAAATAAAAAGTAATAACATCAATATAAGAATGACCCTACAGATTGTACATAGCTAAAGTCAGCAAAAAAGTCAAGTTTCATGGGGTGATTCATAGTGATGGGCGAAATAATTTACCAGGCATAGATTTATGCTGAATTTTCACGTTTCACCAAAATTCACAGCATTAAAATTCGGCACGCGACAAAAAATTGTCACCCACGTCAAAAAATATTGTCGTGAGTGTAAAAAAAATGACGCACGTCAAAAAAATTATCACGCCCATCATTGTGACATGCACAACATTTTCATGAATTTGTGAATTTTTCGCTGTTTAAGATTCAAACATTTTTCTGCAAAACGGGACAGCTCATCACTAGTGATTTATCAATGGTCAAGTTACATTTTTTTCTCGATTCAAGTTTTTTTGTGCTTAAAAAACTCGAATTCGGGTTATGGTTTGAAAACTCGAATGTCTGGTGCAAAAAACCCTAAAACTCAAATGTAAAAATTTGCCATCTAAAAGCTTGCGAGTTTCTATAGAAGCCAGTGGAAGTTGTCATAGGCAAAGTAAAGCCAGAGTTTTTCAAGCTCATAAACTTGAAAAATCCACAATATTCGAGTCTCAAATTCGCAAATTTGAAAATGAATTAATAAGCCCCCCAGAGTTTTGCTCTCTCTAATTCATACCTGAAGAGAATACATCATGGAGAACTTTCATAGGATATTGTATCACCTGCTCCTGGGAAGCATCCTTATCTGCCCCAGCGTAGGTTTCAAATAGTAGGCAGGGATCGTACTCTTCATCATGGTAGTGCTTACATTGTGGAGAAGCCATTATAAGCACCGTGGAAGGATTTTGTGTTCAAGAACTATTTTTGGAAAAAAAGAAACATTTTAGCCAATGAATATTTTATATTCAAATGTTTTTATTGATTTTGTATTATCATTAATTGAGTCCACAGAGATCAACTGATAATCAAGATCCTAATTTCAACATGTATAACATTAATACATTAATACAATTGAAATGTTAATTACCTAAAATCTAAGTTTGATTGGTATGCCAGTTTGAGTCTGGAACTTTTTTAAATTTATAATTCTCGCTAGAAAAAATATTAGATCAATTTCGTTACTAACATTATCCTAATTTTATCATATAGAATGATAAAGAATTCATTTTTTGGTACGTAATTACCAAAGAGTAAAACAAGAAAAGAAAAAAGGTCCTCACTACATTATTATTATATTTTTTTTATCATTGTGAAAATTATTTTCAAATTATAATATATAGTTTTCATTTTGTAAACTATTTACAGAGTCTATTTTAAAGGGTAAAAAAAATAAAACAAAACTTTTTTAACTGTATTAATGGATTTTAACCCTTTATTGCTCTCAGATAAGCAGCTTCAACCTTTGCTTTTTTTAATTAGATTTTTTTGCTTTTTTTGGTTGGTCTTATAATTAGTGATGGGTGAAATAATTCCAGACATTCCAGACATAATTCCAGACGAGGATTTGCAACGAATTTCCATGTTTTGCCATTGGTGGTTTATTGTGTGTAAAAAAATTGCCGCCCATGTCCAAAAAATGACATGCATAAAAAAATAGTTGTGCATGTTGTTGTTTTTGATGTGCGTGACAATTTTTTTTGACACGCGCCATTTTCGCCGTTTTATGAATTTTGCGGTGAAACAAAACTGGACAGATTCGCTCATCACTACTTATAATCGCTGATGTCTTTTTCTATAATATTAGTTATTAGGGCAGACTTACTAAAATTCATAATTGTGTTATTTTTATGTTTTTTCTACCAAATTCAAATTCAAATTTAAAAAAAAGTACAAATGTCTCCACATTTAAAAAAAAATAAGATAAAAAGCACGGATGAAAAAAATCGTGGAATAAATACAAAAGCAAAATAAATACCTCAAAATATTCATTCACTTGTAAATTTTTGCGTGATTAAAAGCAAAAAATACCTCAAAAACTCAAATTCATTTAATTCTCAAATTCATTCCAATCAAATTCAATTCCAATTGAAAAAGAACAGCTCCCAATGGCATCTCCATGACCTTGCCAGCTTTTAGAGGGTGTAGTTTTGTATTAAAAGTAGTGATGAGTAAATCTGTCCCGTTTTGTTGAAAAATTTGTGAAACCTTCAAAATATTCACAAAATGGAGAAAAAAAATCCACGAAACAGAGAAAATGTTGCACATCAAAAAAAAATATTTTGATGTGCGCTTATCAAAAAAAGACACTCACAACGATTTTTGGAGACGCACATGAAAAAATCCTGCACAGCATTTTTTTGCGCATTGGTGGAATATTTTGCAAAACGGCAACAAAATTGGGCACATATAAATTCACTGCGGACAACTATCTTTTGTCATGCAGCGAATTTTTATGCCGCAAATTTTGTCGTCTGTTCCGCAAAATAATCCGCCAATGCCGAAAACGAGGAAATTCGCTAAGGGGCACATTTACTAATCCATGAATCTGAATCCCGAATGGGAAAAAATCGGATTGGAAATGAAAATTTTGAGATTTTTTCGGCGCCGTCACGACTTTTTCGTGAATTGTCACGACTTTTTTTTTCGTATTGAGCAATTGTAAACAGTGGAAAAACCAATCCGGTTTTTCGCGATGGCGCCGCAAAATTCACGACAATTCACGAAAACGGCGTGACGGCGATAAAAAATTTGCGACAATTCACAAAAAAGTTGCAAAAATACTGATCATTACGGAAAAAAAGCATTCGGACACTTTTCGGACGTTCGTGGATTAGTAAATGTGCCCCTAAGAATCCATACATGCTGAATTATTTTGCCCATCACTAATTAAGTGCTTTTATACTTACTGAATTCTGAAAATTTGTGGTTTTAGAGTAATTATTTAATTTTTTTGTGCTAAAAAGCTTGATTCGAGAAAAAGAGAAAAAAAACAATGTTAATAAATCTACCCATTAGCAATTAACATGATAATGATTGTGACTTGAGAAATATATGCTTCCAGAACTCTAGATTAATGTAAAGCCCACTCACCTCAATAAATGTTGATGAAAATTATTCACAAAGCTCCAAAAGATGTTAAAGTAAGTTCTCTCTTCTAGAAGTCTTCTAGTAACTTACCGTTTCTTTTGGGAGCAACCAACGCTTCACACACAATGGGGTTCCTTGCGTTGATTCCATAGATACTGTTAACGGGACGGCTATTAATGTGACTGAGAACACAGCAAACATTGGTCTTTATGCAGAAGAGTGTAAATTTACTTTAGAACATTTCACTTGATACCCTCGGTTATTTCGCTTTTATTTTATTACATATGATAATGATGAAGGCAGAAGGGCAAAGATTCCCAAGGAGCACTGTGCAATCTCGAGGGGAAATTGTATTAACAATTAAATTCAAGCTATTGCCGTGGTTTGAGAAAACATTGAATATTTTCTAATTTCATTTTTCCACACTTGATTTTTCAAGTTTTATAAATAATAACATGTTGAGAATGCCAATAAAAAAAATGAAACCGCTTACCAAATATTTTACTTGGTTATTTTGCTTTTATTTTATTACATATGATAATGATGAAGGCAGAAGGGTAAATAAGTGCAAAGATTCATAAAGATCAGGGGGATCTATATTATGATGTAATATTTCAAGGAAGAAATGACAAAAACATTCGGCTTTTTATGTGCATTTGTTTCTGTTATTAGTTCTGCAATACATTTAGCAGAAATGTGTTTCAAAATGTCACCAACTTATACCCCCTCCCAAAATTTTAATGTGACAAGCTCAAACATATGCCTATACTATACTTGGGGGCACATTTACTAATCAAATTTGAGATAAAGTCAGATTTTTTCTTACTTCTAAATAATTTCGAGATTTCAAGTTTTTCAAAAATAGCTTTTTTTAACTTTGTAAAAAAAAAATTTGAGTAGTGATGAGCGAATCTGTCCATAGAAAAATTAGCAAAACTACTGAAAAATGTGTAAAAAAGGCGGGACTATTTTGTCGCGTGAGACTATTTTGATGCGACCACGACTTTTACCCAAATTTTTGCTGAAGTTTAGGAAAACAATTTGCCAATGACTTAATGCGGAAATTCACTGCAAATCCATGCCTGGCGAAAAAATTCACTTATCACTACTGTCGAGTACCATTAAGTCTTATGGGGGCTTAGAATAGTCAGTGACAGCCTGTCCTTGAGCTTTCAATGAGTTAATCCCCTCATTGTTTTCTATTTCACACATTTTCAAGGAGAAGTTAATCCCATCATTATTTTCTATTTCACACATTTTCAAGGAGAAGTTAATCCCATCATTATTTTCTATTTCACACATTTTCAAGGAGAAGTTAATCCCATCATTATTTTCTATTTCACACATTTTCAAGGAGAAGTTAATCCCATAATTATTTTCTATTTCACACATTTTCAAGGACAAGTTAACCCCATCATTATTTTCTATTTCACACATTTTCAAGGACAAGTTAATCCCTTCATTGTTTTCTATTTCACACATTTTCATGGAGAAGTTAATCTCCTCATTGTTTTCTATTTCACACATTTTCAAGGAGAAGTTAATCCCCTCGTTGTTTTCTATTTCACACATTTTCAAGGAGAAGTTTATCCCCTCATTGTTTTCTATTTCACACATTTTCAAGGAGAAGTTAATCCCCTTATTGTTTTCTATTTCACACATTTTCAAGGAGAAGTTAATCCCATCATTGTTTTCTATTTCACACATTTTCAAGGAGAAGTTAATCCCATCATTGTTTTCTATTTTACACATTTTCAAGGAGAAGTTAATCCCCTCGTTGTTTTCTATTTCACACATTTTCAAGGAGTAGTTTATCCCATCATTGTTTTCTATTTCACACATTTTCAAGGAGAAGTTAATCTCCTCATTGTTTTCTATTTCACACATTTTCAAGGAGAAGTTAATCCCCTCGCTGTTTTCTATTTCACACATTTTCAAGGAGAAGTTAATCCCATCATTGTTTCTATTTCACAGATTTTCAAGGAGAAGTTAATCCCCTTATTGTTTTCTATTTCACACATTTTCAAGGAGAAGTTAATCCCATCATTGTTTTCTATTTTACACAGTTTCAAGTGGAACTTTATTTTTCATTATTGTTTTCCAAGAACGAGAATGTTCCTAAAAAAGGCTATTGGAGCACTACCTGTTTGGGAAAAATAAAGAGGATTTATGGAAACAAACGTCCGTTGAAACTCAAATTTTCTGAGTTTTAACAATACTTTCAACTCAAAAAATTTGGGATTCGTACAAACTATGCAAGCATTATCGTGACATTTTATAAACACAGTAATGGACGAGTTTAATTTGAACATATACCATGTCGAGTTTATACGACTTTCAAGGCCAAAAAAATTAATTTTAGTAAATGTGCCCCTACCTATATATTCTAATATCCCTATAGCCTTGGATATTATGGTTACTCAAAAAGTCACCCAAGCCACTCTTAAAGGCATTAACAGAATCTGCCATGTCCACACCATCCAATGGGGCTTTACACAACCTCACTGCCCGCACCATGAAGAACCACCCATCCTTCTTCAAATAAAATGTAGTTCATCAAGTATAAAGGTGGGGAAAAATATCTCCCACAGTCTATAATGGCCTCTAATGTACCTTTAAAAAAATAATAATGTCCCCTCGTAAGCGCCATTTCTCCAAAGAAAACCTCCTCAAACGTGACAATCTTACCTTTTAGTTTAACCCTTCCATCCCCTTTACCAGTTTACTTGCAGACTCTGCACTCTCTCCAGCTCATTAATATGACCAGATTCCTTAGCAAATAAAATAGCTTTAGGGTTTCACCAATCTAAGAGGCCCATTTACTAAAGGTGATGTTGGCCAACTACATGCACAGAATTCATTGCAACATTTGACCAATGTTACCCACTGTACTGAGGGGAGAGCCCAAAAACTAACCAATTCAGAAGTTATTTCAGAACTGAGATGACATTAATTAAAACATAAAACTTGATGTTGCCTTGTTTCCTCTGCCTATTTGAGAGATTTTGGTAAAACTTGTGGAGGGGGGGAGCACTGTGACCAAATCATGGTTCTTTGCTCCGGTTTTTATCATTTGTACCCTGTCTCCCAAGTAAGAGATAAACACTTATTTACTAAAACCTAGCAACCAGCAGAACTTGGTATGTTACAATTTGTTATCCCTCACAGCTCAGCACTTGTGTTAGTGGGATTAGTACATAAGGCCTATATTCTTATATATTACTACAATGCATTCAAAGGGATTCTGTCATGATTTTTGGGGGGTCCTTTATATTTCTAAATGACACTGTTACAGAGCAAATAATTCCCTCTGCCATTTAACAATTTATTCTAGAACCAACAAAATGCATTGTGCCTGAGTCTGAGCTTTCAGAAGGAGCCAGCGCTATACATTAGAACTGCTTTCAGCTAACTTATTGTTTCTCCTACTCCCATGTAACTGGAGGAGTCCCAAGCCGGACTTGGATTTCTTACTATTGAGTGCTATTCTGATACCTACTGGGAGCTGCTATCTTGCTCCCTTCCTATTGTTCTGCTGGGAGGGAGGGTTATCACTCCAACTTGCAGCACAGCAGTAAAGTGTGACTGAAGTTTATCAGAGCACAGGTCACATGGCTGTGGCACCCTGAGAAATGAAGAATATGGCTAGCCCCATGGGAAAAACAGATTACAATGCAGGATTCTGCTGGAGAAGCTCTATTAACTGATGGGTGTTGAAAAATACATATATTGTAGGCAAATTGTGATTAGTAAAGGGGCTACCTAAATACCTACCTATAGGCATTGCTTTATGGTTTGATCTGATAAAGGCTAAAAAGCACACTTGTCATTTCTTCTTCCTTTGTAACAACTACTTGCTAAAAACAGAGGTTTCGTTCATTTTAGACATTGGGTCACAAAAAATTCAAAAGTGTTGCAAATAAAGTATAAAATTATCTTTATTGAACTGATGATAACAATGGTTCAGCAGCCAAAATGAATCCAAACAATTCCAAATGTCATTATAATATTTTATTAGATTAGCGGGAGATTCCCCATACCAACCAATGAAAAGCTACTTTCAATTGTGTTATTAAATATGTTATTATCCAATATAGCGACATCATATTATGCAGCATTTTATCAGATTATCTACCATTCAGATCAGTTTCTGCACCACGGAGCTTATAATTAAAGCACCCTATGGAATTCACACTAGGCTCAGTTCTATCAGGGTCAATTCACCTTCTTACTATTCTTGGAACATGGGAGAAATCTAGAGGAAACACCATGCAGAAAGTGGGAAACTTACCAACTATATCCTTAAGTTGCCCTGGCTGGAATTGGGGGGCACATTTACTAAGCAATTTTGAGATAAAGTTGGATTTTTTCCTACGTGTAGATAATTTCAAGATTTATGAACGTGTTTTCGCCAGAACTCGAGGTTTATTATTGTTCCCCGAAAAATTCTAGTTTTTTTAAAAAAAATATTTGTGATTTATTAATGTTTAATTAACTTTTTTTTTTTTAAAAAAAAGGTTTCATCTGTCAAGTACCATTGAGTCCTATGGAGGGTCAAACTAGTAAAGGAATAGAATAGTCAGTGACAGCCTGTCCTTGACACATTCTGAAGGATAAATTAATCCCCTCATTGGTTTCAGTTTTACCTAGCTTCAAGGAAAGTTAATCCCTCATTGTTTCTATTTCACACATTTTCAAGTGGAAATTAATTCCATCATTGTTTTCTGTTTTACTCAGTTTCAAAGAGAAGTTAATCCACTCATTGTTTTCTGTTTCACCCAGTTTCCTGGAGAAGTTAATCTCATCATTGTTTTGTATTTCACCCAGTTTCATGGAGAAGTTAACCTCATCATTGTTTTCTATTTCACCCAGTTTCATGGAGAAGTTAATCTCATCATTGTTTTCTATTTCACCCAGTTTCATGGAGAAGTTAATCTCATCATTGTTTTGTATTTCACCCAGTTTCATGGAGAAGTTAATCTCATCATTGTTTTCTATTTCACCGAGTTTCATGGAGAAGTTAATCCCCTCATTGTTTTCTGTTTCACCCAGTTTCCTGGAGAAATTAATCTCATCATTGTTTTGTATTTCACCCAGTTTCATGGATAAATTAATCTCATCATTGTTTTCTATTTCACCCAGTTTCATGGAAAAGTTAATCTCATCATTGTTTTCTGTTTCACCCAGTTTTCATGGAAAAGTTAATCTCATCATTGTTTTCTGTTTCACCCAGTTTCATGGAGAAGTTAATCCCCTCATTGTTTTCTATTTCACCCAGTTTCATGGAGAAGTTAATCTCATCATTGTTTTCATGGAGAAGTTAATCTCATCATTGTTTTCTATCACCCAGTTTCATGGAGAAGTTAATCTCATCATTGTTTTCTGTTTCACCCAGTTTTCATGGAGAAGTTAATCTCACCATTGTTTTCTGTTTCACCCAGTTTCGTGGAGAAGTTAATCTCACCATTGTTTTCTATTTCACCCAGTTTCGTGGGGAAGTTAATCTCATCATCGTTTTCTATTTTACACAGTTTCAAGTGGAACTTAAACACATTATTGTTTTCCAAGAATGAGCGCTAATGCTCCTAAAATGGCTGCTGGAGCACTTCCTGTTTGGGAAAAATAAAGAGGATTCATGAAACGAACATCCATTTAAATCCAATTTTTCGAGTCTAAACAATACTTTCAACTCAAAAAAATTCTGTATTCATACGAATGATTCAAGCATTATCGTGACATTTTATAAATACAGCAATGATCGAGTTTATTTCGAACCTATACCATGTTGCGTTTATACAACTTTGAAGGCCAGAGGAAAACAAATTTTAGTAACTGTGCCCCTGACCGAACCCACTTTTTTGGGTTCATCCTGCTGAATCGCGAACCAAATCCAAATCCTAATTAAATAAAATTTAACCCTTTCCGGTTTCTGCAGAATCCATCAAAAAAAGCATTCGGTGCATCCCTAGAATCTAGTATCCTAGTTTCAAAATTTCCTGGAGAAGTTAATCTCATCATTGTTTTGTATTTCACCCAGTTTCATGGAGAAGTTAATCTCATCATTGTTTTTTATTTCACCCAGTTTCATGGAGAAGTTAATCTCATCATTGTTTTCTATTTCACCCAGTTTCATGGAGAAGTTAATCTCATCATTGTTTTGTATTTCACCCAGTTTCATGGAGAAGTTAATCTCATCATTGTTTTCTATTTCACCGAGTTTCATGGAGAAGTTAATCCCCTCATTGTTTTCTGTTTCACCCAGTTTCCTGGAGAAATTAATCTCATCATTGTTTTGTATTTCACCCAGTTTCATGGATAAGTTAATTTCATCATTGTTTTCTATTTCACCCAGTTTCATGAAGAAGTTAATCTCATCATTGTTTTCTATTTCACCCAGTTTCATGGAAAAGTTAATCTCATCATTGTTTTCTGTTTCACCCAGTTTTCATGGAGAAGATAATCTCACCATTGTTTTCTGTTTCACCCAGTTTCATGGAGAAGTTAATCTCATCATTGTTTTCTATTTCACCCAGTTTCATGGAGAAGTTAATCTCATCATTGTTTTCAATTTCACCCAGTTTCATGGAGAAGTTAATCCCCTCATTGTTTTCTATTTCACCCAGTTTCATGGAGAAGTTAATCTCATCATTGTTTTCTGTTTCACCCAGTTTTCATGGAGAAGTTAATCTCACCATTGTTTTCTGTTTCACCCAGTTTCGTGGAGAAGTTAATCTCACCATTGTTTTCTATTTCACCCAGTTTCGTGGGGAAGTTAATCTCATCATCGTTTTCTATTTTACACAGTTTCAAGTGGAACTTAAACACATTATTGTTTTCCAAGAATGAGCGCTAATGCTCCTAAAATGGCTGCTGGAGCACTTCCTGTTTGGGAAAAATAAAGAGGATTCATGAAACGAACATCCATTTAAATCCAATTTTTCGAGTCTAAACAATACTTTCAACTCAAAAAAATTCTGTATTCATACGAATGATTCAAGCATTATCGTGACATTTTATAAATACAGCAATGATCGAGTTTATTTCGAACCTATACCATGTTGCGTTTATACAACTTTGAAGGCCAGAGGAAAACAAATTTTAGTAACTGTGCCCCTGACCGAACCCACTTTTTTGGGTTCATCCTGCTGAATCGCGAACCAAATCCGAATCCTAATTAAATAAAATTTAACCCTTTCCGGTTTCTGCAGAATCCATCAAAAAAAGCATTCGGTGCATCCCTAGAATCTAGTATCCTAGTTTCAAAATTTTGAGACATGGTAAATGGAGAATACTAGAAAGCACTGAGCTTTAAAACAACTCTACGTTGCCCTGTATAATAAAAATGGCTAGAAAAAGCAGTTATAAAGGAGAAGTCGTTCTGTTTAGACAGCAACACAGATAGAGAGGAGCAAGGTCTCCATAACTATGAAACCATAATCACCAAGCCTAAAAAGCTAATAGCAATGTAATCGTTAAGCTTTGTCTTTAGGGATTCAGGCATTTAGACCTCTCTATCCTTCCGGCATACAAAATATGCCAAAAATTCATAATCAAAAAAATCAGAATTGTATCTGTTTTTTTCTTTCCCAGATCTCTCTACAATTAACCCGTTGCTTGTCAGAGCCTTTCGCACAAACTCTTCATCACATGTCAGGGCGGAAAACTTGTGTTGGCCTATCATGTAGTAAGATAAATTCAATACTGAAATGAGGATCAGGTGACCTCCAACCTTCACAAGGGAGCAGATTTGTTTTAGGAGCTTCAGATACATCGCATGATCTTTACTAACAACTTCCAAATAGGCGGAAGTGAGCACACAGTCTGCTTGGGGCAACACAACATCACCCAGGGGGTTATCTTTGGTAATATCCCATCTTACAATCTGTTTGGTGGCTCTTCTTGTCTTTTCTTCATGTTTGTTACAGTCTGAGCTAGAAAACAAGAGATTCTTTAGATAATTAGTCCTGTCTCCCATTCAATATAAGTCACAGAAATATTCTAAATGGACAGGCTGATTAGCATTCAGCATTTAATACAGTCCAGAGTAGGGATGCACTTGTTTATTAATGACCTGGAGGTGGGCATAGAGAGTACTGTTTCTATTTTTGCTGACGACACTAAATTGTGCAAAACTATAAGTTCCATGCAGGATGTGCCGCTTTGCAGAGCGATTTGACAAAATTGGAAAACTGGGCAGCAAACTGGAAAATGAGGTTCAATGTTGATAAGTGCAAAGTTATGCATTTTGGTAGAAATAATATAAACGCAAACTATCTACTGAATGGTAGTGTGTTGGGGGGATCCTTAATGGAGAAGGATCTAGGGGTTTTTGTAGATCACAAGTTGTCTAATTCCAGGCAGTGTTATTCTGTGGCTACTAAAGCAAATAAAGTGCTGTCTTGTATAAAAAAGGGCATTGACTCAAGGGATGAGAACATAATTGTGCCTCTTTATAGGTCCCTGGTAAGGCCTCACCTTGAGTATGCAGTGCAGTTTTGGGCTCCAGTCCTTAAGAAGGATATTAATGAGCTGGAGAGAGTGCAGAGACGTGCAACTAAACTGGTAAAGGGGATGGAAGAGGTTATGAGGTTAGACTGTCGAGGTTGGGGTTGTTTTCTCTGGAAAAGAGGCGCTTGCGAGGGGACATGATTACTCTGTACAAGTACATTAGAGGGGATTATAGGCAGTTGGGGGATGTTCTTTTTTCCCATAAAAACAATCAGCGCACCAGAGGTCACCCCTATAGATTAGAGGAACGGAGCTTCCATTTGAAGCAGCGTAGGTGGTTTTTCACGGTGAGGGCAGTGAGGCTGTGGAATGCCCTTCCTAGTGATGGGGTAATGGCAGACTCTGTTAATGCCTTTAAGAGGGGCCTGGATGAGTTTTTTAACAAGCAGAATATCCAAGGCTATTGTGATACTAATATCTACAGTTAGTATTACTGGTTGTATATATATAGTTTATATATGTGAGTGTATAGATTGGTTAGTATAGGTTGTGTGCTGGGTTTACTCAGATGGGTTGAACTTGATGGACAATGGTCTTTTTTCAACCCTGTGTAACTATGTAACTATGTAACTATGTAACTGAATCCTGTATTCGGTTCAGTATTCGGCCAGGATTAGGTCTTTTTTGGCAGGGTTTGGATTCAGCCAAATCCCCGGTCCTGGCCAAACTCAATCCGAATTAGCATATGCTAATTAGGTTTCTGAAGGGTTAATGTAGCCGCATAAACACGGAAGTGTAAAATGTTTCACCACGCACTTTGACATTTCAACCACCCAAATCCTAATTAGCATATGCTAATTCGCTTCAGGATTTGGCTCAATCTCTTAACATGGATTCTGGGGTTCGGCCGAACCCAAAAAACTGATCCCTAGTTCAGAGACTCTTTGCGGTATATTTATCAAAAAGTGAAGTTAGCGCTCACCACATTCTGTCTCTCCATTAGTGATGGGCGTAATTTTTCGCCAGGCATGGATTCGCAGTGAATTTCCATGTTTCGCCATCGGTGGCTTTTTTTGCGAAATGGCCATCAAAATTCACCGCACGACACAACCATTGTTGTCCATGTAAAAAAAATTGTTGCATGTGTCAAACACTCATCATCAAATACTCTTTTAAAAGACCCATAGAAATAAATGGAGATTCCTCTAGTGGACTGTGCTCTAACTTCACTTTTGATAAATATACCCCTTTATATTAATATAAACAAAATGATATTATTGGGATTTTATTTCAGTGGTTAATAGTTACCCAAAAATTATACACACATATACTAAAGGATGCTTGGGATACGCCTGAATGTTTGTGTTTTCAACCACCATTTTGAAATTCGCTGTATTTGGTAGAACCAGCTGAGCATTTCTTACTCTTTGTCTCTCTGTGAATGTAGATACAACATAGACTTTTGGTTTTTTTTTACTCACCATTCCTCTTTAAGACCACAAACAAACTCTGTAAGGTGGGAGTGGTCTATGGCTCCTGGTTCCTTGTTTAACCATTTCTGTGCCTCTTGATAATCAGATTCGCAGGGTTGTAGTAAAATGATGTTATCAAAGTAATCAGCAGCCAAAAGAATAAACATGAATACGGTATTAGCACTCAGTTCAATCAGAGTTTTTCCTTTCACTAAACCTGCATCAAGAAAAGAAAAAGTAATAACACAACTACAAGAATCACCCTACAGATTGTACACAGCTAAAGTCAGCAAAAAAGTCAAGTTTGGCTCTCACTAATTCATACCTGAAGAGAATATATCACGGAGAACTTTAATAGGATAGTCTATCACCTGCTCCTTGGAAGGATCCTTATCAGCCCCCAAGTAGGTTTCAAATAAAAGGCAAAGATCGTACTCTTCATCGTGGTAGTGCTTACATTGTGTAGAAGCCATTATAAGCAACGTGGGAGCAATTTGTGCCAAAATCTACTTTTAAACGTAAGCAAAATGTTAAAAAACAAAGTGAAATATATTAGTCAATGAATATTTCAGGTTTTACGACTTTTTATTGATTTATAATTACCAACAGAAAACATTATAGCAGTAAGGCTAATGCCACACGAGACGTAGGGCGGATATTTTCGACAAGCGGAAAAGCGCGTTTTTATGCGTATTTACGCTACATGTGCCTGCACCCAAGTGTATCCTATTCATTCCAGTGCAGGCAGATGTAGGAGGCGTAGGGCGGAATTTTCGGCAAGCGCTTTTCAGCTTGCCGAAAATATCCGCCCTATGACTCGTGTGGCATTAGCCTAAAGCAACAGAGATTAGTTGTCATTATAAATAATGATGAGCGAATCTGTGCCATTTTTGCTTCACCGGACAATTTGTAAATCTTTGAAAAGATTTACAAAATAGGGGAAAATCCAGGAAACAGCGAAAATGTTGCGCGTCAAAATAAAATTGTTATGTTTTTGATATGCGCATCAAAAATACTGAGCATGCAACAATTTTGATTGCTGCACATTATTTTTGACATACGCAACATTTTTTTTTGACATGGGCGACAATTTTTTGCAGCGTGGGAAATGTTTACACTGCAAATTTTGGTGCCCATTTCGCGAAATAATCCACCAAAGTGAGAGCGTGAAAATTTATTGCAAATGCATGCCTGGCAAATTATTTTGCCCATCGCTTATTATCAATCTCCTAAATTTAAATGTTAAATTCTGAAAATATAAGTTGCCTCCATGTTAATTTTTTAAATATACCACCCTTAGAAATGAAAAGCAAGATCTATATTTATTTCAGTCAATTAATATGTTATTATTTTAGGTATTAATACTTTTTATTGATTTATAATTAGTGATGAGCAAATCTGTCCCAATTAGCATCGACTGAAAAATGTAAAAAACGGCAAAAAGTTTGAGAAATAGGAAAATGTTGCAAGTCAAAAATATATTGATGCATGTCTTTTTTTTATGCACACTTTTTGACAATTTTTTGACGCATAGTGAATTTTTACATGTCAAAATTTGCCACATGTCAAAAAATTGTTGCCCGCAGGCAAAAAAATGGTCAATTTTTGTTTTTGTGCACAATATATTCATCATTTTGCAAATTTTTTGACATTTCGCAAATTTTCCAGTGAAGCGAAACGGAACAGATTCGCTCATCACTATCCGGTAGCAAAGCAGAATATAATTCTTCAAGAAAAGAAAAAAAAATGCTCCTCCCTACATTATTGTGAAAATTATTTTTAAATGACAATATAACAATGATAAATTACAATATATATTCTCCAGTGCATTCAAAAGGGTTAGTTATGCACATTTTCAGGTAAAGAAATGTTTTTTTATGCATATTAATTTATTTCTAACCTTTATTTCTCTCGGAAAAGAAGCATTAACTTTGGCTAAATGATTTGTTAATATCTCTTATTTCAGATTTGGATTTTTCCTATAATATTAGTTATTATTTAGCCATGAATACCAGTTAAAATTCCAAAAGAAGTTCACTATATACTTAGTTCTCTCGTCTAAAAGCCGGTTACTTACCCTTTCTTTTTGGAGCAGGCAACGCTTCAAACAAGCTGTGGCTCCTTGGTTTGATTCCCTTGATACTTATAATGGGACGGCTGTTTATCATTACTGGGAACAGCAATCACCAGTCCTTATGCAAAACAGTGTAAATTTACTTTAGAACATTTGATCTAACAAACCCATTGATTTAATCAAATATGATGATAAGGACAAAAGGGTAACAGAGATTCATAAAGATGAAATCTATATTATAATGCAATATTACACGGAAAAAACAACCAAAACCTACAGTTGTGCTTGTGTTATTAGTTCTGTGATACATTTTGGTGACATATATTTCATTTATTTCCTAAAGGGGAAGGAAAGGTAAAAACTCAGTAAGCTTTATCAGAAAGGTCTATGTAAACACAACCATAAGCACTCACAGAAGTGAGAGCTCTCTATCAAAAGAAACAGGATTTCTTGTCTCCTTTTTTGGAAACATGTTCCTCTGTGCCAGACTACCTCTCTCAGAGGTAGAATCCTTCAGAGCATGGGCATGAGTCTGCACAGCCTCATCTTCTCTCCCTTTTTGTTCTCCTGCTCCTCTCCCATCAGAATTCACTCCCCGTCCCAACTCTGTGTAATTTGAGCTACCAGAAGCTAAAGCTGCAGCAGGAAACTACTGAGACCAAGCTAAAATGGCAGCTGCTATCTTATACAAACAGAGGGTGCTTCTAGGGCTATTACTCAGGTATGGTAAAACTTTCTGCAGAATAAATATAGAGTTCTAGTTTGCACTATATACTCCTCTCTCAACATTTAAATGACACGAGTGTGCCCCAATATATACATAATTACATAGATAATTTGGGTTGAATACCATTTTAATATATTTGCCACTAAGGGGCTGATTTACTTACCCACGAACGGGTCGAATGGAGTCCGATTGCGTTTTTTTCGTAATGATCGGTATTTTGCGATTTTTTCGTATGTTTTGCGATTTTTTCGGATTCTTTACGAATTTTTCGTTACCAATACGATTTTTGCGTAAAAACGCGAGTTTTCGTATCCATTACGAAAGTTGCGTAAAAAGTTGTGCATTTTTCGTAGCGTTAAAACTTACGCGAAAAATGCGCAACTTTTCGCGTAAGTTTTAACGCTACGAAAAATGCACAACTTTTTACGCAACTTTCGTAATGGATACGAAAAACTCGCGTTTTTACGCAAAAATCGTATTGGTAACGAAAAATTCGTAAAGAATCCGAAAAAATCGCAAAACATACGAAAAAGTCGCAAAATGTTCGTTTTCAAGTCGGAACTTTTCCAATTCGGGTCGGATTCGTGGGTTAGTAAATCAGCCCCTAAGTGTACAAGTTAAATAATAGAAGACAATGTACAGTAGGTGTGCTGCCCTCATAGCCATTCTGGCAGACTAAAATGGTTCATGGATGTATTGCCACCTAGTGGCCACTTTTATGAAAGCAGTTATGAAAACCATGCATTACGTATGCAAACAGGAAGTGACCTATCTCACAGGAAGTTTCAGTGTTGCCACATTTTGGATGTTATCTCCTCATGTGCCTAGGTGTTTCTTACTCAGTTCTGGGAAATTAATTAATTAAATTAATTAATTAAATTCTGTCAGTTTGTTATTGCACCAAGATACCTATATGTAGAAGCATTTTTATACCTGGTCTCTATATATACAGCATAATGATTTGTTGTTGTTTGTATTGGATTTCAGTTCTGCAATAATAAAAAATAAGAATTTTGATGCGCAACAATTCTTTTGACGAGCGAGACAATTCTTTTTGACGTGCTGCAATTTTGTCGCCCATATTGGGAAAAAATCCAACAATGGTGAAGCCCGGATATTCGCCGTGAATCCATGCCTGGTGAATATTTTCACCCATCACTGATGTTTAATACCCAAATACACATAGCAATTAGTGATGAGCGATTCGCTGTCAAGATTCTTTGAAAAGATTCAAAAACCGATGAAACTGTTGCGCGTCAAAAACAAAAATTTCAAAATATTATGTTTTGATGCGCCCAACAATTGCCCGCGAATCCATGCTTAATGGATAATTATGCTTATCACTAATAGCAATATATAAATGCAGTGTCATATTCACATTTAATGTCCGCCTAATATTATACAAGTGCTATATGTATTTCTATGTATTAATAACCAACTATAGTTACTGAAACTGTATTGGAACAATATGGAGTAAAGATATAAAAAACATGAGAGCTGTAAATACCTACAGGACATGCGGAGTGTTTGTCAAGATATTTCCCATGACTTGGTACAGCGCTTGATAATCAACTGATTCTGTTCTTTTACGTGAGTAATTATAACTGCCAATTCTAGGGTAACCGCAGAAAAAATATTTTTGTTCGTACGGTGTCTACAAAAAAAGTAAGAGAAGACCCTGAAATCAAAGGGATTAAAAGTGCAGCCAAAATTCTCAACCTCCAACCTCCTCACTGCCCTTACCCTGAGGAACCTCCTACCCAACATCCCCCGGCAGGGCATTCTCCAACCTCCTCACTGCCCTCACCGTGAGGAACCCCCTACCCAACATCCCCCGGCAGGGCATTCCCCAACCTCACTGCCCTCACCGTGAGGAACCCCCCCAACCTCCTCCAACCTGGTGTGTGGGGTATCTTAACGTTGTTGGGACATGGATGCCAATACATTCCTGTCCTTGGAGGGATCCTCGGTTATCCCAGTACAGTGCTTGGGGAGGCTATGTCATGTCCTAATTGTGTGTGTGTACTCCTGTTTGGTATTACAGAAGGGGGGTGGCGACTAGACTAGCTAAGATCAGAGAAGGGGAGTACCCCGCAGCAACCTTGGTAGGCAACGTGTATTGTCCAGTGTCCCAAACATCCTGTGCTACAGGATTAACGTCCATTTCCCTGTGGGACAAGAAAGTCTAGGGAAAAGTATTATACAGATTTGGAGTGTAGTTGCCACCCTAAGGAAGGGGTGTTAGAGTGTGAACAAGACGAGCAAAACCGAGTCAAAAATTTAAGAACCTGGATATGTCTCTCTGCTGGGTTCCATGGGTCAAACCAATAGAAAGGTGGAGGGAAGGATCCCAGCATGTGAGCTGATGGCAGCCAGAGAGGGGAAGTAATATGTCAAAAAAGCCCTCAGAGATGCAATGGCCTGACAGTCTGCCTGTAGCTCTGTTCAGTGTTCATTTTGTATCTTAATTGACTTGTGAACTAACTAAAGTGCATGGTCAGGTGTTCTCTTCTATTCCAGATCCCACCTCCACTGAGGGAACTCACTCCTTGCAGCCCGGGGACTGGGTGATGCTAAACAAATTTGTTCGGAAAAACACCCTTGATCCCAGATTTGATTTTCACATCAGGTCCTGCTGAGCATCGCCACCTCAGTCAAATTGGCGGGAAAGCCCAGCTGGATCCACACCTCCCACTGCAAGAAGACCCCAGCCCCGGAAGGGGCACCTGCATCCATCCAATGACAACTTATATGCTTTTCTGGGTGTGTACAAGCACCTCGCTAGCCCAAGAGGTAGCCATTAAACACAGTTCTGGTACAACACATCTGCTACACATGTAGCTATCTTTACATTTGATTACTGTGATATTGTCAGTTGTGCTCATTTCCCATTAGCATGGCAATGTAATTGGTACAAGGGATGTCCCGAAGTCAAAAGATATATACATTTGCATTATTGATGACTACTGGGGGTGTACAATGGTAAGCTCTACTTCCTGGGGGGAAGCAGGTAGGGTCACGAGGCTCACACTTTGACAATTGAGAACCCCAACCCCAATGATACTGGTACATATCTTATGGGCCTTTGGAGTAGGGGCGGTTCTGACCATCCTTTGGGTAGGTTCCAACTGTCCATGACATGTCCAACTCTAGCGAATGGTTGCCCTCTCCTCCACAAGTAGTCACTCAGACCAACCCCTTGAGACCACACATAACTTCCCTTGGCAACATGATAGCCATTGCCAATCCAACCTTTGAACACCCTCTAGTGATAGAGACGGGATTTGGAGACGTTAATGTCTGACTGGAATAATCTGACCAATTGCTATTTCAGATTGCTAAATTTGGACGTGTGACTATTCTTTTGATGCCTGAGACTATTCTTGTGACAATTTTGGCAGCGTGACTATTCTTTTGATGCCTGAGACTATTCTTGCAACAATTTTGGACGCGCGACTATTCTTTTGATGCCTGAGGCTATTCTTGTGACAATTTTGGATGTGCGACTATTCTTTTTATGCTTGAGACTATTCTTGAGAAATTTTTAGATGCGCGACTATTCTTGCAACAATTTTTGGACGTGCAGCAAATTTTTCCGTGGCAAATTTTTTATTCTTGTGACAATTTTGGATGTGTGACTATTCGTTTGATGTCTGAGGCTATTCTTGCGACAATTTTGGCCGCGCGACTATTCTTGTGACAATTTTGGACGTGCGACTATTCTTTTGACGGCCAAAACTATTCTTGCGACAATTTTGAACGTGCGACTATTCTTTTGACGCCTGAGACTATTCTTGCGACAATTTTGAACGTGCGACTATTCTTTTGATGCCTGAGACTATTCTTGCGACAATTTTAGCCGCGCGACTATTCTTTTGAAGCCCGCAACTATTCTTGTGACAATTTTGGATGTGCGACTATTCTTTTTATGCTTAAGACTATTCTTGAGAAATTTTTAGATGCGCGACTATTCTTGCAACAATTTTTGGACGTGCAGCAAATTTTTCCGTGGCAAATTTTTTATTCTTGTGACAATTTTGGATGTGTGACTATTCGTTTGATGTCTGAGGCTATTCTTGCGACAATTTTGGCCGCGCGACTATTCTTGTGACAATTTTGGACGTGCAACTATTCTTTTGACGGCCAAAACTATTCTTGCGACAATTTTGAACGTGCGACTATTCTTTTGACGCCTGAGACTATTCTTGCGACAATTTTAGATGTGCTACTATTCTTTTGATGCCTGAGACTATTCTTGTGACAATTTTGGCCTCGCGACTATTCTTTTGAAGCCCGCAACTATTCTTGCGACAATTTTGGATGTGCTACTATTCTTTTGATGCCTGAGACTATTCTTGCGACAATTTTGGCCTCGCGAATATTCTTTTGAAGCCCGCAACTATTCTTGCGACAATTTTGGATGTGCTACTATTCTTTTGATGCCTGAGACTATTCTTGCGACAATTTTGGCCTCGCGAATATTCTTTTGAAGCCCGCAACTATTCTTGGGACAATTTTGGATGTGCGACTATTCTTTTGATGCCTGAGACTATTCTTGAGAAATTTTTAGACGCGCGACTAATTTTTGGTCGTGCAGCAAATTTTTCCGCGTCAAATTTTTTCATCTGTTTCTCATAAACAATCCGCCAATGACGAAATGCGGAAATTCGTCGCAAATCCATGCCTGGCGAAACATTTCGCCCATCACTAATTAGCACCGATAAGCAGTTAATGAATCATAGTTACTGTGAATGCAGAAATGTTGCATATTGCCAGTCAGTACTGCTGAGCTCAATAAAATACATGAAATTTTTCATGCAACTATTTGCACTGCAAATAAAAAGAGTATTGTTTCAGGTGTTGTTTGGTGTTTCTTCTTTATTATAGTAAAGATTGTAGGTACTTTCACGCAAAGTTATTATTTACAATTTCTCCCCATGATCAATTGCCTCTGTTATCTGGACTTTGTACATGATGTGTTGGATGAACTGGATCATCTAGTGGTTCTCAACCTCATTCCTCATGTTGTGGTGACCCCCAACCATAAAATTATTCCCAAGACCATTGGAAATATGTGTTTTCCGATGGTCTTAGGCAACCCCCAAAAGTACAGAACATGCTAGTACAATTTGGGCCACTTCACTGGGGCTGTACATTAGGCTTCCTCCTGACTTATCCAGACACCTGAAGCAGCTTTTCAGAACTCCAAAAGTTCTCTCGATTACAGACCGCTCTTTGACATGTGCTTCATTAAAAGCAGATTCAGCCCTTGTATGTGGCCTGGGTATTGGGGTCATTAGCCACCGATAACATGGGTAGCCAGTGTTGGAAGTGGTTAACGCTACTGCTTACCAATTTAGCAGTATATAACTACTAATACAAGCGCTCATTCAGTTGTGTGTCTAGGGGTATAACGATAATCTTTAGGCTCGTAGTATTTATATAAAAATAGGTATATGTATTGCTTGTTAAATGAACAAGATGCAGCATAGGTCCAGTTAAAAGCATAGGGAACCAGCATAAGATGCTATAAGGCTGTCCCTCATTCATGACTGTCTGCTAAGTCCAGACATCCAGGCTCTCTTATCCACCTTTTTCCTGTGAATATCATACCGACACCAAAGGTGGCTTTGAAGATTTACAGCCCCACTGTTGTTTACGCATAAACAAATAGCATGCAACCCCCTGACAATGTAAGTTGTAAGCTATTTACCATACAATAAATCACCACAGAGTTGGCGCTCATAAAACACTCATATGTATTAAATAAATCTATCAGTTTTTATTAAAAATGTACAATAAATCAGTGTATCAAAAATCAGAAAAGTGCATAAAAAAAAAAAAAAAAAAACATTAGTTCATCTCTATATAAATTTACACATTAGTTAAAAATGGGATTGTAAACATTGAAATAAATTAACAATATCTACAGAAATTCACTAATCAATCCATTTGTATAGAAATTCATTAATCAATGTAAATCTATCTAGACAATTGAATTCATACGTAAATGAGAGCTACTAAGAAAACCTATATTTTTAAGCTGCAGGCACATATAATTAGAACTAATAAAAGTTAAAAAACGATTTGTATAGCATGATTACTAGTTAAAAAATATAATTAAACCAACCGATGTGCTAATATAGGTCTCCCTCAATCCAAATTATATTGCACAATCAGCCGTTAGAGTGGAGAGCCACAGCTAGATAAAGAAAAAAACGTGGGATGCCAAACCTCCAGTCGGTACTATAATACCGGCGATTCCCCGCACTGCAGATAAGCAAAATATACAGAGAGAGCCCCACAGGGAGTAAGCTAATAGCAAACTATATGCAGTTGTCCCGGCCGGGAACTTACTTTAGGCACAGAGGGAGATGCGCACCGAACGTTTTACTTGCCGCTTCGGGCCAATTCGGCCGTGACGTCACCGAAGCTCAGTTCCTTCAGTACGGATCCTCTCCTGTGCCAAAAAGGTCGACGCGTTTCGCGCTCTTGCGCTTTCTCAAAGACCGCTCAGTCTCCTGGGGTTCTCCCTCTCTCCTTTATACTCCCCCCTCCTCTGCAGATTTCTTTTGGTGCATTAACCCTTTCCTAGGTAGGGCTCTAATATAGAATTAAGGGAATTCGAATTAAAGGGTACCTTAACCATTTCCTAAGCATGATAAAAGCCATAAAGGACAAAAATACCATTCCTTCATTATTTGAAAGAACGGTACCTTTGATAATTATTGATAAATACAATTAATAATAAAATATAAGGTCGTTAATACATATATGCTACATATCTACTTCTCCTTTCCTTGGCTGTATGTCCATTTTAATATTCCCCATACTAATTTCAATATGATATAGTATAATATCCACACAAAGATATGGATAGAATATCAATAATCTATATATTCACTTCTCCTTCTCCTAACTAACCATACGTTATAATGCTATATTCCCACGCTCAATAAGGATGTAGCATAATATTAGTCTCCACGCACGGCTACTTTTAGACAAATATCTGTCCATTTCCACACTTAGTGGTTCAAAAAGGCTTTGATATTCCAGTTCTCATTAAACCCCATTGGAATAAATGTGTTCAAAGAGAACATACAGAAGGACTCCCTTCTATCAAGTGCTGCTAATCTGTCACCTCCCCTATAGTCTATCTCTACTTGTTCTATAGCCCATGCTTTCAAATGTCTTATATCTGATGCATGTGTATCCCTAAAATGTTTGTACAATGGTATTTCAGTGGATCCTATTCTAATTTTTCTAATGTGTTCATATAACCTTTTTCGGAAAGGTCTAA